>NC_090813.1:194306592-195009794 GCF_000390325.3 Nicotiana tomentosiformis | reverse complement strand
TCACAAAATTTTCTCTCTACTCAAAAAGAAGAACGATTTTGCTTGGACCCCGGAATGCCAACAGGCGTTAGAGGAATTAAAACAATATCTATCGAGCCCACCACTGCTTCATACTCCAAAAATAGACGAAAAATTGTGCTTGTACTTGGCAGTATCGGAAATCGCGGTAAGTGGTGTCCTAGTTCGAGAAGAGCAAGGTACGCAATTTCCCGTCTATTATGTAAGTCGAACCTTAGGAGAAGCAGAAACTAGATATCCACACTTAGAAAAATTGGCACTTTCACTGATAAGCGCTTCTAAAAAATTAAGACCGTACTTTCAATGTCACCCCATATGCGTATTGACCACTTACCCACTCCGTAATATTTTGCACAAGCCCGAACTTTCAGGCCGATTGGCCAAATGGGCAGTCGAACTCAGTGGGTACGATATCGAATATCAACCTCGTACGACCATCAAGTCTTAAATTTTAGCGGACTTCGTGGCCGATTTCACGCCAAACCTCGTACCCGAAGTTGATAAAGAACTCTTATTGAAATCGAGTACGTCATCGGGGGTATGGACCCTTTTTACGAACGGGGCTTCGAACGTGAAGGGGTCTGGGCTAGGCATCGTTTTAAAGCTGCCCACGAGTAACACTATTAGGCAATCTATCAAAACTACTAGGTTGACTAACAACGAGACCGAGTATGAGGCCATGATTGCAGGTCTCGAGCTAGCTAAAAGCTTAGGAGCAGAAGTCATTGAAGCCAAGTGTGACTCTTTGCTGGTGGTTAATAAAGTAAACAAAACCTTCGATGTTCGAGAAGATAGAATGCAAAGATATTTGGACAAACTGCAGGTCACTTTGCACCATTTCAAAGAATGGACTTTACAGAATGTTCCACGAGAGCAAAACAGTGAGGTCGATGCACTTGCAAATTTGGGATCATTGGTCGAGGAAGGCGACATAAGCTCGGGGACTGTCATTCAACTCCTGAGATCCTTGATCGAAGAAGGTTATGCTGAGATAAATTCTACAAGCTTAACCTAGGATTGGAGGAATAAGTATATTGAATACTCAAAGAATGGAAAGCTCCCATCGGACCCTAAAAATTCAAGGACCCTACGAATCAAAGCTGCTCGATTCACATTAACTGCAGATGGAATGTTATACCGAAGGACATTCGATGGACCATTGGCAGTATGCTTAGGTCCAGGAGACACTGATTACGTCCTACGTGAGGTGCATGGGGGCACTTGTGGAAATCACTCCGGTGCCGATTCATTAGTCCGTAAAATAATCACGGCAAGGTATTATTGGATCGATATGGACAAAGATGCAAAGGAGTTTGTTCGAAAATGTGAAAAATGTCAAAGGTTTGCACCAATGATCCATCAGCCCGGAGATCAACTTCACTCAGTCCTATCCCCATGATCATTCATAAAATGGGGAATGGATATCGTCGGCCCTCTGCCATTGGCCCCAGGTAAAGCTAAGTTCATTTTATTTATGACTGACTATTTCTCTAAATGGGTTGAAGCACAGGCGTTCGTGAAAGTAAGAGAGAAATAGGTTATAGAATTTATCTGGGATCATATCGTATGTCGATTCGGGATACCTGCCGAAATAGTATGTGACAAATGAAAACAGCTTGTCGGCAGCAAGCGACGAAATTCTTCGAAGACCACAAAATAAAAAGGATATTATCAACACCGTATTACCCCAGTGGGAACGGACAGGCCGAATCAACGAACAAAACTATCATTCAAACCCTAAAGAAGAGGTTGAACGACGCTAAGGGAAAATGTAGAGAAATCCTACCTGAAGTTCTTTGGGCATATCGAACAACATCAAAATCTAGTACGGGGCAACCCCGTTCTCCTTAGTATATGGCTCTGAAGCCTTGATTCCAGTCGAAGTCGCGGAACCCAGTGCCAGGTTTCGATATACAATAAAAGAGTCAAATAATGAGGCTATGAACACTAGCCTCGAATTATCGGATGAAAAACGAGAAGCTGTTCTCGTCCAATTGGCCGCCCAAAAGCAGCGAATCGAAAGATACTATAATCGAAGAACCAAGCTTCGCCATTTTAAACTCAGGGACTTAGTGCTAAGGAAAGTCACCCCCAATACTCTAAATCCAAACGAAGGAAAACTAGGACTGAACTGGGAAGGACCGTATCAGGTTCTCGAAAACGTCAGAAAAGGATCATACAAGCTCGGTATTATAAACGGCAAACAACTATCAAGCAATTGGAATGTGTCACACCTAAAACGATACTACTGCTAAGGTACGACTCTCCTATATTCGTTTACATTTCGAAACTAACCACTGCAGGAGTCCGATCAGGAGCTAGGATGGATCCTTTAATACGAAGCCCTATGTATGAAAGCACCCGTTGCACTCTTTTTCTCTTAGACCGATTTTATCCCAAATGGGTTTTTCGGCAAGGTTTTTAATGAGGCAACCATTGATCGTGCTAATTTAGAAACAATTCGACAGTATCCGAGGTCTCTTTACAATTGACCTCGAATACTGGGGGGGGGCATTAGCCCTTCAAATATATCAAATTCGATGCAAGAAAGTTACTTCATAACAACAGGGTTCTGATAGGAAAAATTGTAAGAGCTAAATGGTCAAAACGAACCATGCTCATGTAGTTGGCCCGTGCCCTGACACAAAACATGGACACGTGTATAATGACTTGCAAAGAAAAATTTCTTCTTTACCGATATCTTATATCCAAGAAAGATTCCCCTATTTTGAGATTTATTATGCAAACAGGCTTAAGGTAAATCAACAAGTTCGAGCAACATTCACTCAACTATAAAGCCCAAGGGCTACACCAACTTGAGTTCGAGCAACCATTCTCACTCGGGTGCTATCTATTAAGCCTACGGGTTAAAATCACTCACTCGACTATTAAGCCTACTGGCTACATTACTTCGAGTTCGAAATCACTCACTCGACTATTAAGCCTACGGGTTACATTACTTCGAGTTACGGGTTACATTACTTCGAGTTCGAAATCACTCACTCGACTATTAAGCCTACGGGTTACATTACTTCGAGTTCGAAATCACTCACTCGACTATTAAGCATACGGGCTACATTACTTCGAGTTCGAAATCACTCACTCGACTATTAAGCCTACAGGCTACATTATTTCGAGTTCGAAATCACTCACTCGACTATTAAGCCTACGGGCTACATCACTTCGAGTTGGAAATCACTCACTCGACTATTAAGCCTGCGGGCTACATTACTTTGAGTTCGAAATCACTCACTCGACTATTAAGCCTACGGGCTACATTACTTCGAGTAAATCACTCACTCGACTATTAAGCATGCGGGCTACATCACTTCGAGTTCGAAATCACTCACTCGACTATTAAGCATGTGGGCTACATCACTTCGAGTTCAAAATCACTCACTCGACTATTAAGCCTACGGGCTACATTACTTCGAATTCGAAATCACTCACTCGACTATTAAGCCTACGGGCTACATTACTTCGAGTTTGAAATCACTCACTCGACTATTAAGCCTACGGGCTACATCACTTCTAGTTCGAAATCACTCACTCGACTATTAAGCTTGCGGGCTACATTACTTTGAGTTCGAAATCACTCACTCGACTATTAAGCCTACAGGCTACATTACTTCAAGTAAATCACTCACTCGACTATTAAGCCTGCGGGCTACATCACTTCGAGTTCGAAATCACTCACTCGACTATTAAGCCTGCGGGCTACATCACTTCGAGTTTGAAATCACTCACTCGACTATTAAGCCTACGGGCTACATTACATCGAATTCGAAATCACTCACTTGACTATTAAGCCTACGGGCTACATTAATTCGAGTTCGAAATCACTCACTCGACTATTAAGCCTACGGGCTACATTACTTCGAGTTCGAAATCACTCACTCGACTATTAAGCCTACGGGCTACATTACTTCGAGTTCGAAATCACTCACTCGACTATTAAACCAACGGGCTACATTACTTTGAGTTCGAAATCATTCACTAGATTATTAAGCATACGGGCTACATTACTTCGAGTTCGAAATCACTCACTCAACTACTAAGCCTACGGGCTACGTTACTTCGAGTTCGAAAACGCTCACTCTGATTTAAAGGATACGAAATCCGAATTCAATCAAATTGCCTAAAGCATTCACAAGACAGAAAAATAAAACAAGAGGCGAGACGGGAGAAGAAAAGTTATTTGTATATATTTACGGGATTGTTTACATAATTGTTTGCAACATCCGAAATAGAAACTAAGGGACTAAGTTTCTTGGTTATCCCCGGGGGCGGTCTCTTCTCCATCGGGCTCCTCTCAGCTCTCGGACCCGCTCTTGCTCCCATCATCGTCATCATCATCATCGGAAACCAAGGCTTCAGCATTGGCTTCGAGCTCCTTAGCCGTTTTTATCTCTTTAATGAGGTCGAAACCTCGAGTGTGGATCTTTTCGAGGGTCTCTCTCCGAGATCAGCACTTAGCAAGCTCAACAACCCAATGTGCTTGAGTGTTGGTAGTCTCGGCTGCCTTTCTTACTTATACATGGGCAGCTTCAGCATCAGCCCGATAAACGGCCACGAATGCATCCGCATCGGCCTTTGCCTTTTCGGCATCAGAATCGTCCTTAGCAAGTTCAGAGGCCAACCGAGCCTCAAGCTCCTCTATTCTTCTTACTTGAACCGAGCTTTTCTCCTTTATACTTTGAACCTGGTTTTCGGCCAATGACAATTGGGCTCGAGCAGCCTCTTTCTCTGTAACAAAGCGGTCCATACCTTCTTCCCACTTCAAGGACTCCGTTTTTATCACATCAACCTCCTCACGGAGTTTCCCGATCATCTTAATTTTCTGCTGCAACTGAGAGACCGAAAAATTAGCCATCGTTCCGGTATCGAGCCCATAGGCTTTTAAAAGTATCATTACCTGCTCAGACAAATCAGCCTGATCTTGGTGAGCCTTGGCCAACTCAGCTCGGAGGTCTTCGATTTCCTTTCCCATTTGCCCTAAGAGGAGTTTAATTGAGTTCCTCTCCTCCGTGACCCGTTGAAGATCGGTCTCGAACCGATGCAGCTCAGCTCGAGACTGAGAACATACTTCTCGATGAACCGCCACGGCCTGCGAAGAAGGAAGAAAAAAAGTTAGGAAAGAATAGCAAAACATGAAAATAATATCAACAAAGGGAGTTAAGAGCTTACCCGATTCAGAGCTAGTTGTACTTCACAGAGAAGGCCCGAAACATCACTAGGGCCAGTAGCATCCTCGACCCCGGTAAACAGATCACGAAAAGGGTCCTCCCCTTCATGAGACCGGCTCATCTCGAGGGCCCCCAAAGCTTGGGCTTCCCGAATAGCCCCTTCGGAAAAGGCAGGGAGAGTGGGCGAATCTCCGATTACTATTGCCCCAGGCTACTCGCTTGGGGCGTTCTCCTCAGTTCGGAGAGCTTCAGGACCATCCCCTTCCGATGTACCCACCGTTCGTTGACTTTGGTAGGAAGCATCCTTGATCTCTAATGACTTGGGGACTCTGCCTGAACTTCCCTCTGATATCTCTTCGGTTCGAGGCAAAACCTTATGAATCACCATCGATTTAGCCGCCTTTGGAGCATCGGTGCTTTTCTTCATTCGGTTCGCCAGCACAGACCCATCGTCTTCTTCCTCTTCTTCGTCTTCATCCCTCAGACGCAGAACTGATTCTACAGTCAAAGGAATGGTATTCTTCTTCGGCTTACGAGCCGTCCACTTCTTCGGTTTTTGATCTTCGGGAACGGAGGCCCTTTTCCTCTTATATTTCTTCACCGGCTTTGGAACAGAGACCGAAGCCTATTCCTCGACGGACGAGGGCCTCAAAACCGCATCTTTACCTACACCTACATACGAAAAAATGTATTAAAAATATATGGAAAGAATCTCGTTCAAACTGGCAAAAAATAAGATAAAGGGGCTTACCATGATTTTTGGCCTCCCATCGGCCCTTCGACAAATCACGCCATGAGCGCTCGGCGTATGTGGAGGTCGAATCTAGATCCCGTACCCAGTTCTTGAGATCGGGAACTGCGCCGGCCATCCAAGGAACAACTACATTACAAAAAATGGGATATCGTTGAGAAAAGAAATGAAAGAGAAAAATAGTAGGAGATAACAACAGAATTACACATACGCTTCATGTTCCACTCCTCGGGAAAAGGCATTTTTTCAGTCGGAATCAGGTCCGAAGTCCTTACTCGGACGAACCTGCCCATCCAGCCTTTATCCCTGTCCTCGTCTATGCTTGAGAACAGAGCCTTGGTAGCTCGACCCTAAAGTTTTATTAACCCTCCTCGAAAAAGGTAAGGACGGTACAATCAGATGAGATGATCAAGGGTGAAAGGCATCCCCTCGATTTTGTTGACGAAGTATCGGATCAAAATAACGATCCGCCAAAAAAAAGGGTGAATCTGGCCTAGAGTTATTAGGTATTTACGACAAAAATCTATGATAACAGGGTCGAGAGGACCTAACATGAAAGGGTAAGTGTACACACTTAAAAACCATTTCACGTGAGTAGTAATATCCTCTTCGGGAGACGGTACTACCACTTCTTTGTTCCCCCAGTTACAATCTTTTTTTATCTGCTTGATATACCCCCTCGGTTATCGAACAAATATATCTCGATACGGGCTCACATCGGCCGGGAACCGTCGAACCTTTATCGAGTTTGAAATCGGAGGTAAGAACATACGCCGCCGGAACGCACTCCTTAGGCCGTGGATCCACTGGTGCTTTGTCGGCGGCGGATTGGGAAGAAGAAGCTTTTTCTTCTTGGGGGACTATTTTTGATGTCTTCACCATTTTTTGATTTAAAGAAGGTGATAAAGATTTGGTGGTTTTTAAGAAGAATTTTGCAGAAAAGAATCACAAATCTACGAATGAACTCAGAGGAGACGAAAAGGAACTTAGAAAATTTGGAAGATTGAAGACGTAAAAGTGATAAATGGTGAAAGGAAAGGCTATTTATAGGTTGAAGCAATGATGGTTCAATATCAGCGGTAGTCGACCACCTTCTGACACGCATTAAATGCCTTGGAAAGCTAAACCGACGGACAGCTATCACATACGTTATGGTCGGGCTCAATGCAAACGTCGGCTTATATCTGATCGAGCCATTGTGAAATCATGTCGTTTCTCGCCACATCATTCTCGAGAAACGAAGGGACTATTTGTATACAGTAAAAATCGGTTAGTCCTTCGTACGGACTGGTTTAAATGGTAATACATTGGATCGGAGAAGCATCTTCATAGTATCAGGTTGAGGTCCGAAGTCGGGTCACCGAGCTTCGAGCCCAAAGGACCTATCAACATCGAGCTCGATGTTATTATCAAGTTCGAATCCAAATAGAACTATGATGCAAAGTAAAGTTATCGAGCTTATGATTCAAAGATCGACCAACACTGACCCCGAATAAATATAGGGACCCGAGTCAGAATCGAGCTCGAGTCAATATCTAGCTCACAAACAAGAGCCGTTGCAATCCCACTAGAGGAGAGAATCTTGGTAGGAATCATAGAAAAGCTGATTTATCATGGGTCTCCCACTATGTATTTTTAATTATATCTAAAAGTAGGATCCTCCACTATAAAAAGGATGACAATATTTGTATAAAGGACAGTTTTTTTGCTTACATTGTAATTCAAACACCATATTCTCCTATATTCAAGGGTTATTCTTTTAGACTTCATTAATTGATTCATCTTGCTTAGTCCTAAAAATCATCTTCTTTCCAACCTTATTTATTTTGCATTCTTCGCAATCAATATTTGACATTTCTATTTATCCTTACGACTTGTATTAAGCTATACCACATATCCTTAGAACTACGTATAAATTCGACTCTAATCCGTTTTTCGGGTAAACAACTAGATTGCCCATGCCCATGCACATGCCAAACATAGCTTACAAAAGAGGCTCTACTTGAAAAAGATAATTTCATATTTGTTTACATGTTTAGTAGAAGGACCGAGAAAAAAGGTCATATTAACATATTCATTTGCAAAACGTACTTCCACGAGAATGAGAAACACAAAACAATTAAATTATTCATGTTCAAGTTGGTGGTCCCACTAATACAAAAGTTGATGCTTCAATTGGATAAAATTTGGATTTTAATAGTTGCACAGTTGATAATACATAGTACAACTTTATCTTGGTATCCACAAAGAAAAGAAAATCTAGCATTAGAATCAGAACATAATATACCAAGCTAAATCTAGGATGGTCAATGCAAATCAAATCAAAAGAGAGAAAGGGCTAGCCTTGTGTTATAGCAATGCGAAAAAAGGTCAACAAAATAAGAATCAAGAGAACTAAATTCATTTTCTGAAAAAGAAATCTTAGAGATGTATTATAACCTGGTAAATTAGAAGTTATGCATATTACTACAACAGAGATACCTGTTTGAATCAACACAATATCTTAGACGAAACTTTACTGCTAAGACACTTTTGTCGTTAGCTATAAGAAAGAGATACACCAAAAGGTCTGAACTGCAAAAAAACAGATAAATGAACCATCATAATTGCAAAATTTGAGAATATTTTAATACACGTTAAAGGATAAATGCAAGAGAAGCATATTGCCAAGGGTGAAGCTGAAAAGAGGAAAAGTGAGAAGCAAGACTCACATGTAGAGAACCGCTCATCGAACAAATCAACAGTCAAGAAATTGAATCCAATGATCTGTCATTTAAGAGTTCTCTAAGATGCGTGTTGACCAATTCTTTGCAGCTATGATGTTGTTGCCTTGTCTTTACCCCATTAGTTATATTGCGCAAACTCTGCAAATATGGTACCGCATTCGTATTGGATCCTCCAAAAGTGCACTACTTATGAAGGAATTGATAACATTTTTGAAGTGTCCGAACAACATAACCCATTAGAAACATTCAAGTAGGCTCTCCTATTAGTCCTTCCTTCCCTAACAGCCCCGGAATCGGATCCTGGACCTTTTGTTGACAAAGAACCCCATTGCTTTTTCCACTGGTATATATGGACTGTGGGGATTTCTTCCAAATAAAAACGGCACTAGTTTTTTTAAATTAAATAATATGAACTATCTGGATCTTTGGCTGCGGAATATCCATGTTTTACCAGCTTACCCACCCTAACAACATTGAAAGTCAATAGTCATTATGTGATGATGAAAATACTCTAATGATTATGTAATTCTTTTAGCATGTTCTGTAACATTCACCTCCTCAGTTGTCATTTAAGATTATTACGTGAAAACATATATGTCCTGTTATTTTTCCAGTCTACCAAATTTGCTCTTCCTATAGATAAATTGTCATCCTTTTCCTCTGTGTTGGTTAGTAAGGAAACACCATACCTCTGCTCCTGCGTGGTTGCTAGTCAAAGCAGAATATGAAGAGCAATAAATTGGGAAATAATAATGGAAAATTGTTGCTGAACATAAAATTATTTCCCTTGAATGTTGAAATTTGCTTTCTAACAAGTCTGGACTTGGAAATACAAAAGGCTTTATTGCCAACACATCTTTCGTTCTAACATTAAGAAATTTGTGGATTATATATCGACAATATCAGCTATAGTTTGTTTCTCTTTACTAAAAAATAGGTCTTGAAGAGTGTAAGGTCCAACAGAGGAGGATGGTCCATCCCAGAGAGCTTTTGCAAATTGTTCATGTATGCCTTCTGTCGGGTGAAATGAATCAAACCATATGTAGTCTTTGGCATTATCGCAAATCTCATATTCAGTAACCTTTTTTTCCCCACCACATGTATTTTTACCTCCGTAAGGCCCTGTTCCACAGCAAGCCTTCACTCCTTCCTTGAAACCTAATAACGCAACAATAATGGAGATATTTAAAAAAAAAAAAACACTAAGCTCCCGCTATGCGTGGGGCTGGACCACAAGGGTCTATTGTACACAACTTTAACATGCAAGAGGTTGTTTCCACAGTTCGAACCTGTGGCCTCCTGCTCACATGGCAGCAACTTTACCAGTTACGCCAAGACTCCCCTTCAAAAGTTAATTAATAGAATGACAACAACAAGCTAGCTAGTAGGGGAGATGGTATAAAGAGGATACATACCATACTTTGAGGGATTGTTAACTCTATCGAGAAGCCAATCGTAGAAGTTGGAGTTGCAATACTTAAAGCCTTGCAATATATGTTGAAGGCTTTCGAGGACAATTCTGAGAGCATTGTTATGAGCCAATGCAAGATCAGAAGCAGCTTCAAAACAACCTCCTCCTGCTTCTTCGTTATTGCTATTAGCTCTTGGATTTAGTGCTCTGAGAGCTGGTAAACATCCCAATGGCGACAAGCTTAGGAAACCAAATTTTCGGGCGCCCTTCTCATACAATTCCTTGTCATTGAAATATTGTATATAAGTACAATTTTAACCAACAACATAGAGAAGGAAAAGGATAATTGCTTGTAGTTTACTTGAATTGCCTGAGTCAAGTTGCCGATGACCATCCTTAAATATTCTTCAGGACCGTGGAGTTGCTGCATTGTTTCATTACCAAAGTAACCCCCATGTAATCGTTACTTCCGATACTGATGAAGTAAACTGCTTCCGATATGACTTCCTCTGCTTTGGCTGCTCCCAACTTTTCTGTTAGTGATTTCCGCACTTGTTCAAAGTACTTTAATTGTCTCTCCAGATCAATAACCTGATATTTTATCACGTATAATTAACAGTGTAGATCTACACTTATATATAACATATATAGAAAAGGATTTGAGACAATATATATGTATGCATATCTATAGTAAGGAGATGAAAATGCTGACGCCCATACCAAACCAGAATGAGTGGTAGAAAGAACTCCAGCTCCTCCAGAAGCAAAGTTAACTCCATTGCTGAAATCAGCAATATGTGGTTGCAGGTAAGGAGGAATTAGTGGCAACTTTGCATATTCAGCTGCATCACCATCATTCATTTTTCACAAATTATATATAGATCACATAATTGATTAATAACCTCCTTTAGACCAGTCAAAACAAATCTCTAAGTCCAAACATGATTGGGTACATGAGCATTTTGATTTTGATATTAAGAGTTCCAAGTAAAATATATGATCATTTTTAACATATATATATATATATATATATATATATATATATATATATATGTATATATATATATATATATATATATATATATATATTTTGCCAAAGTTAACGGGTTCGGTGACCCCTGTTCTTAAAGCATAGGTCCGCCTCTGGATATCATGCCATCGCAAATTAAACAAGTCATGGAGAAGAATAATAGTGGATCACCTCACCTATGAAATCAACGATGATACGACCATCTGAGAAGCGACCAGTGGGTTCCTGGAAAAAACCATTCTGGGCATATGGTTCATAATTGGCTCTGTTCTCAGGGATGGTCTCAATATAGTTGTTGTTTCCTGCATCCACTGTGGAGTCTCCAAAGATGAACAAGCCACTTGCTGCTGCTGCTGCCTTTGTGGAAACAAATAGAGGCAGAAGAAGAAGAAGAGTCGTCACAAAGAAATATGAACCACTAAAGTCAGCTTTCCTCATTGTCATTGCAAAACCAAGGATAATCGATCTTTGTTTGTAACTAGTATTTATAGTAGACTCATTATCAACAGTGTTTCTTTTCTTCGTCAATCACGAGCACTTTGAGATTATCAATAATTGAGAGTGCAGACAAATTAACTAGTGACAGAGAAAGGTACTATTATTATAAGTAACAATAACAATGCACTGATAGTGTTATTGGGTATTTGTCATAGAATATTACCGTTTTCTTTTTCCACTAAAAATGCCTCTCTAACTAATTAAAAGTTGGAGACTTGTAGGTAACTTGCTAAATAGTTGACCCACCTTCCATGCAGCCGTACAATTCTCATTTTCAAGGAGAATGATTTTTCTTTAGGCACTGACCGCTAACCGGTATATTAGGGGGACATAATACCTGACCTTGTAGAAAACTAATTAAGTTAGAATTGTACATACACAATTTAAAGAGATGGTGCAAAGATCTGAAGTGTGTGGATATACAATTGTATGTATAATTAGTCTAATTACATCTTTCTGAATTAGTTTACTTAAACTTTAGAAATTTTTTAACTTCCTACACCATTGTGATGTACAATTCATGGTATACAACAAAAACTACTTTTGATTTGCCTAATCCGAAAATCAACGCATTTGTTTGCCTTTGTTTTGCTAGGAAGCTGCTCAAATTCATCATACCAAATCTGTCCTGCAAACTTCAATCCTTCATTAGCTTTCTCTGAAGCAATGTTGAAGCTGCACATATTCCAAAACCTTCAGCTTACCTTAATGCTTTCAATTACTGAGATAAGATTCCAAATGGCGGGTCTGATTTAGCATGGATCCAATTAGTTTTAGATTCAGCACTATTGTTAGTTCCTTTACTGAAAGGTGATGCAAAAGCTGCTATTAATTCCAGTGTATGATCTAATAACACCACCTCCTCCACGTAGTCCCAGTTTCCTGTTTGAGCTCCCATTTGTGTTGATCTTGAATAGAGTCTTAGGAGGACGCGTCCAATGTACTTTAGGCACCATCAGTTTGCATTTTGCTTTCTCAACAAACAGGATCGCACAAATTGTTCCAAGACATGAATGGATCAACCAGCTGAAACTTCTAGTGCAACACTTGAATACTTTCATGGAAAATCTGGTGCACCATTCAAAAGTAGATGGCATCTCCCGACTGAATCTGCTAATGCATCTAGCTTTCCTTATGCCAACGCATCATGCCACATTAGATAACAGTTCACTGAGGAGTACTAACAAAGTATGTAACTAAAAGCACAGTGCTGAAAAAAGAACTAGAAGTATCATCAGAGCTGATACTTCTAAGGAAACAAATATTTTATAAAACATCCCCCCAGTTCCCCAATAGCTCCTACGGAAGAATCGTAAAGCCAAGGCAACAAAGAACAAGAACCTAGAAGATATGAACAATGGAGCAATAGATATATGGACATAAACAAAGTTATAGACAGAAACAAGAAAAATAATTGTCATTTGCCTCTTTCATTGTTTCAAAGCCATGAGGAGATAGACTGAAGATCTGAAGGTCACATATTTGTTGTAATAGTAGCGTGCTCAGTATTTGAGTATATATTAGGGGTGCAAACAAATGCAACAAAAAATAACAGAAACTGACGCGCACTTTGTCTTTCTCTCTTTTTTTTTTTTAAGGGTTGTTGGTTTAATTTGTTAAAAAATGGAGAATCATAGGCAAAGCAGAGAGGAGCAACCACCCTTGAAACAAATCCCATACTCTCTGTTAGGATCGGAAATCCGGGTAGTGCGGAATTTAGCCAAACAACGGTATAATGACAATAAAAAGACAATGGAAGTTGATAATAACGGCAATTAAAGAATATAAAGAAGACACAAATTTAACGTGGTTCGGTCAAGGTGACCTACGTCCACAAGCGGAGATGAACAATTTCACTATACCAACAAGAGTACAAAAGAGAGTACAAAATTAGAGTAAATACTCTAATTAATCCCAAATACCCCAAGAGAATAACCTCACAAGATCATTCCAAAGAAAGGGTTCACACAAGTGTTTCCTAACACTCACTCTCTTACAAAATACTCTATAATGAAATAAAGGAGGAGAAAGAAAGACAAGAGTGAAAAGCTCTTGAATTGGTGTGTTTGCAAATGAGGAGAAACTCCTCTATTTATAGCAAGAAATCATTGGCCTAATAATGAATATTATGTCATGGCAAATGTCATGATCCACAAATTTGTCATAATGGATATTATGTCATGGCAAATGTCATGAACCACAAATTTGTTATAATGGATATTATGTCATAGCAAATGTCATGAAAATTTGGCCATATTACAAATCTCCACCTTGGCCTAATTTTGGCTTATAGTAAATTTGCTCCACCTTCTCCGCAAAAACCCCAATGGGCAAAATCATTCTTCATAAATGTCAATCAAGTTCAGGCAAAGCTTGAACTTGGATACTGGAAGAAGTTTTGTGAACATGTCAGCAGGATTGTCTCTAGTGTTGATCTTCTGAACAGAGACTTTTCTTTCAGCAATGGTTTCTCGGATGAAATGATACTTTATATCAATGTGCTTCGTCCTCTCATGATACATTTGATCTTTAGTCAAGTGAATGGCACTTTGACTATCACAGAAAATGGTAATACCACCTTGGTGTAAACTGAGTTCCGCAAATAGACCCTTCAACCATAAAGCTTCTTTGATCGCCTCGATCACTGCCATATATTCTGCTTCGGTAGTAGATAAAGCTACTACATGTTGTAATATAGCTTTCCAACTAATAGCGCAACCCCCGATGCAAAATACATAGCCTGTCAGTGATCTTCTTTTGTCAAGATCACCTGCAAAATCTGAGTCTACAAAACCAACCAAAGTGTTAGTATTTCTCCCAAACTCCAAACATGTGTTTGAAGTACCTCGCAAGTATCTGAGAATCCATTTCACAGCATGCCAATGTGCTTTACCAGGGCAAGCCATATACCGGCTTACCACGCTCACTGCATGTGAAATGTCTGGACGTGTACAAACCATTGCATACATAATACTGCCGACTGCACTGGAATAAGGAACCCGTGCCATGTACCTCTCTTCTTCCTCTGACTGCGGGAACTAAGCAGCTTATAACTTAAAATGAGCAGCAAGAGAGGTACTAACTGGTTTAGCATCTTTCATGTCAAACCTCTCCAAGACTTTCTCCAAGTACCTCTTCTGGGTCAGAAATAGCCTGTTGGCTTTTCGATCTCTTTTGATCTCCATGCCAAGGATTTTCTTAGCTGCTCCCAAATCTTTCATCTCAAATTCACTTTTCAGCTGACTTTTCAAATTGTGAATTTCTGTTAAATCCTTAGCAACAATGAGCATGTCATCAACATATAATAATAGGTACACAAATGAACCATCATTTAACTTCCAGAAGTAAACACAACTATCATACATGCTCCTTGAATAACCATGACCCAACATAAAGGAATTAAACCTTTTATACCATTGCCTTGGAGACTGCTTTAATCCGTACAAGGATTTCTTCAACAAGCATACATGATCTTCTTTTCCTTCAATTTCAAATCCTTCGGGTTGATGCATGTATATTTGTTCCTCAAGTTCGCCATGTAAGAAACTTATCTTAACATCAAGTTGTTCTAATTCCAAATCATATATGGCAACGAAGGCAAGCAAGACACGAATAGAGCTATGTTTAACAACAGGTGAGAAAATATCATTAAAATCAACTCCTTGTACCTGACTATAGCCCTTTGCAACTAATCGTGCCTTATACCTCGCATCTTCAACCCCTGGAATGCCATCCTTTTTCTTGAAGACCCATTTGCAACCAACAATTCTTTTTCCTGATGGCAGCTTCACAAGAGACCAAGTACCATTCTTGTGGAGAGACTCAATTTCTTCATTCATTGCAATCAGCCACTTGGCTGAGTCAGCACCAGAAACTGCTTCTGAATATTTTGATGGTTCTCCAATTTCTTCAGTTTCCTGTGCAACTGAAAAAGCAAATGCAACATAATCTCCAAACCTTAATGGTTGTTTACCTTCTCTTCTTGGTCTATGTTTGGCTATAGAATACTCCTCTTCTTCTGGTTCAACTTCAGGAGTCTCAACTTCAGGAATTTCAGCTTCTGTCTCAACTTCAGGAGTTTCAACTGTATTTTGCTCCAAAGTTGATGAGCTTGGCTCAGAAGGAATGCCAATCTCAATCTCCACCTGGTTCTGTGTACTCTTTCCTTTATCTGTATTACAAGAACTAGAAGACTCTTTTCTAGAATGTAACATAGAGGATTCATCAAAGGTTACATCTCTGCTAATTATAAATTTTGATGCCGTGAGATCAGGATACCATAGTCGGTATCATTTCACCACAGATGCATACCCAAGGAAAATGCACTTTTTAGCCCTTGACTCTAATTTTCCATCATTTACATGCATGTATGCAGGGCAACCAAATATCTTTAAATCAGAATAATTAGCAGGAGTACCTGACCACATTTCCTCTGGAGTCTTAAAGTTCAAAGGTGCAGAAAGAGCTCGGTTGACAATATAACAAGCTGTAGAGATAGCTTCTGCCCAAAAGGCGTTTGTCAACCCAGCATTTGAAATCATGCAACGAACCCTTTCCAAAAGAGTTCTATTCATCCTTTCTGCCACACCATTTTGCTGAGGTGTCATTCTCATAGTACGATGTCGAGCAATTCCTTCATTCTTGCAAAATTCGTTGAATTCATCATTACAAAATTCCAAGCCATTATCTGTTCTAAGCCGCTTAACCTTTTTTCTTCTCAATCAAAACTTTCCATTGTTTGAAATTTAAGAAAACATCACTTTTATTTTTCAGGAAATAAACCCAAACTTTTCTTGAATAATCATCAATGAAAGTTAACATATACCTGGCACCACCTTTTGATGGGGTACGTGAAGGACCCCAAAGATCTGAATGAATGTAATCCAAAGTACTTTTTGTTCTATGAATCACTGGAGATTTGAAGCTGACTCTTTTCTGCTTCCCGAACACACAATATTCACAGAACTCCATATTTTCGGTACTTTGGCCACATAAGAGACCTCTTTTACTGAGGATGGAAAGACTTTTTTCACTCATATGCCCCAATCGCATATGCCACAATTTGGTGATGTCAGAATCTGATTTATCTAATATTGAAACTGCAGCAGCACCTATAACAGTAGATCCCAAAAGAGTATACAACGTACCAGATCTGCGTGCTTTCATGATCACAAGAGCACCATGAGAAATTTTCAGAACTCCACCTTCACTTGTGTACTTGCACCCAAGAGATTCTAGAGTGCCCAAAGAGATGATATTTTTCTTCAAGTCAGGAACATGTCTAACATCGGTGAGAGTTCTCACCACACCATCGTGCATTTTGATTCGGACTGTACCTTTTCCAATAACTTTGCAGGCAGCATTGTTGCCCATCAAGATAACTCCACCTATAATAGATTCATATGTGGTAAATAAATTCTGACTGGGACACATATGATAAGAACAACCCGAATCTAAAATCCACTCATTGTTAGATTTGAAAGTATTATTAGTTGCTAAAAAAATAGTTCCCTCAGTCTCATCAGCAGCTACACTTGCTTCGGCAGTGTCAGTATTTTTGTACTCATTTTTCTTTTCTGTATGCTTTTCTTTGTTTTTCAATTTAAAGCATTCAGAAATAATGTGACCTTTCTTATGACAATATTTGCACATGACATTTCTGTATCTGAATTTTGACCTTGATTTAGGTTTCTCACTACTTGAATCTTTCTTATTGAATCTATCTCTTATGAATAAGCCTTCCTCTTGGTTCCCACTAGTTTCCCAAGTAATATCTCTATCTATTTGTTCTTTTGATTTCAAAATAGATTTGGTATCTTTATAAGAGATATTATCCTTTCCATAAAGCATAGTATCTCTTATATGTTTAAACAACTTGGGTAAGGAAACAAGCAATAACACAGCTTGATCCTCATCTTTGATTTCAG
Organism: Nicotiana tomentosiformis; assembly: GCF_000390325.3. NCBI lineage: Eukaryota > Viridiplantae > Streptophyta > Magnoliopsida > Solanales > Solanaceae > Nicotiana > Nicotiana tomentosiformis. The sequence continues at coordinate 194,992,247 of NC_090813.1, read as the reverse complement.
CATCTATGTTACTTAAATCCATAAGAAGAGAATCAAAAGTATCAAAATGAGTAAGTATAGAGGTACCTTCAGCCATACGAAAAGTGTAGAGTTTTTACTTTATGTAAAGCCTGTTTTCTACTGTTCTTTTCATATATAGGGTTTTAAACTTTTCCCATATGCCTTTGACTGAGCTTTCTGCTGCAACTTCACGCAAAACCTCATTTGAAAGATTTAAAATAATACCTGCTTTTGCCTTTTTGTCTATGACGGCAAACTCCTCGTCCGTCATTTTATCCAGCATCTTCTCCTTTCCTTGCAGTGCCAAATCTAAGCCATCCTGAATTAGGATAGCTTCCATCTTTAATTGCCACATTCCAAAATTTGTACTTCGGTCAAATTTCTCAACATAAGAGTTTGTTAGAGTCATTTTGGCTATTTAAAATAACCCGGTTAGATCTGACTCTGATACCAATTTGTTAGGATCGGAAATTCGAATAGTGCGAAATTTAGCCAAACAACGGTATAATGACAATAACAAAGACAATGGAAGTTGATAATAACGACAATTAAAGAATATAAAGAAGACACAAATTTAACGTGGTTCGATCAAGGTAACCTACGTCCACAAGCGGAGATGAGCAATTTTACTATACCAACAAGAGTACAAAAGAGAGTACAAAATTAGAGTAAATACTCTAATTAATCCCAAATACCCCAAGAGAATAACCTCACAAGATCACTCCAAAGAAAGGGTTCACACAAGTGTTTCCCAACACTCACTCTCTTACAAAATACTCTATAATGAAATAAAGGAAGAGAAAGAAAGACAAGAGTGAAAAACTCTTGAATTGGTGTGTTTGCAAATGAGGAGAAACTCCTCTATTTATAGCAAGAAATCTTTGGTCTAATAATGGATATTATGTCGTGGGAAATGTCATGATCCACAAATTTGTTATAATGGATATTATGTCATGGCAAATGTCATGAACCACAAATTTGTTATAATGGATATTATGTCATAGCAAATGTCATGAAAATTTGGCCATATTACACTCTCTGTGTTGCCTCATTCTCGCCATAATTTCTGGCCTGTAATTACTTATAACTGAGGCTCAGATTGGTGCTAAAATCAGGAGGAGACAAGGAAACCGCCATGGCTGCAGGCCTCGGTTACAACCACGGAGATGCCTTCCGAGTCGCCCCGCCAAGATACAGGCTGCTTCAATGCCCAACCAACTCTAGACACCCATCATCACAGCCTCATCCATCACATTAACAATAATAAAAGCTAGCCATGATGAAGAGGAAGAGGTGAACAAGAAGATGAAGCTGAAGCAGAGCATGGATTCAAATATTAAACCTTAAAGGAATATTTCGTGCAAGTTCAGGGGCAAACTATGTATTGAACCATTTCAACAATGGTGGTTTATTTTATTTTTTTCTTTGTGAAAATAGAAAAGGAAATCATAGGCAAAAAGAACAGAGAGGTGGCAGCCAACATTACAGACTCCCCACTGCCTCTTGCTGCTTATTTTATAAAATCTTATTATCTCCTCCCTTTACTTTTACCTCGTATTAGCAAATAATACGAGACTGAATGAAGACATGATATTAGTGCAATTTAGTCGTTCAACACTCCATCTAATTTTGTTTAAATTTGTTTTTCATCTCTTCTGTTTCTTAATTTGTGCTTTTTTCTAGGCTAATTTTTTGTGTTGTCAACCGTCCAAACTTCAAGGAAAATTTTCGTAACAAACATCACTCTTACGATTGTGATTTTAAAACGGAAAGTATTATGACCAAGAAAGCAGAGGCAGAAAATACAATAATACAGCGGATTGTCAATAACCATGATAACATCAACAGAGCATTAAAGAAGGGCTCTTTCTTTGACAGTAGAAGACACTGAGAAATCATTGGCATGCAGATGGGAGGCAACCATAGTTAGAAACTGCCCATTGCTATGCTGCCTCATTAATAATCTTGAGAGTTTTACTTATTCTTGGTTGAGCACATAAGAAGTAGGGTCAGATCTGTCACAAAATCGGGTAAGGGAAGGGACACCGCCATGGCTGCAATCGAGAATAGCATACAACAACAACAACAACCACAACCCCCAATCACCCTCTAGTTGGGTGAGCTAAATGGATCCCAATCAACTCCATTTGGACCTATTTCATTCCAATACTCATTACTCTGGTTACAAGATATCTTGGTTTGCCCTGCCAAGATACGGGCCCAGTTTCCCAAAATCCGATCAACTCAGTAAGCTATATCATCATAGCCTACAGATAAGCATCATCAATGATGCTCAGAATGATCCTGATTATGAAAAGGAAAAAGTTAATGACCAAGAAACCAGAAGTAAAGAGGACACAGCATACTGTGAATCGCCATAGCAGTATCAACATGACATGCAGTAGAATAAGATTACAGCACCTGTAAGTAACCAAAAGAAAACAACAGAAAACTAAAAGAGGACAAGAGCAAGATGAAAGGGCGAGGGTTTAAAAAGTGTGGCAACAATTTTAATATTCCAATACTTGTATAAAATTGATCATATCTCAATATGTTCATAACCAAAAGAAAAAAGAATACCACAGATTCTAGAAACATTTTATGAACATCATATTTTCTTTTTAACAACATTAGTAAGTCAACGAAAATATCCCCTGGTTCTTCTATTTCTAGTTTCCAGTTTCCTCCCATAACCTAAAATGTCAAATGCCCAATAATTCACTGTTTCAGTCCAATAATTCAATGGGAATTTTAACTTAATAAAAAACTTCCTTCATGCAAATACCTTTATTTAAAAACATAAAATCGTTTATTATGTAATCATCAAAGTGACTGAAAAAAGAAGGGTATTGTATATTTGAAACTATAATGACTCCATCTGAACAGAAATCTCTAAACAGAGGAATTCTGAAAACTAAAGCGAAACAAAATGTAAAGTCATTAAAGGAATTTTGAAGTTATTGAACATAAGTTGTATTCTTTATTTTTAGAAAAATTTGAAAAACCCTTTTTACTGGAGTTTCCTCTTTACCTTTTCTTTTGAGGCTCAGATCTATGGCATGATCAGGGCAAAGGAGACAAAGCAACCGCCATGGCTGCAAACCTCGGTTGCACTATAAAACAGGCCTTCCGGGTCGGGTCGCCCCTCCAAGATACGGGCCGCTCCATTGCCCCGACAGCACTCTAGACAACCTCAATCATCACAGCCTCTCATCTGTTGAGAAGAATGGGTTAGATCTTAAACCCTAAACCCTTCTTCCTATATATAAAATTGCACCATTTTCTGGTGATAGAATAGTATCCCTGCCACGGTACAGACCTCAAGGTGCTTGCTGCAAGGCTGGAGGCGGGCATGCATTGGGGGAAGTCAGCATGCTGCGTGGGCACTTGGTATGTAAATGTATGTATGTGCGTGTATGCATAGATCAGAGATTAACCAAACAGTTCCTTAAGATGAATGGTGGTTTAGTTTTACTTTTTTGTGAAAATGGAAAAGGAAATCACAGGAAGAGAGAGGGGGCAACCACCATTAGAGACTCCCAACTGCCTCTCCGCTGCCTCATTCTTTCCGTCTAGAGTTCACAATAATCTCTTTAGTCACATAGAGGTGGATTTTATACTATGTGTCCTCTTTTTTACATTTACGTCCTTGCATTTTACCCCTATTTCCAAAAGGCGAAATACATTTTTCCTTTAAACTTGTATCTAGTTTTCACTTATAGCCTATTTGGTGAAGCTGCAAAAATCAACTTATTTGGATAAGTGCTTTTTTTTTAAAAGTATTTTTAGTGAGAAGCAATTGTGTTTGACTAATTAATTTAAAATGCACTTTTGAGCAACAATTAGTGTTTGGCCAGACTTTTAAAAATTACTTCTAATTGTATTTTTCTCAAAAGTATTTTCCAAAAAAAATCTTTTGGAAAAAAGCTATTTTTTTCTGTTTCTCCCAAAAGTATTTTTTTTCTTCCAAAAGCTTGGCCAAACACTTCAACTTTGAAAAATAAAAATTCAAAGCTTGGCGAAACAGGCTATTAGAAAGCTCAACTAAAGACCAATATCTATTGAACACTCCAACTCGAATAAAGTGTACCTATTGAACACCTCAAGCTGAAGTGGCACAATGAGTGATATTCACTCCAATTTGAGCGCGTCCGTAAGTGAAATGTAATACTCCCTCCGTTTCAATTTATGTGAACCCATTTGACTGGGCACAGAGTTTAAGAAAAGAGAGAAGACTTTTGAACTTGTGGTGTAAAATGAGGCGCATATATTTTGTGTGACTATAAATCATTGCATAAAGGTAAATTATTTCCAAATAGGGAAAGAGGTCATTCTCTTTGGCACGGACTAAAAAGAAAATAGGTTCACATAAATTGAAACGGAGGGAGTATTATGTTGATTCTTTTATTTTTTTCCTTCTACCCTTTTGGTTCTTTTACTTCTATCTTCTTTGTGTCTAATAGCCTGTTTGCCCAAGTTTTTTTGGGTCAAAAGTATTTTTTCTGGCCAAAAGTGCTTTTGGCAAAAATTGAGGTGTTTGGCCAAACTTTTAGAAGGAAAAAAGTATTTTTGAGGAAAAGCATAAGCAGTTTTTGAGAAGCAGAAAAATGTAGCTTCTCCCCAAAAGCACTTTTCTGAGAAGCATTTTTGAGAAAAATACACTTAGAAGCAGTTTTTAAAAGCTTGATCAAATACTAATTACTGCTCAAAAGTACTTTTCAAATTAAATAGCCAAACACAAATTGATTTTCGCCAAAAGTACTTTATTGAAAAGCACTTTTGAAAAATACACTTCTCAAAATAAGCTGATTTTAGAAACTTGACCAAACATGCTATAATTCAACTTCCCTCAATGATTGTTTTTTCTTTTTCTGTTCTTTCCCAAATGAAATTAATAAAGCTCATCTCCTTTCTAATTTTTCATCGATAGAACCACTCAAAATACAACCTATGCATTCTATTTAGACGCAGACATTGTTAATCATTCACCATCATATACATACACAATACAACTCCATCCCATTTTCACTCACTCTCTAGCTAAATCTCTTCATCAATCTCACATCCCTTTTTCCCTAACTAGGAACTAACAAGCCCCATCAATTTATAGCCACTTTCGTTGGGGCTACTGTGAATTCTTTCACCGGCGTAGAATGCACCATCGCATTTGCCCAAGTTGAAAGTTATATTGATAATTCTAGTTCTGATTTATCTAATGAAAAAATTGGTTTTAAATCAACTGAATAATCTATTTTCTCTGAATGGGTTGATTTTATTATTGGAACGAGAATGAGTCAGTGTTTTGGCTTCCATGGATGATGAATTCTTCAAGTTTTTCAACTTTTTCAGAAAAATATCGTGCTTGGACAAATTTGGAGGTCCATTTTATTGAATTATTCAAGCTTATGGTTTGAATTTTTCAAGCTTTTATGGTTCAAAGAGGCAAATTTAGTGAAGCAAAAAAATTAGGTTTAAGGTTGGGGGAAGTGGAAATCGATGAAGAAGACCATCTAGAGAGATGGAGATAAGAGGAAAATAGGAGAGAAGAAAAGGAAAAAAAAAAGTAAAAAGGGACGAATAAGCACGTGTCAATTTCTAAATTGGCGTTTTGCCACGTCAGCATGAGTAAATATCACGCGTTAAAATTTTTATTGCGGATAATTTTGATGTGTTCAATAGGTATGCTTTTGTTGGAGTTTGAGTGTTCACATAGATTGTATTTTTATAAAGGTGGTTCTTAACTCTAGGCATTCAAGCCTCTAGTTCAAGTTTAAATGTTCAAAATGCTCCAGAGGGCCTATGCCAACCATACCCACAAGCCATAAATCTCCAAATGAATCTAAAGGAAGCCTCAAATAAAGGAACAAGATGCTAAAACTTAAAACGACCTATGTGATTGTTATAAGCATTGTATTTATTGTACGTGGAATAACTTGAGATTGAATCTTGAAGGAGAAGAACAAAACTTCATTGAAGCTTGGTTGGAATTTTTTTTTTTTTTTTGAATTGAATGTTGTTACAAAATATTGGGTCAATCCTTCGGAGTTTATACTTTAAATTTTGGGGGAGTTTGATGAAGATTAAGGTGATTTTAGGTGAAATTTTAAATTTAAGTTTAGATTGTGATGAACGCAAAATCGGTGTATAAAATTGAAGAGCACTAGTCAAAAAGTCAATGCTTTTCATATCTTACTGTGATGACCCTATAGGTTGTTTTGAATAATAGCTTTCCATTTTATGCTTCGAGACCTTCCATAGCTCTATTTTATGATTTATGACTTGTGTGTGTGGTCCGTGTCGATTTTCGGAAAGTTCAAATGTGAATTTTAAAGAAAATATAACTTTTGACTTTGAAAGTAGCTAGAGTTGACCACGATCAATATTTTTAGCAAACGACCTCTGATCCGTATTTTGACGATCTCGATAGGTTCATATGATGATTTTGGACTTGTACGCATGTTTGGTTGGGGTCCCGGATGGTCCAAGGTCGTTTCGGCACTTTATGTGAAAAGTTAAAAATTTGAGTTTGAACTTTAAAAATCTTGAGTTTTGGTGAGCGATTCTTGATTTTGGATGTTATTGTGATGATTTGAGCTTACAAGCGAGTTTGTTTGACGTTAATATACTTGTGTGAATATTCGAATTGGAGCCCGAGGGTCTCAGATGAGTTTAGGATAAGTTGCGGACTATTTTTGCATAGTTGAAGGTTGCTGGTGTTGCTGGACTACAAATCTCGCATTTGCGAGGTTCTGTTCGCAAATGCGAGCCCCGCATTTACGAGAACTAGATCGCATTTGTGATACTGGAAAGGGGGATGACAGCTTCACTTTTGCGAGGCTTAGTTCGCATCTGCGAGGGGTGGAGCCTTCGCATTTGCGAAGGTCTAGTCGCAACTTTGACACTAGATGAGTAAGGGACAACTTCGATTTTGCGAAGCTATGTTCGCATTTGCGGACACCCCTGGTTCACATTTGCGGGCACCCCTTGCGATTAATGTATCGCATTTGCGATATTGGAAGCTCAAGGGCTGGTTCGCAATTGCGAACAACTATTCGCATTTGCGGACATCGCAATTGCGAACTAATTGCTGATGCTAATGGATGTAAATGATATAAATTAGCGAGAAATAATAGATAAAGGTTGGGCGAATCGATATTCGAACGATATTCAAATTGCATTGTCATGGGTAGGCCTATGGCTAATGCCAAATTATATTCATCGAATTGATCATCTTAAGAGGTTAGTGACATAGTTAGGCTATCTATTTTGTAGATTAAATATAATTGGGATGTAATCGGGAGGGTGCCTACAATCAAATGTTTTTAATATTTTCAAGTGCATCAATGCCTAAATGATGTTTTGTGTACTTAAGCACGGAGGAATGAGCTTGTGTGAGAATGTCACAACATAGTCATAGTCTACATGGGTATTGATTGGCTCAAATGATATTTTTGATATTTCTATGTATTATGTCCATCATTATCGACGACAGTGTTTTAAAAGGCGTGGCCGTAAATATTTTATAAAATAATATAATAACAGTAAATATTTATACACAGGTAAAATTGCATATATATATATATGTGAGTGTGTGTGTGCGCGCGCGCGCTCCATCCCCATAAAAAACTAGTCAAAATAATATATTACACGTTACTTACAAGCACAAGTAACTTGAGTCGAAAAGAATAAAATTTTCTACATGCAGGAACAAAAAGGATAAGTAACCTGCAATTTGAACTTTGAACTTGCTGCTATGAAGGAGAATGAAGTTCTCTTTGTATTTGTAAATTTGTTTTGAATATTCGTTGCTTTTGAGAGATATTAGCAGACTAGCGGACAAGATAAAGAATTGGAAAAGACCATAATTTAGGACTTCAATCAATAAAAAAAGTCTTGACTTTTAAATTTAATACATTTCAGTTCCTTTTTAAAACTTTTCAGTAATTACAAGCTGACTTTTGAGAATTTGGGTATTATATGAAAGACTTATTCAACAAATGTTGTTTTAATTTGAAAAAGTCTCTGGGGCTTACGCCTCACTACAAAAACGCGCCTCAAACGCTCGGGCGTACACCCCGAACGCCCAGGCATATGCCCCAAATTGCTGGGCGTACGCCTCTTGAGGCTTTCTTCCCACACTATCGCCTCAGGGCATTTTTGGGGCGCCTCGCCCTAGGGCTCGCCCGAAAACGCCTTTTAAAACACTGACTAACGACCTATTCGACATTTATATTAGTGGCGACATAGCTAACATTGAATGGCAATTAAAGTTGCTACTAAATATAAACAATTACGGACAAAAAATAAATTCAAAAAATAGATTTTCGGAAGTTTGCCAACAAATAATTACTTTAATGGCGACCTATTTGACTTTTGTGATAGTTGCTTTAAAATGTCAATACTTATGCGACTAAAAATCGGCATAAAGTTAAGGCTATTGTGGCGAAGCGAACTGCTTATCAAAGGATAAATAACTTTTTGATGCGACGAAAGTCGCCACTAAAGGTCTAAGTGGCACTAAAAGTCTGCATAGTTCGTAGGTCGCCACTAGAAATAGCAGCCTACCATGCAGACTTTTAGGTGGCAACGCATTCGGCATTCAGTGGCGACTCTGGTCGCCACAAAAGATAGTTTATCCTTTCAAAAGCTACTCTCTTCGCCACAATAGTCTTAACTTTATGATAACTTTATTTGCCACAAATACTATGATTTTTGACATAAATTGCCTTATCTTGTTTCTATTCAAGTTATCTTTTATTTATTTTAGACTTCCATTATATCAAAAATCAAATTCAATGAATGTTCGTTTTTGAGTTCATTGAAAAGATTATTCCCGCGCATCTATTTAATATAAGATATTAGTTTAATATTTCTTTGCTCCTAGAAGTGTAGAGTATATTATCTTTTTGAATTTGGTAATGAATCGTTGATGTAAGAACTAAATTGACTCGGACTTTCGTTTTGTGAGCATGCATGCCATTGTGTGAGGAACTTTGTTTGGTGCATTGTTAATTGATTTGAAGTATTGGATGTGATTCATAAAATTGATGAACTTGTTAGACGTTAGCTTCCAAGTGACTGTTAACTTTCTCTTCAAATATTGAGCTAATACCAGTGATGCTAAAAATAAGGTTCAATTGCTGATGCTAATAGATGCAGATGATATACATGAGCGAGAAATAATAGATGCATCGTTTTGGGTAGGCCTAAGGCTAAAGCCAAATTATATTCATTGAATTGTTCAACTTAAGAGGTTAGTGACATAGTTAGGCTATCTATTTTGTAAATTAAGTATAATTGGGACATAATTATACACGTGCATGCAACCACATGTTTTGAAAATGTTCAGGTGCATAAATGACTAAATGATATTTTATGTACTTAAGCACGTGGGAATGAGCTTGTGTCATAATCTACATGGCTATTGACCGGATCAAATGATATTTATGATGTTTCTATGTATTATGATCTTCACGTGAAAGTATATTTCATATAGGTTGCCAAATGCATAATAAATTTATTGATGACCTATTTGACCTTTAGTGGTGATATAGCTATCATTGAATGGCGACTAAAGTTGCTACTAAACATAAAAGTTTATGAGGCAAAAAAGAAATTCAAAAAAATAGATTTTCGAAAGTTCGCCAAAAATAATTACTTTCAGGGTTACCTATTTGAATTTTGTGATAGTTGTCTTAAATTGTCAGCACTTGTACAACTAAAAATGGGCATAAAGTTAAGGCTATGATGGCGAAAAGAGTTTCTCTTTTTGTGGCGACGATAGTCGCCACTAAAAATCTAAAAGGTCACCACTAAAAGTTTGCATTTTAGGTCGCCACTTGAAACAACAGCCTACCATCGACCTTTAATGGCGACTCATTCGGCATTTAGTGACGAATTTTAGTCGCCCAAAGATAATTTTTCCTTTCAAAAGCTTCTCTTTTCGCCACAATAGCCGTAACTTTATGACTACTTTATTTGCCACAAATACTATTATTTTTGAGACAAATTTCCTTATCATATTTATGTTCAAGTCATTTCTTATTTAATTTAGACTTTCATTATATCAAATATCAAATTCAATGAGTGTTTGGTTTTGAGTTCCTTGAAAAGATTATTCAAATGTATCTATTTAATATAAGATATTCGTTTAATATTTCATTGCTCCTAGAAGTATAGAGTATATTATCTTTTTGAATCTGGTAATGAATGTGAGAACTAAACTAGCTTAGGCTTTTGTTTGGTGAGCATGCATTTTTTGTGGGGAACTTTAGTGCATTGTAGTTGATTTGAAGTATAGGGTATGATTCATAAAATTGAAGAACTTGTTAGACGTTATCTTCCAAGTGAGTGTTAACTTTCTCTTCAAAATAAACTATTGTCACGACCCGGAATTCCCACCATTGGGACCGTGATGGCGCCTAACATTTCACTTGCTAGGCAAGCCAATGTTAGAGAATCATTAAACCAAATCCTTATTTCTATTCAGTAAATAACAATAATTAGCTAAGATGAAATATAATAAGTGCGGAATAATATAAAAAATATATTAATTACTACTACCCGGATCTGGAGTCACAATTCACGAGCATTCTAGAGTTTACTACAAGTAATAGTCTGAAAGAAATACAACTGTCTGAATGAAAGAAACAGTAGAACAAAAAAGATAGACGGGGACTTCAAGGTCTGTGAACGCCGACAGATCTACCTTGAGTCTCCGGATAGCGGTCCAATAGCAAAATCTCGATCAACCCGAGCCGGTACCAAAATTTACACAGAAAGTGCAGAGTACAGTATCAGTACAACCGAACCCATGTACTGGTAAGTGTCGAGCCTAATCTCGACGAAGTAGTGATGAGGCTAAGGCAAGGCACCTACAAATCAACATGTACAGTTTAACAATGTATATACAAATAACAATAATGAAGAATTAGACAAGAGATATCGGGAGGGGTAAACATGCTGGGGGAAATACGAGATAAAGAACTATAGCAGAATGATAACTGGAACAACCAATATATTATGAATTAACAGGAACACGAATATAGTAAAGAAAAAATGCACGGCATCACCCATCGTGCTTTTACTCTCAATCTCACCATAAAATCAATAGAAACGGCACGACATCACCCTTCGTGCATTAACTCTCATATCATGGCACGGCATCACCCTTCGTGCATTAACACTCGCAATATGGCACAGCATCACCCTTCGTGCTTTTACACTCACAATATGGCACGTCATCACCCTTCGTGCATTAACACTCACAATATAGTACGACATCACCCTTCGTGCATTAACACTCACAATATGGCACGACATCACCCTTCGTGCATTAACACTCTCCTTTACCATAATGCAATGAATCAATAACAACATGGAGATAAAATAACAAGTACAAGCTTTACTTCAATATTTAATTTCACAATATCAATATCAACTTCGAAATAAATACTCAATTATCACAAGAAGATCCGTAAGCATGATAAGAATGATTAATTTAACAACATTAGTATAAACACGTAGCAATTAGGCATAGGAAAGAGATAATATAAGAAAAATGAGAGAAAACAGGGAAAACAGGTGAATTGGCGGCGCATAAGTACTCGTCACCTCACATATACGCCGCTCACATAAGTTTCACATAGCAAATAATCTGAGGTTTCTAATTCCCTCAAATCAGGGTTAGACACAACACTTACCTTACTCTGAAGGCCACTTAATACTCAATCACAGCTTTTTCTCTAGAATTGAACTCCAAACCACTCGTATCTATTCAAAAACGACTCAATAATATCAAATATTACTAAAGGAATTAATTATATTGCATAAATTTAGATTTCCCAAATTTTCCTCCAAAACGTTAAAAATCGACCTCGGGCCCGCTTGGTCAAAACCCGAGGTTCGGACCAAAATCCATTTACCCATTCACCCCCGAGCCTGGATATATAATTAATTTTGGAATCCGACCTCAAATTGAGGTCTAAATCTCCAAATTTCTGAAATCCCTAGTTTCTACCCTAACCCCTAATTCTACCATGAAAATCCTAGATTTTAGGTTGATAATTCATAAATTATAATGGGTAATTTAAAAAAAATGATTTAGAATCACTTACCAACACTTTGGGGAAGAAAAGGACTCTTGCAAATCGCCTCTCACCATTTGGTTTTTGAGAAAATGAATTTTTTGGCTAAATCCTGTGTTTGGATTATGTTAAGTGCTGGGCGACAGTGTTCATCGCGTTCGCGAGAACACTATCACGTTCGCGAAGAGTATAGGCTGCCAAGCCTTCGCGTTCGCGAGACCTTGTTCGCGTAGGCTACCCTGGCCTTCGCGTTCGCGAGAATCGCTCGCGTAACACCCCCATCGCTTCGCGTTTGCGACCAAGCCTTCGCGTTCGCGAAGAAGAAAATTCTGGCCTCATCAGTTTACTCTTCGCGTTCGCGGGAGTACCTTCGTGAACGTGAAGAAGGACATGCCAGAACACCTGCTGTAGCAAAATATCAGATTTTTCCAAGTCCAAAACATCACGTGGCCTACCCGAAACTCACCCCGAACCCTCGGAGCTCCAAACCAAACATGCAACAAGTCTAAAAATATCATAGGAACTTGCTCGCGCGATCAAATCGCCAAAATAACACCTAGAACTACTAATTTAGCACCAAATCAAATAAAATTCTCAAGAACACTTTAAAATTCCTATTTTATCAACTGGACGTCCGAATCACGTCAAATCAACTCCGTTTCTCACCAAATTTCACAGACAAGTCTTAAATATTATAATGAACCTGTACCGGATTTCGGAACCAAAATACAGACACGGTACTAACAATGACAAACAACAATCAATTCTTAAAAATAAATAATTTTCAAACTTTTAATTTTAATAAAAAATTCATAACTCGAGCTAGGGGCCTCCGAATTCGATTCCGGGCATACGCCCAGGTCCCATAATTTGATACGGACCCACCGGGACCGTCAAAATACAGATCCTAGCGCGTTTACCAAAAATATTGACCGAAGTCAACTAAAATCAACTTTTAAGGCAAAAATTCTTATTTTCATAAATTTTTAACATAAAAGCTTTCCGAAAACACGCCCGGACTGCGCACATAAATCGAGGAGGGTGATTTTTAAGGTTTAAGAGCGCAGAATTGAGTTCTAAAACATAAGATGACCTTTTGGGTCATCACATTCTCCACCTCTAAAACAACCGTTCGTCCTCGAACGGACATAGAAAAGTATCTGAGTTGGTGAAAAGGTGGGGATATCTATTCCGCATATCGGACTCGGACTCCCAAATAGTTGTCTCAACAGGCTGACCTCTCCACTGCACTCGAACTGAAGGGTAACTCTTTGATCTCAACTGGCGAACTTTCCGGGCTAGAATATCCACCGGCTCCTCCTCGTAAGGCAAATCCTTGTCCAACTGGACAGAGCTGAAATCTAACACATGGGACTCTTCGACGTGATACTTTCAAAGCATGGACACATGGAATACCGGATGAACTAATGACAACCCCGGTGGTAATGCAAGCCTGTAAGCCACCTCTCCCACTCTCTCCAGAATCTCAAAAGGGCCGATATACCTAGGGCTCAACTTGCCCTTCTTTCCGAACCTCATTACGCCCTTCATGGGTAATACTCTAAGCAACACTCTCTCCCCGACCATGAATGCAATATCACGAACTCTGCGGTCGGCATAACTCTTCTGTCTGGACTGAGCTGTGCGAAGTCGATCCTCAATAATCTTGACCTTATCCAAGGCATCCTGTACTAAATCTGTACCCAACAACCGAGCCTCCCCCGGCTCGAACCACCCAACTGGCGACCGACACCGCCTACCATATAATGCCTCATAGGGAGCCATCTGAATGCTCGACTGGTAGTTGTTGTTGTAGGAAAACTCTGTAAGGGGCAAGAACTGATCCCACGATCCTTCAGACTCTATTAAGCTTGCTCGTGACTCGTGAGACCTATGTAACTTAGTGCTCTGATACCAACTTATCACGATCCGGAATTCCCACCGTCGGGACCGTGATGACGCCTAACATTTCACTTGCTAGGCAAGCCAACGTTAGAGAATCATTAAACCAAATCCTTATTTCCATTCAGTAAATAACAATAATTAGCTAAGATGAAATATAATAAGTGCGAAATAATATAAAAATTGTATTAATTACTACCATTCGGATCTGGAGTCACAATTTACAAGCATTCTAGAGTTTACTATAAGTAATAGTCTGAAAGAAATACAACTGTCTGAATGAAAGAAACAGTAGAACAGAAAAGATAGACGGGGACTTCAAGGTCTATGAACGTCGACAGATCTACCTTGAGTCTCCAGATAGCGGTCCAATAGCAAAATCTCGATCAACCCGAGCCGGTACCAAAATCTGCACAGAAAGTACAGAGTGCAGTATCAGTACAACCGACCCCATGTACTGGTAAGTGTCGAGCCTAACCTCAACGAAATAGTGACGAGACTAAGGCAAGGCACCTACAAATCAACCTGTACAGTTTAACAATATATATACAAATAACAGTAATGAAGAATTATACATGAGATATCGGGAGGGGGAAACATGCCGGGAGAAATACGAGATAAAGAACTACAGCAGAATGATAACTGGAACAACCAATATATTATGAATCAACAGGAACACGAATACAGTAAAGGAAAAATGCACGGCATCACCCATCGTGCTTTTACTCTCAATCTCACCATAAAATCAATAGAAACGGCACGACATCACCCTTCGTGCATTAACTCTCATATCATGGCACGGCATCACCCTTCGTGCATTAACACTCGCAATATGGCACGACATCACCCTTCGTACTTTTACACTCACAATATGGCACGACATCACCCTTCGTGCATTAACACTCACAATATGGCACGGCATCACCCTTCGTGCATTGACACTCACAATATGGCACGACATCACCCTTCGTGCATTAACACTCTCTCTTACCATAATGCAATGAATCAATAACAATAGGGAGATAGAATAACAAGTACAAGCTTTACTTCAACATTTGATTCCACAATATCAATATCAACTTCGAAATAAATACTCAATTATCACCAGAAGATCCGTAAGCATGATAAGAACGATTAATTTAACAACACTAGTATAAACACGTAGCAATTAGGCATAGAAAAGAGACAATATAAGAAAAATGAGAGAAAACAGGGAAAACAGGTGAATTGGCGGCGCATAAGTACTCGTCACCTCACATATACGCCGCTCACATGAGTTTCACAAAGTAAATAATCTGAGGTTCCTAATTCCCTCAAGTCAGGGTTAGACACAACACTTACCTTGCTCCAAAGGTCACTTAATACTCAATCACAACTTTTCCTCTAGAATTCACCTCCAAACCACTCGTATCTATTCAAAAACGACTCAATAATATCAAATATTGCTAAAAGAATTAATTACATTGCATAAATTTAGATTTCCCAAATTTTCTTCCAAAAATTTAAAAATCGACCTCGGGTTCGCTTGGTCAAAACCCGAGGTTCGGACCAAAATCCATTTACCAATTCACCGCCGAGCCCGGATATATAATTGGTTTTGAAAAATTAAGGTCGAAATTCCCAAATTTTCGAAATCCCTAGTTTTTACCTTAACCCCTAATTCTACCATGAAAACTCAAGATTTTAGGTTGATAATTCATGAAATGTAATGGGTAATTGAAAGAATATGGTTTAGAATCACTTACCAACACTTTGGGGAAGAAAATGACTCTTGAAAATCGCCTCTCACCGTTTGGTTTTTGAGAA
Organism: Nicotiana tomentosiformis; assembly: GCF_000390325.3. Lineage (NCBI taxonomy): Eukaryota > Viridiplantae > Streptophyta > Magnoliopsida > Solanales > Solanaceae > Nicotiana > Nicotiana tomentosiformis. The sequence continues at coordinate 194,976,453 of NC_090813.1, read as the reverse complement.
AATGAATTTTTTGGCTAAATTCCGTGTTTGAATTCTGTTAAGTGCTGGGCGACAGTGTTCATCGCGTTCGCGAGAACACTGTCGCGTTCGCGGAGAGTATAGGCTGCCAAGCTTTCGCGTTCGCGAGACCTTGTTCGCGTTCGCGTAGGCTATCCCTCCTGGCCTTCGCGTTCACGAGACATCGCTCGCGTTCGCGATGAAGAAAAGACTGACTCCCCCCCGTGCCTAACACTATGCGTTCACGATGAGCTTGTCGCGTTCGCGAAGGGTAACACCCCTATCGCTTCGCGTTCGCGAGACATCGCTTTGCGTTCGCGAGACATCGCTCGCGTTCGCGAGACATCGCTCGCGTAACGCCCCCATCGCTTCGCCTTTGCGACCAAGCCTTCGCGTTCGCGAAGAAGAAAATTCCGGCCTCATCAGTTTACTCTTCGCGTTCGCGGGAGTACCTTCGCGAACGCGAAGAAGGACATGCCAGAACACCTGCTATCGCAAAATACCAGATTTTCCCAAGTCCAAAACATCGTGTGGCCTATCTGAAACTCACCCAAACCCTCGGAGCTCCAAACCAAACATGCACACAAGTCTAAAAATATCATACTAACTTGCTCGCGCGATCAAATCACCAAAATAACACCTAGAACTACGAATTTAGCACCAAATCAAATAAAATTCTCAAGAACACTTTAAAATTCCTATTTTCTCAACTGGACGTCCGAATCACGTCAAATCAACTCCGTTTCTCACCAAATTTCACAGACAAGTCTTAAATATTATAATGAACCTGTACCGGACTCTGAAATCAAAATACGGATCCGGTACTAACAATGCCAAACATCAATTAATTCTTAAAAATAAATAATTTTCAGACTTTTAATTTTCATCAAAAATTCATAACTCGAGCTAGGGACCTCCAAATTCGATTTCGGGCATAGGCACATGTCCCATAATTCGATACGGACCCACCGGGACCGTCAAAACACGGATCCTGGCCCGTTTACCAAAAATATTGACCGAAATCAACTAAAATCAACTTTTAAGAAAAAAATTCTTATTTTCATAAATTTTCAACATAAAAACTTTCCGAAAACACGTCCGGACTGCGCACGTAAATTGAGGAGGGTAAAAATGAGATTTTTAAGGCTTAAGAGTGCAGAATCGAGTTCTAAAAATATAAGATGACATTTTTCGGTCATCACAACTATTGAGCTATTATTGGCGATGCTAAAAATAAGGTTCAATTGCTAATGCTAAAAGTAATTTTTCTTATTAATTTGTTTTAAAAAGAATGATACAATTATATATTTGGATACAATCTAAACTGTTAATTTTTTATTTTACCTTTAATAAAGAGCTTTTATAGTCACACAAATATTATGACCACACAAAATTTTTACCTTAAGCTTTTTCGACTCCAAAGTCATTTTTTATTTATTAAACTCTTATTTGCGTGAAGTGAAATTACTTCATATAAATTGAAAAATAAGGAATACTAATTTATGCTAACCTTTAATTTGTAATCTAATACCACAAAGAATCATTATGAAACTCCAATACGTTACACACTTTTACCAATTGTTGAAGCAGCAACTGAAACAACAAAAGACGTTTCGTGCAAGTCAAGGAACATGTGTTATGCAATATTTTTGCATGCCAAGCGTATTTAATTTCTTAATGATATCCAGGTTGAATCCTTTTGGAATAGCTATATTTATAAATCAAGAAATATATTTAGAAATATGAAAAGTCACTCAATGTTGAAAAACGAGAACAAGAAGATAAAATGTGGACGATACATGTCTTGAAAAAAGAAACTAACTTTAGTAATTAATGAGAAGACTAAGATATATGCAGTTTAATTACTAGTTTTTTGAAGTTTCCAAGACAAGCTTTGAAAGTTACATTGTTGTATATCAAATCGTAGAAGAAAGGTAGATTAGTGAGCCTTAATTATCAAATTTCAAGGTGACTCCTTTCTTGTTCTTCCCTTACTTTCATGTCTTGGTATTTAGGTTTTGAATAGAATTATTTTGTCATTTTCTTTTTTGCTTTTGTTTTGTGAATTACTTTGTTAAAACGTTACAAAATGTTTGGACTGTAGCTAAGGTTGGATTATAATACTGAATTCTAAGGAGTATATTTTTCCGTTTTGAGGAAATTATTCTGTTGGTGGCTCTTAGACGGGAATTAGAGAGGGTGACTCTTATGAGTAATATTGAAAGGATGAACTGAATTGGTTGAATTAGACTTACAACTATAGACTGATTATGCTCTAAAAATAGCTTAGCATTAATATATATATTTGTATCAGCCCGGTGCACAAGGTATCCCGCGTTCACGCAGGGTCAAGGGAAGGCCGCACCCTAAAGATTGTGATATACATGTAGACAACCTACCCTAATATAAGTATTAGTGGTTGCCTTCACGACTTGAACCCGTGACCTATAGGTCACACGGAGACAACTTTAAAAAACTTGTATCTGCAACTTTAAATAGATTTGGATCCCCTTCCTAATATATACTTGTATCTGCAACTTTAAAAAACTAAAACCAAGATGGAACTGACAAATAGATTTGGATGCTGCCTAGTTTGGATCATTATGCCATTGTTCTTGTATCCCAGCTCCCTTTTTCTTATTTTAGAATCAGACTGGGAATAGCATGATATATCTATTCTTTTAACTAGAATCACACTTTTTAGTGCAGCAAAGGAACAAATGGAGACACTACCATCTTATAATTGCATTATCCACCTAGAGAAATTCCCGACGTTCATTATAGAAAAGGCCGTGTGTAACCACGGCTTTTTCATGATGGCTCCCAACTGTTGGGAGCCATCTTTTAAAAGCTTTTCTCGTCCTCTGCGATTAGCAGATTCCACATCTGTTATGACTTCCATTTCACAGCCTCCAGGAAAGGATCATCTCGCCGTTAAAGTTTACGGTGCAAGTATTCTTTCGCTTAAGGATGAGCTAGCCATCCAGGTTCGGTTCTTGATTCTCTCCTAAACAAAAAGTACAAAAACCAATGTACAACAAAACTAGAAAGAAATTGACTTGAAATATATTGTACTTCTTCTATATATGTAGTCACAAGTTAAGAGAATGCTGAGACTATCTGACAAGGATGAAGAAGATGTGAGAGATTTCCATAAGCTTCATCCAGAAGCTGAGGCCAAAGGATTTGGTAGATTGTTTCGATCGCCAACCTTATTTGAAGATATTGCCAAATCTCTTCTTCTTCGCTTTTGCCCGTAAGTTCATAGATGCAACAAAATGTAGAAATAGTTGATCATCTTGAGTTGAACATGGATGTGCTTGTAAGATTATCAGAGTAGTTGATTTTAATTGCCAACTTTTCTTAGGTGGAAGACATCATTGGATCTCGCAAAGGCTCTTTGTGATGTACAATATAAAAAGTTCAAGTCCAAAAGAAAGAGAGCATATATTTCAGCTTATGGAGACTTTCCGAATGCAGAAGAATTAGCAAGTTTTAGTGAGAAAGAGCTAAAAGGTATAGGCAACTTTGGATATAGAGCAAGGGACTTGGTTATGTTGGCAAAACAAGTTGTTGATGGGGAAATTAAGCTCAGTAAGTTTGAAAAAGACCACATTGGAGCCGAACCAAGTTGGTCTAAGCTGAAAATAAATGGTGCTGGTCCATTTACCATCAACACTATCATGATGTGTGCCGGATATTATAATTATACTCCACAGTGAAACGATGCGTCATATGGATGAGGTAAATGAAATTTATAACTGGATCTGCATGTTTCAATTTACTTGTCTCTTTTGATTTGTTAACTTATTGCATATTCTACTTTCAATCTAAATGAGCTTTAAATGGTTTGTCAATAAAAATTAATTGGGCCAAAAGAATTTATTTAGTTTCATCTTATTAATTAGCCCATATTTTTATTTTGTTAGTCATTATTTTCCGAGTCTGATGCATGAGCTTCATTTCAGTTTCATGGACTTAAAGTGCACACGAGAAAAAGAAAATTCATCAATCTCCAGGTAAGGGACAAAATACAACAAATCTACAAACGTTATGATCCGTTTCAGTCTTTGGCTTACTGGTATGTTATGAATACTGCTCTTCCATTTTTTATAATAGGGCAAATCAAAGTTATTCTAATATACTTGTTTTATTCTGTTTATCTTGACTATATATTTAGGTTTCAACTTGTCAACTGTTATGAAAGAGAACTTGGGAAGGTATTAAGCGAGTTATTACCATTAGAATATCATCGTGTCACTAGCAACTATGAAAAGGAGAAGAAGAAATTTTGAGGTAACATTGTGAAGTTAACATATGTATTTCTCTATATCTAATTATTTATCTTTATTTTATTTTTATCTCTAGCACTGATTGTTTTTTGTTGGTGTTCTTTTCTAGCTAGGATGGAGGGTGCATTAAACTATGAAAAGAAGGGGAAGAAGAAGATATCGAACAGAGTCATGAGGAAAAAGGGGAGGAAGAATCAGAGAAGGATAAAAAAGGTTGATAGAAGAAAATATTTACATATGTTCATTCTTGTTTCTCTCTATATTTCTAGGCTGTGTTTTTGTTGTAGTAAATACATTGTTAAAGCCAGAATAGGCTAGTAGATTTTTGTATTTGTTTCGGTTTATCATCCCGTCCCCGTGCTCCGTAAAGTTTCATCTAGAAACTTATAGTTGTTAAAACACACTATTTTAAACCTCTCTATCGTTGATCTAGCTTATGTGGCATAAATAAGGCTGAGGTGGATAAAATATTTGGTACACGCACTCAAAAAAAAAGCGTGAATACAAAGATTAAACAGAAAATGACTTAAATAGGAGAAAAAAGATTTAAAAAAAAGAAAAGAAAGAAAAACACAAAAAAACAAAAGACCAGCAAAGAACCCAGTTCTCTGTTGCTGCCATTGCCATAGCTTCTTCTTTTCATCATAATTAAAGATAGAAAATCATCAGAATTTCATTATGCAAAATCGTTAGGATAGGAGGAACTTTGTCCAAAAAATCATCAAGAAGGATAGGAATTTCATCGGAACCTGTCGAAAACTCATCGTTGAAACCTTCGAACCATCAATTGCAATAAACACAATGGAAAAGTTTGAACCATCACCGGCGATGGAGACCACCGATGACCACCACAATATTTTCTTCCGCATCACCTTGCTGTAATAAAAAATAAAAAAATCTTAGCAGTTCAAGTCAAATCGGGCAAGAACACCAAAAAGAGTGCGGATATGAAGAGCACAAACGAGGAAAAAATTCACGGGGTGCCCGAACCTGAATGGCGTGTAGGGTGCATAAATCAATTTTGGTTTGTGAAAATTATTGGGTTTTGAAGTGGCTGCAACTTCAATTATTTCCTCTTCCACTTTCAGTCCCTAAAAAAATTGTGGTGGATATTTACAAATCTGCTAGTATCTCTTGTGGTTGTTCGGTGGTCAAGTTTTAATGGGAAGGTGACTCAACTTATTATAGTGGTATTGGAGGGTGAAGAAGGTGAAAATGGTGCCTTCTTATTAATTAAAAATAAAAAATGATGTGGCATATTCAATATGATGCGGATATTAATATTAACGTGATTGAGCAACACGCGGGGCAAAGGGGTTTAGAATAGTGTGTTTTAACAACGGTAAACGTCTAGATTAAATTTTACGATGTATATGGACTGAGATGATAAACCGCTACAAGTATAAGGGTCTGCTAGGCTATTCTGCCAATTGTTAAAAGATGAATTGTATTCTCAAACATATCCTGCTACATGCACCCTACCATTATATATATATAAAATAAAAAAAAATTGTCTTGGCAAAATAGAGCCAGTAATTACATCAAGTATAACCCGGCTTTAATTCGTCGTCATGCAAAGTGTCTATTCTGAAGAATTCCAGGAGAATCAAAACCGTCTAATCAACAAAAATAGCAATACGCAACAACACGCATAGATTGCACCATATCATAAGTGACGAAATTTGAAGAAAACACCGTTCCATGGAGCTGGCACATTTAATCACAGAGCAAGTAAAGTCAACCAAACTATTACCAGAGAAAGCAAGTAGCAGCAATTTAGAATACAAATTTAGACCTTTCTCAATAAAATAAAATCAAATAAAACAATCAGAAAGGCCGCAGTGCAAACTGAATGAGTTTTATATAAGAGAATTTATAACCGTAATATCCAGATTAAACTGTAGTATTTTGCACACATTTCGATTAATTTTATGGTACCTACTGCCTTTTCTTACAAGCACAAATATCATATACCTGTATGTCAAAGAGGCGGTGGAATATCTTAATTTTATTTTCTTGTACTAAAATTGGGATTGGGAATTTTTGCTGTGTCATTTTTACTTTTTCTTTTTGTGCTAGTATTATCTAGTTGTCAAGTTTGGATTTTTGAAGTTGGCAAAAGATATTAACAAATTATATTTTTTATTTCTTTTTTTAATAATATTTTTTTGTCACCTTGATTCTGAATATCTGTACTCAAAAATATTTCTAAGGAATATCTATTGCATAAATAGCAATTGGCAAATGAGACTACAAATCCCAATTGGCCAATGCTAAGTACATATCGCATTTACAACTTATAATGACGGATGCGACTATAAATCGCAATTAACAAATGCAACTTATAAAGCGCAATTGATAAATTATACTTATAAATCATAATTGAAAAATGCCACTTATAATGGTATCCGTATAAGCTATACAATATATAGCCTATATTATAAGTAGTGTAAATTGCAACTGATAAATTTGACTTATAAATCGCAATTGGAAAATGTCACTTATAGTGGTATCCGTATAAGCTATACATCTATAGCCTATAGTAGTGTAAATCGTAATTGACAAATGCGACTTATAAATCGCAATTGATAAATTTTACTTATAAATCGCAATTGGAAAATGCCACTTATAGTGGTATCCGTATAAGCTATAGGCTATTGTGATGACCTAAAATATCATCTTTAAAGTTAATAATTAATTTTGTGTTCTAAGACCTCGAAAAATACTATTTATTATTACTCGACTTGCGTGCGCAGTACGTAAAATTTTTCGAAAAGTTTTTATGTGAAGAAAGGATTAAAATGTGAATTAGAGATTTAAAACTCAACTGAGTTGACTTTGGTCAACATTTTGAGCAAACGGACTCAGATCAGTATTTTAACAGTTTCGGTAGGTCCGTATCGTGATTTGGGACTTGGGCGTATGCCCGAAATTAAATTCCAAGGTCCCTAGCCCGAAATATGGAATTTTGATGAAAAATTAAAGGTTTTAAAAGCTTAAGTCAAATAGTGACTAGTTGTCGAATTATGTGCAAACGACCCCGGAATAGAATTTTGATAATTTCTACAGCTCCGTATGGTGATTTTGGACTTAGGAGCGTGATCGAAATTTTATTTGGAAGTCCGTAGTGAAATTAGGCTTGAAATGGCTAAAATAGGAATTTAAAGTTTGGAAGTTTGACCGGGGAGTTGCCTTTTTGATATCGGAGTCGGAATCCAATTATGAAAATTTTTTATAGCTCTGTTATGTCATTTATGACTTTTGTGTAAAATTTGAGGTCAATCGGACTTGATTTGATAGATTTCGACATCGAATGTAGAAGTTGGAAATTCTAAGTTTCATTAAGCTTCAATTGGAGCATGATTCGTGATTTTAGCGTTGTTTGATGTGATTTGAGGTTTCAAATAAGTTCGTATGATGTTTTAGGACTTGTTGGTGTATTTGGTTGAGGTCCCGAGGGCCTCGGGTGAATTTCGGTTGGTTAACGGATCAAAAATTGGACTTAAACAACTGCTGCAAAAAGCTGCTGCAAATTTTTTTCTGCTGAGCAATCGAGTCCAGAAATCAAGCCCAAAAATCGAGCCGAGGATTGAAGGCAAGGATCGAGAGCCAAAAATCGAAGGCAGGCTCGAGAGCCATGATCGAAGGCAAGGCTCGAGAGCCATGATCGAAGGCAAGCTCGAAGGCTAGTGATCGAAGGCCCAGGATCGAGGGCTATGACCGAGGCCAGTGATCGAAGGCCATAAAGATCGAAGCCATGATCGATAGCCAGGATCGATGGCTGTGATCGAGCCCCAGGGTCGAGGGCCATGTTCGAAGCCATGATCGAAGGCCATGACCGAGATCCATGATCGAGGGCAATGATCGAGGACCATGATCGAACCCCAGGATTGAAGTTCCATGATCGAGGTCCAACCTGGATAGATCTGTAAGTTTATAAAACTGGGGAATTCGTCTCATTCGCCATTTTTAACAAACTGGAGCTTGAGCAGAGGCAATGTTTGATAGATTTTCAAGGAAAGACATTAGGGTAAGTGATTCTAACTCGGATTTGGTCTATATACACAAATATATCATTATTTTCACCATTTAATTAGTGTTTTGAGAACTAAATTTTGGAATTTTTTTGAAATCTCATAAAAATGAATTTTTGAGATTTCAGTATCGATTCAGAGTCGGATTTGAGTGAAACTGGTATGGTTGACCTCGTAATTGAATGGGCGTTCATATTTCATAATTTTCGTCGGATTCCGAGACGTGGGCCCCACATGCCATTTTTGAGCTAATTTTGAATTTTATTGAAAAATATAGTATTTTCTTAAGAAATTGATTCCTATAATTTTTGTTGACTATATCGAATTAATTAAGACTAGATTCGAGTCGATCAGAGTCGGAAAATCGAGGAAAAAATATACTACTTAGTTAAATTGGAGCAAGTCGAGGTAAGTGACTTGTCTAACCTTGTGTGGGGGAAATCTCCCATAGGACTGGTATTGAAGTGATAAATTATAATGTATTGAAAGTCGTGTACACGAGGTGACGAGTGTGTACACATGCTAAATGTGAAAGATTATATTTATAAATTGTGTAGATCACTGTTGCGCATTAATTAAACTATTTTATTCTGATATATTCTTCATCATTGATTTAATGTTTATATTTTAAAATTGTTTGACCTTTTCCTGCTAATTATTTTACCTGTTTAGTTGAAACTTGATTTCTTTTATTCTGTGTATTATTTGAAGTTGATTTTCTTTAAATTAAATATTATCAATATGAAGTATTTGACATTTTTAAATTTGGTATTGAAGCAACGTATTAAAGATTTTGAAATATTGTTTTGCTGAATTATTTATTTCTGAATATTTTTGTAAGATTTTTGTACTCATTGTGATGGAGCCGTGAGCTCTTTATTGTGGAAAAATATTGTTGTTGAAGTATTTTGTCAAGTTAAATTATTTGAGCATTTGGGGTGCAAATTGTGATATATTGTGAGGTTGATACAAATGCAGTGGTATAAGGTCTGAGTATTTTAATGCATGCGGTGAGATAAAAGTGGTTTAATACGCGTGGCTAGTAGGGGGAACTACTGGAAGTCATGCGGTGTGATAAGAATGGCTAAAACACGGGATGCTATTTCGGGACAAACTGTTTTCTTTAAAATAAATTGTGAAGGCTCCCGCGGTGAGATAATGAGATATTGTGAATTTATTTATGATTTGGGACTACGAGGCGGTACCTCGGGAGTGCCCTTGTTGATATTGATGTATGGCCGCAGTTGCCTTTGATTATTTGTTGTGATTTTCTTAAAGTTGAAAGAAATTCTGTTTTGATTCCACGAGATATTATTTGCCATTATTTTGTGTAATTAAATGGTGACATGCTACTTGATTCATTTCCATTGTCATTTATTTTATTATATTGTTAACATTTTATTAGACTTGGTACTTACTGGGTACCGATGTGGTGTACTCATACTATGCTTCTGCACATCTTTTACTGCAGATCAAGGTACACCTTATCAGACCAGGCATCAGTAAACTAGCTGTACGAGGAGACTTCGAGGTATATCTGCCAGCGTCCGTAGACTCCGGAGTCCCCTTCTATCTTACTATGTTGTCTTCCTTATTTGCTTTAGACTCTGATGTATAGAGACATAGAGAATAAATTCTTAGAAGCTTGTGACTTATTTCTACCAGGTTTTGGGAGTTGCAATTATTTAAAGTTTCAAATTTATATTTTTATTCCGCATTGATAGGCTTACCTAGTCTTAGAGACTAGGTACCATCACGACATCCTACAGAGGGAATTTGGGGTCGTGACAAGTTGGTATCAGAGCTCTAAGTTCATAAGTGTTATGAATCACAAGCAGGTTTAGTAGAGTCTTGCGGATCGGTACGAAGACGTCTGTACTTATCTTCGAGAGGCTAGGAACTGTTAGAAAATATTCACTTCTTTGATTCTTTATCGTGCGTATTTGTTGACTTCAAAATTTTAAACCATTGTCTTTCTATTCTCTCACAGATGGTGAGGACACGCACAACTGGATGCGATGACCAGACACCCGCGCCCCCTGTTGGAGCCGCAAGAGACCGGGGTCGGGGCAGAGGAAGACCACGTGGTGCAGCCAGAGCATCTACACGAGCTGCTGCACCAGAGCCACCAGTAGCTCCAGTTGGAGAGCAGGCACCTGAGACACCTGTTACTAGCTCAGGCAGGGTTAATTCCACTTGCTCCTGCCACATCTCAGGCCGGAGGAGGAGCACAGACTCCCGCCGCCCGTACTCCAGAACCACGAGCCCAAGTTGACCATGCCCCAGAGGTTATACCAGTGCAGCCAGTTGTCCCAGTTCGGCCTGAGATTAGGACATCAGTCTCAGAGGGGGAGTAGTTCAGTCTCAAAAGGTACAAAAAGTACCACCCTCCCACTTTCAGCGGCTTAGCTTCAGAGGATGCTCAGGGTTTTCTGAAGGAATGTCACCGTATATTTCGTACTATGGGTATTGTGGATTCCAATGGGGTTTCTTTCACGGCATTCTAGTTTAGAGGAGCAGCCTACCAGTGATGGCGGGCATATGAGTTGGATAGTCCCGCTGAGGCATCTTCACTCACTTGGACTCAATTTTCAAATATGTTCTTAAGGGAGTATATTCCTCAGAGTCTTAGAGATGCATGGCGCACAGAGTTTGAGCAGTTGCGCCAGGGTTCTATGACCGTGTCAGAGTATGCGGTCCAATTCAGTGATTTGGCGAGGCATGCACCAGCCTTAGTTGCTACTGTTCGAGAGCGGTTTCACAGATTTATTGAGGGTCTCCACCCTAATATCAGATACAGTATGGCCCGAGAGCTAGAGATGGACATCACATACCAACATGTGGTGTCAATTTCTAGGAGATTGGAAGGTATGCGAATTTGGGAGAGGGAAGCTAAGAGACCCGGAGATTCTGGCACAAATAATAATTCTCGTGCCCCAGTTGCAGCCCGTCATGGTAGAGGTTTTGTGAGTCGTCCTATTCATTCAGCACTTCCAGCTTCCAGTGGTATTCTGGCTACTCCCAAACCTCAGGTTCCATATTATGCACCGCCAATGTCTTCTGTACCTCCTGTACGGGGTGCTTTCAGTGGGCAGTCTAGTCGATCAGGCCCGAGCCAGTCCCAGCAGCCACGTCCTCCGAGGGCTTGTTTTGAGTGTGGTGACACTCGTCATATCATGAGGGATTGCCCCAGACTTAGGAGGGGTGCACCTCCTCGGATTTCTCATGCCCCACCTATTCCACAGGGCCCTCAGGCTTCTCAGGCCATGACTACTGCACCAGTTGCCACTCCACCTGCACAGCCAGCCAAAGGTGGAGGTCGGGAAAGTAGAGGATGCCCTAGAGGGGGAGGCCAGACCAGATATTATGCCCTTCCTGCTAGGACAGATGCCGTTGCATCTGATTCTGTTATCACAGGTATTATTCCGGTTTGTCATAGGGATGCATCAGTCTTATTTGATCCAGGCTCCACTTATTCTTACGTGTCATCTTATTTTGCCCCGTATTTGGGCGTATCACGTGATTCCTTGAGTTTTTCTGTTTATGTATCTACACCCGTGGGTGAATCTATTATTGTGACCGTGTGTATCGGTCGTGTATAATTGTTATCAGTGGTTTTGAGACCAGAGCTGATTTATTATTGCTTAGTATAGTGGATTTCGATATTATTTTGGTCATGGACTGGTTGTCGTCCTATCATGCTATTCTTGATTGTTACGCCAAGACGGTAATGTTGGCTATGCTAGGTCTACCGCGGCTAGAGTGGAGAGGTACCTCAGATCATATTCCTAGAAGGGTTGTTTCATTTCTTAGAGCTCAACGAATGGTTGAGAAGGGGTGTGATGCGTATCTGGCCTATGTGAGAGATGTTAGTATTGATACTCCTACCGTGGAGTCAGTTTCTGTAGTAAGGGATTTTCTTGATGTATTTCCAGTAGATCTTCTGGGTATGCCACCTGATAGAGATATTGACTTTGGCATTGATTTATTACTAGGTACTCAGCCCATTTCTATTCCACCATATCGTATGGCCCCAACAGAGTTGAAAAAATTAAAAGAACAGTTATAGGAATTACTTGATAAAGGCTTCATTCGGCCCAGTGTATCGCCTTGGGGTGCTCTTGTCTTATTTGTGAAGAAGAAGGATGGTTCTATGCGGATGTGTATTGATTACCGCTAGCTGAACAATGCTACAGTGAAGAACATGTATCCATTGCCACGTATTGATGATCTATTTGATCAGCTTCAGGGTGCCAGAGTGTTCTCTAAAATTGACTTGCATTCAGGCTATCATCAGTTGAAGATTCGGGAGCCAGATATCCCGAAGACTGCTTTCAGGACTCGGTACGGTCATTACGAGTTCCTTGTGATGTCTTTTGGACTGACCAATGCCCCAACAATATTTATGCACTTAATGAATAGTGTATTTTAGCCCTATCTTGATTCTTTCGTCATTGTGTTTATTGACGACATTCTGGTGTATTCCCGGAGTCGGGAAGATCATGAACAACACCTGAGGATTGTGCTTCAGATTTTGAGAGAAAAGAAGTTATATGCAAAATTTTCAAAGTGTGAATTCTAGCTTGATTCAGTGGGATTTTTGGGTCATATAGTTTCGTGCGAGGGAATCAAGGTAGATCCGAAGAAGGTTGAAGCAGTGCAGAGTTGGTCCAGACCGTCCTCAGTTATGGAAATCCGGAGTTTACTTGGTTTGGCAGGGTATTATCGCCGATTTGTAAAGGGTTTCTCTTCTATTGTTGCATCTATGACCAAATTAACCCAGAAGGGTGCTCCGTTCATGTGGACCGAGGAATGTGAGGAGATCTTCCAAAAGCTCAAGACAACTTTGACCACAACCCCAATATTGGTATTACCTATAGGTTTAGGGTCTTATACTGTGTATTGTGACGCGTCGCGTATTGGTCTCGGCGTAGTGTTGATGCAAGATGGTAGGGTGATTGCCTATGCATCCAGATAGTTAAAGGTGCATGAGAAGAATTATCATGTACATGACCTTGAGTTAGCAGCTATTGTTCATGCCTTGAAGATTTGGCGGCATTATTTGTACGGTGTCCATTGTGAGGTCTACACCGATCACCGGAGTGTACAACATCTGTTTAAACAGAAGGATCTTAATTTGCGAAAGTGAAGATGGTTGGATTTGCTTAAGGATTATGGTATCACCATTCTTTATCATCCTGGGAAGGCCAATGTAGTGGCCGATGCCTTGAGTCGTAAGGCGGAGAGTTTGGGCAGCTTAGCATATTTACCAGTAGCAGAGAGGCCTTTAGCCTTGGATGTTCAGGCCTTGGCCAACCAGTTTGTTAGACTGGATGTTTCCGAGCCGAGTCGAGTTTTGGCTTGTGTGGTTTCTCAGTCTTCTCTTTATGATCGTATCAGGGAACGTCAGTATGATGACCCCCATCTGCTTGTCCTTAAGGACACAGTTCACCACGGTGATGGCAAGGAAGTCGCAATTGGAGATGACAGTGTATTATGGATGCAGGGCAGGCTTTGTGTGCCTAATGTAGATGGTTTGCTTGAGTTAATTCTCTAGGAGGCTCACAGTTCGCGGTACTCTATTCATCCGGGTGCTGCAAAGATGTATCAGGACTTGAAACAACACTATTAGTGGAGGCGGATGAAGAAAGACATAGTGGAATATGTAGCTCGGTGCCTAAATTGCCAGCGGGTGAAGTATGAGCATCAACGACCGGGTGGATTGCTTCAAAAGTTGGAAATTCAAGAATGAAAATAGGAGCGGATCACTATAGATTTCGTTATTGGACTCCCATGGACTCAGACGAAATTCGATGCAGTTTGGGTGATTGTGGATAGATTGACCAAGTCAGCTCATTTCATTCCTGTGATTACTACTTACTCTTCAAAGCAGCTGGCTCAGGTATATATTCGCGAGATTGTCAGACTTCACGGTATATGGGTATCTATCATCTGTGATCGGGGTACACAGTTTACCTCACGGTTTTGGAGGGCTGTACAGTGAGAGTTGGGTACTCGTGTGGAGTTGAGTACATCATTTCACCCTCAGACGGACGGACAGTCCGAACGCACTATTCAGATACTGGAGGATATGTTCCGTGCGTGTGTGATAGATTTTGGGGGTGCTTGGGATCAGTTCTTACCACTTGCGGAGTTTGCTTACAACAACAGTTACCAGTCAAGCATTCAGATGGCTCCGTATAAGGCCTTGTATGGTAGGCGGTGCCGGTCCCCAGTGGGTTGGTTCGAACTGGGCGAGGCTAGACTATTGGGTACAGACTTGGTTCAGGATGCCTTGGAAAAAGGTTAAGTTGATTCAGGATCGACTTCATACAACCCAGTCTAGACAGAAGAGTTATGTGGATCGGAAGGTTCGTGATGTTGCACTTATGGTTGGTGAGCGAGTATTGCTCCGGGTTTCGCCTATGAAGGGGGTGATGAGGTTCGGGAAGAAGGTCAAGTTGAGCCCTAGGTATATTGGACCTTTTGAGATTCTTGAGAGAGTTGGAGAGGTGGCTTACAGACTTGCACTACCGCCTAGTCTCTCTGCAGATCATCCGGTATTCCATGTTTCTATGCTTCAGAAATATCACGACGATCCGTCTCATGTGTTAGACTTCAGTTCGGTTCAGTTGGACAAGGATCTATCTTATGTTGAGGAACCACTGGCTATTTTAGATAGGCAGGTTTGAAAGTTGAGGTCAAAGAACATTGCTTCCATGAAGGTTCAGTGGAGGGGTCATCCGGTCGAGGAGGCGACTTGGGAGACTGAGCATAATATGCGCAGCTGTTATCCACACTTATTCACCAGCTCAGGTACTTTTTCTAACTCTGTTCGAGGACGAACGTTTGTTTTATAGGTAGAGAATGTGATGACCCAAAATGTCATCTTTAAAGTTAATAATTAATTCTGTGTTCTAAGACCTCGAAAAGAACTATTTATCATTACTCGACTTGCGTGTGCAGTCCGTAAATTTTTCTGGAAAGTTTTTGTGTGAAGAATGGATTAAAATTTGAATTAGAGCTTTAAAACTCAACTGAGTTGACTTTGGTCAATATTTTGAACAAACGGACTTGAATCAGTGTTTTGACAGTTTCGGTAGGTCCGTATCGTGATTTTGAACTTGGGCGTATGCCCAGAATCAAATTTCGAGGTCTCTAGCCCGAGATATGGAATTTTGATGAAAAACTAAAGATTTTAAAAGCTTAAGTCAAATAGTGACCGAATGTCGAATTATGTGCAAACGACCCTGGAATAGAATTTTGATGATTCCAACAGCTCTGTATGGTGATTTTGGACTTAGGAGCGTGATCGAAATTTTATTTGGAAGTCTGTAGTGAAATTAGGCTTGAAATGGCTAAAATAAGAATTTAAAGTTTGGAAGTTTGACCGGGGAGTTGACTTTTTGATATTGGAGTTGGAATCCAGTTTTGAAAATTTTTCATAGCTCCGTTATGCCATTTATGACTTGTGTGCAAAATTTGAGGTCAATCGGACTTGCTTTGATAGGTTTCGACATCGAATGTAGAAGTTGGAAATTCTAAGTTTCATTAAGCTTGCATTGGAGCATGATTCGTGATTTTAGCATTGTTTTATGTGATTTGAGGTTTCAAATAAGTTTGTATGATATTTTAGGACTTGTTGGTGTATTTGGTTGAGGTCCCGAAGGCCTCGGGTGAGTTTCGGTTGGTTAACGGATCAAAAATTAGACTTAAACAGCTGCTGCAAATTTTCTTCTGCTGAACAATCGAGTCGAGAAATCAAGTCCAGAAATCAAGCCCAGAAATTGAGCTGAGGATCGAAGGCAAGGCTCGAGAGTCAAAAATCGAAGGCAGGCTCGAGAGCCATGATCGAAGGCCAGTGATAGCCAGTGATCGAAGGCCACTGATCGAAGGCCCATGATCGAGGGCTATGATCGAGGCTAGTGATCGAAGGCCAAAAAGATGGAAGCCATGATCGATAGTCAGGATCGATGGCTATGATCGAACCCCAAGGTCGAGGGCCATGATCGAAGCCATGATCGAAGTCCATGACCGAGGTCCATGATCGAGGGCAATGATCGAGGACAATGATCGAGCCCCAGGATCGAAGTTCCATGATCGAGGTCCAGCCTGGACAGATCTGTAAGTTTATAAAACTAAGGAATTTGTCCCATTCGCTATTTTTAACAAACTGGAGCTTGAGCAGAGGCAATGTTTGATAGATTTTCAAGGAAAGACATTGGGGTAAGTGATTTTAAGTCGGATTTGGTCTATATACACAAATATATCATTGTTTTCATAATTTAATTAGTGTTTTGAGATTGAAATTTTGGAAAATTTTGAAATCTCATAGAAATGAATTTTCGAGATTTCGGTATCGATTCGGAGTCGAATTTGAGTGAAACTGGTACGGTTAGACTCGTAATTGAATGAGCGTTTATATTTCATAATTTTCGTCGGATTCCGAGATGTGGGCCCCACTGGTCATTTTTGAGCTAATTTCGGATTTTATTGAAAAATATAGTATTTTATTATGAAATTGATTCCTATAATTTTTGTTGACTGTATCGAATTAATTATGACTAGATTCGAGTCGATCAGAGTCGGAAAATCGAGGAAAAAATATGCTACTTGGTTAAATTAGAGCAAGTCGAGGTAAGTGACTTGTCTAACCTTGTGTGGGGGAAATCTCCCCTAGGATTGGTATTGAAGTGATAAATTATAATGTATTGAAAGTCGTGTACGCGAGGTGACGAGTGTGTACACAGGCTAAATATGAAAGATTATATTTATAAATTGTGTAGATCACTGTTGCGCATTAATTAAACTATTTTATTCTGATATATTCTTCATCATTGATTTAATGTTTATATTTTAAAGTTGCTTGACCTTTTCCTACTAATCGTTTTACCTGTTTAGTTGAAACTTGATTTCTTTTATTCTGTGCATTATTTGAAGTTGATTTTCTTTAAATTAAATATTATCAATATGAAGTATTTGACATTTTTAAATTTGGTATTGAAGCAATGTATTAAAGATTTTGAAATATTATTTTGCTGAATTATTTATTTCTGAATATTTTTATAAGATTTTTGTACTCATTGTGATGGAGTCGTGAGCTCTTTATTGTGGAAAATTATTGTTGTTAAAGTATTTTGGCAAGTTAAATTATTTGAGCACTTGGGGTGCAAATTATGATATATTGTGATGTTGATACGCATGCGGTAGTATAAGGTCTGAGTATTTTAATGCATGCGGTGAGATAAGGGTGGTTTGATATGCGTGGCTAGTAGGGGGAACTACTAGAAGTCATGCGGTGTGATAAGGATGGCAAAAACACGGGATGCTATTTCGGGACAAACTGTTTTCTTTAAAATAAATTGTGAAGGCTCCCGCGGTGAGATAATGAGATATTGTGAATTTATTTATGATTTGGGACTACGAGGCGGTACCTCGGGAGTGCCCTTGTTGATATTGATTAATGGCCGCAGTTGCCTTTGATTATTTGTTGTGATTTTCTTAAAGTTGAAAGAAATTCTGTTTTGATTCCACGAGATATTATTTGCCATTATTTTGTGTAATTAAATGGTGACATGCTACTTGATTCATTTCCATTGTCATTTATTTTATTATATTGTTAACATTTTATCAGACTTGGTACTTACTGGGTACCGATGTGGTGTACTCATACTATACTTCTGCACATCTTTTACTGCAGATCAAGGTACACCTTATCAGACCAGGCATCAGTAAACTAGCTGTACGAGGAGACTTCGAGGTATATCTGCCAGCGTCCGTAGACTCCGGAATCCCCTTCTATCTTACTATGTTGTCTTCCTTATTTGCTTTAGACTCTGATGTATAGAGACATAGAGAATAAATTCTTAGAAGCTTGTGACTTATTTCTACCAGGTTTTGGGAGTTGCAATTATTTAAAGTTTCAGATTTATATTTTTATTCCGCATTGATAGGCTTACCTAGTATTAGAGATTATGTGCCATCACGACATCCTACAGAGGGAATTTGGGATCGTGACAGCTATATTATAAGTAGTGTAATATCTCTGAGTATATGGAATTATAAGCAATGGCTAAGTTACTTGTTCAAATTGGTAATTTTTTTAATTTGAGCCGGTGTTTCTTGACAGAAATATGTAGATGATTCTTTATTCTTTTACACATTGCACAAATTATTACTAGTTTAGTTGCACAATTGACATTAATTATATGCTATCCTGAAAATGAACAACTTTTCCCTTACAAATCAAAGTTGGTAGTATCAACTATTGTCTAGTCGATTTTCTTCTTTTAGTTCAAGGATGGCTTGTTAATACCACTATAATTACTTATTGCTGCCCATAAGAATCTCTTATATTAATTTTGTAAAGAATAACAGAAGAAAAATATAATTTGGAGACCTTCTGCTAGCCCAAGATCGTTAACTCAGATTGGATGATTTAATTAAAGAAGAGAAAGCTTTGAAAAAGAAGGAACGTTTTGGAGAAGATAACTTTGTTATAAAAAGAAGGCTTTCTTGATTTTGGATTTATTGCAAATGCCTAAGACAACTCCTATTTATACTTGTCTAGGGATGATTTTAGATACAAAAATAATTTAAACAATTCTATCATCTTCTACTAATATCTTCCTTAAATATTCAAGACTCTAGAATATCTAGATATTTCTTAGGTATAACAAATATCAAAGATAGTACTTCATAACTTTCTAGAAACTTCTTCTAACTATATATAATTTTTACTATTCCAAAAAATTAACATTATTTTTTCACACTCCCCCTTAAAGAAATTTTTTGGAAGCTATCCCAAGCTTGTCGCGGAAGAACTCAACTGATGCTTTAAGACGTGTCTTGGTGACTATCTCAACACTATATTTCTGGCTCTTCTTGCTTCCCCAATCCCAATGACTGAAGGTTCTTCAATTGGTCCTGCAAAGAAATATGAGTATGTGTTGACGAAATTTTCATCTCTGAAACGACCTGGCTTGACAATAGTTCTTTTTGGCCTTCCTAAAACACTTGAATCATCTCCTTATTGAGTTTCATGTCGTTTAGTTCTCGGGCTCCCCCATTCTCTTAGCTCCTCGACAACTATATTATCTTAAGAAATACCCGTGATGGGCAGATTTGATGCTTCAAGGTTCAATGGCTTAGAACCTGCCCGTTCTTCCGCAACTCCATAATACAAAGAGACTTCATCGAATATGACATCCCTTGAGACAACGAATAGATGAGTTTTAGGATCCATACACTTTCAGCCCTTTCTCCTTTCATCAAATCCGACAAAGATGCATTTCCTTTTCTTGGCATCCAACTTTCTCCGTTGAGAATCCGGAATGTGAACATAACAAATAGAGCCAAAAACTCTGAGGTATTTAATGCTAGGCTTTTCTATAAATATTAATTCATAAGGAGACTTCATATTGTTTGGAGAAAGCGGCATCCTATTAATCACATATGTTGCACATTTAATACCTTCAGCCCACAAGGCTCTAGGTTAATTCTTGGCATGAAACCAACTCTTGCATGTCTCAGTTAAGTGTCGGATTTTCCTTTCAACCACTCCATTTTGTTGTGGTATATCAGTGCATGTGAGTTCTCTTTTAATGCCACGCTGATGACAAAAGGAAAGAAATTCATCTGAAGTGAACTCACTACCATTATCAGTTCGTAGCGGCCTTATTATGGAATCGAGTTCGCCTTCAACTATTTTTTTTGAACTCCACAAACTTAGTGAAAACTTTTGACTTGTGCTTCACAAAATAAACCCAAGTGAATCTAGTAAAATCATCAATGAAAATTAGCATATAAGAATAGCCTGAGAATGAAGAAGTTCTCGTTATCCCCATCAAGTCACTATGAACCAGTTCTAGTGGAGCATTGCACCTTGTCAAGGATCTATCAAATGGAAGACGATGTGCTTTTCCATATTGACATCCTTCACAAACCTCTCCTCCACCAAAATTTTTAAGTTAGACAATCCTTTTACTAGATTCAATTTTACCATGGCTTCTAATTTATCCATGCTAAGATGTCCAAGTCTAGCATGCCAAATATGTGTGTTATCATTGCTACTTATCTTCTCAATATATGAATTAGAGGCATATAAGACATATAAATCATTAACTCTGTTACCTGAGTGAATGATATCTGCCTTGAGAACTATAATATTTTGGAGGAACTTCACATCACATGGGCTAAATAGCAAATAGTTTCTAGCATCTACAGTATTTGCAATTGAAAATAGATATTTCTTCATACCTGAAACATGAAAGACACTGTTGAGGGTGATAGTGTCTTTTTGCTTTTTGTTAATCACAACACTGCCTTCCTTCTCCACATTATGGATTGTATTATCTGCTGTAACAATGACATCATGTCCGTTGTATTCGTGTCATGACCCAAAATCCTAACCTGTCATGATGGCGCCTATCGATGGTACTAGGCAAAACGATTCTCAAAAATACTTCCAATGTTTCACAAAAGATAAGTCAAAAGCTTTTACATGACAGAGTTTTCGTAAAAACAGGAGTTAAACTCAAAATACAATGCGGAAAAATAGCCCAAACATCGGGTGTCACCAAGTCATGAGCATCTAAACAACCAGTCTAAGAAACAATGTCTACAAGAGTCTGTGTCAAATTACCAATACAGAAAAGAAAAGATAACAAGGAAGGAGAGACAAGGACTTCGAACGCCGACAGCTACCTCGTGAATCTATGATACTCAACCACGCACGAGATCAACGTCCTCCGTGACCGAACATACCTGGATCTGCACACGAAGTACAGGGTGTAGCATTAGTACAACCAACTCAGTAAATAACAATAATAATTAAGGAACTGAAAGGTAGTGACAAGCTATACAAATACAATTCATTTCAGTAATTTCAGCAATGAAAGTAGACATGTTTCAATTCCGGCAATTTAAGTCAAGTCAGTTACATATTACCAAGTTCAGGTAAAACCGGATACAATATTTTCCAGAAGTTTCAGAACAATGACATAAATCATCTAAGTGCAGCAACAAATGAAACAAGTGCAACCCCTCAGGACAAGAGTCCCTCAAGCTCTCTCAATAGCTCAACACTCGGCTCTTAGCCCTCAATACTCACACTCAATAGGTACCTGCGCTCACTGGGGGGGTTACAGACTCCAGAGGGGCTTCTACAGCCCAAATGCTATAATCCGCACGGATAACTCACGTGCTGCACAGACAACTCACGTGCTATAGTGTCATATCAAGATCCGTACGGACAACTCACGTGCTACAGTATCATATGAGAATCAGCACGGACAACTCACGTGCTATGGTATCAATACCTCTCAAACAGGCCCTCGGCCTCACTCAGTCATCAAACTTTTTAGTCTCACGGCCCTTAGTAATAAAGGGGAATCTGCCCAAAACAGAATGATATAATGTCTCAACAGGGATTAACAGAGACTGCGGTATAATATGCAAGTAATACTATGATTGAGTACAAGTAACAATAAGCAGGAAGGTTCAACGGGTATCACGACCACTGGGGTCTTTACAACACCAACACATAGCCTAAGCATGATTTCTAGCATGATTCACTGTCAAATTTCTATAGCACAGAAAGGGCACATAGATAACAACAAGCTTATTCAACTTTCCAGTTTCACGGAATGGACCAAGTCCCAATTCCCACGGTGCACACTTACATGCCCGTCACCTAGCATGTGCGTCACCTCCAAAATACTCACATAATATAATAATCCGGGGTTTCATACCCTCAGGACCATATTTAAAACTGTTACTTATCTAAAACCCCGCAAAACTCTACTCCAAAGTGGCTTTGCCTCACGAATCAGCCTCCAAACATCTCGAATCTAGCCACAAGCAGTATCATACAATCAATACAGACTAAAGGGATCAATTCCACAAGAAAAATATGAAATTATAAGCCAAAATCCGAAATTGGTCAAAAGCTGGCCCTGGGCCTACGTCTAAAAATCCTACAAAAGTCATAAAACCCGAAAGCTCATTCACTCACAATTCTAACCATACCAAATTTATCAAAATCCGACATCAAATGGCCATTCAATTCCCCAAAATTTACTCTCCCAATCCCTAATCCCAAACCCCCAAATTTCACCTTAAAACCACATAATCTATGTGGGAAAAACAATGAGGAAACAAGATTATTGATCAAAGCGAGTACAAGAAGCTTACCTCAATAATCCTCTCGAAAATCCTCTCCAAAATCGCCTAAGTCCGAGTTCAAAATATTGAAATGAAACCAAAATCGCGAACCATTGTTTTTAAACATTCTGCCCAGGCCTTTCGTACCTGTGACCATATTTCCGCATATGCGGTCCCGCTTCTGTGGTGAAGACTCCGCTTCTGCGAGCCTTGGACCGCATCTGCGCAATCGCAGGTGCGGAAAATTCCATTGCACCTGCGCGCCTGCCCGCAGCTGCGCCCTTCTGCCCGCTTCTGCGCTCAAAAGTCCGCATCTGTGTCCCTTGCCCAAAGCCTTCCTGGCCGCTTCTGAGGTCCCTTTCTCGCATTTGCGGTTCCCAATCCGTAGATGCAATTACAGCAGCAGTTGCAATTCTTTAACTTTGAACCTTGATCCGTTAACTTCCCGAAGTCAACCCGAGGCCCCCGGGAGAATTTCGCCTGATTACCATATTTTTGTGTGCCGCCTTCCGAGTGGGTCGGGCCCCTCCGGACCTAGATCGCTTTAAATTTTTTTGGGCTATCAAATATGACCTAAGGAACCATAGTCACCGCCCCGCCATGACCGTTCCTCATTTTTTTGCATTTTACGGCCAAAAAACTAGAATTTTGCCCGATTCCCATATTTTCGTCTGCTATACAAGCCACCTCCCCAACACATCGCAATACCTCAAATGGGCCGATAAACCTCGGGCTCTGCTTGACCTTCTTTCCGAACCTCGTAAGACCTTTCATGGGTGACACCCGGAGCAGGACCCGCTCTACAATCATGAATGCAACATCGCAAACCTTCCGATCCGCATAACTCTTCTGTCTGGACTGGGCTGTGCGCAGTCTATCCTGAATCACCTTAACCTTCTCCAGAGCATCCTGAACCAAGTTTGTACCCAATAATCTAGCCTTTCCCGGCTCGAACCGACCCACTAGAGACCTACACCGCCTACCATACAGAGCCCCATACGGTGCCATCTGGATGCTCGACTGATAACTGTTGTTGTAGGCAAACTCCGCTAGTGGCAAGAACTGATCCCACGAACCCCCAAACTCCATCACACACGCACAGAGCATATCCTCTAATATCTGAATAGTGCGTTCGGACTGTCCGTCCGTCTGAGGGTGAAATGCCGTGCTCAACTCCACTCGAGTACCCAACTCATGCTGTACGACCCTCCAGAACCATAATTTAAACTGCGTACCCTGATCAGAGATGATAGATACCGGCACGCCATGAAGCCTGACGATCTTGCGAATATACACTCGAGCCAGCTGCTCGGAAGAATAGGTAGTCATCACA
The DNA here is from genome assembly GCF_000390325.3 of Nicotiana tomentosiformis. NCBI lineage: Eukaryota > Viridiplantae > Streptophyta > Magnoliopsida > Solanales > Solanaceae > Nicotiana > Nicotiana tomentosiformis. The sequence continues at coordinate 194,952,634 of NC_090813.1, read as the reverse complement.
GGAATGAAATGAGGTGACTTGGTCAGCTTGTCCACAATCACTCAAACCGCATCAAACTTCCGCTGAGTCCGTGGAAGCCCAACTACAAAATACATAGTGATCCCCTCCCATTCCCACTCCGGAATCTCTAATTTCTGGGGTAACCCACCTGGCCGATGATGCTCATACTTCACATGCTGGCAATTTAGACACCGAGCTACATACTCCACTATGTCCTTCTTCATTCACCTCCACCAGTAATGCTGCCTAAAGTCCTGATACATCTTCGCGGCACCCGGATGAATGGAATACTGTGATATATGAGCATCATGAAGAATCAACTCTCGCAAACTATCTATATTGGGTACACATAGCCTGCCCTGCATCCTCAATGCATCATCATCCCCAATAGTGGCCTCCTTAGTATCACCTTGCTGGACCATGTCCTTAAGGACAAGTAGGTGGGGGTCATCATACTGACGCTCCCTGATACGATCATAAAGAGTAGACCAGAAGACCACATAAGCCAATACTCGACTCGGCTCAGAAACATCCAATCTAACAAACTGGATGGCTAAGGCCTGAACATCCAATGCTAATGGCCTATCTGCTGCTGGAAGATATGCTAAGCTCCCCAAACTCTCCGCCCGGCAACTCAAGGCATCGGCCACCACATTAGCCTTCCTGGGATGGTAAAAAATGGTGATATCACAGTCCTTAAGAAGCTCCAACCACCTCCGCTGACGCAAGTTAAGATCCTTCTGTTTGAACAGATGCTGCAAACTCCGGTGATCAGTGTAAATCTCATAATGGACACCGTACAAATAGTGCCACCAGATCTTCAAGACATGAACAATAACTGCTAACTCAAGGTCGTGGATAGGATAGTTCTTTTCATGGGGCTTTAATTGGAGCGAAACATAAGCAATCACTCTGCCCTCCTGCATCAGAACACACCCAATACCGATCCACGAAGCATCACAATACACTGTGTAAGAACCAGAAGGTGATGGTAGAACTAGAACTTGAGCCGTGGTCAAATTAGTCTTGAGCTTCTTAAAGCTCTCCTCGCCCTCATCTGACCACCTGAAAGGAGCACCCTTTTGGGGCAATTTGGTCAAGGGCGATGCGATAGATGAGAAACCCTCTACAAAATGACGGTAATAACCAGCCAAACCAAGAAAACTCCAAATCTCTGTGGCTGAGGATGATCTGGGCCAACTTCGAACCGCCTATATCTTCTTCGGTTCCACCTGAATACCCTCGCTGGACACCACGTGCCCCAAAAGCGCCACTGAACTGAGCCAAAACTCACACTTGGACAACTTTTCATAAAGTTTCTCCTCCCTCAACCACTGCAACACGATCCTCAGATGCTGGGCATGCTCCTCCTGGCTACGAGAGTACACCAGGATATCATCAATGGATACAATAATGAACGAGTCAAGATAAGGATGAAACATACTGTTCATCAGATGCATGAACGCTGCTGGGGCGTTGGTCAGATCAAAAGATATCACAAGGAACTCATAATGACCATAACTGGTCCTGAAAGCTATCTTAAGAATATCCGAGTCCCGAATCTTCAACTGGTGATACCCTGACCTCAAATCAATCTTGGAGAACACCCTCGCTCCCTGAAGCTGGTCAAATAGATCATCAATACGCGACAAAGAATACTTGTTCTTGATTGTGACCTTGTTCAACTGTCTGTAATCAATGCACATTCTCATAGTACCATCCTTCTTCTTCAAAAATAGAACTGGTGCACCCCAAGGTGACACGCTAGGCCGAATAAACCCCTTATGAAGGAGTTCCTGAAGCTGCTCCTTCAATTCCTTCAACTCCGCCGGTGCCATACGATACGGTGGAATAGAAATGGGCTGAGTGCCCGGCACCAAATCAATACCAAAGTCAACATCCCTTTCAGGCGGCATGCCCGCCAGGTCTGCAGGAAACACATCCGAAAAATCTCGCACCACTAGAACAGAATCAATAGCAGGGGTCTCTGCACTAACATCCCTCACAAAGGTCAGATAAGATAGACAACCCTTCTCAACCATCCACTGAGCCTTCAAGTATGAAATCACTTTACTAGGAACATAGTCTATAGAGCCGCTCCACTCAAACCTCGGCAACCCCGGCATCGCCAGCGTCACGGTCTTCGCGTGACAATCTAGAACCGCATGACATGGAGATAACCAATCCATACCCAAAATCACGTCAAAGTCGACCATACTAAGCAACAAGAGATCCACTCTAGTCTCCAGACTCCCAATAGTCATCACACATGACTGATATACACTGTCCACAATAATAGTATCGCCCACAGGCGTAGACACATGAACAGGTGAAAAGGGAGACTCACGGGGCATATCCAGATAATGAGCAAAATATGAGGACACATATGAATAAGTGGAACTAGGGTAAAATAATACAACGGCATCTCTGTGGCAAACTAAGACAATACCTGTGATCACAACATCCGAAGCAATGGCATCTGGTCTAGCAGGGAGAGCATAGAAACAAGCCTGGCCGCCCCCTGATCGGCCTCCCCCTCTAGGGCGACCCCTAGCTGACTGAGCCCCACCCCGAGCTGGCTGGGCGGGTGATGAAGCTGCTGGTGTTGGTGCCATCGGCCGAGAACTCTGCTGTGGAGTCCTACTCAACAACCTAGGGCAATCTCTCTTAATATGACCAAAATCTCCGCACTCGAAACAACCCCTCCTCTGACGGAACTGCTGCTCCTGATACCCTGGGGAACTACCCGTAGACACCTGAGCTGAAAGGACGACCCCTACCATAGTGGAACTGACCCCGAGAAGGAACACCGCTGAATCCACCCTGTCCACGATGCTTCTTGGCCTCCCTATCAACCCTCTCCTGGCTGCGAACCATCTCAATCTGACGAGCAATGTCGACAACCTTATCTAAAGTAGCACCAGACACACTCTCTCTCTAGTCATAAGCAATCGCAGCTGAAAAGTGAGGCCATCTATGAACCTCCTGATCCTCTCCCTATCGGTGGGAACCAACCAGACAACATGACGGGCCAAATCAGAAAATCTCATCTCATACTGCATCACAGACATATCACCCTAACGAAGCTGCTTGAACTGCCTGCGCAGCTCCTCTCTACGGGACTGAGGCACGAACTTCTCCAGGAAAAGAACGGAGAACTGCTGCCATGTAAGGGGTGCTGCGCCGACCGGCCTACGCCTCTCGTAAGCCTCCCACCAACTGAAGGCAGCCCAGAGAACTGAAAAGTAGTGAACGAGACCACACTGGTCTCTAGAATACCTATTGTACGGAGTATCCTCTGGTACTTATCCAACAAGCCCTATGCATCCTCTCCCTCTGTACTACTGAAAGATAGAGGCTGGAGTCTCCCAAACCTCTCTAATCTATGTTGCTCATCATCAGGCATGACAGGAACCATATAGTCCTGAGTGGCTGCAACAGGATGGGCTGGTGGTACCCCCAGTGTCTGGAGTCCCTGTACCACCTGCTCTGGTGTGCGGGCGACGGGAGTCTGAGCACCTCCCCCAGCCTGAGAAGTGGTTGCTGCGGACGGAACAGAGACCGCCTGAGCAAGACTGGTACACGCAGTTAGAATCTGAGCTAAGGCCTCCTGAAGGCCTGGAATCACAATGGGCACGGGTGGTGTCTGAGCAGGTCCCACAGGCTCATCCACAACTGGTGCCTACTCCTGAACTGGGGAAACTGGTGGATCTGCAGGTGCTACCCTAGCTGTTGTGTGAGCTGCACTTCTGCCTCTACCGCGGCCTCGGCCTCTCGCAGCCTGCTGGTGGTACTAGTGGTTGTCCATCCTACATCGTAGAATGTGTCCTCACCATCTGTGAGAGAATAGACAACAGAAGTTTAGTTATCAAAGTCAAAAGATTCGCACGACAAGAATTCAAGAATGTGGAATTTCCTAAGGGTTCGACAGTCTCTCGAAGATAAGTACAGACATCTCTGTACCGATCCGCAAGACTCTACTAAACCTGCTCATGACTCATAAGACCTATGCAACCTATGCTTTGATACCAACTTGTAACGACCCAAAATCCTAACCTATCGTGATGGCGCCTATTGATGGTACTAGGCAAGCCGATTCTCAAAAATACTTCCAATGTTTCACAAAAGATAAGTCAAAAGTTTTTACATGACATAATTTTCGTAAAAACAGGAGTTAAACTCAAAATACAGTGCGGAAAATAGCTCCAAACATCGGGTGTCACCAAGTCATAAGCATCTAAACAACCAGTCTAAGAAATAGTGTCTACCAGAGTCTGTGTCAAAATACCAATACAGAAAAGAAACGATAACAAGGAATTAGAGACAAGGACTGCGAACGCCGTCAGCTACCTCGTGAAACTCCGATACTCAACCACACATGAGATCAACGTCCTTTGTGACCATAAACACCTGGATCTGTACACGAAGTGCAGGGTGTAGCGTGAGTACAACCAACTCAGTAAGTAACAATAATAATTAAGGAACTTAAAGGTAGTGACGATCTATACAAATACAATTCATTTCAGTAATTTCAGCAATGAAAGTAGACATGTTTCAATTCCGGCAATTTAAGTCAAGTCAGTTACCCATTACCAAGTTCAGGGAAAACTGGATACAATATTTTCCAAAAGTTTCAGAATAATGACATAAATCATCTAAGTGCAGCAACAAATTAAACACGTGCAACCCCTCAGGGCAAAAGTCCCTCAAGCTCTCTCAATAACTCAACACTCGGCTCTCAGCTCTCAATACTCACACTTAATAGGTACCTGCGCTCACTAAGGGGGTACAGACTCCGGAGGGGCTCCTACAGTCCAAGCGAAATAATCCGCACGGTAACTCACGTGCTATAGTATCATATCAAGATCCGTACAGACAACTCACGTGTTACAATATCATATGAGAATCCGCACGGACAACTCACGTGCTATAGTATAAATATCATGATCCGCACGGACAACTCACGTGCTGTGGTATCAATACCTCACAAATAGGCCCTCGGCTTCACTCAGTCATCAACCTCTTTAGTCTTACGGCCCTCAGTAATAAAGGGGAATCTGCCCAAAACAGAATGATATAATGTATCAACAGGGAATAATAGAGACTGCTGTATAATATGCAAGTAATACTACGACTAAGTACAAGTAACAATAAGCAGGAAGGTTCAACAGGTATCACGACCACTGGGGTCTTTACAGCACCAACACATAGCCTAAGCATGATTTCTAGCATGATTCACTGTCAAATATCTATAGCACATAAAGGGAACATAGCTAACAATAAGATTATTCAACTTTCCAGTTTCACGGAATGGACCAAGTCCCAATTCCCACGGTGTACGCCCACACGCCCGTCACCTAGCATGTGCGTCACCTCCAAAATACTCATATAATATAATAATCCGGGGTTTCATACCCTCAGGACCAGATTTAAAACTATTACTTACCTCAAACCGTGCAAAACTCTACTCTAAAGTGCCTTTCCCTCGCGAATCGGCCTCCAAACGTTTCGAATCTAGCCACAAGCAGTACCATACAATCAATACGGACTAAAGGAATCAATTTCACAAGAAAAATACGAAATTATAAGCCAAAATCCGAAATTGGTCAAAAGTCGGCCTTGGGCCCACGTCTCAAAATCCGATAAAAGTCACAAAACCCAAAAGTTCATTCACTTACGAGTCTAACCATACCAAATTTATCAAAATCCAACATCAAATGGTCATTCAATTCCTCAAAATTAACTCTCCAAATCCCTAGCCTCAAACCCCCAAATTTCACCTTAAAACCACACAATCTAGGTGGGAAAAACCATTAGGAAACAAGATTATTGATCAAAACGAGTACAAGAATCTTACCTCAATCCCTCAAAAAGCCTCTCCAAAATCGCCTAAGTCCGAGTTCAAAATGTTGAAATGAAGCCAAAATCGCGAACCCTTATTTTTAAACATTCTGCCTAGGTCTTTCGCACCTGCGGCCATATTTTCGAATCCACGTTCCCGCTTCTATGGTGAAGACTCCGCATCTACAGAAGTCACTTAGCCCAGATGCCACCTCTTCTGTGAGCCTTGGACCACATCTGCGTAGTCGCTGGTGCAGAAATTTCCATCGCGCCTGCCCGCACCTGTGCCCTTCTGCCCGCTTCTGTACAAGCACTTTTGCACCCAAAGGTCTGCATCTGCGGCCCCTGCCCAAAGCCTTCCTGGCCGCTTCTGCGGTCCTTTTATCTCATCTGCGAGCTCGCATCTGCATTTTCCAATCCGCAGATGCGATTACAACAGCAGTTGCAATTCATCAATTTCGAACCTTGATCCGTTAACCCCCCGAAGTCAACTCAAGGCCTTCGGGACCTCAACCAAATATACCAACAAGTCTTATAACATCATACGAACTTAGTCGAATCCTCAAACCACCTCAAACAACATCAAAAACACGAATTACATACGGATTCAAGCCTAAGGAACTTCGAAATTTCCAAATTCTACAAACGATGTCGAAACCTATCAAATCACGTCCGATTGGACTGAAATTTTGTACACAAGTCACAAATGACCCCACGAACCTACTGCAACTTCTAAAATCGGAATCCGATCCCGATATCAAAAAGTCCACTACCGGTCAAACTTTTCAAAATTCCAACTTTCGCCATTTCAAGCCTAATTCTACTCCCGACCTCCAAATCACAATCCAGCCATGATCCTAAGTCCAGAATCACCCAACGAAGCTAACGAAACTATCAAAATTCAAATTCGAGATCATTTACACATAAGTCGACATCCGATCGACTTTTCCAACTTTTGCTTTCAATTAAGAGACTAAGTGTCTCAATTAACTTTGAAATCTCTCTGGTCCCGAACCAACCAATCCGATAAGTCATAAAACAACAGTGAAGCACAAAAATGAACAGAAAAGGGGGATTGGGGCTACAACTCTCGAAACGACCGGTCAGGTCGTTACAATTTGTGAAAGGTGGGGAATTTGGATTGATCTCCAGTGAGATGGTGCCTACATCCTGAATCCATGATCCATTCTCTTTAAAAATTTATGAAAGCCATGGCATTTATAGCTCGAGTCTCCGCTGCGAAGCACTTTCCCCAGTCTTTTTCTTTTTCTTCTTCTTCAACAGCTTTCTTGGTTTGAGCCATATTGCTCTCTTTGGCTCGACAATATCTTTTTATGTGTCCGACTTTACCATAATGGTAACATTTTAAAGGCTTTTTACCATTGCTGGAAGACTCCCCCTTCTTTTCTGGCGAGCTTGAACCACGTGAGGATCGAAAGTGCATGCTATATCTTGATTTCCCTTTAAGGTTCCTCTTGTCGGCGACAATAACATTTCCTTCCCCTTCTTTGATAGATACACCAACCATATTTTTTGCTAGTAGCTCCTGTGACGACAGAAAATTCTCAAATACTTCCGAAGATGGTTGTTGAACCCATCCTTGAATTGATGTAACAAAGGGAATATAATCTGGCTTTAACCATGAATAATAATTCTTCTTATCCGTACTTCAGAAATAGCCTCGTCCGGATTCAATAGAGAAATTTCAGAACATATATGTTTAACCTTCAAAAAATACTCGGTGATAGAGAGATTACCTTGAGTGGTGTTAGCGAACACATTCTCCAAAATCTGTAGCCGAGCTTCATCCTTCTTGTTAAACAGCCGATCGAAGGTCATCCATATTTTATGAGCTGATTTACACCTTATAATATGATAAAATAAATTAGGAGAGATAGACCTCTTTAGGATAAACTCCGCCTTAACATTAATCTGCTTCCACTTCTTACGCGCATTGCTATTTTTCGGTGCGTCAGCAGGAGTACTTGTGTTACTCCGATTGAAAACTTCCCACAAATCCCCACCAACAAGGTATGACTCCATAAAAGTCTTCCATACCTTGTAGTTGGACTGGTTCAATAATTCCATCCCTAGTCCATTAGCACGACGACCCAAAATTATTTAGAGAAACCAGCTGAATCAACCACTAACTCGAGCTTGCAAATATATCTAGAAGCCAACTATGGCTCTGATACTATGTAAAGAATAGCAGAAGAAAAATATAATTTGGAAACCTTTTGCTTGCCCAAGATTGTTAACCTTCAGTCATTGGGATTGGGGAAGCAAGAGGAGCCAAAAAATAGTGTTGAGATCGTCACCAAGACACGTCTCAAAGCATCGGTTGAGTTCTTCTGCGACAAGCTCGGGATAGCTTCCAAAAAATCACATTAAGGGTGAGTGTGAAAAAATAAAGTTGATTTTTTGGAAGAGTAACAATTATATATAGTAAGAAGAAGTTTCTATAAAGTTTTGAAGTAATATCTTTGATATTTGTTGCAGTTAAGAAATATCTAGATATTCTAGAGTCTTGAATATTTAAGGAAGATCTTAGTAGAAGATGATAGAATTGTCTAGATTATTTTTGTATCTAGAATCATCCCTAGACAAGTATAAATAGGAGTAGTCTTAGGCATTTGTAATAAAGCCAAAATCAAGAAATCTTTCTTTCAATAACAAAGTTATCTTCTCCAAAACTTTCCTTCTTTTTCAAAGCTTCCTCTTCTTTAGTTGAATCCTCCAATCTTCTTCAATTGGTCCTGCAAAGAAACATGAGTATGTGTTGACGAAATCTTCATCTCTGAAATGACCTAGCTTGACAACAGTTCTTTAGACTTCCTCAAACACTTGAATCATCTCCTTATTGAGTTTCATGTCGTTGAGTTCTCGGGCTCCCCTTTCTCTTAGCTCCTCGACAACTGTATTATCTAAAGAAGTACCTGTGATGGGCAGATTTGATGCTTCAAGGTTCAAGTGTTTAGAACCTGCCCCTTCTTCCGCAACTCCATAATACAAAGAGACTTCATCGAATATGACATCCCTTGAAACAATGAAGAGATGAGTTTTAGGATCCATACACTTACTTCCCTTTTACCTTTCATCATATTCGACAAAGATGCATTTTCTTGTCTTGGCATCCAACTTGCTCCATTGAGAATCCGAAATGTGAACACAACAAATAGAGCCAAAAACTCTGAGGTGTTTAACACTAGGCTTTTTTCCAAATATTAATTCATAAGGAGACTTCATATTATTTGGAGAAAGAAACATCCTATTAATCACATACGCTGCACATTTCATACCTTCAACCCACAAGGCTCTAGGTAAATTCTTGGCATGAAGCCTACTTTTACATGTCTCAATTAAGTGTCGGATCTTCCTTTCAGCCACTCCATTTTGTTGTGGTGTATCAGTGCATGTGAGTTCTCTTTTAATGCCATGCTGACGACAAAAGGGAAGAATTTCATCTGAAGTGAACTCACCACCATTATCAGTCCGTAGCCACCTTATTCTGGAATCGAGTTCTCCTTCAACTGTTTCTTTGAGCTCCACAAACTTATTGAAAACTTTTTACTTGTGCTTCACAAAATAAACCCAAGTGAATCTTGTAAAATCATCAATGAAAATTAGCATATAAGAGTAGCTTGAGAATGAAGGAGTTCTCGTTGGCCCCATCAAGTCACTGTGAACCAATTCTAGTGGAGCATTGCACTTTGACAAAGATCTATCAAATTGAAGACGATGTGCCTTTCCATATTGACATCCTTCACAAACCTCTCCTCCACCAAAATTTCTTAAGTTAGGCAATCCTTTTACTAGATTCAATTTTACCATGGCTTCTAAGTTATCTATGCTAAGATGTCCAAGCCTAGCATGCCAAATATATGTGTTATCATTGCTACTTATCTTCTCAATATATGAATTAGGGGCAGATAAGACATATAAATCATTAACTTTCTTACTTGAGTGAATGATATCTGCCTTGAGTACCTTAATATTTCGGAGGAACTTCACATCACATGGGCTAAATAGCAAATAGTTTCCAGCATCTACAGCATTTGCAACTGAAAATAGATTTTTCTTCATACCTAGAACATGAAATACACTGTTGAGGGTGATAGTGTCTTTTTGCTTCTCGTTGATCACAACATTGTCTTCCTTCTCCACATTATGGACTGTATTATCTGCTATAACAATGACATCATGTCCGTTGTATTCACGAAAGGTGGAGAATTTAGATTGATCTCCAGTGAGATGGTGCATACATCCTGAATCCACGATCCAGACTCTTTCAAAATTTATGGAAGCCATGGCATTTATAGCTCGAGTGTCCGCTGCGAAGCACTTTCCCCAGTCTTCTTCTTTTTCTTCTTCTTCAGCAGCTTTCTTAGTTTGAGCCATATTTCTCTCTTTGGCTCGACAATATCTTTCTATGTGTCCAACTTTACCATAACGACAACATTTTAAAGGCTTTTTACCGTTGCTGGAAGATCCTCCTCCCTTTTCTTTTCTGGCGAGCTTGAACCACTTGAGGATTGAAAGTGCATGTTATCTCTTGATTTCCCTTTAAAGTTCCTCTTATCGGCGACAAAAGCATTTCCTTCCCCTTCTTTGATAGATAAACCAACCATCTTCTTGGCTAGTAGCTCCTGAGATGACAACAAATTCTCAAATTCGTCCAAAGATGGTTGTTGAACCCATCCTTGAATCGATGTAACAAAGGGAATATATTTTAGCTTTAAACCATGCATAATAATTCTTCTTATTCGTGCTTTAGAGATAGCCTCGTACGGATTCAATAGAGAAATTTCGGAACACAGATTTTTAACCTTCAAAAAATACTCGGCGATAGAGAGATTATCTTAAGTGGTGTTAGCTAACTCATTCTCCAAAATCTGTAGCCAAGTGTAACGACCCGACAAGTCATTTTGAACCTTTGCACTTCGCTTGGTGATTTGAGGATATGAGTAGATCCGTACGATGTAGTATGGCTTATGTGTATCGTTGGTTTCGCTTTTTGGTGATTCAGAATTAGTTTGGAAAAATAATTCTCAACTAGGAAGCTTTAAGTTGAAAGAGTTGACCAAGTTTGACTTTTGAGTATTTGACCTCGAATTGGAGTTTTGATGGTTACGTTATGTCCGTATGGTGATTTTGGACTTGGGTGTATTCCCGAATTTGCATTTGGATATTTGTAGAAGGTTTCGGCACTCATTCGCACAACTTAAAAATTTGAAGATTTGGAATGTTCATAAGTTTGACTGATAATTGACTTCAATGTTATCGGGTTCGCATTGTTGTTCTGAGAGTTGAAATAGGTTTGATATGTCATTTGAAACTTTTATGCAAAATTTGGGTTCATTCCGGATTGGTTACGCTTGAATCGGATGCTTGGTTTGAAGTTTGAAGTTTATGAACTTAAGAGATTGATCTTGATCGGCGATTCATGGTTTGGATGTTGTTATGTGTGATTTGAGGCCTCGAATAGGTTCGTGTTATGTTTTGAAACTTGATGGTTTGTTCGGACGAGGTTCTGAGGAGCTCGGGTGAGTTTGGGGGTGGTTTCGGACCATTTCTAGGCCATTGCTGCTAGTTTTTTGGCTACAGTGGTATACATTGCGATTGCGTAGATTTTATTACGATCGCGAAGAGTAAATTAGGAAAAATGGACTTGTGAATCGCGATTGCGGAAGCCCTTTTGCTATCGCATAGAAGAAAAATCTGTTGTCACTGACCCGACTTTGGAAGCTTATATCTTACAATCTATGATTTGGAGATGATCCAAAAATGAAAGTTGTAGCTCTTTGTGTCTAGTTTTCAGAAAATCAAACCGTTTGTCATTTGGAGTTTTGTAGAAGAAGTTATGGATGATACACTAAAAACTGTCTAAGAAGAGTTTGGGAAGGGTTATGAAAGTTTGTTCTTCGCGATCACAGCGAAATGGCCGTGATCGCGTAGGGTAAAAAACTGTCCTGTAATTGCGACCGTGAGATTTATGACTGCGATCGTGAAGGGTACCCCTGGAACAGTGTATAAAGTACTCTATTTCGAAGGTTTCAGACATTTTTGCATATTTGGAGCTAAGGAGCTCGAATTGAGACGATGTTTGAAGCAATTTTTACCATATGGATTGGGGTAAGTGTTCTCTATTCGGTTTTGTTTATATTTCATGAATCTATCTTCATTTTTGGCAATTGGATGATGATTTCAAAGGAGAAATTGGGGGTTTTGTCTAAAGTTTACTAGAGTGAATTTTTGAGTTTTGAACATCGATTCAAAGTCGGATATGAGTGAAACTAATATGGTTGAACTCGTAATTGAATGTGTTATCGAATTTTGTGAGTTTTGTAGGGTTCTGATGTGCGGGCCCAAGATTTGACTTTTTAGTTGACTTTGGGGCTTTTGATTAAAGATTCGACCTTTACTGATTGGATTTATTTCTTTTGGCATTGTTTGATGTTCTTGGATTGATTTTGGCTAGTTTCGAGCCGTTTGGAGGTCAGTACGCGTGGGATGGCATTTTTGGAGCAACGTTTGGCTTGATCGGTATTGAATGTGGCTTGTTCGAGGTAAGTAACACTTGGGGTGGATCTGCCCCTCCGGACTAAGTGAGGCCGAGGGCCTATTTGTGAGTGATATTTATGGGATCGGGCTGCACGCCGCAGTAGGCTTTATTGATTCATGCCATGATTGGCTTATTATAGCGCTTGGGGTGGATCTGCCCCTCCGGAGTCTGCACACCTATAATGAGTGCGGTTGCTATTGATTCACGATGGAATTGGGCTGCATGCCGCATCACGATTATTAGTGTTTGGGCTAGATCTGCCCTGTACAGTGTTGAGTGACTGAGTGTATTGAGTGATTGAGCGTGATGAGTGGAAAGTGTGAGACAGTGAGATTGAGTACTCTGAGAGTGTGAGTACATGAGTTCATCACTGTGATGCATTAAATTTGACATGCATACTTGACATACATGCATAGAGATGTATTTTCTCATGCTACCCGATTTTGGTGACATTCATGATTTCACGTGCACACTGACATGTAGGCATAGAGAAGTACTTTTCTCATGCTATCTGATAATGAAACATCTTATTTATTGTTGAAAGGTTTTGGAAAAAATCACAATTTTTTTGACTTACTCATACTTTGGTGTTTTCGGTGAAAGATTTGGGTTTTACTGTTATACCTGAGAAACATGACTATTTTTCCGTAATTGAGAACGAGCTGAGCAACATATTTTTGAGTCATTGCTTGTACTGTTTTTCTTATATTGTTAAGAACTGTTCTTGGCTATTAGTGTTGGGCTCTGACTTTTGTCCAAGCTCATCACTGCTTTCAACCTAAGGTTAGGTTTGTTACTTATTGAGTTCATGGGGTCAGTTGTACTCATACTACACTTCTGCACCTTGCGTGCAGGTGTTGGATGCTGATGTTACTATGTATGGCGGGAGCTGGATTTGAAGATGTACATGCGTTCCGGTCATAGCTGCCTCTTGTTCTTGGTAGCTTTAGAATTTTTAATCTGTTCATGTATATTTCAAACAGATGATGTATTTATTTCATACCAGCTTTGTAAACTCTAAATCTTAGAAGCTCATGATTTGTACTACCAGTCATTGAGATTTTTTGTATAAAAGTTCAGTTATTTTTATCATGTATTTTCTCACTTAAATCTCTTTTGAATCAAATTGTTGCTATTTGGCTTACCTAGCGGATTGGGTTATGTGCCATCACGACTAGTTGGATTTTGGGTCGTGACACCGAGCTTCATCCTTCTTGTTGAACAGCCGATCGAAGGTCCTCCATATTTCATGAGCTGATTTATACCTTATAATATGATCAAATAAATTAGGAGAGATAGACCTCTTTAGGATAAATTTTGCCTTAACATTAATTTGCTTCCACTTCTTAAGCGCATTTTTATTTTTCGGTGAGATAGCAGGAGGACTTGCGTTACTCCCATTGACAACTTTTCACAAATCCTCACCAACAAGGTACGACTCCATACAAGTCTTTCATACCTTGTAGTTGGACTGGTTCAATAACTCCATCCCTAGTCCATTAGCACGATCACCCAAAATCATTTAGAGAAACCAGTTGAATCAACCACTAACTCGAGCTTGCAAATATATCTAGAAGCCAACTATGGCTCTGATACCATATAAAGAATAGCAGAAGAAAAATATAATATGAAGACCTTCTGCTAGCTCAAGATCGTTAACTCAGATTGGAGGATTCAACTAAAGAAGAGGAAGCTTTGAAAAAGAAGGAAAGTTTTGGAGAAGATAACTTTGTTATTGAAAGAAGGTTTTCTTGATTTTGGCTTCATTACAAATGCCTAAGACTACTACTATTTATACTTGTCTAGGGATGATTCTAGATACAAAAATAATCTAGACAATTCTATCGTCTTCTATTAATATCTTCCTTAATTACTCAAGACTCTAGAATATCTAGATATTTCTTTAAGTACAACAAATATCAAAGATAGTACTTCATAACTTTCTAGAAACTTCTTCTAACTATATATAATTTCTACTCTTCCTAAAAATCAACTTTATTTTTTCACAAATTCAAGGTTTTATATTCAGCAATCCTGATTAGGTATTCAAAATTCAAGTATTTATATTACTGTTAGGTTCTCTTCATATACATATGAAAAGTAAACTAGCCGAATTAGCTCATCAACTCGCCTCAATACTTGAGAGTTCTCGCAGTATGAATATAATAAAATACTGCACAACCCCATGATCTGGATAATGGGAATTGAACCAAAACGTAATGCAATAAACAGTGTCAGATTCGAACATGCAAAATTGTAGATGAAAATAATATCCAGCTGCTTATAGATAGTCTCATCAGAATACTAATCTCTGAAAATAACTCTAAAGACACTAAATTCTAGTATTGTAAAATGATTTCTTTTCCCCACTAGCAGAACCAGATGGAATCATCTTCAACATATCGAACTTTAGAGTTTTTTCCACAAAACTGGGATTAGGAATTTTGCAGTGCCTTTTTTCCTTTTTTTCTTTATGCTATAGTATTATTTAGTTGTTAAGTTTGGGTTTTTATCACTTTTGTCCAATAATATTAAATACTCATCGATTTCTACACCTAGATTATGAGTTTTTAAGGTGAAATTTGGGGGATTTTGGACTAGAGATTGGAGAGTGAGATTTGAGATTTGAGGGTCGAATTGTTTGACGGAATTGGATAATTTTGGTATGGTTGGACTCGTTATTGAATGAGTGTTCAGATTTTATGAATTTTGTCGGGTTATGAGGCGTGGGCCCTGGGATGACATTTTTGAATTTGGTTAAAGAACTTAGCTTTATTGTATAGAATCAATTCCTATATCTTGTATTGATTATATTAAGTTGTTTGTGACTAGATTTGAGTCGTTCGGCGGCCGATTCGTGAGGCAAGGGTCTGTTGGAGCATTGAATTGCACACTTTGAGATAAGTAACACTTTAAAACTTGGTACTGATGGTATGAATCCCTGAAATACGCGTTATATGGTTGGTGTTGAGGTGACGGGTGTGTGAGCGTGCACCGTGGTAATTATGACTCGGTTGATTCTATGGTATTGTGTAGTTATCTAGTCTTGTTTATATCTGTGTAATTTCTACGTGCTAGAATAATTGAGTTGTGATCCATGTTAGAAATCATATTTAGGCTATGTGCTTATTCTGTTGGGACCCGCTGAGATCATTTCTGTTGTTGAGTCATTTGCTTAAACTGCAATTGAGTACTCAGTCATGATTATTCATTTGCATATCATATCTCCGTCTCTGTTGTCATTACTGTTACATCATGTTATCATTATTTTGGTTGAGTGGTATGAGATTTGTGAGTCCATGAGACTGGAGAGATTGATGACCGAGTTGGGGTCTGAGAGCCTTGTTGTGAGTGATATTTTGGATCGGGCTGCACGCTGCAGCAGGTCATACTGACTTTATATCTATTATTATTATGGATCAGCCTGCATGCCGCAGCAGGCCTTATTGGCTTATTTATTATTATGGGATCGGGTTGCACGCCGCAACAGGCCTTATAGGCTTTATATTAGCGCTTGGATATGATTCACCCCTCCGGAGTTTGACATACCAGCAGTGAACACAGGTACCATACAATGCTGAGTGATTATGTGTGATGATTGAGAGTTTGAGACATGCAGATTGAGTACTCTGAGAGTGTGAGTTCCTGGGAGTATCACTGTGATGCATTACATTTGACATGCATATTTGACTTGTAAGCATAGATATGTAACATTCCTCATGTTAGCTGTACTTAGCATATTTTATCAGTGTTGGGCTTAAATTATTGAACTTGAAAGCGTCCCTAAATTTATATATTGTGTACGAGCTGAATATGAAAGTTCTCTGAGTTATTACTGTCATTATCTTGTTATATCTTTGTTGTCAATATTTGATTCAGACTGTATCTTTCTGAGCTCGTCACTACTTCCAGCCCAAGGTTAGTCCTGTTACTTATTGAGTATATTGGGTCGGTTGTACTCATACTACACTCTGCACTTCGTGTGCAGATTCAGGTACATCTGGACGGGGTGGTTGATAGAGTGGTGATAGTACCTGTTCGGAGACCTCGAGGTGGCTGCTATGACGCCCGCAAACCTTGACTCTCCTTCCTTTCATTATATTTTTGTACTATTCTATTTTCTCAGACAGTTGTACTAGAGTTTTAGACTATGTTGAAATTAGTAGTTCATGTACTCGGTGACACCAGGATGTTGGGATTTATTGTAGTTGAGTTGGAGTTGTTTTTAACAGTTATTTATGAAACTTTCCACTGTTGCACTTATTAAATCATGTTTTAACTCAATGCGTAGTTGTTATGTGATTATCGGCTTGTCTAGTAATATGTTAGGCGTCATCACAACATGTTAGAGATTTTGTGTCGTAACAATAAACAAGCATAAAGGAATTGTTGATAAAATCTATCAAAGACCATTCGCACTAGGTTTAAGCTGCATTAAGATGTGTTGCATTAGTGTCAACTGTACACTTAACCATATAAGCATCTGAACCACAAAACAGGAACATAGATAAAAAATGACAGACAAAGCTTGGCAGGGTACACATGTAAAAGTCAGCAAAAAATTGAAAGAAAGACAGAAAAAGCACTTCTCTTTTCCCAAAAAGAGTTGATTATAATTATGTAGATACAAGCGAAGAACAACTTTTTCTTTGAGTTTGAGGAGACGATCTTGATTTTCTGTCCTAATTAGTAGGTTTACCAGCTCCAACAATCAAGTGAACGAACAGAATGTTTGAGTCCATAACAGCTCAACCACTTCTCTGAATTTCCAAGAAAGAAAGGAAAAATGATATAAGCATAAAAGTTAGATTGATCAAGGCATTGCTTGACACAATAGCCTTAACTTTATGACGACTTTGGTCTCCACAAATAGTATTAATTTTTAGACAAATTGCCTTATGTTGTTTAAGTTCAAGTCATATCTTATTTACTTTAGACTTTCATTATATAAAAAATAAAAAATAAAATGAAGGTTTGTTTTTGAGTTCCTTGAAAGGATTATTCATTCGCATCTATTTAATATAAGATATTCGTTTAATATTTCTTTGCTCTTTGAAGTGTAGAGCATATTATCTATTTGAATTTGGTAATGATTCATTAATTTGATAACGAAACTAACTCAGGCTTTCGTTTTGTGAGCAGGCACGCCATTTTCTGAGGAAATTTGGTGCATTGTTAGTTGATTTGAAGTATTGGGTGTGATTCATAAAATTGAAGAACTTGTTAGACGTTAGCTTTCGAGTGAGTGTTAACTTTCTCTTCAAAATAAATTATTGACCTAATATAGGTGATGTTAAAAATAAGTTTCAGTTGTTATTGTTAAGGGATGCAGATGATATGAATGAGCGAGAACTAATAGGTAAAGGTTGGGTGAGTCGATATTCGACTGAAATTCCAATTGCATCATTATGGGTAGGCCTAAGGCTCAAGCCAAATTATATTCATCGAATTGATCAAGTTAAGAGGTTAGGGACATATTTAGGCTATCTATAAGAGGTTTGTTCCATAGTTAGGCTATCAATTGTGTAGATTAAGTATAATTGTAACGTCATCGGACACGTGCCTACAACCACATATTTTGAATATTTTAATGTGCATAAATGACTAATGATGTTTTGTGTACTTAAGCACGTAGGAATGAGCTCGGGTAAGAGTGTCAGAACATAGTGATAATCTACATGGCTATTGATGGGCTTAAATGATATTTATGATGTTTCTATGAATTATGACCATCACGTAAAAATATATTTCTTGTAGATCGCCAAATGAATAATGACTTTACTGACGACCCATTGGTGACATAGTCAACATTAAATGGCGATTAAAGTTTCTACTTAACGTAAAAAAAATTACGCAACGAAAAAAATATTCAAAATAATCGATTTTAGGTAGTTCGCCAATGAATAGTTACTTTAATGGCGACCTATTCGACTTTTGTGGAGACCATAGTTGCTAAAAAATGTCAACACTTATGGACTAGAATCGGCATAAAGTTAAGATTATTGTGGCTAAGAGAGTTGCTTTTGAAAGGATAAATTACTTTTGTGGCAACTACGGTCGCCACTAAGGGTAGAAAATGTCGCCAATAAAAGTCGGCAATGTAGGCTGCCACTAGCAATGCCGACGTTTAGTTGCGACTCATTTGACATTTAGTGGCGACTTTTATTGCCACATAAATTAATTTGTCCTTGCAAAAGCAACTCTATTGGCCACAATAACCTTAACTTTATGACGACTTTAGTTTTCACAAATACTATTATTTTTTAGACAAATTATCTTATCTTGTATAAGTTCAAGTCATATAATATTTAGTTTAGACTTCCTTTATATCAAAAATCAAATTCAATGAATATTTGTTATTGAGTTCCTTGAAAAGATTATTTTTGTACATCTATTTAATATAAAATATTTTGTTTAATATTTTTTTGCTCCTAGAAGTGTAGAGTGTATTGCCTTTTTGAATCTGGTAAAGAATCATTGATTTGAGAATTAAACTAACTTAGTTTTCATTCTGTGAGCATACATGCCATTTTGTGAAGAACTTTGGTGTATTGCTAGTTGATTTGGAGTATTGGGTGTGGTTCATAAAATTGAAGAATTTGTGAGACGTTTTCTTCCGAGGGAGTTTTGACATTCTCATCAAAATAAACTATTGATCTAATATTGGTGATGCTAAAAATAAGGTTCAATTGCTGATGTTAATGGATGTAGATGATAGAAATGAGCGAGAAATAATGGGTAAAGGCTGGGTGAGTCGATATTCGGTCGAAATTCTATTTGCATCATTATGGGTAGGCCTAAGGCCTAAGTTGATATTCGGTCGAAATTTTAATAGTCATTGAATTGAATGTGACATAGTTAGGCTATCTATTGTGCAGATTATGTATAATAGGGATGCCATTGGACACATGCCTACAACCATATGTTTTGAATCAAGTGCATAAATGACTAAATGATGTTTTGTGTACTTTAGAATGTGAGAATGAGCTTGTGTAAGAGTATTAGAGCATAGTGATGAACTGCATGAACATTGATTGGCTCAATTGATATTTATGATATTTCTATGTATTATGACCATCACGTGAGAATATATTTTATGTAAGTCGCCAAATGAATAATGACTTTACTAGCGGTCTATTTGACTTTTATTAGTGATATAGTCAACATTGAGTGGCAACTAAAGTTGCTACTAAATATAGAAAATTACGCGACAAAAAAGAAATTAAAACAATAGATTTTAGGTAGTTTGCCAATAAATAATTACTTTAATGGCGACCTATTCGACTTTTGTAGTGACTACAGTTGCTAAAAAATATAAGTACTTATGCAACTAAAATCGGCAAAAAGTTAAGGTTATTGTGGCGAAGAGAGTTACTTTTGAAAGGATAAATTCTTTTTGTAGCGAGAAAAGTCGCCACTTAAAGTCGAAAACATCGCCACAAAAGGTCTGTAACGATCCAACCATTCGTTTTGAGTATTATAACCCTGTTTTCATATTTAGTGCTCAATTTATGCTTTACAGTTGTTATGTGACTCGCCGGGATGATTGGTTCGGGTCCGGTGAAGTTTTGGAATGAATTGGAACACTTAGTTCCAAGGTTTAAAGCTTAAGTTAAAATAGTGACCGGATGCCGACTTATGTGTAAACGGTCCCG
Organism: Nicotiana tomentosiformis; assembly: GCF_000390325.3. Lineage (NCBI taxonomy): Eukaryota > Viridiplantae > Streptophyta > Magnoliopsida > Solanales > Solanaceae > Nicotiana > Nicotiana tomentosiformis. Next base: position 194,932,576 of record NC_090813.1, on the reverse strand, counting down.
GAATAAAATTTTAATGATTTCAATAGCTTCGTATGGTGATTTTGGATTTAGGAGCGTGTCCGGAAAATTATTTTGAAGTCCGTAGTGGAATTTGGCTTGAAATGGCGGAAGTTGAATTTTTGAAAAGTTTGACCGGGGAGTTGACTTTTTGATATCAGGGTCGGAATCCAGTTCTGAAAATTTTCATAGCTCCGTTATGTCATTTATGACTTGTGTGCAAAATTTGAGGTCAATCGGAATTGATTTGATCGGTTTCGGTATCGAATGTAGAAGTTGGAAATCCTTAAGTTCCTTAAGCTTGAATTGGGGTATGATTCGTGGTTTCAGCGTTGTTTTATATAATTTGAGGTTTCAACTATGTTCGTATGATGTTTTAGGACTTGTTGGTGTATTTGGTTGAGGTCCCAAGGGCCTCGGGTGAGTTTCGGATGGTTAGCGGATCAAATTTGGACTTAAACAGCTGCTGGAATTTTTCTGCTGGAAATCGAGGCTAGAAATTTAGGCTGGAAATCGAGGGCAGAAAATCGAGGAAAACGCCTGGACAGAAACATTAAGTTATAAAATGGGGGCTTCGTCCTATTTTTCATTTTTGACAAATTGGAGCTTGGGGATAAGCGATTTTTGGAGAGATTTTCAAGGAAAAACATCAGGGTAAGTTATTCTAACTCGGACTTGATCAATATACACGAATATATCATTATTCTCATCATTTAATTAGTGTTTTGAGATAGAAATTGGGAAAAATGAGGAAGAGTTCTTGGGCTAGAATTTTGAGGTTTTGAATGAGATTTTGTTATCGGATTTGAGTAAATTTGGTATGGTTAGACTTGTGAGTGAATGCGCTTTCGGATTTTGTGACTTTTGTCGGATTTCGAGACGTGGGCCCGGGGACCGAGTTTGAGTCGATTTCGGATTTTTGGCTATAATTTCGTATTTTCTTGTGGAATTGATTCCTTTAGACTATATTGATTGTATTGTACTGCTTGTGGCTAGATTCAGGACGTTTGGAGATCAATTCACGAGGCAAGGGCATAGCGGAGTAAGAAATTATGTGGTTTTGAGGTAAGTAACACTTCTAAACTTGGTTTTGAGGGTATGAATCACCGAATTGGAGTTATATAAATTGTTTGGAGGTGATGCACACGATAGTTGACTAGCGTGTGGACGTGCACCATTAAAATTGTGACTTGAATAAATTCTGTGAAGTTGTAAAAATTAAAGAATCATGTTATTATCTGAACATTTCCCACGTGTTAGAGAAATTGAGCCGAGACTCTTATTAAAGATCATGTTTAGGCTACGTGCCGATATTTTGGGTCCCATGGGGTCATGTTGCTGTTAAATTAATTATTTTTAAAATGTACATTTCACACTTGGTCATATTCATCCATTGTGAGAATATTTATGGGATCGAGCTACAAGCCGCAGCAAGCCATATTGGCTATATATATTATTATTATATGGATCGGGACTGCCCGCCTGCAGCAGACCTTATAGGGTTTACTATTATATGGATTGGGGCTGCCCGCCTTGTCATGACCTAAAATTCAACTAGTTGTGATGGCACCTAACTCAACCTGTTAGGTAAGCCAATTACCAACTATCTGATTCAAATGAAATTAACGAGCCAATTAATTAAAAGAAAATATCTAAAACCAATACTTTTTCCCAAGAACTGGTAATACAAATCATGAGCTTCTAAGAATAGAGTTTACAAAGTTGGTATGAAATAAATATATCATCTGTTTGAGAAGTACATAAACAGAGTTTTATGAATCTAAGGCTACCCTGAACAAGAGGCAGCTACAACCGGAATGCAGATACATCTTCAAATCCAGCTCCCATCGAACACAGCAACATCAGCAACCAACATCTGCACGCAAGGTGCAAAAGTGTAGTATCAGTACAACTGACCCTATGTACTGAGTAAGTAACAAACCTAACCTTAGGTTGAAAGCAGTGACGAGCATTTACCAAGGTCGGGTCCAAAACCAATAGTCCACAACAATATCCAGAAAACAAATCTCATAACAACAAAATTGAGGCAGCACAATGAATAACTCAATAACAAAGTGCTCAGTTCGTTCACAGTTCCGAAAAAATAAACATTTTTCTTTTCAAATATAATAGAAAAACTCAATTCTTTTCACTAAAATCACAAAAATATGAGTAAGTCTGAAAACTGTGATTTTTCCAAAATCCTTTCAATAATAAATGGGATGTTTCATTTTCTTTCCAAATAACCCGTATAAAATAATTGCATCACTATGCCCATTTGTCAACATGTGTGAGAAATCATGAATGATGTGATACTGTACATCATGCGGAAAAATCTATCTCTATGCCTGTATGTCATGTGTGCATGTCAATGCGATGTAACTCAGTGATAAAATCATATGCATACTCTCAGAGTATCATTTCACTCAGTCCTCCCAATCACTCAGTCCTCCCAGTCACTCATGCCTCACAGTCACTCAATCCTCCCAAATCACTCGGCACTCGCACTCGCACTCGACACTCGCACTCAGTAGGTACCTGCGCTCACTGGGGGTGTGTACAGACTCCAGAGGGGCTCCTTAAGCCCAAGCGCTATATCAAGCCAATCATGGCATAAATCAATAAACATGCTGCGGCGTGCAGCCCGATTCATAAATATCCTCACAATTTGCCCCTCGGCCTCACTCAGTCATCAACCTCTCCAGTCTCTCGGGCTCTCAGAAATCATGATAAGCAGCTCAACAATAATGATATGATGCATCAACAATAAATAAGAGAGACTGAGATATGATATGAAATGAATAAACATGACTGAGTGAAAAATTACAATTTGAACATATTATTCAACCACAAAAATGACCCCAATGGGTACCAACAATAACAACATATGCCTAAGCATGATTTTTAATACGAGTCTTAGCTCAATTTTCTCTAACACGTAGAGAATGTACGGATATCAACAGATTATTCAACTATACAGTCCCATGGAATTTGACCAAGTCATAATTCCTACGGTGCACACCCACATGCCTGTCACCTAGCATGTGCGTCACCTCCAAACAATTCACATAATACGTATATTCAGGGTTCATACCCTCAGCTACAAGATTAGAAGAGTTACTTACCTCGAACAAGTCGAATCTAATATCGAGCAAGCTAAACAATGCCTCCAGAAATTCCATTCTGCGCGTAACAACTTCTGAACAGCTCGAATCTAGTCACAATTAATTTGATTCAGTCAACCCAAACTATAGAAATTTATTCCATATCAAAATACTAATTTTTCTACAAAAATCCGAATTTACACTCAAAAATTGCCCGTGGGGCCTACGTCTCGGAACCTGACGAAAGTTACAAAATATTAACGCCCATCCAACCATGAGTCCAACCATATAAATTTTACCAAATTCTGACATCAACTCGACCCTCAAATCTTCAATTGAAGTCTTTGAAGATTTCTACCATTTTCAACCCAATCTTTACCCATTTGAACTCAAGAGTCTTTCCATAAACCTTATTGGTACGCATAAATAATACTCTTACACCCAAGAATTATACTCTTAATCACCCATTATTACCCAAACTCGAAATTGAAGATTAGGGGTTAGAACCTTACCTCTTTGATGAAGAACTTGAGGGATTACTTGTTCGATTTCAAGGCTTGGACAAGAATTTTATGAACAAGACACTTCATCTACTTACTTTCTCTAGAACACTATCACTTCTCTCTAAAATCATCAGATAATTTCTTCAAAATAAGCCCCAAAGCCTATTTATCAAAATGAGGTCGGGTTATGAAAATAGATAAATTAACCCTCCGAAAGCAGGTCTGCGGTCGCATAATGGACCGAAGAATGGGTATGCGGGCCACAAAATTGATCGCAAAATCGGTTCCCAGAATTGGGCTCTTCTGGTCCATTCTGCGACCAGTTTGCGGTTGCAGAAGCAATTTTGCGATCGCATAATTGGTCGCAGAATTGCATTTTTCCAGCTTTTGGTAATTTGGTCATAACTTCTTGTAGGAATGTCCAAATGACAAACGATTTGAAGCGTTAGAAACTAGACTCAAAGATCTTTCATCTGATAGGTAATACACCATATAACACTTCGTGTCCTGAGAGTTATGCGCATTTGAAATTAGGTCTTGTGCGAACTCACTTGACTTTAGTCTATTATGAAATTTCCAACTTCTACATTCGATGCCAAAACCTATCGAATCAAGTCCGATTGACCTCAAATTTTGCACACAAGTCATAAATGACATAATGGACCTATTTCAATTTCCGGAATCAGATTCCGACCCCAATATCAAATAGTCAACCCCCGGTCAAACTTTCCAAAAATTCAACTTTCGCCATTTCAAGCCCAATTCTACTACGGACCTCCAAATAATTTTTCGAACACGCTCCTAAGTCCAAAATCACCATACGGATCTATTGGAATCATCAAAACTCTATTTCGGGGTTGTTTACACATAAGTCGACATCCGATCACTATTTTAACTTAAGTTTGCAATTATGAGACTAAGTGTCTCATTTCACTCCGAAATCCTTCCGGACCCAAACCAACTAACCCGATAAGTCATAAATTAACGGTAAGTCATAAATTGAGTAGTAAATGGGGGAACAGGATTATAATACTCAAAACGACCAGCCGAATCATTACATTCTCCGCCACTTAAACATACGTTCGTCCTCAAACGTGCCATGAGTTGTTTCCAAACCACCACATCACTGTTCCATCTTACCACGCACGTACCCGGGATGATCCCATGCCACCTTATTTCGTGTAAATTATATAGGCCTGACAACACAACATAATTAAAAATCATTACTTCAACCTTAGCCTATAAACCTTGGAATTCAATTTCCAATATTTAGAATTTCTTTTCAAGACCTGAATCTCACATCAACACCCTGTATGAGTCTGGAAAAGATGTATTGAGCCATAACCATAACCCCATATATAATCACTTAATATACTACACAACTCGCATGCTCGCAGCACCATTTTCTATCACATTAACCACTTCAAAGTAACTCGGTAATAGTATTAAACCCCATATCAAACAAAACCTCGTTCTAAAACTTTTGCACACTACTGATAATGAAAGAAACACGCAGAAATCTCAAAACCCCTTATCAGATCAACAAGTAATGGAGCTCTCTCGCCCCAACCAGAACCATAATCACTTTCTAAGCCGAATTTCAATATTATCTTCCCGAAGATACCGTTTCAAACCTGATAGTACTCATTCTAGGTCCAATGACCTTATATTATTAAACATAACTATCCCACAGACACGCCACATCAATATAGCTCCAGCCACCACTGCGCAATCCGTGTACCCAAATATGGGAGATGTCTCAAGGAAGAGAACCATATTGCAAGTTCAACAAGCAACACCACAACCACAATATTACAACCAACTTCTCAAATTTCATGACGAGGATAACCATAGGCGCATGTGCACAATTGTAGAGGAAGGAAATTAATGAATCAGATAAATTATCATAGAAATAAAATTTCCACACACGGCACGGATGACTCACGTGCCCATAATATGAATCGCCCGACATGGTCACAGGCCTCTAGTCCCAGCATATCATACATGAGCAATTAAACAAGTACACGTGTATATGATAATGAAATAAGATTCTCATGCTCCTGGACTGGTATAAATGCCATAGTGTAAGCATGTGCAAAGTTCGCTATCACACTTCAAATCAACAATTTAACGCAGAAATAGTAACTACCCCATTTATTCAGAGAATTAGCCTCTTTGTAACCACAAGTGTAGCCCTGATAGTTCTCTACGAAGGTAAGAACACGAGAAACGTTATAACTTTATGCTTAACAGTCAACTCTAGGCAAATCATAGCCTAAGCATTCTTTAGAGTATAAATACCTGCCCCAATGCCAGCACATTGGCTCAAACCTCACATATATGCCCACTTATAGCGCATAACTATCACAAATAATTAACGCAACTAGTGCATTCACTGAGTTAAAATAAAATACTCACCTCAAATAGGCCACAATGCGAAACAATATACTTCCGAGAACTCTCAGTCTCCAAATTCATCGAACACATGAATTACCGTAACTGATCCCAAGTCCAGCACTAAAATGACTAATACATCTTCCATTCACGATAATCCCATGAGGAATACTTTCATAATTCTTCTGTGCCACATAGCAATAATTTGAATATCAATAGTCTATCTACCAGGTGAGTACTGCAATACCGATGAACATCTGTAAGTCAAAACACAATGCGCCTTCTGAAATGCGCACCCTTCTCAGGAATTACCAAGCAGTTATAACACTCATCAAAATATCTGAAACTGACCATGCTGTCCAACATTCGTTATCTTCTCTTCAAGACTGAACTGTTACCCTGTACATGTAAATCCTAATCCCGCACAACACACCACATATATTATGCCATCATGTAAAAAGCACAAGAATCTTATTATCAACTTTGAGTCACCAACAATTTACATACCCTATTAGTTAGAAACCGTTCTCTTGCTTCTTTCCAGGAGGAAATCATAATACACAACACGTTCTCCACATCGGTAGAAAAGTATCTGATTCAAACCATGGTAGAAACTATCATTAACACTTTAAAATCCATCTGCACATAACCAAGCTATTAGAACTAAATTACTCTAACTCGACCAAACCACGTAGGTCACCAAAACCCAAGAATATTGCCACCAAAACATCTGTAAAATATTACCACATCGTAATTACCCAAAGGACCGATCCTACCATTACCATACTGGTCCAGCCTACTACCCAGTTGTCCTATTTCTCCGAGTCCCTTCCGAATTTGCCTTCCGATTGATACTTCTCCTTGCTAAAACGCCACGATCTTTAGCCACACTCACCCCACAAACCTTAGCATAGAACCACAACGCCCTACGACCCTTAAGCAACTGTCTTCTTCTTAAGCACCTCCATAAATACCACAACTGTAACACTCACTCTGAAAATACCTTATGTGAATTTAAAATTATTCTTCTTACCTTCCTTATACTGAAACATAGAGTCCCTAGTCATACAGAATTTCCGCAAGTCCAGTCGCCATTAAATGTAAATCTCAGATTTTATCCATACCCAAGTCCGGAAACATTCTCAATTGCTATATATGATCCTCGAACCTATTGGACTTTCTCGAGAGTCTCCCCCTTTGTTCAAATCCAAATTACATCTCCCAAATGGGCTAAGAGACACCTGCCCCAATAGCACAACAACACTCAAAAATTAACTCTACTTTTTAATACCACCGATCAATTTCATACTCCGTGGGCACTATATCATTCACAAATAACAACTCACTCATCCCACGATTTTTTTATATACTCATAAAGAGCAATATAACCCGTATCCAAAAATTTCCTTACTAGAGTCATTCTCGAACTCTACCTCTGCAAGTCATCACTGATTTCCAAGTAAACCTCAGACCAAAAAAAAAATTGTCACACACCCATGAACTGATTTGTCCATAGCATACTCTCTCACTTGGCTCAAAATCATAGATTAAAACACTCCATAACTCACAATACCCATACTTATTTATTGTCATAATACTGCAGTCGGTCCAACAAAAATTCTTTTCAAGCTCATGCAACACCAACCATAAAATACCTCAATCGTCTGCTAAGTTCGCATTCATTCTCTCAACACTCAAGTCAACTTTCTTAACCAAATTCAAATTTATATCTCAACACATACACCCTGCTGGTAGAAAAGAAACTCTCCATTCACATTATAAGGAACACACCTACATAGATGTTTTCGTAGGGGATAACCCACCTCCTTAGCCATAAATTGGTATCTTGTTATACCCTTTCGCAATTACATTTACTATGAAATCACTTAATCTTTCTGAGTCCAAACTCATTTACCAGACCTGAGAATTTAATTTGTCCACAAATTTCACTCGTAGGGTCATTACCGGACATATGAGTCTAGTTGTACAAGTTACAACTGAAACTACCGAGCTTAAGCTGCGGTCTAACCATGGCCTCAAGTCCTCCAGACTGGCCCATTACCAAAACACATAATACACATCTAGCACATCATCCTTGAAATCACAAGCCGACGATACACAGCTGATACCGAGCCCTCATGTGTGCATACGAATGCGTGGGAGGAATTCAAAGAGTTATATTTCAATCTGAATCAATTCCGCACGATAAGGAAAGAAAGATGGGAAATTATCCTAAATGACTAGTAGCCTCTCGAAGATAGGTATGGACGTCATCATACCGATCCGCAAGACTCTACTAGACACTTACTCATGATTTGTAGAACCTATGAACCTAGTGCTCTGATACCACCTTGTCACGATCCAAAATCCAACTAGTCATGATGGCACCTAACCCAACCCGTTAGGTAAGCCAATTACCAACTATCTGATTCCAATGAAATTAACGAGGCAATTAATTAAAAGAAAATATCTAAAACCAATACTTTTTCCCAAAACCTGGTAGTACAAATCATGAGCTTCTAAGAATAGAGTTTACAAAGCTGGTATGAAATAAATACATCATCTGTTTGAGAAGTACATAAACAAAGTTTTATGAATCTAAGGTTACCATGAACAAGAGGCAGCTACAACCGGAACGCAGATACATCTTCAAATCCAGCTCCCATCGAACACAGCAACATCAGCAGCCAACATCTGCACGCAAGGTGCAAAAGTGTAGTATCATTACAACCGACCCCATGTACTGAGTAAGTAACAAACCTAACCTTAGGTTGAAAGCAGTGACGAGCTTTTACTAAGGTCGGGTCCAAAACCAATAGTCCACAACAATATCCAGAAAACAAATCTCATAACAACAGAATTGAGGCAGCACAATGAATAACTCAATAACAAAGTGCTCAGTTCGTTCACAGTTCCGGAAAAATAAATATTTTTCTTTTCAAATATAATAGTAAAACTCAATTCTTTTCACTAAAATCACCAAAATATGAGTAAATCTGAAAACTGTGATTTTCCCAAAATCCTTTCAATAATAAATGGGATGTTTCATTTTCTTTTCAAATAACCCGTATAAAACAATTGCATCACTATGCCCATCTGTCAACATGTGTGAGAAATCATGAATGATGTGATACTGTACAGCATGAGGAAAATTCCATCTCTATGCCTGTATGTCATGTGTGCATGTCAATGTCATGCAACCCAGTGATAAAATCATATGCATACTCTCAGAGTATCATTTCACTCAGTCCTCTCAATCACTCAGTCCTCCCAGTCACTCAGTCCTCACAGTCACTCATGCATTACAGTCACTCAATCCTCCCAAATCACTCGGCACTCGCACTTGGCACTTGCACTCAGTAGGTACCTGCGCTCACTGGGGATGTGTACAGACTCCGGAGGGGATTCTTCAGCCCAAGCGCTATATCAAGTCAATCATGGCATAAATCAATAAACATGCTGCGGCGTGCAGCCCGATCCATAAATATCCTCACAATTTGGCCCTCGGCCTCACTCAGTCATCAACCTCTCCAGTCTCTCGGGCTCTCAGAAATCATGCTAAGCAGTCCAACAACAATGATATGATGCATCAACAATAAATAAGAGAGACTGAGGTATGATATGAAATGAATAAACATGACTGAGTGAAAAATTACAATTTGAACATATTATTCAACCACAAAAATGACCCCAATGGGTACCAACAATAACAACATATGCCTAAGCATGATTTTTAATACGAGTCTTAGCTCAATTTTCTCTAACACGTAGAGAATGTACGGATATCAACAGATTATTCAACTATACAGTCCCATGGAATTTGACCAAGTCACAATTCCTACGTTGCACGTCCACATGCCCGTTACCTAGCATGTGTGTCACCTCTAAATAATTCACATAATTCGTATATTCAGGGTTCATACCCTCAGCTCCAAGATTAGAAGAGTTACTTATCTCGAACAAGTCGAATCCAATGTCGAGTAAGCTAAAAAATGCTTCCAGAAATTCCATTCTGCACGTAACAACTTCCGAACGGCTCGAATCTAGTCACAATTAATTTGATTCACTCAACCCAAATTATAGGAATTTATTCCATATCAAAATACTAATTTTTCTACAAAAATCCGAATTTACACTCAAACATCGTCCGTGGGGCCCACGTCTCGGAATCTGACGAAAGTTATAAAATATTAATGCCCATCCAACCATGAGTCCAACCATATAAATTTCACCAAATTCCGACATCAACTCGACCCTCAAATCTTCAATTGAAGTCTTTGAAGATTTCTACCATTTTCAACCCAATCTTTATCCATTTGAACTCAAGACTCTTTCCATAAACCTTATTGATACGTATAAATAATACTCTTACACCCAAGAATCATACTCTTAATCACCCATCATTACCTAAACTTGAAATTGAAGATTAGGGGTTAGAACCTTACCTCTTTGATGAAGAACTTGAGGGATTACTCGTTGGATTTCAAGGCTTGGACAAGAATTTTATGAACAAGACACTTCATCTACTTTATCTCTCTAGAACACTCTCACTTCTCTCTAAAATCATCAGATAATTGCCCCAAAATAAGCCCCAAAGCCTATTTATCAAAATGGGGTCGGGTTATGAAAATAGAAAAATTAACCCTCCGAAAGCAGGTCTGCGGTTGCGTAATGGACCGCATAATGGGTATGTGGGCCGCAAAACTGATCGCAAAATCAGTGCCTAGAACTGGGCTCTTCTGGTCCATTCTGCGACTAGTTTGCGGTCGCAGAAGCAGTTTTGCAATCGCATAACTATTTTGTGATCGCATAATTGGTCGCAGAATTATATTTTTTCAGCCTTTGGTAATTTGGTCATAACTTCTTGTAGGAATGTCCAAATGACAAACGGTTTGAAGTGTTAGAAACTAGACTCAAAGTTATTTCATTTGATAGGTAATACACCATATAACACTTCGTTTCCTGAGAGTTATGATCATTTGAAGTTAAGTCTTGTGCGAATCACTTGACTTTATTCTATTATGAAATTTCCAACTTCTTCATTCGATGCCGAAACCTATCGAAACAAGTTCGATTGACCTCAAATTTTATACACAAGTCATAAATGACATAACGGACCTATTCTAATTTCCGGAATCAGATTCCGACCCCAATATCAAAAAGTCAACCCCCCGGTTAAACTTTCCAAAAATTCAACTTTCGCCATTTCAAGTCCAATTCTACTACGGACCTCCAAATAATTTTTCGAACACGCTCCTAAGTCCAAAATGACCATACGGAGCTACTGGAATCATCAAAACTTCATTCCGGGGTCGTTTACACATAAGTTGATATCCGATCACTATTTTAACTTAAGTTTTTAATTATGAGACTAAGTGTCTCATTTCACTCCGAAATTCTTCCGGACCCGAACCAACTAACCCGATAAGTTATAAATCAACTGTAAGGCATAAATTGAGCATTAAATGGGGAAACGGGGTTATAATACTCAAAACGACTGATCGGGTCGTTACACGCCTGCAGCAGGCCTTGTAGGCATTATTATTATTATGGGATCGGACTGCACGCCGCAGTAGGCCATATCGGCTTTATATAGCGCTTGGGCTGAAGGAGCCCCTCTGGAGTCTGTACACACCCCCAGTGAGGGTAGTTGATATACATATATCTGGGATGGATCTTCCCTGGGCATAGATCTTGCCATATATATATATATATATATATTGAGGAATGAATCTTCCCTAGGCATGGATCTTGTCCGAAGCATTTATATTGAGGGATGGATCTTTCCTAGGCATGGATCTTGCCCGAAGCATTTATATTGAGGGATGGATCTTTCCTGGACATGGAACTTGTCCGTATCATTTACATTTGGGGAATAAATTACCCCAGGGATGGATTGGTCTTCTACGGTACTGAGTGACTGACTGTCAGTCGATGTGTATATATATACGAGATGGAATATCCCTGGGCTGTATTGGCCATAAATAGTAACGAGTGACCGAATGATTTGTGACCAGTATTACATGAGGTCTTTCCACTGAGATGACATATTCCTCATATCATGCAGTATTGATCTATTTCACTTATACTGAGTTTAACTGTTGAACTTGAAAGCATGCCTATATTTCTGTACCATTATTTATACTGGACTGTACCTACGGAGCTCGTCACTACTTTCAGCCCAGAGGTTAGTCTTGTTACTTATTGAGTTGGTTGTACTCATACTACACTCTGCACCTCGTGTGCAGATCCAGGTGCGTACGGATACGGCGACTGCTAGATATCAGAGTGCTATCAGTTGGAGACTATCAAGGTAGCTGCCTGGAGTCCGCTGACCTTGACTTTCTTTCCTTCAATTATTGTACTATTCTATACTTTCAGATAGTATTTTATCAGTCAGACTTTGTATTCATATTAGATGCTCAAGTACTCAGTGACACCGGGTTTTGGAAGTGTTTATATCTGTATTTGTGAGTGATTTTTCGCTGAATTTAAATATTATGTTTTTCAAACTTCAAAAATATGGTAGTTTATTGAGATTGTCGTCTTGCCTAATATTGAGATAGACGCCATCACGACAAGTGAGATTTTGGATGGTGACAAGGTCGGCATTGTAAGTCGCCATTAGAAACAGGTGTCCTACCATGCTGACTTGGCGATGTTTTTCGTTTTTAGTGGCGATCATAGAACAATTTATCCTTTCAGCTTCCTAGATGATTTTTCTGACATCATTTGAACATTCGAGAAAATGAAAAATTCCTAAACAATTGTAATCCTGAGTCCATTGGACAAGTAAGACTCATTGTCGTGCTCTTCAAGTCAGTAAACCACTTTTAAAAAAAAGCATCATATCATATCATATCATATCATATCTATCTATCTATCTATCTATCTATCTATCTATATCTATATTATTCTAAAAGCACGAATATTTTGTACTAAATGTTAAACGACTAAAATATCCTCAAAACGTTAATCGACTTTTATGCCCTTAAGTATTTATATAATTTAAGGATGTAATCGTAAATTATCCAAAACTGAAATTCTTTTCTGATTAGGACTAAAATATCCCTGAAACTTTGATCGACTTTTATGCCCTTAAATATTTGTATAATTTAAGGATGTAATCGTAAATTATCCAAGACTGAATTTTTTTTCCGATTAGGATAAAGTAATCCTATTGCTCTTGGGATATCTTATTCGACCATATGCAAACATACATCTTTTCGGATCATATGTACTCATGCTAATTTGAACAAGTTGATCTGCTTTTCCTTTTCGATTTGAACTCTATCCCCAACTTAGTTTGAGAACTTATTGATGAAATTCTTTTCCGATTAGGATAAAGTAATCCTATTGCTCTTGGGACATCTTATTCGACCATATACAAACATACATCTTTTCGGATCATATGTACTCATACTAATTTGAACAACTTGATATGCTTTTCCTTTTCGATTTGAACTCTATCCCCAACTTAGTTTGAGAACTTATTGAGGAGTCAAACACTTCCATAAAGTAAACCAATATATTAGGATAAACAGTTGTAATAGGGTTTAATTAACCGGGAGAAAATAAGAGTAAATGGTTGGCTGGACAATTCCCAATTTTTATAGGAAAGCAACATGTTCTCAATTTTTGTAATGCAAATAGTAATTAAGAATTTTAGCAAAATAATAAATATTTAGTGCACTGAATTTTATTTTCAATTTTGATTATCCTTTTCGTTGCAAATTAAATCCCCCCCCCCCTTTTAACATAAAATTATCGTTTCAATTGGATATACTATAATATTCAGAACTTTACCTAATATAAAGAAATATGTAAAGTTACTTCTCGGATATTTCTTAAGTAATTATTTTTAATAAATTTGAAGACTCCAATATTAAGGGTTTAAAATAAATATTAAAGATACCTAAATTATATATAGCTCCTTAAATTTGATTTTATTGATAGTGAATGTTGAGAATAATAGAATGAGAGAAAGGATTTTATTGTTTGACAGTGGTGTTGGTGCTCCATCGTTACACAACAGAATTTATTTGGAGAAAATATTTAACGTTAAGGTATGATCATAGTATAATATGACGATAGGCTTAAGGAAAAAATGGTGTTTGTGATTTTATGATGTACAATATTTGTGGTGTGTGAAATTGGGGTGACGAGAGTGGCGTAGGGTCGGGCAAAATGTGAGGAAGGTGGGGAAAATAAGAAATTGGTAAGGAAGAAAAATTGATTAAAAATTATTCTAATGTAGAATCATCAATAGTTCTGGTCTGGATTTCTCTACAAGTTGATCGCTGAAGAAAAATATCTAATTTTTTTCTTTTAATTAAGTAAATTTACTGCATTAGATAATAAAAAAATAATTCTATACTTGAAATAGATGTTGTTTGTGTTGAACATATAACATATTTGTTCATTGGTTATCAAGCCCAATGATAATATTAGTGGTGACCGGTGAAGATACTTTCTATCATTAATACGTTGTGAATTTCACTTTTTGCTTATATATATTAGTGTCATGCATGTATATGCTACGCAAAGTTAAAAATGTGTCCATCGTGCTATTGAGAAATTTAGATCCATCAAATGGATTATGTAATGATAGAAGGATGGTATGTAGATATTTTAACAATAATATCATACATGCATAGGAATCCTTATAAGTTAATGTGCCTCCAAATATATATGTGTTTGTCCCCAAATTCAACTTTCGTAATAAAAAAATGAAGGATATCCTTTTAAATTTGTCCAAAAATAATTTTTAGTATACTTATATTTTGCAATGACAATAAACAAAACACAAGGACAAACAATATAATCTCAAACGTTGGACTATATTTAATTACCGCAACATATTTTTTCGCAAGAGGGCTATATGTTGCACTTCCAAGAGAGATATCAATGTCGACAAGAAGAGTTCTGATCATCATGACAGAGCAACCAAAGTATCCAAAGGGATCATATAAAAAAAATAATAATTAAAAAAAATTTTTTACAAACAAGTCTCAGGTAAGATATCATCATATTGCACATTTCTAAACAATAACTACATAGTAATGTTATCTAACTAAACTAATTAATTTCTATGTTCATGCGATGTCCAATCATTTTGAGTTCATGCACTATGATATAATGGCATTTATCGGCATTTAAATGATTGTTGTTATTGTTGTTGTTGTTGGTGGTGGTTGTGTATGTGTGTGTGTGTGTGTATATATATATATATATTCTTAATTAAATTTATTGTTCTTTCATATAAATAATTTACTAAATTATTATGTGTCATTATTAACGTGCAACGCACATGGATAGAAACTAGTACGTTAAAAGTAGGACCCCAAAAGTTAAAAGTTGAATTACCTAAATACCCTTCTAAATAATATAAATATCCTACTTATCCTAATAAGAATTATTCAATAATAAAATATATTAGAATTAATAATTTTTTTTAAAAAAGAAAAAAACTGATATAATTGAAAGTGTCTCTTCTTGAAGAGTTGTGTTGCTTCAAATTACTTTGCAATAGTTATGTTTAAATAGAAGGCATATTCTAACAGTTGGCTTAACTATAAAAAAAGCCTTATCTGATCTCTTCTAAGGATTTAATACATAATGAATACGTTCTTCCTTTAATTGATAAGAAACGTCTGATGCAACTTTTATTTATGTAAATTCAATTTGCCGAGATGAATGATAGCATAGCCCTTCTCAATGTCCACTCTTTTTGCGTGTTACTTCTAAACAACTTTTTGTTGAATAGAAGTTAATGAGAAAATAAAAGGACGTGAATGGAAGATAAATTGGAACTTGTAGAAGTTCCTAGAGCATGGATATGTATAACTCATTGGATCGTATAACAAATGCCCATGGTTGAAAATTATCAAATAAAAGACTGATGAAACTATAGAAGCACCTGTTTGGAATGGTTGGAGTAGATGTATCTTATGTGCAGAAAAAGATGGATTCATATCAGAGAAACTCAAGTGTTTGTATAGTTCAATTTTTGATATGAATGAACCAAAACCAATTTGAAAATGTTTAAGAAGACTAAGTTCATGATTCCTTATGAGTTATGAGCATGCAAGAGAAACACAACTTCTTCTTCTTTTTTTCCATATAAGTTTTGAGACACCTGTTGAATTAAATATTTTTGGACATTTTCACTTTCCTTATTGTTTTCTTCTTTTTGCGAAATGGTTTTAACTCCTTTTTTCGATATTTTTACTCTCTTTATTTCTATTGGATTACAATCATAGTTCTTTCTGCTTATGTGTATAATCAGACACCGTTATGTGTGGAAGGTTGGGATAAATAAGTGTTGTATGTTTAAGAAAAACGTGAATTCAATCTTTGGATCCAAAATACGAATAGAGTAAATTGAAGTGAGAAAAGAGCAATCAATCTTGAGAAGGCAATTATGCCAAGCCAATTCATATTAGCATGAATAAAGAATACGAAAATATCACAAATGGATAGAAGAACAGAAATAGAGTTGGCCGGTGAGTATGTTTTTTTTTTTTTTTTACTTTATTCATAAAAGATCTTAAAGTTACACGAGAGTGCCAGCTTTTGGTACATTTCAATTTATAATTTGTTATTAAATTAAATAAAATATTTTCAAATATATATGCATTAACTAATTTTTAGTATATAAAATGATATGGAAATCACGTGCAACGCACGTGTAGAGACTAGTCATATTAAAAGTAGAAAGATTCTACCTTCAAAGTTGATTTACAGAAATGTCCTTTAAATTTTGAGTGACCATTTTGTTCTTAATAAAATAGCTTCCATTAAATGATTTCTATCGTTTTACCCTTCAAGCAATTAATATACATGTAATATTTTTGTACAAAAAATATAATATATAGGGGTATCAAGAAAAAGAAAAACCTAACTATAAATTAAAGTCCCGCAAACTTGATTCACAAATTACTTCATTCGCAATGGAAGTATTAGGAGAGGCTTGGGGCGGCGGCGAGAGGCAATGGCCAGTTGTTAAACCTGACACTAGGCAGCTTGCGTGGATGTTGGGTCGATGCTGACAGAGTCGATGATGACAAATATAGCATGTGATGATGACCCAAAATGTCATCTTTAAAGTTAATAATTAATTATATGTTCTAAAACTTTAAAAAATACTATTTATTATTAATCGACTTGTGTGCGCAGTCCGTAAAATTTTTCGGAAATTTTTTATGTGAAAAATGGATTAAAATGTGAATTAGAGCTTTAAAAGTCAACTGAGTTGACTTTGGTCAACATTTTGAGCAAACGGACTCGAATCAGTGTTTTGACAGTTTCAGTAGGTCCGTATCGTGATTTGGGATTTGGGCGTATGCCCGAATCAAATTTTGAGGTCCTTACCCCGATATATGAAATTTTGATAAAAAATTAAAGGTTTTAAAAGCTTAAGTCAAATAGTGATCGGATGTCGAATTATGTGCAAACGACCCCGGAAAAGAATTTTGATGATTCCAACAACTCTGTATGGTGATTTTGGACTTAGGAGCGTGATCGAAATTTTATTTGAAAGTCCGTAGTAAAATTAGGCTTGAAATGGCTAAAATATGAAATTAAGTTTGGAAGTTTAACCGGGGAGTTGACTTTTTGATATCGGGGTCAAAATCCAGTTCCAAAAATTTTTATAGCTCAGTTATGTCATTTATGGCTTGTGTGCAAAATTTGAGGTCAATCGGACTTGATTTGATAGGTTTCGACATCGAATGTAGAAGTTGGAAATTCTTAGGTTTCATTAAGCTTGAATTGGGGTGTGATTTATGATTTTAGCATTGTTTGATGTGATTTGAGGTTTCAGATAAGTTCGTATGATGTTTTAGGACTTGTTCGTGTATTTGGTTGAGGCCCCGAGGTCCTAGGGTGAGTTTCGGATGGTTAACGGATCAAGAATTGAAGTTGGGAGACTACTGAAGTTGAGTTTGCTGGGGGTTTTTTTTTGGCTGATCTGGTTTTTCCTTTATCTGTCAAAATCGGGGTACATGACCGAGATCCAGGACCGAGGGCCTTGAACGAGGTACATGATCGAGGTACATGATCGAGATGCATGATCGATATCCAGGATCGAAGGCAGCCTGGACAGATCTGTAAGTTATAAAATAGGGGATTTCGTCCCATTTGCCATTTTTGACGAATTGGAGCTTGAGGAGAGGCGATTTTGATATATTTTCAAGGAAAAATATTAGGGTAAGTGATTCTAACTCGGATTTGGTCAATATACACGAATATATAATTGTTTTCACCATTTAATTAGTGCTTTGAGATTGAAATTTTGAGAAACATTTAGAAATCTCATAGAAACGACTTTTTGAGATTTCGGTGTCGATTCGGAGTCGGATTTGAGTGAAACTGGTATGGTTGGACACGTAATTGAATGAGTTTTCAGATTTTGTGAGTTTCGCCGGATTCCGAAACGTGGACCCCACGAGCGATTTTTGAGCTAATTTCGGATTTGTTTTGAAAAATATAGTATTTTCTTATGAAATTGATTCCTATAATTTTTGTTGACTGTATCGAATTAATTATGACTAGATTCGAGTCGATCAGAGTCAAAAAATTGAGGAAAAAGCATACTACTTGGTTAAATTGGAGCAAGTCGAGGTAAGTGACTTGTCTAACCCTGTGTGGGGAAAATCTTTCTTAGGATTGGTATTGAAGTGATAAATTGTAATATATTGAAAGTCGTGTACACGAGGTGACGAGTGTGTACACAGGCTAAATGTGAAAGATTATATTTTTAAATTGTGTAGATCATTGTTGTGCATTAATTAAACTATTTTATTCTGACATATTCTTCATCATTGATTTAATATTTATATTTTAAAGTTGCTTGACCTTTTCCTGCTAATTGTTTTACCTGTTTAGTTGAAACTTGGTTTCTATTATTATGTGCATTATTTGAAGTTGATTTTTTTAAATTAAATATTATTAATATGAAGTATTTGACATTTTTAAATTTGGTATTGAAGCAACGTATTAAAGATTTTAAAATATTATTTTGCTGAATTATTTATTCCTGAATAGTTTTGTAAGATTTTTGTACTCATTGTGATAGAGCCGTGAGCTCTTTATTGTGAAAAGATATTATTGATGATTTATGCTGGCATGAGCCGTGAGCTCTTTATTGTGAAAAAATATTGTTGTTGAAATATTTTGGCAAGTTAAATTATTTGAGCACTTGAGGTACAAATTGTGATATATTGTGATGTTGATACACATGCAGTGGTATAAGGTCTGGGTATTGAAATGCATGCGGTGAGATAAGGGTGGCTTGATACGCGTGGCTAGTAGGGGAAACTACTAGAAGTAATATGGTGTGATAAGGATAGCTAAAACGCGGTATGCTATTTCGGAAAAAATATTTTCTTTAAAATAAATTGTAAAGGCTCCCGCGGTGAGATAATGAAAAGAGATATTGTGAATTTATTTATGATTTGAGATTACGAGGCGGTATCTTGGGAGTGCCCTTGTTGATATTGATTTATGGCCGTAGTTGCCTTTGATTATTTGTTGTGATTTTCTTAAAGTTGAAAGGAATTCTGTTTTGATTCCACAAGATATTATTTGCCATTATTTTGTGTAATTAAATGGTGACATGCTACTTGATTCATTTTCATTGTCATTTTATTTTATTATATTATTAAATATTTTACCATGCAATTATTATTTTCCAGTTGGGCTTGACCTGACCTCGTCACTACTCTACCGAGGTTAGGCTTGGCACTTACTGGGTACCGTTGTGGTGTACTCATACTACGCTTCTGCACATATTTTTGTGCAGATCCAGGTACCCTTACCATCCCCGACATCAGTGAGTTACCTGTACACGGAGACTTCGAGGTATATCTGCCAGAGTTACCTGTACACGGAGATTTCGAGGTATATCTGCCAGCGTCCGCAGACTCCGGAGTCCCCTTCTATTATTATTATATTGCTTTCTTATTTTCTTTAGACCTTGATATATATAGAGACATTGAGGATAAAATTCTTAGAAGCTTGTGACTTATTTCTACCAGGTTTTGGGAGTTGCAATTATTTAAATTTTCAGATTTCTATTTTTATTCCGCATTGATAGGCTTACCTAGTCTTAGAGACTATGTGCCATCACGACATCTTAAGGAGGGAATTTGGGGTCGTGACAATTTGGTATCAGAGCTCTAGGTTCATAGGTGTGATGACCCAAAATGTCATCTTTAAATGTAATAAGTAATTCTGTGTTCTGAGACCTCGAAAAGCACCATTTATTATTCCTCGACTTGCGTGCGCAGTCCGTATAATTTTCCGGAAAGTTTTTATGTGAAAGATGGATTAAAATGTGAAATAGAGCTTTAAAACTCAACTAAGTTGTCTTTGGTCAACATTTTGAGCAAACGGATTCAGATCAGTGTTTTGAAAATTTTGGTAGGTCCGTATCGTGATTTGGGACTTGGGCGTATACCCGGAATCGAATTCCAAAGTCTCTAACTCGAGATATGGAATTTTGATGAAAAATTAAAAGCTTGAAAGCTTAATGATTTCTAAGATATTTCTCATGTTGGATTTATTGACCTCGGATCCGTATTTTAGCTCCGGAGCCCGGTATAGGTCCACTATAATATTTATGACTTGTCTGCCGAATTTGGTGAGAATCGGAGTTGATTTGACATGATTTGGACGTCCGGTTATAAAAATATAAGTTTTAAAGTTTTCTTGAAAACTTCCTTTGATTTGGTGTCCGATTCATAGGTCTAGGTGTTATTTTGGCGATTCGATCGCGCGAGCAAGTTTGTATGATATTTTAGAACCTATGTGCATGTTTGGTTTGGATCCCCGAGGGCTCGAGTGAGTTTCGGATATGCTACGGGATGTTTTGGACTTTGAAAATCTGGTATTTTGCTGCAGCAGGTGTTCTGGCATGTTCTTCTTTGCGTTCGCGAAGGTACTCTCGCGAACGCGAAGAGTAAACTGGGCAGCTGGATTTTTCTTCTTCGCGAACGCGAAGCGATGGGGGCATTACACTTTGTGAACGCGACCATCTCCTCGCGAACGCGTAGTGTTAGGCATACTTGGGGGAGGGTCGATCATTCCTTCAGCGCGAACGCGAGCTATGCCTCACGAACGCGAAGGCCAGGGGGGGAAACCTTCGCGAACGCGAAGGAGGACTCGCGAACGCGAAAGCCACGGGTTGCTACTCATCGCGAACGCGATAGGCCCTTCGCGAACGCGAAGAAGGCTTGACCCCCGTGACTTAAAACATAATCAAAAATGGGATTTTTCCCATTTTTCACAAACCCTCAATTATAAACTCGGCTTAGGGGCGATTTCAAAGAATTTTTTCACGATTTCGAACTGGGTAAGTGTTCTTTATCATATAGTGATTGTATTTCACAAATCCATGTCTATATTCATCATTTATTTCGGATTTAGATGGAAGAAATTGGAATTTTTGTAAAACTTTCCAAAAACGAAAAATTAAGATTTGAAAGTCCATTTGATATCGGAATTAGACAAATTTGGTATGGTTGAACTCATATCGGAACGGGTGTTCGGATTTCGTGAGTTTTTTTCGAGATTTGAGACGTGGGTCCCACTTCCGAATATTTTAATAAATTTTGGATTTTTATCCGAAAAATTTGTAAATTCATATGGAATTAATTCCTATGATTAGTATTGAATATATTGAATTGTTTGTGAATAAATTTGAAGCTTTCGGAGGCAAATTTAAAAGGAAAAGTTGTGGTTGAATAATTGATTGGAATTTGCAAAGCGAGGTAAGTGTCGGGGTTAACCTTGACTTGAGGGAATAGAACCCTTAAATTGTTTGTTATGTGAATTGCATGTAAACGACGTATAGGCGAGGTGACGAGTGTCTATATGTCGTCAAATTAATTGTTTGCCTTCTTACTTGAAAAATCATAAATTATTTTTAATTAAAAATTAGTTATTATAATAATTGTTTCTCTCTTATTCTTTGCAAATATAAATTCTTGAATTCCTGCATTAATTGTTACATGCTATTTGAATTATGTGCCTTAATTGTTATTTGACATTTAGCATAATAAATATTAAACTACCTATTTGCTCCCTGATTTCCATAATAATTTTCTATTTATCATTGTTTGCTTCATAATTAAATCATAATTATTGTATGCTTGTTGTCTCGTAATTTTTTATTAATTGTTACATTTATTGGGAAAATTTCTTCTATAAGAATTGGTAAATGAAAATGTTGGAGGAGCGGGTTGCACGCCGCAACATTATTGATTATAATGAATATATTGGAGGATCGGGTTGCACGCCGCAACCGACTTATTAAAAGTCTATATTGGAGGATCGGGTTGCACGCCGCAACAGACTTATTAAAAGTCAATATTAGAGGATCGGGTTGCACGCGTCAATATTGGAGGATCGGGTTGCACGCCGCAATAGACTTATTAAAAGTCAATATTGGAGGATCGGGTTGCACGCCGCAACAGACTTATTAAAAGTCAATATTGGAGGATCGGGTTACACGCCGCAACAGACTTGTTAAAAAAGTTAATATTGGAGGAACGGGTTGCACGCCGCAACAGACTTGATTAAAATGAATATATTGGAGGAGCGGGTTGCACGCCGCAATAGAACTGAATGTGGATATATATTGTAAGAGCGGGTTGCACGCTGCAATAGAAATAATGGAAATGATAATTGGTTATGACTGCTGGGTTGCCTTCAATTATTATAAATGAATTACCTGATTTATTCCTATTATTGTTGTTGTTACTAATATTGCGTACAGGTTAATGTAAGTGAACCGCCTTAGCCTCGTCACTATTTTGTCGAGGTTAGGCTCAGCACTTACCAGTATATGGGGTCGGTTGTACTGATACTACACTCTGCACTTCTTGTACAGATTTTGGAGTTGGTCCCAGTGGCGTACCATAGACTTGCTCGGATTTCAGCTATCAGAGGAGACTTGAGGTATAACTGCATGGCGTCCGCAGTTCTGAAGTCCCCGTCTATTGTTCTTTAGCTGTGTGTTTATTTCCAGACAGCTTTATTTTATTCAGACCTTTATTTGTATTTATTCTAGAAGCTCGTGCACTTGTGACACCAATTCTGGGATAGTATTTAGACACCGTTATTATTATGGATTATTTCAAAATTGCTTCCGCTATTTCTTCCTTGTTATTAATAATTTAAAAATTATTTTAAAATGTATAATATTATTCTAACGTTGGCTTGCCTAGCAAGTGAAATGTTAGGCACCATCACGGTCCGAATGTGGAAATTTTGGGTCGTGACAGTTGGTATCAGAGCCCTAGGTTACATAGGTCTCACGAGTCACGAGCAAGCTTAGTAGAGTCTGAAGGATCAGTACGGAGAATTCTGTACTTATCTCTCAGAGGCTATGAAGTTTAGGAACAATATCACTTCTTTCTTATCCCGTCGTGCGATTTTATTCTATCATCGATGATTGAACCATTCTACTCTTATTCTCTCGTATATGGTGAGAACACGTAATACCTCTACCGATGGAGAGGGACCAGAACCCCCGATGGCAACTATGGCCAGGGGTAGAGGTCGAGGCCGAGGTCGTGCTAGAGGCTGAGGCAGAGGCCGAGGTAGAGCTCAGTCTAGAGCTCGAGCAGCTGCACCTGTTGTAGAACCTCAGGTGGACCTTCAGGGGGAGGTTCCAGTTCAGAATGTACCAGTTGGACCAGTTCAGGTCCCGGAAGGATTCATAGCCACTCCAGTGCTTCAGGACGCTCTAGTCCGATTGGTTAGTCTTATGGAGGGTGTGGCCCAGAATAGTACATTTCCAGTGGCACCAGCCGTCTCACAGGCTGGGGGAGGAGCACAAACTCCCACTACTTCCGTCCCGGAGTAGATGGCTCCCCAGAATCAGGCTCCAACATCCCCGCCAGTTGGGGTAGTTCAGCCAGTTGTTGCGGCACAGACCGGTGATAGGCCCGCCATGTCTTTTGAGGTCTTATTGAGACTGGATAAGTTCACTAAGCTCTTTCCAGTTCACTTCAGTGGTACACCTTCTGAGGATCCACAGGATTATCTTGAACGCTGCTATGAGGTGCTGCGAAACATGGGTATAGTTGAGACCAATGGAGTTGATTTTGCTGTATTCCAGATGACGGGTTCCGCCAAGAGGTGGTGGAGAGATTACACATTGACCCGACCAGTCAGATCGCCTGCACTTACCAGAGAGCAGTTCTCTTAGCTATTTTTGGAGAAGTTCCTCCTTATCACACTGAGAGAGGAATTTCGCAAGCAATTTGAGCGTCTACAGCAGGGCAGTATGACTGTTACTCAGTATAAGTCCCATTTTGTGGATTTGGCCCGTCATGATCTCCTTTTACTACCTACGGAGGGAGAGAGAGTGAGGAGGTTCATTGAGGGACTCACTCACCCTATCAGACTTCAGATGGCCAAGGAGACCGGAAGTGAGATTTCTTTTCAGGCAGCTGCTAATGTCGCAAGGAGGATCGAGATGGTTCTTGCACAGGAAAGAGGGCAGAGGTCCGATAAGAGGCCTCGTCAGTTCGGTGGTTACAGTGGTGCCTCGTCTGGAGTCAGGGGTAATTTTGGTAGGGGTCATCCTGCCAGACCATTTCATTCAGCACTTTATGTATCTCCCGGTGCTTCAGGGATTCACGATCCTATTATGCCTTACTCTGGGAAGCCAGTATTCAGTGCATATTCAGCTCCTATCAGTGAAACACCACTCCAGAGTTACTACAGTGGTTATCCGGCCCATCTGGGTTAGCTTCAGCTTCAGCAGCCACGGCATCAGGATGGGTGTTATGAGTGTGGGAACATTGGTCACATCAGGAGGTATTGCCCTAGATTGGCGAGTAACAGATCTCGGCAAGATTCTCGTGCCATCATACCGGCACCGGTTGCTTCACCGCTTGTTCAGCCAGCTAGAGGTAGGGGTCAGACAACTAGAGATGGAGGTCAGGCCATTAGAGGTGGAGGTCAGGCCATTAGAGGTGGAGGTCAGACCGTTAGAGGTGGAGGCCAGCCAGTTAGAGGCCGTCCCAGAGATGCAGTTCAGAGTGGTGGGGCCCAGCCCCGATTTTATGCTTTTCCAGCTAGGCCTGAGGCCGAGTCATCTGATGTTGTGATCACAGATATTATTCCAGTTTGCCATAGAGATGCTTCAGTTCTATTTGATCCGGGATCTACTTATTCCTATGTGTCCTCATATTTTGCTTCATATTTGGTTGTTCCTTATGATTCTCTGAGTGCTTTTATGTGTGTATCGACACCGGTGGGAGACTCTGTGGTAGTAGATCATGTCTACCGTTCGTGTGTGGTTACTATTGGTAATCTTGAAACTAGTGTGGATCTTCTACTTCTTGATATGGTAGATTTTGATGTCATCTTGGGTATGGATTGGCTGTCTCCTTATCATGCTATATACGACTGTCATGCCAAGACAGTGACCCTAGCTATGCTGGGGTTACCTCGATTAGAGTGGAAAGGAATTCCTGGCCATTCTGCCAGCAGGGTTATTTCTTATATGAAAGCTTGGTGTATGGTAGAGAAAGGATATCTAGCCTATTTGGCTTATATTCGCGATCCCAGTGCGGATGTCCCTTCTATGGACTCAGTGCCAGTTGTTCGTGAATTTTCAGAAGTATTTCCTGCAGATCTGCCGGGGATGCCACCCGACAGAGATATTGACTTCTGTATTGATTTGGCTCCGGGCACTCAGCCCATTTCTATTCCACCATACCGTATGGCCCCGCCAGAGTTGAAAGAATTAAAAGAGCAGTTACAAGACTTGCTTGATCAGGGATTTATTAGACCCAGTGTCTCGCCCTGGGGTGCACCAGTATTATTTTTAAAGAAGAAAGATAGCTCGATGCGGATGTGTATAGACTATCGGCAGTTGAACAAGGACACTATCAAAAACAAATATCCGCAGCCAAGAATTGATGACTTATTTGATCAGTTTCAGGGTGCCAAGGTATTTTCGAAAATTGATTTGAGATTTGGTTACCATCAGTTGAAGATTAGGGCATCTGATGTCCCTAAGACAGCTTTTCAGACTCGGTATGAGCATTACGAGTTCCTAGTGATGTCATTTGGGTTGACAAATGCTCCAGCAGCATTTATGGATTTGATGAATTGGGTGTTCAAGCCTTATTTGGATCCTTTTGTGGTTGTATTCATTGATGATATCTTGATTTACTCCAGCAGTCGAGAGGAGCATGAGTAGCATCTTCGAAGTGTGCTTCACACCTTGAAGAATAATCAGTTATGTGCCAAATTTTTAAAATGTGAGTTTTGGTTAGACTCAGTTGCCTTTTTGGGACATGTTGTATCGGCAGAAGGCATAACGGTGGATCCTAAGAAGATTGAGGCTGTTCAGAATTGGCCTAGACCTACTTCGATTACAGAGATCCGGAGTTTCCTGGGTTTGGCAGGTTATTATCGTCGATTTGTAGAAGGGTTTTCATCTATGGCAAGCACATTGACCAGACTAACCCAGAAGGGTGTTCCATTCAGATGGTCAAACGAGTGTGAGTTGAGCTTTTAGAAGCTCAAGATCGCTTTGACTACGGCGCCAGTATTGGTATTACCCACAGGCTCAAGATCGTATATGGTATATTGTGACGCATCTCACATTGGGCTTGGTGCAGTATTAATGCAAGATGGCAAGGTAATTGCATATGCGTCACGGCAGTTGAAAGTTCACGAGAAGAATTATCCTGTTAATAACTTAGAATTAGAAGCCATTATTCATGCGCTGAAGATTTGGAGGCATTACCTCTACGGTGTCTCGTGTGAGGTATTTACTGATCATCGTAGCCTTTAGTATCTGTTCAAACAAAAAGATCTTAATTTGAGGCAGAGAAGATGGTTGGAGTTGTTGAAAGACTATGATATCACCATTTTGTATCACCCCGGAAAGGCCAATGTGGTGGTCGATGCATTGAGTAGAAAGGCTGTGAGTATGGGCAGTCTTACGTATATTCCGGTTGGTGAGAGGCCATTAGTTGTAGATGTTCAAACTTTGGCTAATCAGTTCGTGAGGTTAGATGTTTCAGAACCCAATCGGGTTCTAGCTTGTACAGCCGCTCAGTTTTCTTTATTTGAGCGCATCAGAGAGAGGCAGTATGATGATCCTCATTTACTTGTTCTTAAGGACACGGTGCAGCACGGTGATGCCAAACAGGTTACTGTGGGGGAAGATGGAGTTCTGCGAATGCAGGGCCGTATTTGTGTGCCTAATGTGAATGGGCTTCGTGAATTAATTTTTGAAGAAGCACATAGTACCAGGTATTCTGTTCATCCAGGTACCGCTAAAATGTATCAAGATTTGCGACAACATTATTGGTGGAGGAGAATGAAAAAGGATATAGTTGCACATGTAGCTCGGTGTCTGAATTGTCAGCAAGTTAAGTACGAGCATCAGAGACCTGGTGGTTTGCTTCAGAAGTTAGAAATTCCTGAGTGGAAGTGGGAGCGTATCACTATGGATTTTGTTATTGGGCTCCCATGGACTAAGAGAAAATTTGACGCAGTTTGGGTCATTGTGGACAGGTTGACCAAGTCAGCCCATTTCATTCCAGTGGCAGTTATCTATTCTTAAGAGAGGTTAGCTGAAATTTACATTCGTAAGATTGTCTGCCTTCACGGTGTGCCTGTGTCTATTATTTCAGATCGAGGTACGCAGTTTACCTCACATTTTTGGAGGGCTGTACAACGTGAGTTAGGCACGCCGGTGGAGTTGAGTACAACATTTCATCCATAGACAGACGGACAGTCAGAGCGCACTATTCAGATATTGGAAGATGTGCTTCGTGCTTGTGTTATAGACTTTGGAGGTTCTTGGGATCATTTCTTACCACTTGTGGAGTTTGCTGATAATAATAGCTACCAGTCGAGCATTTAGATGGCTCCATATGAGGCATTATACGAAAGGTGATGCCGATCGCCAGTTGGTTGGTTTGAACCGGGAGAGGCTCGGTTGTTGGGTACCAATTTGGTACAGGATGCCTTGGATAAGGTCAAGATTATTCAGGATCGACTTCGCACAGCTCAGTCTAGGCAAAAGAGTTATGCCGACCGTAAAGTTTGTGATATTGCATTCATGGTTGGAGAATGAATATTGCTTCGGGTTTCACCTATGAAAGGTGTAATGAGGTTCGGAAAGAAGGGCAAGTTGAGCCCAAGGTATATCAGACCCTTTGAAATTCTTGAAAGGGTGGGTGAAGTAGCCTATAGGCTTGCATTACCACCTAGTTTATCAGTGGTTCATTCGGTGTTCCATGTGTCTATGCTCCGGAAATATCATGGTGATCCGTCCCATGTGTTAGATTTCAGCTCAGTCCAATTGGACAAAGATTTGACTTACAAGGAGGAGACGGTGGCTATTCTAGCCCGGTAGGTCCGACAGTTGAGGTCAAAGAGTTATCCTTCAGTTCAGGTGCAATGGAGAGGTCAGCCGGTAGAGGCATCTACCTGGGAGTCCGAGTCGGACATGCGGAGTAAATATCCACACCTTTTCTCCAGCTCAGGTACTTTTTCTAACTCCGTTCGAGGACGAACGTTTGTTTTAGAGGTGGAGAATGTGATGACCCAAAATGTTATCTTTAAATGTAATAAGTAATTTTGTGTTCTGAGACCACAAAAAGCATCATTTATCATTTCTCGACTTGCGTGCGCAGTCCGTACAATTTTTTGGAAAGTTTTTATGTGAAAAAATAGATTAAAATGGGAAATAGAGCTTTAAAACTTAACTAAGTTTACTTTGGTCAACATTTTGAGCAAACAGATCCGGATCAGTATTTTGAAAATTTCGGTAGATCCGTATCGTGATTTGGGACTCGGGCATATGCCCGGAATCGAATTCCGAGGTCCCTAGCTCGAGATATGGAATTTTGATAAAATATTAAAAGCTTGAAAGGTTAATGATTTCTAAGAAATTACTGATGTTGGATTTATTGACCTCGGGTCCGTATTTTGGTTCCGGAGCCCGTATAGGTCCACTATAATATTTATGACTTGTCTGCCAAATTTGGTGAGAATCGGAGTTGATTTGACATGATTCGGACGTCCGGTTGTAAAAATATAAGTTTTAAAATTTTCTTGAAAACTTCCTTTGATTTGGTGTCCGATTCATAGTTCTAGGTGTTATTTTGGCGATTCAATCACGCGAGCAAGTTCGTATGATATTTTAGAACCTGTGTGCATGTTTAGTTTGGAGCCCCGAGGGCTCAGGTGAGTTTCGGATAGGCTACAGGATGTTTTGGACTTTGAAAATCTGGTATTTTGCTGCAGTAGGTGTTCTGGCATGTTCCTCTTCGCGTTCGCGAAGAGTAAACTGGGCAGCTAGATTTTTCTTCTTCGCGAACGCGAAGACTTGATTGTGAACGCGAAGCGATGGGGACATTATCTTTCGCGAATGCGACCATCTCCTCGCGAACGCGTAGTGTTAGGCACACCTGGGGGAGGGTCGATCATTCCTTCAGCGCGAACGCGAGCTATGCCTCAAGAACGCGAAGACCAGGGGGGAAACCTTCGCGAACGCGAAAGCCACGGGCTGCTACACATCACGAACGCGACAGGCTCTTCGCGAACGCGAAGAAGGCCTGACCCCTGTGACTTAAAACAGAATCAAAAACGGGATTCTTCCCATTTTTCACAAACCCTCAATTATAACTCGGCTTAGGGGCGATTTCAAAGAAGTTTTTCACGATTTCGAACTGGGTAAGTGTTCTTTATCATATAGTGATTGTATTTCACAAATCCATGTCTATATTCATCATTTATTTCGGATTTAGATGGAAGAAATTGGAATTTTTGTAAAACTTTCCAAAAATAAAAATTAAGATTTGAAAGTCCATTTGATATCGGAATTAGAAAAATTGGTATGGTTGAACTCGTATCGGAACGGGTGTTTGGATTTCGCGAGTTTTTCCGGGATTTGAGACGTGGGTCCCACTTCCGAATATTTTAATGAATTTCGGATTTTTATCCGGAAAATTTATAAATTCATATGGGAATTAATTCCTATGATTAATATTGAATATATTAAATTGTTTGTGAATAGATTTGAAGCTTTCGGAAGCAAATTTAAAAGGAAAAGCTGTGGTTGAATAATTAATTGGAATTTGCAAAGTGAGGTAAGTGTCGAGGTTAACCTTGACTTGAGGGAATAGAACTCTTAAATTGTTTGTTATGTGAATTGCATGTAAACGACGTATAGGCGAGGTGACGAGTGTCTATATGTCGTCAAATTAATATTTTGCCTGCTTACTTGAAAAATCATAAATTATTTTTAATTATAAATTAATTATTATAATAATTGTTTCTCTCTTATTCTTTGCAAATATAAATTCTTGAATTCCTGCATTAATTGTTACATGCTATTTGAATTATGTGCCTTAATTGTTATTTGACATTTAGCATAATAAATATTAAACTGCCTATTTGCTCCCTGATTTCCATAATAATTTGCTATTTGTCATTGTTTGCTTCATAATTAAACCATAATTATTGTATGCTTGTTGTCTCGTAATTTTATATTAATTGTTACATTTATTGAGAAAATTTCTTCTATAAGAATTGGTAAATGAAAATGTTGGAGGAGCGGGTTGCACGCCGCAACATGATTGATTATAATGAATATATTGGAGGATCAGGTTGCATGCCGCAAATGACTTATTAAAAGTCTATATTGGAGGATCGGGTTGCACGCCGCAACAGACTTATTAAAAGTCAATATTAGAGGATCGGGTTGCACGCGTCAATATTGGAAGATCGGGTTGCATGCCGCAACAGACTTATTAAAAGTCAATATTGGAGGATCGGGTTGCACGCCGCAACAGACTTATTAAAAGTCAATATTGGAGGATCGGGTTGCACGCCGCAACAGACTTATTAAAAGTCAATATTGGAGGATCGGGTTGCATGCCGCAACAGACTTATTAAAAATCAATATTGAAGGATCGGGTTGCACGCCGCAACAGACTTATTAAAAGTCAATATTGGAGGATCGGGTTGCACGCCGCAACAGACTTGTTAAAAAAGTTAATATTGGAAGATCGGGTTGCACGCCGCAACAGACTTGATTAAAATGAATATGTTGGAGGAGGGGGTTGCACGCCGCAACAGAACTGAATGTGGATATATATTGTGAGAGCAGGTTGCACGTTGCAACAGAAATAATGTAAATGATAATTGGTTATGACTGCTGGGTTGCCTTCAATTATTATAAACGAATTACCTGATTTATTCCTATTATTGTTGTTGTTACTAATATTGCGTACAGGTTAATGTAAGTGAACCGCCTTAGCTTCGTTACTACTTCGTCGAGGTTAGGCTCAGCACTTACCAGTACATGGGGTCGGTTGTACTGATACTACACTCTGCACTTCTTGTGCAGATTTTAGAGTCGGTCCCAGCGGTGTACCATAGACTTGCTCGGATTTTAGCTATCAGAGGAGACTTGAGGTATAATTGCATGGCGTCCGTAGTTCTAAAGTCCCTGTCTATTGTACTTTAGCTGTGTGTTTATTTCTAGACAGCTTTATTTTATTCAGACCTTTATTTATATTTATTCTAGAAGCTCGTGCACTTGTGACACCAATTCTAGGAGGGTATTTAGACACCATTATTATTATGGATTATTTCAAAATTGCTTCCGTATTTGCTTCCTTGTTATTAATACATTTAAAAATTATTTTAAAAATGGATAATGTTATTCTAACGTTGGCTTGCCTAGCAAGTGAAATTTTAGGCGCCATCACGGTCCGGAGGTGGGAATTTCGGGTCGTGACAATAGGTGTTATGAGTCATAAGCAAGTTTAGTAGAGTGTTGCGGATCGGTACGAAGACGTCTGTACTTATCTTCGAGAGGCTATGGAACTGTTAGGAAATATTCACTTCTTTGATTCCTTATCGTGCTTATTTGTTGACTTCAAAATTTTAAACCATTGTCTTTCTATTCTCTCACAGATGGTGAGGACACGCACAACTGGATCCGATGATCAGACACCCGCGCCCCCTGTTGGAGCCGCAAGAGGACAGGGTCGGGGCAGAGGCCGAGCTAGAGGCCAAGGAAAACCATGTGGTGCAGCTAGAGCACCTGCACGAGCTGCTGCACCAGAGCCACCAGTATCTCCAGTTGGAGAGCAGGCACCTGAGACGCCTGTTACTACTCCTGCACTTCAGGAGACTCTTGCCCAGTTTTTGAGCATGTTTGGCACTCTAGCTCAGGCAGGGTTGATTCCACTTGCTCCTACCACATCTCAGGCCGGGGGAAGAGCACAGATTCCCGCCGCCCGCACTCCAGAACCCCGGGCCCAAGTTGACCATGCCCCAGAGGTTATACCAGTGCAGCCAGTTGTCCTAGTTCGGCCTGAGATTAGGACAACAGTTTCAGAGGGGGAGCAACTCAGGCTCAAGAGGTACAAGAAGTACCACCTTCCTATTTTCAGCAGCTTTGCTTCAGAGGATGCTCAGGGTTTTCTTGAGGAATGTCACTGTATCCTTCGTACTATGGGTATTGTGGATTCCAGTGGGGTTTCTTTCATGGCATTCCAGTTTAGAGGAGCAGCCTACTAGTGGTGGCGGGTATATGAGTTGGATAGTCCCACTGAGGCATCTTCACTCACTTGGACTCAATTTTCAGATATGTTCTTAAAGGATTATGTTCCTCAGAGTCTTAGAGATGCATGGCGCGCAGAGTTTGAGCAGCTGCGCCAGGGTTCTATGATCGTGTCAGAGTATGCAGTCCGATTCAGTGATTTGACGAGGCATGCACCATCCTTGGTTGCTACTATTCGAGAGCGGGTTCGTAGATTTATTGAGGGTCTCCACCCTAATATCAGATACAGTATTGCCCGAGATCTAGATATGGACATCACATACCAATAGGTGGTGTCAATTGCTAGGAGATTGGAAGGTATGCGGATCCGGGAGAGGGAAGAGAGGGAATCTAAGATACCCCGAGATTCTGGCACATATTATAATTCTCGCGCCCCAGTTGCAGCCCGTCATGGTAGAGGTTATGTGAGCCGTCCTATTCATTCAGCACTTCCAGCTTCCAGTGGTATTCCGGCTACTCCCAAACCTCAGGTTCCATATTATGCACCGCCAGTGTCTACTGTACCTCCTATATGGGGTGCTTTCAGTGGGCAGTCTAGTCGATCAGGCCCGAGCCAGTCCCAATAGCCACGTCCTCCGAGAGCTTATTTTGGGTATGGTGACACTCGTCATATTATGAGAGATTGCCCCAGATTTAGGAGGGGTGCACCTCCATAGATTTCCCAGGCCCCACCTATTCCACAGAGCCCTCAAGCTTCTCAGGCCATGATTACTGCACCAGTTGCCACTCCACCTGCACAGCCAGCTAGAGGTGGAGGTCGGGCATGTAGAGGTCGCCCTAGAGGGGGAGGCCAGGCCACATATTATGCCCTTCCTGCTAGGACAAAGGCTGTTGCATCCGATTCTGTTATCACAGGTATTATTCCGGTCTGTCATAGAGATGCATCAGTCTTATTTGATCCAGGCTCCACTTATTCTTATGTGTCATCTTATTTTGCCCCGTATTTGGGCGTATCACGTGATTCCTTGAGTTCTTATGTTTAATTATCTACACCTGTGGGTGAATCTATTATTTTGGACCGCGTGTATCGATCGTGTTTAATTGTTATCAGTGGTTTTGAGACCAGAGCTGATTTATTATTGCTCAGTATGGTGGATTTCGATATTATTTTGGGCATGGACTGGTTGTCGCCTTATCACGCTATTCTTGATTGTTACGCCAAGACGGTGACGTTGGCTATGCCAGGTCTACCGCAGTTAGAATGGAGAGGTACCTCGGATCATGTTCCTATCAGGGTTGTTTAATTTCTTAAAGCTCAATGAATCATTGAGAAGGGGTGTGATGTGTATCTGGCCTCTGTGAGAGATGTTAGTGTTGACACTCCTACCGTGGAGTCAGTTCCTGTAGTAAGAGATTTTCCTGATATATTTCTAGCGGATCTTCCGGGTGTGCCACCCGATAGGGATATTGACTTTGGTATTGATTTGTTATCGGGCACTCAGCCCATTTCTATTCCACCATATCGCATGGCCCCAGCAGAGTTGAAAGAATTAAAAGAACAGTTACAGGAATTGCTTGATAAGGGCTTCATTCAGCCTAGTGTATCGCCTTGGGGTGCTCCTGTCTTATTTGTGAAGAAGAAGGATGGTTCTATGCGGATGTGTATTGATTACCGCCAGCTGAACAAGGTTACAGTGAAGAACATGTATCCATTACCACGTATTGATGACCTATTTGATCAGCTTCAGGGTGCCAGAGTGTTTTCTAAGATCGACTTGCGTTCAAGCTATCATCAGTTGAAGATTAGGGAGCCAGATATCCTGAAGACTGCTTTTATGACTCGGTATGGTCACTATAAGTTCCTTGTAATGTCAATTGGGCTAAACAATGCCCCAACAACATTTATGCACTTAATGAATAGTGTATTTTAGCCCTATCTTGATTCATTTGTCATTGTATTTATTGATGACATTCTAGTGTATTCTCGGAGTCGGGAAGATCATGAACAAGACATGAGGACTGTGCTTCAGACTTTGAGAGAAAAGAAGTTATATGCAAAATTTTCAAAGTGTGAATTCTAGCTTGATTCAGTGGGATTTTTGGGTCATATAGTTTCGTGCGAGGGAATCAAGGTAGATCCGAAGAAGATTAAAGCGGTACAGAGTTGGTCCAGACCGTCCTCAGTTACAGAAATCCGGAGTTTCCTTGGTTTGGCAGGGTATTATCACCGATTTATAAAGAGTTTCTCTTCTATTGTTGCATCTATGACCAAATTGACCCAGAAGGGTGTTCCGTTCAGGTGGACTGAGGAATATGAGGAGAGCTTCCAAAAGCTCAACACAGCTTTGACTACAGCCCCAGTATTGGTTTTACCTATAGGTTCAGGGTCTTATACTGTGTATTGTGACGTGTCGCATATTAGTCTCGGTGCAGTGTTGATGCAAGACGGTAGGGTGATTGCCTATGCGTCCAGATAATTAAAGGTACATGAGAAGAATTATCCGGTCCACGACCTTGAGTTAGCAGCTATTGTTCATGCCTTGAAGATTTGGCGGCATTATTTGTTCGGTGTCCATTGTGAGGTCTACACCGATCACCGGAGTCTACAACATCTGCTTAAACAGAAGGATCTTAATTTGCAGCAACAGAGATGGTTGGAGTTGCTTAAGGGTTATGATATCACCATTCTCTATCATCTTGGGAAGGCCAATGAAGTGGCTGATGCCTTGAGTCGTAAGGCGGAGAGTTTGGGCAGCTTAGCATATTTACCGGTAGCAGAGAGGCCTTTAGCCTGGGATGTTCAGGACTTGGCCAACCAGTTTGTTAGATTGGATGTTTCCGAGACGAGCCGAGTTTTGGCTTGTGTGGTTTCTCAGTCTTCTCTTTATGATCGTATCAGGGAGCATCAGTACGATGACCCCCATCTGCTTGTCCTTAAGGATACAGTTCAACACGGTGACGCCAAGGAAGTCATTATTGGAGATGATGGTGTATTACGGATGTAGGGTAGTCTATGTATGCCCAATGTAGATGGCTTGTGTGAGTTGATTCTCTAGGAGGCTCACAGTTTGCGGTACTCCATTTATTCGGGTGCTGCAAAGATGTATCAGGACTTGAGACATCACTATTGGTGGAGGCGGATGAAGGAAGACATAGTGGAATATGTAGCTCGGTGTATAAATTGCCAACAAGTGAAATATGAGCATCATCGACCAGATGGATTACTTCAGAATTTAGAGATTCCAGAATGGAAATGGGAGCGGATCACTATGGATTTCGTTGTTGGACTTCCACGGACTCAGCGGAAGTTTGATGTAGTTTGGGTGATTGTGGATAGATTGACCAAGTCAGCTCATTTCTTTCCTGTGATGACTACCTACTCTTCCGAGCAGTTGGCTCGAATCTATATTCGCGAGATTGTCAGACTTCACGGCATACCGGAATCTATCATCTCCGATCGGGGTACACAGTTTACCTCACGATTTTCGAGGGTTGTACAGCGAGAGTTGGGTACTCGTATGGAGTTGAGTACAGCATTTCACCCTCATACAGACGGGCAGTCCGAACGCACTATTCAGATACTGGAGGATATGCTTCGTGCGTGTGTGATAGATTTTGGGGGTGCTTGGGACCAGTTCTTACCACTTGCTGAGTTTGCTTATAACAACAGTTACCAGTCGAGCATTCACATGGCTCCGTATGAGGCCTTGTATGGTAGGCGGTGCTGGTCTCCAGTGGGTTGGTTCGAACCGAGCGAGGCTAGGCAATTGGGTACAGACTTGGTTCAGGATGCCCTGGAAAAGGTTAAATTGATTCAGGATCGACTTCGTACAACCCAATCTAGACAGAAGAGTTATGCGAATCGGAAGGTTCGTGATGTTGCATTCATGGTTGGTGAGCGGGTCCTACTCTGGGTTTCGCCTATGAAGGGAGTGATGAGGTTCGGGAAGAAAGGCAAGTTGAGCCTTAGGTATATTGGACCTTTTGAGATGCTTGAGAGAGTTGGAGATGTGGCTTACAGACTTGAACTACCACCTAGTCTCTCTGCAGTTCATCCGGTATTCCATGTTTCTATGCTTCGAAAATATCACGGTGATCCGTCTCATGTGTTAGACTTCAGTTCGGTTCAGCTGGACAAGGATCTATCTTATGTTGAGGAACCACTGGCTATTTTAGATAGGCAGGTTCGAAAGCTGAGGTCAAAGAACATTGCTTCCGTGAAGGTTCAGTGGAGGGATCATCCGGTCGAGGAGGCGACTTGAGAGACCGAGCATGATATGCACAGCTGTTATCCACACTTATTCACCAGCTCAGGTACTTTTTCTAACTCCGTTCGAGGACGAACATTTGTTTTAGAGGTGGAGAATGTGATGACCCAAAATGTCATCTTTAAAGTTAATAATTAATTCTTTGTTCTAAGACCTCTAAAAGTACTATTTATCATTACTCGACTTGCGTGCGTAGTCCGTAAAATTTTTCGGAAAGATTTTATGTGAAAAATGGATTAAAATGTGAATTAGAGCTTTAAAACTCAACTAAGTTGACTTTGGTCAACATTTTGAGCAAACAGACTCTGATTAGTATTTTGACAGTTTCGGTAGGTCCGTATCGTGATTTGAGACTTGGGCGTACGCCCGGAATCAAATTCCGAGGTCCCTAGCCCGATATATGGAATTTTGATGAAAAATTAAAGGTTTTAAAAGCTTAAGTCAAATAGTGACCAGATATCGAATTATATGCAAACGAACCCAGCATAGAATTTTGATGATTCCAACAGCTACATATGGTGATTTTGGACTTAGGAGCGTGATCAGAATTTTATTTGGAAGTCCGTAGTAAAATTAGGCTTGAAATGGTTAAAATAGGAATTTAAGTTTGGAAGTTTGACCGGGAGTTGACTTTTGATATC
Organism: Nicotiana tomentosiformis; assembly: GCF_000390325.3. Classification (NCBI taxonomy): domain Eukaryota; kingdom Viridiplantae; phylum Streptophyta; class Magnoliopsida; order Solanales; family Solanaceae; genus Nicotiana; species Nicotiana tomentosiformis. The sequence continues at coordinate 194,895,106 of NC_090813.1, read as the reverse complement.
GAGGTCGGAATCCCGTTCCAAAAGTTTTTATAGCTCCGTTATGTCATTTATGACTTGTGTGCAAAATTTGAGGTCAATCGGACTTGATTTGATAGGTTTCGACATCGAATGTAGAAGTTGGAAATTCTTAAGTTTCATTAAGCATAAATGGGGGTGTGATTTGTGATTTTAGCGTTGTTTGATATGATTTGAGATTTCAAATAAGTTCATATGATATTTTAGGACTTGTTCGTGTATTTGGTTGAGGCCCCGAGGGCCTCGGGTGAGTTTCGGATGGTTAACAGATCAAGAATTGAAGCTGGGAGACTGCTGAAGTTGAGTTTGCTAGGTTTTTTTTGCCGATCTGGGTTTTTCTTTATCTGTCAAAATCGGGGTACATGGCCGAGGTCCAAGACCGAGGGCCATGATCGAGCCCCATGACCGAGGTCTAAGACCAAGGTACATGATCGAGGTACATGATCGAAGGCAGCCTGGGCAGATCTGTAAGTTATAAAACATGGGACTTCGTCCCATTTGCCATTTTTGACGAATTGGAGCTTGAGGAGAGACGATTTTGATATAATTTCAAGGAAAAATATTGGGATAAGTAATTCTAACTCGGATTTGGTCAATATACACGAATATATCATTATTTTCACAATTTAATTAGTGCTTTGAGATTGAAAGTTTGAGAAACATTTAGAAATCTCATAGAAACGATTTTTTGAGATTTCGGTGTCGATTCGGAGTCGGATTTGAGTAAAACTGGTATGGTTGGACTCGTAATTGAATGGGTTATCGGATTTTATGAGTTTTACCGGATTTCGAGACGTGGGCCCCACGGGCGATGTTTGAGCTAATTTCGAATTTTTTTTGAAAAATATAGTATTTACTTATGAAATTGATTCCTATAATTTTTGTTGACTGTATCGAATTAATTATGACTATATTCGAGTCGACCGGAGTCGAAAAATCGAGAAAAAAGCATACTACTTGGTTAAATTGGAGCAAGTCGAGGTAAGTGACTTGTCTAACCTTATGTGAGGGAAATCTCCCCTAGGATTGGTATTGAAGTGATAAATTGTAATGTGTTGAAAGTCGTGTACACAAGGTGACGAGTGTGTACACGGGCTAAATGTGAAAGATTATGTTTTTAAATTGTGTAGATCATTGTTGCGCATTAATTAAACTATTTTATTCTGATATATTCTTCATCATTGATTTAATATTTATATTTTAAAGTTGCTTGACCTTTTCCTGCTAATTATTTTACCTGTTTAGTTGAAACTTGGTTTCTTTTATTCTGTGCATTATTTGAAGTTGATTTTATTTAAATTAAATATAATTAATATGAAGTCTTTGACATTTTAAATTTGGTATTGAAGCAATGTATTAAAGATTTTGAAATATTATTTTGTTGAATTATTTATTCCTGAATATTTTTGTAAGATTTTCGTACTCATTGTGATGGAGCCGTGAGCTCTTTATTATGGAATAATATTATTGATGATTTATGTTGGCATGAGCCGTGAGCTCTTTATTGTGAAAAAATATTGTTGTTGAAATATTTTGGCAAGTTAAATTATTTGAGCACTTGAGGTACAAATTGTGATATATTGTGATGTTGATATGCATGCGGTGGTATAAGGTCTGGGTATTGAAACGCATGCGGTGAGATAAGGGTGGCTTGATACGCGTGGCTAGTAGGGAAAACTACTAGAAGTCATGCAGTGTGATAAGGATGGCTAAAACGCGGGATGCTATTTCGGAAAAAATATTTTCTTTAAAATAAATTGTGAAGGCTCCCGCGGTGAGATAAGAAAATGAGATGTTGTGAATTTATTTATAATTTGGGACAACGAGGCGGTACCTCGGAAGTGCCCTTGTTTATATTGATTTATGGTCGTAGTTGCCATTGATTATTTGTTGTGATTTTCTTAAAGTTGAAAGGAATTCTGTTTTGATTTCACGAGATATTATTTGCCATTATTTTGTGTAATTAAATGGTGACATGCCACTTGATTCATTTTCATTGTCATTTTATTTTATTATATTGTTAAACATTTTACCATGCAATTATTATTTTCCAGTAGGGCCTGACCTGACCTCGTCACTACTCTACCGAGGTTAGGCTTGGCACTTACTGGGTACCGCTGTGGTGTACTCATACTACACTTCTGCACATCTTTTTGTGTAGATCCAGGTACTCCTTACCAGCCCCGACATCAGTGAGTTACCTGTACACGGAGACTTCGAGGTATGTCTGTCAGCGTCCGCAGACTCCGGAGTCCCCTTCTATCATTATTATGTTGCTTCCTTATTTTCTTTAGACCTTGATATATATAGAGACATTGAGGATAAAATTCTTAGAAGCTTGTGACTTATTTCTACCAGGTTTTGGGAGTTACAATTATTTAAAGTTTTAAATTTTTATTTTTATTCCGCATTGATAGGCTTACCTAGTGTTAGAGATTAGGTGCCATCACGATATCCTATGGAGGGAATTTGGGGTCGTGACATAGCAAAATGGCGATATTCTCCAAGGTAAAGCTCTGAAATGGTGGCGAAGAAAAATGAGGAAGCAGCAGGTCATGTCTAGGGTCAAAATTTCTACTGTTTTGATACTCGTGGAGGATACACCATTATTGGTGAAGACATCTATTGGTTATTGAGATTTTTGTTTTTAAGATGAAATAGTCTTAAAATGAGGGTGAATGAGAAATGGAGGGAAAATGAAATTTTTGAGTAAAATTTTAAGTTTCCCTCTTGACAATGAGACATTGTCCCATATTGGAAGAGAAAAAGATTTTTGGTGGGTATATATATAATTGCTCTTCTTGTAGCTCTTAAAGAGTTAAGAAGAAAGCAAGCCTCGCGCTGTCGTCGTCGTCGCTCGCTCGGCTCGGCTTCGGCTACGGCTTCGGCTTCGGATTTGGATTTGGATTTGGTCAAATTTCCGGGTTTTTGATTGATTAATATTTTGGACCAAATTTATTTGTTAATAGTAAATATTAACGTAAGATTATCCGCATTTGTAACGGATATTTTTCAATCCGTGTATTGACCATTTGGCAGCCGCCTAATGCTCTTCCCACCATGAATGTGCTTGCTCCACAAACATGAATGTACTTGCTCCACAAACAAGATAATGCTTGCTCCACCATGGAGGGTGGACGTTTGGTCTTCTTCAACACTGGCTGCTATATATATGTGCAACAGCTGTTGAAGAAAGACACACACAAGACACAAGACACAAACTGAAATCGCTCAACAAATTTGGCTATACATTGCACTCCTTCCTCTCAGCATTTCGATACAATTTTCTGAGTTTCTACTCCTTCGTTCTGCATTGTTTTTTAACTTCAAACAACGCAACTGTAAGTGTGATTTGCTACCGAACTTTGTGTTCGCTGAAACACTGGGGTTTGAAGTACCGCTACACCAGTGTGTGATTCGTTCTATCCTGGGAGGAAATAATCCATTACCTTGGGTACTAGGAGGGGATTAAATTCCTTAAGGAAACACTGTGAATTCAGTGGGCTCGAATTATTACTGTTTCATTACGATAACTTTTATTTTGCAGAATTATTATTTACAAATACAGCAATATTGGCGGGACTAACAATCTTAAGGAATTTAATATTTATTTCTGTGTTTTTGTTATTCTTATTATTCTGCAAACTAAAACCTTTGTGGTTTTGTGTACTCCCGTTTTGGAGAGTAAAGCTTTCTTGGCGTTTTGTTGGAGATTAAAATCTACGTGATTTTTACTCCTGTTTGAAAACGCGTATTAAACGTTTGTTTGTGTCATTTTTTTTTAACAGAAAAAATGACGACTGAAAGCGAAAACCAAGCTATTCCAATGGTGACTGCCAACGCATCGACAAGCCGAACACCGGCGTTGGCACCGGCAGAAAAACTCAGAAAATTTTTTGGGATTGATTTCAAGCACTGGCAGTAGAAGATGTTCTTCTACTTAACTACGTTATGTCTACAGAAGTTCATCAAGGAAGATGTTCCTGATCTGCCAGATAAAACTCCAGAGAATGAACGCTTTCTCGTGATTGAAGCGTGGAAGCATTCTGATTTTTTATGCAAGAATTATATTCTTAGCGGACTGGATGATAATCTGTATAATATATACAGTAGCGTGGAGACGTCAAAAGAATTGTGGAATGCGCTTGAAAAGAAATATAAAACTGAAGATGCCGGGATGAAGAAATTCGATGCCGCAAAATTTTTGGACTACAAAATGGTAGATAGCAAGTATGTTATTACCCAAGTCCAGGAATTGCAAGTGATTATTCATGATCTACTTGTTGAAGGTCTTGTCATCAACGAAGCATTCCAAGTAGCAGCAATGATTGAAAAGTTGCCTCCGTTGTGGAAGGACTTTAAAAATTATTTGAAACACAAACAAAAGGAAATGTCCCTTGAAGATCTCATTGTTCGGTTGAGAATCGAAGAGGACAATAAAGCTGCTGAAAGGAGAGGCCGTGGAAATTCAACAATAATGGGAGCAAATATTGTTGAAGCTAACAAAAAGAGGAAGAAGGCTTCTTGTCCGAAATACAACCCAAGCAAGAAGCGGTTCAGTGGAAACTGCTACAACTGTGGGAAAATCGGACACAAATCTATGGAGTGTCGTGCTCCGAAGAAAGACAAGAAAAGGGGTCAAGCAAACATGGTAGTAAACCATGATGATGTTGATAACTTGTGTGTCATGCTTTCTGAATGTAACTTGGTGGGAAATCCTAAACTGTGGTGGTTTGATTCAGGAGCCACTCGCCATGTTTGTGCAGTTAGAGAAGCTTTTGCTACTTATGCTCCTGCTGGACCCGGAGAGATAGTTTATCTGGGAAATGCTTCAACAACAAAAGTTGAAGGATATGGGAAGATATTTTTGAAAATGACTTCTGGCAAGGTCATGACTTTGAACAATGTCCTCCATGTTCCCGAAATGAGAAAGAATTTAGTCTCTACTGGACTTCTTGTTAAGCACGGTTTTAAGTGCGTTTTTGTGTCCAACAAGGTTGTCATTAGTAAGAATGAAATATTTGTAGGAAAAGGTTATCTCACCGAGGGCCTTTTCAATATGAATGTAATGGTTGTGGAAAACAATAATAATATTTCAGCTTCTTCTTACTTACTTGAGTCAAATGATTTATGGCATGTACGTTTGGGTCATGTCAATTATAAAACCTTGCGGAAAATAATTAACTTGGAAGTACTGCCCAAGTTTGAATGCGAAAAATCAAAATGTCAAACATGTGTGGAATCTAAGTATGTTAAACATCCTTATAAGTCAGTTGAAAGGAATTCAAATCCTTTAGACTTAATTCACATAGATATTTGTGACATGAAGTCAATACCATCTCGCGGTGGAAAGAAGTATTTCATAACTTTTATTGACGATGGTACTCGATATTGCTATGTTTACTTACTGAATAGTAAAGATGAAGCAATAGACGCATTCAGGCAATACAAAAATGAAGTTGAAACGCAACTTAACAAGAAAGTAAAAATGATAAGAAGTGATAGGGGTGGTGAATATGAATCTCCTTTTGAAGAAATATGTTTAGAATATGGAATTATTCATCAAACAATAGCCCCTTACACGCCCCAATCTAATGGGATTGCGGAAAGAAAGAATCGCACATTAAAGGAAATGATGAATGCCTTGTTGATAAGTTCTGGTTTGCCACAGAACTTGTGGGGGGAAGCCATTCTTACGGCTAATCGAATATTAAATCGAGTGCCCCATAGCAAAACACAATCCATTCCATATGAAAAATGGAAAGGAAGGAAGCCCAACTTGAATTACTTTAAAGTGTGGGGGTGTTTGGCAAAAGTGCAAGTTCCTAAACCCAAAAGAGTAAAGATAGAACCGAAAACCGTTGATTGTATTTTCATAGGATATGCGACAAATAGTAAAGCATATCGATTTCTTGTTCGTAAATGAGAAAATCCCGACATTCATAATAATACGGTTATAGAATCAGATAATGCAGAGTTCTTTGAAAATATATATCCGTATAAAAAGGAATGTGAGCCGTTTGGTGAAGGATCTAAACGACCTCGGGAAGAAACAAAAGAAAGTACATGTAATCAGGAGGATCCAAGACGTAGTAAACGTCAAAGAACGTCTACTTCATTTGGACCAGATTTTGTGACTTTCTTATTGGAGAATGAGCCTCAAACATTTAAAGAAGCTATGACTTCTTCGGAATCATTGTTTTGGAAAGAGGCAGTCAATAGTGAAATAGAATCCATATTGAACAACCATACATGGGAATTGGTTGATCTTCCTCCTGGAAATAAACCTTTGGGTTCTAAATGGATTTTTAAGAGAAAAATCAAAGATGATGGCACTATTGATAAATTCAAGGCAAGGCTCATAGTCAAAGGGTATAGACAACGAGAAGGTCTAGACTACTTTGATACATACTCTCCAGTTACAAGAATTACGTCCATACGGATGTTAGTAGCATTAGCTGCAGTGTATGGTCTTGAAATTCATCAAATGGATGTTAAGACGGCATTCTTAAATGGAGAGTTGGAGGAAGAAATTTACATGGAACAACCTGAAGGGTTTGTGGTTCCAGGTAAAGAAAAGAAGGTATGTAGACTTGTTAAGTCTCTTTACGGACTAAAACAAGCACCCAAACAATGGCATGTGAAATTTGACCAAACAATGTTGTCAAATGGTTTTAAGATAAATGAATGTGATAAATGTGTGTACATTAAAAATGTTCCAAATCACATAGTCATTGTTTGCCTATATGTGGATGATATGCTGATAATGAGTAATGACATTGCCAACATAAATGCTACTAAGCGTATGCTCAATAGCAAGTTTGATATGAAAGACTTGGGAGTTGCTGATTTAATTCTGGGAATTAAGATCCATAAGACTTCTCAAGGTCTGGCATTGTCACAATCTCATTATATTAAGACAGTACTTGAAAAATTCAAGCACTTGGGCTTTAAAGTTGCAAAGACTCCAATTGACCTGAATCTTGCATTAGCAAAGAATAAAGGCCAAAGCATATCACAATTGGATTATGCTCGTGTGTTGGGATGCTTAATGTATATCATGAATTGTACACGACCAGATATAGCTTGTGCTATAAGTAAACTGAGTCGATATATGAGCAATCCAGGCCAATCTCATTGGATGGCAATGAAACGAGTTTTGGGATATTTAGAACATACCCAGAACTTTGAATTGCACTACAGTAAATTTCCTGCGGTGATTGAGGGATACTGTGATGTAAATTGGATCACCGGTTCAACTGATTTTAAGTCCACGAGTGGATATGTATTCACTATTGGTGGAGGAGCGGTATCTTGGAAGTCGTCCAAACAAACATGTATTGCCCGCTCTACAATGGAGGCTGAATTCATAGCCTTAGATAAAGCCGGTGAAGAAGCTGAATGGCTCCGGAATTTCTTGGAAGACATTCCATTTTGGCCCAAACCGTTGGCACCAATATGCATACATTGTGATAGTCAAGCGGCAATTGGAAGGGCTGGGAGCGTTATGTATAACGGTAAATCTCGTCATATACGACGAAGACATAAAACCGTTAGGCAATTACTCTCTAGAGGAATTATCACGATTGACTATGTAAAGTCAAGTGATAATGTGTCGGATCCACTTACAAAAGGCCTAACTAGAGAGGTAGTTGAGAAATCATCAAGGGGAATGGGGCTATGGCCGAGAACAAGTCATTGTGGCGGTAACTCTACCTAGAAGACTGGAGATCCCAAGATCTAGGTTCAAGGAGATCAAACAAAGTCATTAATGACGGTTCAACATTGTCAAATAAAGTTTTAGTCCGTTCTCGTGATGAGATAATGTTCAGTACCAAGGATAAAGCATTAAAGTTTTTTAATAATTTCTAAATTTGATACGGGGTATATCAAATAGTGTATCTACAGGATGACACGTTTAGGAATCACCTATGTAAGTGTGAAGTGTTAGCCGCTTCAAGGAGAACTTTGTAAGGCCAGTTCTCTACGCACTTATGAAACCAGGCGGTGTTCATGGCTGAAACGAACACAACAATGAGAACCAAAGACGGTTAAGGGTTGATTGTGTGACTTATGGTTGTCTAGGTATACACCAAAGATCGACGGTTCAAAAATATCAAATCTACCGATTGACCGAGTATATCCGACATAAGTTTACTACGGAAAGTTCAAAGGGAAACCTATTTATCCAGATGCGATTAATCCTTGCTTGTAAATCACACAGTTTTTCCATGCATACTTCCGTGATATAGCCATTCCCCATTCATGTGGGGGATTGTTGAGGTTTTTGTTTTTAAGATGAAATAGTCTTAAAATGAGGGTGAATGGGAAATGGAGGGAAAATAAAATTTTTGAGTAAAATTTTAAGTTTCCCCCTCTTGACAATGAGACATTGTCCCATATTGGAAGAGAAAAAGATTTTTGGTGGGTATATATATAATTGCTCTTCTTGTAGCTCTTAAAGAGTTAAGAAGAAAGCAAGCCTCGCGCCGTCGTCGTCGTCGCTCGCTCGGCTCGGCTTCGGCTACGGCTTCGGCTTCGGCTTCGGCTTCGGCTTCGGCTTCGGATTCTGATTCGGATTCGGATTTGGTCAAATGATCGATTGATTGATTAATTTTTTGGACCAAATTTATTTGTTAATAGTAAATATTAACGTAAGATTATCCGCATTTGTAACAGATATTTTTCAATCCGTGTATTGACCATTTGGCAGCCGCCTAATGCTCTTCCCACCATGAATGTGCTTGCTCCACAAACATGAATGTGCTTGCTCCACAAACAAGCTAATGCTTGCTCCACCATGGAGGGTGGACGTTTGGTCTTCTTCAACACTGGCTGCTATATATATGTGCAGCAGCTGTTGAAGAAAGACACACACAAGACACAAGACACAAACTGAAATCGCTCAACAAATTTGGCTATACATTGCACTCCTTCCTCTCAGCATTTCAATACGATTTTCTGAGTTTCTACTCCTTCGTTCTGCATTGTTTTTTAACTTCAAACAACGCAACTGTAAGTGTGATTTGCTACCGAACTTTGTGTTCGCTGAAACACTGGGGTTTGAAGTACCGCTACACCAGTGTGTGATTCGTTCTATCCTGGGAGGAAATAATCCATTACCTTGGGTACTAGGAGGGGATTAAATTCCTTAAGGAAACACTGTGAATTCAGTGGGCTCGAATTATTACTGTTTCATTACGATAACTTTTATTTTGCAGAATTATTATTTACAAATACAGCAATATTGGCGGGACTAACATTGGTATGGTGCTTTCTTTTCTTCCGGTCACCAAAACACTATGAGATTGCTTAAACATAACACCGAATTAGTTGAAGCTAATCGTTCCGTCTGGGAAGAGTTATATCGCTCCACTGATTTTACCCATTCCAGAGTATTGGTCCTTTCCGCTGGTAGAAAGATTTGTGTTTTCTTCGTCCTAGAGGTTAAAAACAAAATTTTAACCCTCCGTGGTAAGATTTACGACCTTTACGACCATACTTGGGATAACCTGAAATGCCATACTACCTTTGATTATGTTGATCATCGTATGATTATGTTAGCTACCGTCGTCGAAAATGAAAATGGTAGTGAGCCAAATCAAATTCTGTTTTATGACTTGTTTAAGGGTTTTGTTATGTTTCTGGACTTGACTAGTCGCGAAGTCGCGAATTGCGCTATGATGCAGACCATCGCTCCCTTGGTTTGTGCGCACTTGATGCTAACTTCACATCTCTAGGTCCTTGAAAAGTGTAGTAACATTGATAATCTAGTGTATGCTTCCTCCAGGGTACCGGCAATGTTAAGTGACAATACGTTGTATTGGTTCGCTCACGATCTCCACTTGTATGGATATGATATTAATCTTCGAAGATGGTTCCAATCGCCAAGTCTTGCGACAAAATTAGCAACACTTGAACCCTTGGATCTCTCGTATACCCATGTTAGTTTTTCACCTGTTTTGGCTGACTTGGGTAATAAGAATTTTTTTGGTGATGGTTCCTGAAGGTGTTAAGGGAGGGTTTACAGTGGCTGTCCTCTCGGTTTCCAAAGGGGTTGACACTTTAACTTTAACCGTGTCCGTGAAGGGATTTCAATCTTTTCTTGCCGATGATGGTTATTTCTCACCCAAAAGTGTGATGATGGCAAATTGATGTTGCATTTTGGGAATTGACTAAAAGGGGAAAAGGGTGTATTATGATTTGATTGGAAAGACACTTCTTTTCTGTTATAATATACGCTGGACCATTTCTGGATGCCTTTTATCCTTACTATGATATGTTGGGGAAGTCCCAAGACTATAATCTAATCAGTGTAGTAGTTTTTATGATTATGTAGAAACAAGAAAACGACAAACAGTTAACCATCCATGCACCTGTTAGTTTGCTTTGAATTATGCTAATAGTTTCTTGGCACGAGTGTTAAAGGTTGAAGAATACGCGGTCAGGCACCGCGCATGAACCAGTCTGATATGCAAGGGAGACCTAACGGTGAGGAGTTGTTCAATTTTTTATTTTTTGCTTATTTCTATTTGAAAAATTATTGTTCCACCTCTTTCATGAGGTTATATGTGGACGAAGTAAGAAATTTTTAAGTGCATCCATTTAAAAAAAAAATCTTTGTCTACCCTTAAAAATGTAGTAATTTTTCATTACCCTACCATTTTCATTTATAAACCAGCACTAGAAATGATGTCCTTGAACGATTGTATATAGATGTTCGTAACACGCAGCGGAAGACAATAATAATTCTAAGCAGATCTTTTCGTATTTAAAATTTATTTCCATGTCAAAGATCGGATCTAAGACATACCTAGTGAAAAGAGTCTCGTTTCAAAATTTCTTCGATGGTGCGAAGACTCTATGTGTATCCACAGTGAGACCGACTCTTGCTATCAACTCTTTGATCAATGAAACCCGTGAACAAATTGAATAAAAATATTGTACTGAAATTTTTCTCAAAAACTTTCAGCCAAGAAGAACAAATTAAGCAAACTATTTTCTTGTCAAAAACGTATTTTTCTTAGAATTTCGTGCGGCGCATACACCTTGTGATTTTTCACAATGACCACCTCTTCACGTTCACAAATGTGTACTTATACATGAAGTGAAAACACTTTTCCAATAGGCAAGGAAAAGATGGCGGGTTCCTTTTTTTCCTTTCAAAGTCCATTACAAATTGGACTTCACATAATCTTCCTTTTTTGGAAAAAATTCAATCCCATATTAAATGGGTTTGTGTTGCCGCACGTTAGTTAGTCCGATTGGACTTTCACGTCCCTTGATCCAATTCAAATTGGATTATAAGAATAAATTAATATTATATATAACTTTTATATAGATCAATATAAATTTACATTATATATATCACATATAAATTTTAACTAAGAGATATAATTTTAATTTTCTATTCCAAATAAATTTTTTTAATTTATTCGCAATATTAATTATATCATCTGTGCTAGCAAAGAATATAATAATATTTTATTTAGACTAATAATTAAATTTATTTGACTATTTAAATTTTTTAATTTAATTATCAAATAATAAAGTAATTAATCCTTTAGCAAAGATCAGAACACTCGTTAGTGTGCGACCCCATAGGTTCAATACTAAACCGATAGTGAATTTATCACATCAATATACCAATCAAGGGTGGCGTCTAGCAACACTCCTTAACGACAGGATAGAATGAAGTATACAACTTACTCTTAAGAACCAGTAGAAGCATAATGTAGTAATTCCTTTTGTCCTTATAATTCTAGATCGCCCTAAGATATAGTTTAGCTGTCAAATCCTAATAGGCGAACAACTATGTGTTATCTCAAATATAATCGACCATTGAATGGCTTAAGAAACTCTTTTCTTTTATCATTCAATTGCCCTGGCCAAGGTTTTAGTTTGGTCGTTTAATTCACGACAACATGGAGCTTAAACTTATTACCAAGAGTCGACAGATTTCATCTTGATCAATCATTAATTCTACAAGTATTTAATCGTAACCAATATCTTTTCAACTATCGCCCTAGGGCCATAAGTGTCTAGTATCAAAGCACAATAAATAACTTGTCAATTACTATGACGATCTATGATGACCCAATATTTCATCTTTAATTTTAAATATTCTTTTCTGTATTTTGAGACCTCAAAAGGCACTATTCATCATTTCTCGACTTGTGTGCGCAGTTTGTAAATTTTTTCGGAAATTTTTTATATAAAAAAATATTAAAATGTGAAATAGAGCTTTAAAACTCAACTGAGTTGACTTCGGTCAACATTTTGAGCTAACAGACCTGGATCAGTATTTTGATAGTTCTGGTAGGTCCGTATCGTGATTTGGGACTTGGGCGTATGTACGGAATATAATTCGAATGTCTCTAACTCAAATTATCGGCATTTAACGGAAGCTAGAAATTTAAAGGTTTAAGAATTCCTAAATTTGGTCATAATTGGGTTTTTGTTAATACCGGATCCTGATTTAGATTCCGAGAGATCGATAAGCTTCATAACAATATTTATGACTTATGTACAAAATTTGAAGTTATTCCGAAGTACGTAGGCATGTTTTCCGTTAGTTTTTGAAAAAAATAAAGGGTTTGATTTTATAAAGCTTGAATTTCTAAAGTTTGACCGGAGATTTGACTTTTGAGCAAACGACCCCGGAATAGAATTTTGATTATTCCAATATCTTCGTATGGTGAGTTTGGACTCAGGCGCATGTTCGGATTTGGATTTGGAAGTCCGTAGGACAATTCGGCCCATTTTGGCGAAAGTTGAAAAATAGAAGATTTTTAGAAAGTTTGACCGGGAATTGACTTTATTGATATCGGAGTCAGAATTCGATTCTGGGAATTGAAATAGCTCCATTATATCATTTATGATTTGCATGCAAAATTTGAATTTATTCCGAATTGATTTGGCATCTTTCGGCGCGAGTTATAGAATTGAAAATTTCATAAACTCACAAGTCCGAATCGACGCGCGATTGGTAGTTTCGCCGTTGTTATGTGTGATTTGAGACCTCGAGTAGGTTCATAATATATTTTGAGACTTGTTGGTGTGTTCGGACGGGGTTCCGAGGGGCTCGGGTGAGTTTCAGAGTGGTTTCGGACCATTTTTAGGTCATTTTTAACTGCTGGTTTTTGACAGCAGTGTGCGAAATTTCTGATGCGTAGAGCTGCATTTGGAAGCTTATATCTCGCAATCTATAAGGAATCTAGAAATTATCAAAACATGAAAGTTGTATCCCTTTGATTCTAGTTTCCAGAAACATAATTCATTCATTATTTGGATATTTGTACAAAAAGTTACGATCGACTGACGGAAGGCTGGTAATGCAATTTTTGTTTGCCTGGCTGTGTGCATCACCAGAAATTTCTGATGCATAGGGCTGATTTTGGAAGCATATATCTCGTAATTTATATGAAATATGAAAATTATCAAAATATAAAAGTTGTAGCCCTTCGATTCTAGTTTCTAGAAAGATAAACTATTCATCAATTGGACATTTGTACAGAAAGTTATGATCGATTGACTGAAGGCTAGTACCGCAATATTTGGCTTGAAAATGTTGAGACAGATACGACTTGCCTGGACAATATATATATGTCCGGAGTTCGACATTTTAATTCATTTTTATAGTTTTATACCTCGGTTTTGGGCGATTTCAAAGGTATTTTTCACGAGTTTGAGTCGGGTAAGTATTCTTTATCCGAAATTAGTTATATTTCATGATTCCATATTCATTTACATCATGAATCCATGAATTTATGGAAGAAAAATCAGATTTTTATAAAATCTTCCAAAAACGAAAATTTAAGATTTTTTAAGCCAATCCGATGTCGGAATTCGATAATTTTTATATGGTTAAACTCGTATCGGAACAGATGTTCGGATTTCGTGAGTTTTTCTAGGATTCGAGCCGTGGGTCCCATTATCATTTTTTGAAATAAATTTCGGATTTTAATCCGAAAAATTAGTAATTTCATATGGAATTAATTCCTACAATTCCTGTTGAGAATATTGAATTGTTTGTGACTAGATTTAAAGTTTTCAGACATCAATTCACGAGGCAAAGGTTTTTTGGAATCTTGAATTTGATTGCGAAGCGAGGTAAGTGTCGTGGTTAACCTTGACTGAGGGAATAGAACCCTTGAATTATTGTTACGTGAATTTCATGTGTAACGACGTATATGCGAGGTGACAAGTGCCTATACGTCGTCAAATTAATTGTTTGCACATTTATCTGGAAATCATAAATTATTTTAAATTATGAATTAATTTGCCACGACCCAAAATCCATTAAAGATCGTGATGGCGTCTAACTCCACGGTCAGGCAAGTCAACAATTAAAGTTAAACTTAATTACTCATTTTAGTATTTTTGAAATCGTAAATTTCCTTCAATTTAGTAGTAAGAGATAAAATTTTACAGAGTAAATGATAATATCTTTACAACAACAATATGGAACAACCCATAATCATCCCCAAAATCTGGTGTCACAAGTGCATGAGCATTTACTAGGAAGTAAAATAAAATACAGCATCTGTCCGGAATACAAATTGGATAGGAGAATATAAATAACTCTGAAAGAGACTCTACTGGCTGCAGATCGTAACATGAAATGCAGCTCACAGTAAATCCCCGCATCATCCGCGCCTCCGCGCCTAAAGGACCACCAGACATAAAAGTACCTGCACAAAAATGTGCAACAAGTGTAGTATGAGTACGTAAATCAACGTGTACCCAGTAAGTATCTAGCCTAACCCCCGAGGAGTAGTGATGAGGGGTCGACATCGACACTCACTAGTGGTCCAATAATATCAGGTACAGTAAAGAGGTGAGCAAATATGAGGCAGAGTAAATAAATAAAATAAACATGTATAAATACATGGTACAATTCTCCTCTTTATAATAGGCTCAAGCTCTCAATTAGCAAATTTTCTCCTCAACCGGAGCATATATATAAATATATAGTGGACCTCACCAAAATGGGTCGTTATACTTCAAACCAGGAAAAACTCACAGATACACTGGCTTCTTGCCAAATGTTACACACGATTTTATGAGGATATTTTATAGAAATATCGAGGCGTATGGCCCGATCCCATCATAATTTGTGCACTGTCGAGGGTCAAACGGCACGAACCATAGATGCATCTATTAACCTACCGAGGCGAACGGCCCGCTCCCATGAGAGTATGGTACATAAATCCCACCGAGGCAAATGACCCGATCCCATTAGAGTGTGGTACATAATCCTGCCGAGGCGAACGACACGATTCCATTAGAGTAAGAAGCTTTAACGGGTCCTTGACCCCACTCACAAATAAACGTGTGAGTTATAATTTCTTTAACGAAAAACCGTTCAATGAAACATACATATATATATATCACGGACACAATTTTATAAGAGGAGTACAATTGTTTTGTGACTAATCATGAAACTCGTGAAGTCTCTACAATAACGAGTCTATCAATCTACGCATGTCTAGTCTCAAGTCATAATTACGTACGGACTCTCGTCACCTCGTATGTACGTAGCCCCCTCATCAAGTTACACATATTACATATATCACCTAGGGGTAGTTTCCCCCTCACAGAGTTAGACAGGAGACTTACCTCGCTCCGAAGTTTCTTAACCGGCTCCAACACTGCTCTAACACCTCAAACCGGTGTCCGTCGCTCCAAAACTAGTCAAACAATGTGCAAACCAATAAGAATATACTCTAATACTCATAACAAATCAATTTAGTCAAATTCCCAACTCCGCTCGAAAAGTCGATAAAAATCACCCTCGGGCCCACATGTCTGGATTCCAAATTTTTTTGAAGATGATCATTACCCATAACCTCACGAACTCAAATATATAATTTATTTCCAATTTCATGCCCAAATTCGTGGTCAAAATCCAAAAATACCAATTTTAGGTTTTCTACCAAAAATTTCACAATTTCTACCAATTTTCATGCTTAACTCCATATAAAAACCATGTATTTAACTCAAAATAAGTGGGGATAACTTACCTTGCCATTGATGTTAAAAACCTCCACTTGAACCTCTCCAAGAATCGCCCAAACCAAGAGAGGATGAAAGAAAATGGGCCAAATCCCGTTCTTAAAAGAGCACACTACCCAGCGACCTCTCGCACCTGTGGTCACTTGACTGCTTCTGCGGTCCCGTAGGTGCGGCCGAAATACCGTTTCTGCGGTCCTCCTTCAGGCCCCTCAACTCCGCATCTGCGGCCTAATACGCGCTTCTGCGCCTTTGATTCTGCGACTCCACGTGCGCAGGTGCGGTACCACTTCTGCGGAACTGGACCGCATCGCGGTCCCAGTCTTTCCCAGCCAGAACCGCTTCTGCGACCCTCTTGGCCACTTCTGGGGCTCCGCACCTACTGCCAAAACCTCGCAGGTGCGGTTACACCAGATACCAGCTGCCTCATCATTCCTTTAGTCCAAAAGTTGATCTGTTAACCATCCGGAATCCACCCGAGGCCCTCGGGACCTCAACAAAATACACCAACACATCCCAAAACATGACACTAACTTGTTCGAGGCTTCAAATCACATCAAACAACGCCAAAACCATGAATCGCATCCCAATTCAAGCTTAATGAACTTTAGAACTTCAAACTTCTCCATTTGACGCCAAAACCTATCAAATCACGTCCGATTGACCTAAGATTTTGCACACAAGTCATAATTGACATTACGGACCTACTCCAACTTTCGAAATCAGAATCCGACCCCGATATCAAAAAGTCCACTCCCGGTCAAACTTCTCAAAAACCCTTCAAATTTCTAACTTTCGCCAAAAGACCCCGAAATGACCTACGGACCTCCAAATCCACATCCGGACGCGCTACCAATACTAGAATCACCATACGGAGCTATAACTAGACTCGGAATCCCAAAGGGACATCAATAACATTGAAATGCACTTCAGCCCACATTTATAAAATTCTTCCAAAATGCCAATTTTCCACAATAGGCACAGAAACGCTCCCGGGTCATCCAAACCCCGATCCGGACATACGCCCAAGTCCAAAATCATCATACGAACCTGTTGGAACCTTCCAATCCCGATTCCGAGGTCGTTTACTCAAAATCAAATTTTTGCCAACTCTTCTAACTTAAAGCTTCTAAATTAGATTTTTCTCTCCAAATCAACTCCGCACTTCCCGAATTTTAATTCCGACCACACGTACAAGTCATAATACTTGAAGTGAAGCTACTCAAGACCGCAAACCTCCGAACGACGTGCTAAGAACTGCACTGGAGTTGTCTGAAATCACTAGTCAACACCTCGTGCACCTACCCGTGCTACCACAACCCAGTTGATCACATTAGCTCGAGCAAATCTGAAGATTCTCCCTTTTATTCAGTCAAGTTAGCCTTAGAGCCAAATTCCAACATCTGTAATCCTCTATTAGTTCTGTTCCCAACATACGAACACAGTATCCATCACTACACGATGTTCCAATACCTGATTGTATACTCTTACCGAATTCACACCGTGCACCGCATTATTCATATGCCCATAATGACATCCCATGACAACAATAGCCGAAATCCCACGAATCTGATGCACGCAACACACCTCATGAAGCATATAAGTCCCATTTCCGCTCTCGCAATACTGCCACGACAGAAGAGATGTGTAGAAGCTCATAACCACCTGCTGAATCATAACTTATGGAGTCTCTCCTCTCGACAAAAACCATTACCTAATTCTGGACTGAATATCGATATTTACTCTTTAATGTGCCTCATATAAATCTAATCGCACTGATCCCAGGTCCAATGATCTTATCTCACCTAGTATAAGTTGTTCAGGCAATAAACCATCTCAGACACTGCCAAAAGTCTCATATGATGCCACCATGTGCCCACAAGTAACAAACTCATATGTGATACATAAGGAAAAATGAACTCTGGAAAGAACTACTCCACCCACGTAACTAATTAAACAACCAAAAGGATGTTATGAACCCTCCTCAGAAAATGAGAAACAAAACATACAAGAATAGATATGGTGAAACTGTACTCGACATCACACCGTTGCAGCGTGCAACCCGATCCACACATGATACCGTTGCGGCGTGCAACCCGATCCAACCAAGATACCCGTGATGGCGTGCCACCCGAACCAAAAAACATACCCGTGGCGACGTGCCACCCTATCCACACATAATACTCTATAAGGAAATACTTACCAAGCTAAAATGCTCATACCTGCGAAATACCTGAATATCAACCACAAGCACGCGAAGCGCATAATATAAATCCTGGGGTGACAGATAGTGCCATACGTGATAAGTAGGGATTTTGACCGCTTATTTTCTCTCTTTTACTTATGTTTTAGCTCAAAAATGCTTAAAGGTATTCCCGAGAACTAACGAAATGTGCTTTATTGCAGGAATATTGGAAAACGAGCAAAAGAAGTGAAAATCAACTCAAAAAGGAGTAAAATTGGACAAGAACCAAAACAAGGCAAAAAGGGCTACAGTGCGGACCACACAATACTGTGTGCGGCCGCAAACTCTGAAGATGCACTGATAGAATTTCTTCACAGAGTGTGGACCGCACAATTATTGTGCGGCCGCAGAAGACTAGATTCAGAGACTTGTAGTTTGGGAGCTTGAAGATGTGCGGACCGCACTATTATTATGCGGTCGTACTTATAAATATGTGGTCCACAGAATGAAGCCCAGATCCAGTCCAAGAGAAAGAGTGTGACCGCATTCAGAAATGTGTGGTCCGCACAATTAGAGGAAGTGCGGCTGCATCTCACTTTTATGCGACCGCATAAAGCCAACCTGACCAGTCAATCTCAAAGTGCGGACCGCACACATAATTGTGCGGCCGCACAACCTTCATAGGGGCAATTTCGTCAGATATTTTCAACAGGGTATAAATAGATCTTTTTGTCATTTTTAGGTTAAGTTTTGTGCACCTGAACACGTAGAGCTATTTTTATTTACCGTATTGGGTAACTTTGCACTAGTTTAGCATTTAAACATTAGATTTTCTTTCCTTAATCAATTATTATGCGTTTTATCTTAGTTTCTTCTTTAATTTCTTCATTTTCCATGAGTAGCTAAACCCTTAGCTAGGGTTGTGACCCAATCCTAGTATGGTTACTTAATGGATGATTGATTTAGGGCTTATTTATGATTGGGTATATGATATTTAGCCTAGTTCTTGCTTGAATTTGAGAATTGATGGTTGCAAATGTTGATTCATGCCTAATTGACTTAGTCTTTACTTGAGAAAGTGAGACTAAGTCTAGGAAAACTTGGCTAACAAGAATTTGGGGTAAACTCAAGAAATTGATAGCCCTAATTAAAGGGTCGAATCTAGAGATAGTAAGACCCGACTTGAGCATTTATCACTTGTTTCGTGAGATACCCATTTGGACTTGAGATAGCCAAATGAGGCAAAATCACTCAAACTATCGAGAGGTATAGAGTGAGTAATTGTGTGTGATTGCTATATTGTATCCCGATCAACCAAACATGCCCTAAAGCTCTAAATCCGTTAGGTAACCAACTAGGCAGAAGTCCAAACCCTAGATCTTTTATAACTTGAAAAACAACTAAAACCAAAAACATTGTCTCTTAGCTTTACAATTACAAGCATTAGCGTAAAAGTAGAAGTAGAAACAACGATTGAAAATGTGGAAGTGTAATATTAGGCACGTCATACATTCACACTAGGTATATACCTAATCCCACAGCAAGCTCCCTGTGGAATCGACCCTGACTCGCGTTGGGTTTTTATTATTGCATCGACCGCCTCACAACCTAAATTAGTGGTGTGAGTTTGGGCGACAACAATACGTTACGAAACTCAAGCACAACTAAGGTGCAATAAATGATCTGTATCTTGAGAGCCATCCTGCTCTCACAACACCACAAATTACACGGGATCTCAACACGAGTGCGATAATCAAACCGTCTCATAACCCACATGGCACAATAGAGATTACACGGAATGGCTGACGATAGAAATAACATCCAAGGTCCGAAGACCCCTCCGTAAGAAATGCTATACTGAAATGAACACATCCGGCCTGATATAGAGCCCACATTCACATTTAGATCCATTCACAGACCTCAAGCCGATTCTGATCGTACTGTACTGAGCTAATAACCTTTCAAGGATCCACCCCCAAGAATAGCCGTCAAATCCGGAACAAACTTCCATAATTCACAACCAATTGAACAGAGCGCCCTTCATGCACAAATTCCCACATTAGCAATAGTACCACAATCTCCATACTTGGTTCTAATCTTTAATCAATCAAGTGACTATATGTCACACTTACACAATCCTCCCCGTGGGGCATGCTCCCACGACCATTCTGCTCAGGTAGCAAAGTCTGCACATCCATACTGCCAACCGTTCTAATTCTGTAAAGTGAATCAAAAATCCGCAAGTCAATACACAAAACCTCTTCCACATGACACTGACCTCAGGTGACGCTAAGGGCAATACCAGCCTACTATAAACATCTGAATTCTTTCCTACTTTCCGAGCTCGTGACATTCTTGTCAACACCGAACCGCAGCCTTGATCCTCATCTTCCAATTCCCCTGTCGCTTACTGCACTTAGCATGCCAGTACGCGAGAGTACAAGAATTTCATCATAACTCCTG
Organism: Nicotiana tomentosiformis; assembly: GCF_000390325.3. Taxonomy (NCBI): domain Eukaryota; kingdom Viridiplantae; phylum Streptophyta; class Magnoliopsida; order Solanales; family Solanaceae; genus Nicotiana; species Nicotiana tomentosiformis. The sequence goes on along the minus strand of NC_090813.1, from coordinate 194,874,429 downwards.
AACCACTAATAGAATAAACACTTCATCATATAGAAACCTTTCACTTAACTCATTTTAGGAGGACCATTGCAACACGCGACTGAATTTCCATAACCGCATAAAATACAAACCTTAAGTTGTGGTCTAAACCACCATAACTCTTCCGGGATCCATCTATACATAACAAGCCTTAATAATTGAATGCCTCCAAATAAATCAATTTACGGTGGGTGTCAAGCCTCGCACGTACTGCCACCAATCACTAGTATAACTTAACACGCTGAAGGAACTGATCGTTGCCACCACCATGCCAATTCAACCATTGCTAACCGATCCGACTTCTCCTAATTTACTCTGGACTTGCCTTAGGAATAATAGTAGCTCTATTTCAAACATAACAAACCCAAATCCGGACTCATCCGGAGTGACCTCATTTCACAAGACCACGTTGTCTCAAAACCCACGAACCATCTCATACCCTCCTCGTGCGCATATTCACATCTTCAATTGGTATACCCATTCTGATCATTTCTCTATGAATCCGAAGTTATTTCCTCCCATTCCTCCCAATGCTGCACCGCAGACCAATAATAACATAGAACACTCCAAGCCCCTTTCATAATCCACCGCAAAAGCTCGATACTATGACCGTTGTTGAGAGTCACCCACTCCGACTTGGTCCCAAATATAATCGACTCCAAGGCTCTGCTAGCACATGAACACCCTCTCAAGGAAGCACCCGGCTGAATCACTTTCCTTGTACATCACATCTACATGAAACATAAATCCTGAGTCTTCCCAAGGCCTGAACATGAATCGATAAGGCCAATTATAGCACACATTAGTCAAATCCTTTGCTCAAATCACCACTAATGTTCTCTTTCCTTAGTCGTAATAACCCACCAATATGCCGATAACTAGAAACCTCACAAGTAGAAAACCATGCAATCCAATCGTAGGCTGTGGGGCTCTCCCACTTAGCTTGAGGCTACCATTACATAACCCTGGAACCTACCAGGATTCCTTCTTCCTCACTGACATGACCTCGCACAATCAACCCACCAAATTTCTCAAAATCTTCCTGTTAAACATTTCATGAACGCTCTGAATCCCTATCCACATTTACATGTTCGACCTTTTAATGGGTAGCCCATGATTCTTCGCAGAAGCTTCGTCAACACCACGCAACCATTAACATGCTCACCGGAAATAACCCACCTATGTAAATTCCATGCCAACATCTTCCAACAACGTTGCACCGAGTACCATTAACACGAAACCAATAAACCATCCTAAGCCTGTGTTCATTCACCAGCTGTACAAATCCGTTCACTCCTCGTGGACATCAACTAAAGGTGCGACAATACATTCCAATCCAAAGTCATGTTGTATCCTTCTTCATATCATGCAACTCCTTTCCGTCGTATCCAATCTTCCTCAGTACAATAGCCAATATTCCAAATTAGTTCGTAGACCTAGTCACTATCCATCATAAGTCCCAAATCACTCTAAATTTTCCCCAAGGCGTGTAGCTATCCTACCACAGAACCCATATGATACTCTGCCACTCTCCCACTTTGTTTAAACCCTCTCCTTTAGGCAACTTACCGACTTCTGCTTTTCATACCTAACCTACTAGTAATTCAACAACCGCGAGACTCCCTTCCGCCATGTCCTTCCTTTATCCTTCACTGCCCAATTGTTGCCTTTAAATCAGAGTCCATCTCTGTAGCACTTGGATTGCTAGATCGCTACCAACTTTAAACCTCCTCAAAGATCATCTTCCTCGAGCCATCAACACTAGGAACACCGATTCGATTCTGAACCACTACACACCGCGATCTTTGACAGCCGCTCCCCCGACACCATTTCACAATACCCTGCCCCGAAGGCGAATTGAAGAAAACCATAACACCGGCGAACTTAACACATTCATCAAGGACGACGACACCACATCACGAATGAAGATTCCACCACGCTCAAAAATACCAAGTCTCGTTACTCCATAAACCCAAACCTGATCATTCTTAGTCCGATTGCCTTTCCTTCGCTGGAAATAAAACACTGAACCTCTATATCGTGCATTGAGAAAAACCTCCTTTCAAATAATGCAATGCCCCTACACATAGACAAGTATCCTACCATTACTTTAATACTATGCGATAACAACTCATGAACATTATAGTAATTGGTGCATAGCAACAAAACAATCAGAAATACAGCTACTTAGCTGAAATGACAGAACATCCTTCCGCAAGGCGATGACATTAACCCAATCGAATACGCAGGGAGAAACATCCTGCACCACCTCTGCAGTACCATTAAAATTCTTCGATTCCCAATTGATAACAAGCGCTTCACGTCGCATAAGATTTAATAGGAAAGAAATGAAGGCATAAGCCTCAAAGGAATCAAATCGCACGATGAGGAATCAAGAAGGGAAGTTCTCCTAACAGTCATGTAGCCTCTCGAAAATAAGTACAAATGTCTCTGTACCAATCCGCAAGACTCTACTAGACTTGCTCATGAATCGTGAGACCTATGTGAACCTAATGCTCTGATTCCATATTATCACGACCCAAAATCCATTAAAGGTCGTGATGGCAACTAACACCACTGCCAGGCAAGCCAACAATAAAAGTTTAACTTAATTACTCATTATAGTATTTTTGAAATCATAAATATCCTTCAATTAAGTAGTAAGAGATAAAAATTTACAGAGTAAATGATAATATCTTCAAAACAACAATACGGAATAACCCATAATCATCCCCAAAATCTGGTGTCACAAGTGCATGAGCATTTACTAGGAAGTAAAATAAAATACAACATTTGTCTGGAATACAAATTGGACAAGAGAATATAAATAACTCTGAAGGAGACTCTGCTGGTAGCGGATCGTAACATGAAATGCAGCTCACGGTAAGTCCCCGCATCATCCGCGCCTCCGCGCCCAAAGGACCACCAGACATAAAAGTACCTGCACAAAAATGTGCAGCAAGTGTAGTATGAGTACATAAATAAACGTGTACCTAGTAAGTATTTAGCCTAACCCTAGAGGAGTAGTGACGAGGGGTCGATATCGACACTCACTAGTGGTCCAATAATATCAGGTACAGTAAAGAGGTGAACAAATATGAGGCAGAGTAAATAAATAAAATAAACAAGTATAAATACGTGGTACAATTCTCCTCTTTACAATAGGCTCAAGCTCTCAATTAGCAAATTTGCTCCTCAACCGGAGCATATATATAAATATATAGTGAACCTCACCAAAATGGGTCGTTATACTTCAAATCAGGAAGAACTCACAGATACACTGGCTTCTTGCCAAATGTTACGCACGATTTCATGAAGATGTTTTAAAGAAATGCCGAGGCATACGGCCCGATCCTATCATAATTTGTGCACTGCCGAGGGTCAAACGGCACGAACCATAGATGCATCTATTAACCCGCCGAGGTAAACGACCCGCTCCCATGAGAGTATGGTACATAAATCCTGCCAAGGCGAATGACCCGATCCCATTAGAGTGTGGTACATAAATCCTGACGAGGCGAACGACCCGATCCCATTAGAGTAAGCAGCTTTAACGGGTCCTTGACACCACTCATGAATAAACGTGTGAGTTATAATTTATTTAATGAAAAACTTTTCAATGAAACATACATATATATATCACGGACACAATTTCATAAGAGGAGTATAATTGTTTCGTGACTAATCATGAAACTCATGAAGTCTCTACAATAACGAGTCTATCAATCTACGCATGTCTAGTCTCAAGTCATAATGTAAAATAAAAGAATTAAACGAGCAAAGATAATCTCTATAGTGCAAGTATAGCATGGTATGAACCTAAGTCTACCCGAACAATAACATGAATCTAGCTACGTACGGACTTTCGTCACCTCGTACGCACGTAGTCCCCGCATCAAGTTACACATTATATCACCTAGGGGTAGTTTCCCCCTCACAGAGTTAGACAGGTGACTTACCTCGCTCCGAAGTTTCGTAACCGGCTCCAACACCTCAAACCGGTGCCCGTCGCTCCAAACTAGTCAAACAATGTGCAAACAAATAAGAATATACTCTAATACTCATAACAAATCAATTTAAACAAATTTCCAACTCTGCTCAAAAAGTCGATAAAAATCACCCTCGGGCCCACGTGCCCGGATTGCAAAAATTTTCAAAGATGACCATTACCCATAACCTCACAAATTCAAATATATAATTTATTTTCAATTCCATGCCCAAATTCGTGGTCAAAATCCAAAATTACCAATTCTAGGTTTTCTACCAAAAATTCCATAATTTCTACCAATTTCCATGCTCGAATCTATATAAAAACTATGTATTTAACTCAAATTAGGTGGGGATAACTTACCTTGCCATTGATGATAAAAACCTCTACTTGAACCTCTCCAAGAATCGCCCAAACCAAGAGAGAATGAAAGAAAATGAGCCAAATCCTGTTCTTAAAAGAGCACACTGCCCAGCGACCTCTCGCACTTGCGGTCACTTGACCGCTTCTACGGTCCCGCTGGTGTGGCTGAAGTATCGCTTTTGCGATCTTCCTTCAGGCCCCTCAACTCCGCATTTGCGGCCCCATATGCACTTCTGCGCCTTCGCTTATGCGGCTCCACGTGCGCAGGTGCGGTCCCTCTTTTGCGGAACTCGACCACATCGGCGGCCCTAGCCTTCCCTAGCCAGAACCTCTTCTGCGACCCTCTTGGCCACTTCTGCGGCTCCGCACCTGCGGCCAAAACATCGCAGGTGTAGTTATACTAGATACCAGCTGCCTCATCATTCCTTTAGTCCAAAAGTTGATCCGTCAACCATCTGGAATCCACCCGAGGCCCTCGGGACCTCAACCAAATACACCAACACGTCCCAAAACATGACATGAACTTGCTCGAGGCCTCAACTCACATCAAACAATGCCATAACCATGAATCACATCCCAATTCAAGCTTAATGAACTTTAGAACTTCAAACTTCTCCATTCGACGCCGAAACCTATCAAATCACGTCTGATTGACCTTAGATTTTGCACACAAGTCATAATTGACATTACAGACCTACTCCAACTTCTAAAATCGGAATCCGACCCCAATATCAAAAGTCTACTCCCGGTCAAACTTCTCAAAAACCCTTCAAAATTCTAACTTTCGCCAAATGACCCCGAAATGACCTACGGACCTCCAAATCCACATACGGACGCACTCCCAATACCAGAATCACCATATGGAGCTATTCCCAGACTCAGAATCCCAACGGTACATTAATAACATTGAAATGCACTTCAACCCAAATTTATGAAATTCTTCCAAAATGCCATGTTTCCACAATAGGCGCTGAAACGCTCCCGGGTCATCCAAAACTCGATCTGGACATACGTCAAAGTCTAAAATTATCATACTAATCTGTTGGAACTTTCCAATCCCGATTTCGAGGTCGGTTACTTAAAATCAAACCTTAGCTAACTCTTCGAACTTAAAGCTTCTGGAATTAGAATTTTCTCTCCAAATCAACTCCGAACTTTCCGGATTTCAATTCCGACCACACGTACAAGTCATAATACCTGAAGCGAAACTACTCAAGGCCTCAAACCGTCGAACGATGCGCTAGAGCTCAAAATGACCGGTTGGGTCGTTACATAATTATTATATTAATTATTTTTTTCAGATTCCTTGCTCAATTTTATGCCTTGAATCCATATTATATTTGCTACATGCTTATTTAATTTATGTGACTTAATTGTTACTTGACATTTAGCATACTAAATATTGAATTACCTATTTCCTCCTTAATTTTCACAACTAATTGCTACTTGTCATCACTTGTTTCTAAATAAATCATAATTATTATATGCTTATTGTCTTAAAAATTCATATTAATTGTTGCATTTATTGGAATAATTTCTTTTATAAGAATTGGTAAAGTATATTATTGAGGAGCGGGTTGTACAACGCAACTGAAATGAAAGTGAATATATTGGAGGAGCGGGTTGTACGCCGTAATAGAATTGATTGAAAGTGAATATATTGGAGGAACGGGTTGCACGCCGCAACAAAATTGATTGAAAAGATATATTGAGGATCGGGTTGCACGCCGCAACGAAATTAAATAAAAATGAATATATTATGGGATCAGGTTGCACGCAGCAACGGAATTGAATATGAATATATTATTGGATCGGGTTGCACGCCGCAACGGAAAGTGATTTAAGTAATAATTAGTTATGACTGCCGAGTTGGCTTGATTGTTGATATGATTTACCGGTTTAATTTCTATTCATGTTCTCCTATATTGTTGTTATTATTATTATTGCGTACAAGGTAATGTAAGTGACCTACCTTAGCCTCGTCACTACTTCGTCGAGGTTAGGCTCAGAACTTACTGTGTACATGGGGTCGGTTGTACTCATACTACACTCTGCACTTCTTGTACAGATACTGGAGTTGGTCCTAGTGGCGTATAATAGATTTGCTCGAATTCAGCTATACACATGAGACTTGAGGTATAGCTGCACGGCGTTCGGAGCTCTGAAGTACCCATCTACTTTATTTTAGCTGTGTATTTCTGTCAGACAACTTTATTTTCATTCAGACCCTTATTTGTATTATTCTAGTAGCTCGTGCACTTGTGACACTAGTTTTGGGATGGTATTTAGACATCACTATTATTATGGTTTACTCACTTTATTTTAGATTTTATTCCAGTTATTAGTTTCTTTATTATTAATTAAATTAAATTGTTAAAAAAATGGTTAAAATTATTCTAACGTTGGCTTAACTAGCAAGTGAAATGTTAGGCGCCATCACGGTCCCGAAGGCGGGAATTTCGGGTCGTGACAAGTTGGTATCAGAGCATTAGGTTACATAGGTCTCACGAGTAACGAGCTATCTTAGTAAACTCTGAAGGATCGGTATGGAGACATCTGTACTTATCTTCCAGAGGCTATGGAGTTTAGGAACAATTTCACTTCTATTCTACTATGTCGTGCGATTTTATTCTATCATTGATGATTGAACTCTTCTATTCTTGTTCTCTTGCAGATGGCGATAACACGCACTACATCTATAGCTGTACAGGAGCCAGAGCCCCCAGTGACAGCTACGACTAGGGGCAGAGGCCGAGGCCGAGGTCGCGCCAGAGGCCAAGGTAGAGGCAGAGGCAGAGCTCAATCTAGAGCTCGAGAAGCAGCACATGTTGTAGAACCTCAGGTGGATTTAGAAGCGAAGGTTCTAGCTCAGATGATACCTGTTGGACCATTTCAGGTTTCAGAAGGATTCAAAGCTACTGAGTTCAGGTTTCGGAAGGATTCATAGCTACTTCAGTACATCAGGACGCTCTAGTCCGTTTGGTGAGTCTTATTGAGGGTATGGCCCAAAATGGTACATTTCCAGTGGCTCCAGTCGTTTCACAGGCTGGGAGAGGAGCACAAACTCCCACTACTCCCACTCCGGGGCAGACAACTTCCCAGCATCAGCCTCCAGTAGCCCATCCAGTTGGGCTAGTTCAACCAGTTATTGCAGCACCGGCCGGTGATAGGCCTGCTTTGTCTTCTGAGGCTTTGTTGAGGTTGGACAAGTTTACCAAGCTATTTCCAATCTATTTCAATGGTAAACCTTCTGAGGACCCACAGGATTTTCTGACCACTGCTATGAAGTATTGCAGAACATGGGGATAGTCGAAAGCAATGGGGTTGATTTTGCTGTGTTTCAGATGACTTGTTCTGCAAAGAGGTGGTGGAAAGATTATGTATTTACTAGACCAGTTGGTTCGCCTGCACTTACCTGGGAGAAGTTCTCATAGCTATTTCTCGAGAAGTTCCTTCCTATCACACTGAGGGAGAATTACCGCAAGCAGTTTGAGCGTCTCCAGCAGGGCAGTATGTCAGTCACTCAGTATGCGACCCATTTTGTGGATCTAGCCCGTCATGCTCTTCTTTTGCTTCCTACCGAGAGAGAGAGAGAGAGGGAGAGAGAGAGGGGTGAGGAGGTTCATTGATGGACTCGTTCAACCTATCAAGCTACAGATGTCCAAGGAGACCGGGAGTGAGATTGCTTTTCAGATGGTTGCTAATGTCGCCAAGCGGATCGAGATGATTCTTTCACAAGAGAGAGGGCCAGTGTCAGATAAGAGGCCCCGTCATTCTGATAAATTCAGAGGTGCCTCATCTGGAGGCAGGAGTACTTATGGTAGGGGTCATCCTCCCAAGCTATTTTATTCAGCACTTCAGACTTCTCACGGTGCTTAAGGGAGTCAAGGTCCTTATGTTCCTTACCCTGGACAACCAGCATTCAGTGCACATTCAGCTCCTATTAGTGCACCACCACTCCAGAGTCACTATGGCGGCTATCCGACCCATTCGGGTAAGCTTCAGCTTCAGCAGCCACGACAATAGGATGTGTGTTATGAGTGTGGGAACATTGATCACATTAGGAGGCATTGCCCTAGGTTGTTGAGGAACAGATCTCAATAGAATTCCTGTGCCATCATACTAGCACTAGTTTCTCTACCGCCCGCCCGACCAGCTAGGGGCAAGGGTCAGGCTGTTAGACGTGGAGGTCAGACTGCTAGAGATGGAGGTCAGACTATTAGAGGTGGAGGCCAGCGAGCTATGGCCTATCCCAGAGATGTAGTTTAGACTGGTGGGGCCCAACCCCGATTCTATGCTTTCCCAGTTAGGCCTGAGGCCGAGTCATCCGACGCCGTGATCACAGGTATTGTTTCAGTTTTCCATAGAGATGCCTCAGTTCTATTTGATTCAGGATCTACTTACTCCTATGTGTCCTCCTACTTTGCTTCATATATGGTTGTGCCTCGTGATTCTCTGAGTGCGTCTGTATATGTGTCCATGTTGGTGGGAGATTCTGTTGTGGTAGATCATGTCTATCATTCGTGCGTGTTTACTATTGGGAGTCTTCAGACTAGTGTGGATCTTCTACTTCTCGACATGGTAGATTTTGACGTCATACTGGGTATGGATTGGTTGTCACCTTATCATGCTATATTGGATTGTCATGCCAAGATGGTGACCTTATCCATGACGGGGTTACCTCGATTAGAGTGGAAAGAAACTCCTGGTCATTCTACCAACAGGGCTATTTCTTATATGAAGGCTCGGTGTATGGTCGAGAAGTGGTATCTAGCCTATTTGACTTATATTCGTGATCCCAGTACGGATGTTCCTTCTATGGACTCAGTACCAGTTGTTCGTGAATTTGGAGAAGTATTTCCTGCAAATTTGCCGGGGATACCACCCGACATAGATATTGACTTCTGTATTGATTTGGCTCCGGGCACTCAGCCTATTTCTATTCCATCATACCGTATGGCCCCGCCAGAGTTGAAAGAATAGAAAGAGCAGTTACAAGACTTGCTTGATCAGGGATTCATTAGACCTAGTGTATCGCCCTGGGGTGCACCAGTCTTATTTGTGAATAAGAAAGATGGTTCAATGCGGATGTGTATAGATTATCGGCAGTTGAACAAGGCTACTATCAAGAACAAGTATTCGTTGCCAAGAATTGATGACTTATTCGATCAGCTTCAGGGTGCCAAGATATTTTTGAAGATTGACTTGAGGTCTGGCTATCATCAGTTGAAGATTAGGGCATCTGATGTCCCTAAGATAGCTTTTCGGACTCAGTATGGGCATTATGAATTTTTAGTGATGTCATTTGGGCTGACAAATGCCCCAGCAGCATTTATGGATTTGATGAACCGGGTGTTCAAGCCCTATCTGGATTCCTTTGTGGTTGTATTCATTGATGACATCTTGATTTACTTCAACAGTCGAGATGAGCATGAGCAACATCTTCGGATTGTGCTTTAGACTTGGAGGGATAATCAATTATATGCCAAATTTTCAAAATGCGAGTTTTTGTTAGACTCAGTTGCCTTTTTGGGGCATGTTGTATCGCTAGAAGGCATAAAAGTGGACCCTAAGAAAATTGAGGCAGTTCAAAACTGGCCTAGACCTACTTCAGCTACAGAGATTTGGGGTTTTCTGGGTCTGGCAAGTTATTATCGTTGGTTCGTGGAAGGGTTTCATCTATAGCAAACCCATTGACTAGACTGACCCAGAAGGGTGCTCCATTCAGATGGTCAGGCGAGTGTGAGTTGAGCTTTCAGAAGCTCAAGACTGCTTTGACTACGGCGCCAATGTTGGTGTTGCCCACAGGTTCAGGATTGTACACGGTGTATTGTGATGCATCTTGTATTGGACTTGGTGCAGTGTTGATGCAAGATGGCAGGGTGATTGCATATGCGTCACGGCAGTTGAAAGTTCACGAGAAGAATTATCCTGTTCATGACTTAGAATTGGCAGCCATTATTCATGCACTGAAGATTTGGAGGCACTGCCTTTACGGCGTGTCATGTGAAGTATTCACACATCATCGTAGTCTACAGTATCTATTCAAACAAAAAGATCTCAATTTGAGGCAGAGAAGATGGTTGGAGTTGTTGAAAGACTACGATATTACCATTTTGTATCACCCGGGAAAGGCCAATGTGATGGCCGATGCTTTGAGTAGAAAGGCTGTGAGTATGGGCAGCCTTGTGTATATTCCAGTTGCTGAGAGGTCGCTAGCTGCAGATGTTCAGACTTTGGCCAATAAGTTTTTGAGGTTAGATGTTTCGGAGCCAAATTGGGTTCTAGCTTGCACAATCGCTCAGTCTTCTTTATATGAGCGCATCAGAGAGCGACAGTATGATGATCCTCATTTGCTTGTCCTTAAGGACACGGTGCAGCTTGGTGGTGCCAAGCAGGTTGCTGTGAGAGATGATGGAGTTCTGCGGATGCAGGATTGTATTTGTGCTCTTAATGTGGATGGGCTTCGTGAATTAATTCCTGAAGTGGCCCACAGTTCCCAGTATTCTAATCATCCGGGTGCCGCCAAAATGTATCAAGATTTGCGGCAACATTATTGGTGGAGAAGAATGAAAAAGGATATAGTTGCATGTGTAGTTCGGTGTTTGAATTGTCAGCAAGTTAAGTACGAGCATCAGAGACCTGGTGGTTTTCTTCAGAAGTTAGAAATTCCTGAGTGGAAGTGGGAGCGTATCACTATGGATTTTGTTGTTAGACTCCCACGGACTCAGAAGAAGTTTGACGTAGAATTGGTCATTGTGGACAGGTTGACCAACTAAACGCATTTCATTCCAGTGGCAATTACCTATTCTTCAGAGCGATAAGCTAGAAATTTACATTCGTGAGATTGTCCAGCTTCACGATTTTCCCGTGTCTATAATTTCAGATCGAGGTACGCAGTTCACCTCGCACTTCTAGAGGGTTGTACAACGTGAGTTAGGCACGCGGGTTGAGTTGAGTACAACATTTCATCCACAGACAGACGGGCAATCAGAGCGCACTATTCAGATATTGGAAGATATGCTTCACGCTTGTATTACAGATTTTTGGAGGTTCTTGGGATCCGTTCTTGCCACTTGTAGAGTTTGCCTATAATAACAGATAACAGTCGAGCATTCATATGGCTTCGTATGAAGCATTATACGGGAGGCAATGACGTTCGCCAGTTGGCTGGTTTGAACCGGGAGAGGCTCGGTTGTTGGGGACTGATTTGTTACAGGATGCCTTGGATAAGGTCAAGGTTATCCAAGATTGACTTCGCACAGCTCAGTTTAGGCAAAAGAGTTATGTCGACAATAAGGTTCGTGATGTAGCATTCATGACTGGAGAAAGAGTATTGCTCTGGGTTTACCTATGAAAGATGTAATGAGATTCAGAAAGAAGGGTAAGTGTAATATCTCCTTAAATAAAGGATAGTTAAGTAAGTTGCAACAAAAAAAAATAATAATTAGAAAAAAAGAAAGAAAGAAAGAAAGAAAGAAAGAAAGAGTACGTTAAGTGGGCTTAGCCCATTTAGTTCAAGCGAAAAAGGGTTTCAGATTAAAAAACAAATCCCTTAAAAAGAAAGAAACAAAGCATCAAACAAGAAAAACAAAAGAAAGAAAGTTTCAGGTGTTTCTTTAGCACAGAAGATCATGTTTCATCTAATCTTTGGCATACAATTCCTTGGGTTTCAGCAATACACTCCAGGTAGTTACATGTATTTCTTCCTCTTTTAAGAAAATAGAATTTTATATACATAATTCTTATAGGGCTGAGTAGATATAATTTCGAAATTGGATTAAGAATTTGAAAGATAAAGTTAAGGAAATTAAGAGAAATTCATGAGACTTTTGCGTGAATTAACTGGGTATATCATATGAATAGGTTGTATTTAATAGATTTTGAAGTATTCTCAACTACCAGTAGCGTGAGTAAGTATAAATTGATGAATTAAGAGTCAAACATGAAACCCAAGGGTTGGGTATTCTAAATTAGCTATGAATTAGCTAAAACAAGAAAATTAACACAAGATCGATGTTGATGTGGTTATAGATTGATTGGAGAAAGTCATACGGATCGCTATCGGTAACGAGTTTGGTATTTCGACATGAGTACTGTGAGTAGTAATCTTACCTCAATTTGTATTTTCATAACTTGCATGATTTACACATGATTTTTAATAGGAATATATTACCGATTATTTTGAGTTTCATGTGGGACAAGTCATTTACTCAATATGATACCGAAATAGTTATTTGAGATGATTACCGTTATTTTAAATATTCTTGTTATCACTAGATATGTTTTACCGTTACTTGAATTTACTGTTATCGAAATGAAATTACATGATTTGATAAGAACTGAAATGCCCTATATTATTTTAAAATATTTTTCTATGAGTATATACGGATTACAGAGACAATTATAAATGGGAGTAGGCTTTGAAGGATTCCGTAGCTAACGACGGGTTAGTTAGACCTGGTGCACCTTGTAATTACCGATACCGTTACAACCCTCGCTAGTGGGAAGATAGAACTAGCATACCGTTACTGATTTCCCTCGAGTAGGGACTATCGTCATATTTGACTTCTTGCGAAGTAGTCTACAGTTATACCGATTACATGACCCGTTCATTGAAACCTCCCAAATATGAATATTGATACTATACAGTATCTACCGATGTGTATTACTGAATTTTTCAATTGAATTATATTACATGAAAAATATGACGAGACTGAAAATTACTTATTGTTTCTGAAAGGGCATTTTTATGATATTTTCTGTTTGATATACTAGTATATTTTCTGACTTGTCCCTAATAAAAACAGTTGTGGTTAAGTGTTATTACTCACTGAGCTAGAGACTCATTCCCCGCTATTTGTTTTACAGAGACAACAATTGACGCGGGCGAGGATTTCGTTAATTAGAGCGTACAGGTTGATAGTTCTTGGTGAGCCTCGCACTTGTTCGCGTGGGCGGAGATTTTATTTATTGTTATGGTCTTTTCTTTGAACTCTTAGAGTCGCTCCATAGTCATTCTTTTAATGCCATGAGAATTATTTTGTTATTATAGACTTATGTTGAGTATCGCTCTTTCTAATTGAATTTGGAGATAAATTAGTATTTCTGGTTGTTAGTGGGTTAATTAGTAAAGGTGGAGACTTGTTTCGGTTAATTGATAAGTTGTTGATTATTTTGTGTGATATTAGGATGGTTGGTTATTGATTTTGAGATACGAAAATTTTTTGGATAGTCCAAAAACATGGAAAACTCTGTCCGTTTGTCTGTAAAATACCAATAAGGCTTACTTGGGAGCACTTGCTCCTAAGCGCCGGTCACGATCCTAAATTGGGTTGTGACAAAGTTGATATCAGAGCTTAGGCTTTAAGTACCGATTCATGGAGAAATGTTTAGTAGAGTCTTGTTCATGGGTATGTAGGCGCCATATGATCTCGAGGCTACTGAACATCTAGGAATGTTTTCCCTTCTTTCATTCTTGATCGTGCATTGAGATAACTTGAGATTAACTTTAGAGTATTTCTTTCGCAGATGGCTATGGCACGCACACCCTCATTTGCTAGACGTGGTGCTGGACGTGGTACTACCTAAGGTGGCGGTCAAGTTGGGGCTCATCAGACTAGAAGACAGGCCGCTCCTCAACCTGAAGTTGTGAACATGAGTCAACCCTAAGCTGCTATACCAGATCATGTGCAAGAACAGGGAGTTCAGGACGCTCCACCACCAGTGCCAACTATTGTACCTACTGTTACCTTACCTGCTGACAGAGTGACAAGGTTATTGAATGTGTTAGAGGTATTGGTGCCTACTCAGGGTGGAAGTTCAGCTCCTCAGGCTACTTTACAGATACAAGCACCTGCACAGACTCAGGCTTTCGGGAATAAGGAGGTATCCCTGCTAGAGTTCCTGAAATTGAAATCACCAAAATTCACAGGTTCTGATAATTCAGCAGATCCTCAAAGTTTCTTGGATGGGACACTCAAGGCATTACGTGCTATAGGATGTTCTAGTGAGAGGTCTGTGGAGCTCGCAATATACAAACTAGAGGATATGACTAACACGTGGTATGAAACTATATTGCTTGGAAGGCCAGCAGGAGCAGCCCCACTAACATGGGACGAGTTCAGTAAGTTGTTTATGGATCATTTTCTTCTAGACAGCCTGAGGAAAAAATATGCTAGAGACTTTGAGATATTGGTCCAGACTCCAGATATGGATGTGTCAACATATAACACCAAGTTCTGTAATCTGGCTAGATATGCTCCTTACTTAGTGCTTACCCAAGAAGCTCGAGTTCAGAGGTTTGTTAATGGGTTGGTTGGTCATCTATACATTGTAGTAGCCCCACAGATGAAGACCTTGTCCTACACTGATGCAGTCGATCTCGCTAGAAAGATTGAAAATAAGGGACGTGATGAGCATGCAACCAGTGATTTACGTAAGAAGTCCAAGACAGGAGGATCTTTCAATGGCGGTTTTAGTGAAAATCACAAAGCAGGAAATCATGGACAACAGCAACAGGGTCCTCAGACAGGGAGACATTTGTCTTCACAGTCTGCATACAGACCATATTACAGACAGGGTACTAGGGGACCATCATCATCATCAGCTGGACATCGTAATTCTGGGCAGACATATGCCACTACTCCAGTGTGGCAGACCTATGGTAGATCATATTTAGGCCAGTATTGTGTTCTGACTAGATAGTGCTTTCGATGTGGCCAGTTGGGACATCATTTGAGGGATTGCCCTCAGCCTCCGAGAAATTTCAGCCAAGCTTCTATACAGTTAGTTGCACCTACTCAAACTACTCGTAATACTTTAGGCGCTGTAGCTACAGGAAATAGAGGTCGAGGTGCTGGAGATAGTGCTACTGTGAATCAAGGGCAAGGGAATGCTGGTAGAGGTCAAGCAAGAGTTTTTGCATTTACTAGGCAGGATGCTCAGGCCTCAAATGCAGTGGTTATAGGTATTATTTCTGTCTGTTCCTTTGATGCACTTGCATTGATTGATTCGGGATCTACTCACTCCTATGTGTCCTCGTACTTTGCTTTGAGATTTAGTAGATAACCTGAGCTATTGAATGATCATTTTCTAGTTGCTACTCCTGTTGGAGAGTCTCTATTAGCTGAATACGTGTATCGTGCTTGTCAGATTCGGGTTGAGGGTAGAGATACTCTAGATGACCTTATTGTACTTGATATGATTGACTTTGACATGCTGATGGGAATAGATTAGTTGTCTTCTTGCTATGCTATCGTTGATTGTCATGCAAAGATAGTTAAGTTTGAGATACCAAACGAACCCAGTTTTATTCTAAAAGGAGGTTAGGTTCCAGAGATTTGCAAAGTTGTATCTTTTATGAAGGCTCAACGACTTCTGAAGAAAGGTTGCTTGGGTCTCTTAGCTATTGTAAATGACACAAGAAAGGAAACAATTAGTATAGAAAATATACTAGTAGTGAGAGAATTTTCTGATGTATTTCCTGAGGATTTACTAGGATTGCCTCCAGTACGAGAAATAGATTTTGGTATTGATTTTCCACCTGACACACAACCCATATCGATACTCCCATATCGGATGGCACCAGCAGAGTTGAGGGAGCTAAAGCAATAGTTGCAGGATTTGCTAGATAAGGGTTTTATCAGACCTAGTGTATCACCATGGGGTGCACCAGTATTGTTCGTAAAGAAGAAAGACGGATCTCTGAGAATATGCATTGACTATAGACAGTTGAACAAGATAACAATACGCAATAAATATCCTTTGCATCGTATAGACGACATATTTGATCAGTTACAAGGAGCTGCCCACTTTTCAAAAATTGACCTCCGATCTGGTTATCATCAGCTTAGAATCAAAGATGAAGATATTTCTAAGACTGCTTTCAGAACTCTACGGGCACTATGAGTTTCTTGTGATGCCTTTCGGACTGACTAATACTCCAGCTGCATTCATGGATTTAATGAATAAGGTGTTCAAGCCGTTTCTGGATAGATTTGTAATAGTATTTATTAATGATATCCTGATATATTCTCGTAGCCAAGGTGACACGAGAATCATTTGAGGACTGTGTTGCAGACATAGCTAGAACATCGGCTTTATGCTAAGTTTTCGAAGTGTGAATTTTGGCTAGACTCAGTAGCATTTCTGGGGCATGTTGTACCCAAAGATGGAATTATAGTAGATCCTAAGAAGATAGAAGTTGTGCAGAAATGGCTCAGACCTACTTCTCCTACAGAGATTAGCAACTTTTTAGGCTTAGCAGGCTATTACAGGCGTTTTGTGTAGGATTTCTCCAGAATAGCAGTGCCACTGACTAAGCTAACACGGAAAAATGTAAAGTTTCAGTGGACGGAGGAATGTGAGCAGAGCTTTCATAAACTCAAAACATGTTTGACAACTGCACCAATATTACCTTTACCATCAAGTTCTGGAGGATTTACAGTATTCTGTGACGCCTCGAGGGTGGGATTAGGAGATGTTCTCATGCAAAATGGTCGCGTTATAGCTTATGCTTCGAGACAATTGAAAAAGCACGAGCAAAAGTATCCTACACATGATTTGGAGATGGCTGCAGTAGTATTTTCTTTAAAAATTTGGATCCATTACCTACACGGCAAAACTTGTGAGATTTATACTGACCATAAAAGTCTAAAGTACATCTTTCCGCAGAGAGATTTGAATCTTCGGCAGCGCCGGTGGATGGAACTACTCAAAGATTATGATTTTTCTATTTTGTATCATCCTGGAAAAGCCAATGTAGTGGCTGATGCATTGAGCAGAAAATCTATGGGAAGTTTGGCACATATAGCTCCTACAAAGAGACTTTTGGCCAATGATATTCAGAGACTAGAAGGTACAAGTATCAAATTTAGTGTGGGAAAGTCAGATATATTGTTGGCTTGTGTTCGAGCCAAGTCTTCATTAGTCGAGCACATTAAGGCCACCCAATATGAGGATGAGCGATTATGCAAATACAGAGATGAGGCCTTAGCTGGTAAGAGTAAGGTTATGATTGTTGAAAGTGATGGTGTTCTTCGAATGGGTGACATGCTATGTATCGCAGACGTAGATAGGTTGAGGCATTCTATTCTTAAAGAAGCCCGCAACTATAAATACACTATATATCCTGGATCTACTAAAATGTACCATGACCTCAAGAAATTTTATTGGTGGGAAGGCATGAAGAAAGATGTTGTTAACTTTGTTTCTAGCTATTTGACTTGTCAGCAGCTCAAGGCTGAGCATCAGCGACCCGCAGGACTACTGCAACAAACTGAGATTTCAGAGTAGAAGTGGGAAAGAATTACCATGGATTTTGTGACTGGCCTACCCCGTACTCTTAGAGGTTATGATTCTGTGTGGGTAATTGTAGATCTACTAACAAAATTAGTACACTTTTTGCCAGTGAAGACTACATATGGTGGAGTGAGGTATGCACATATATTTATGAATGAAATTGTCCGACTTCATGGAGTTCCAGTATCCATTATCTCTGATAGAGGATCACAGTTCACTTCACGCTTTTGGAAATCTTCTCAAGAAGAATTGGGTACATGAGTAGATCTTAGTACTGCATTTCATCCACAGACAGATGGGCAGTCAGAACGTACTATACAGATCTTGGAGGATATGTTGAGAGCTTGTATTCTTGTGTTTGGAGGTAGTTGGGATGCTTATCTACCTTTAGCTAAATTTGCTTACAACAATAGCTTCTAGTCCAGTATTCAAATGGCACCGTACAAAGCATTGTATGGTAAAAACTGAGACTAAGTACATATAGCATTTAGCACGCAATTCAACAAGTACACGACCTCCATGGGTCCCAACAGTACTATCACATAGCCTAAGCATGATTTCTAACATGATTTACAGTCAAATTTTATCAACACATAGAGAGCATATAACTAACAACAAATTATTCAACTTTACAGTTTCCCGGGACGGACCAAGTCACATCCCCTCGGTGCACGCCCACACGCCCGTCACCTATCATGTGCGTCACCTCCAAAATAATCACATAATACCAAAATTTGGGGTTTAATACCCTCAGGACTAGATTTAAAACTGTTACTTACCTCAAAACGTGAAAATCTTTACTTTTCTATGCCTTTGCCTCGTAAATCGGCCTCCGAATGCCTTGAATCTAGTCACAAATAATTTGTTTCTGTCAATAAAATTTATTGGAATTAATTCCATAAGAAAATACTAATTTTTCATAAAAATTCGAAATTTAGCTCAAAAATCGCCCGTCGGGCCCACATCCCGGAACCCAACAAAAGTTACAAAATCTGAAAGCCCATTCAACCACGAGTCTACCCATACCAATTTTACCAAAATTCGACCTCAACTCGGCCCTTAAATCTACAAATCTTATTTCCAAATTTCTAAGTTCCAATCTCCGATTTACACCTCAAAATCATGTAATCTAGTCGGATTATTCGATGATAATTCAATATTATGGAGTAGAAATGATCACAAGGGACTTACCTCAAGTTTTCCTTGAAAATACATCAAAAATCGCCTCTGCTCAAGCTCCAATTTGTCAAAAATGGTGAATGGGACGAAGTCCCTACTTTTATAATTCTGCCCAGACAACCTCGGTTCTGCCTCGATCTTGGCCTTCGATCGAGGCCCTCGATCCTAGGCCTCGATCCTGGCCCTCGATCCTGGTCCTCGATCCTAGGCCTCGATCCTGATCCTCGATCATGGCCCTCGACCCTAGCCTTCGATCATGTCTTCGACCCTGCCTTCGACCGTGATCCTCGACCCTGGGCTCGATCATGGCTTCGATCGTGGCCCTCGACCCTGGGTTCGATCATGGCTTCGATCGTGGCCCTCGACCCTGGGTTCGATCATGGCTTCGATCGTGGCCCTCGACCCTGGTCTCGATCATGGCTTCGATCGTGGCCCTCGATTTCTGGGCTCGATTCTGAGAGATTTCTGGGCTCGAATCTAGCAGAAGAAATTTCCAACAGAAGGAAATTACAGTAGCTGTTGTAGTTCAATTTTTGATCTGTTAACCATACGAAACTCACCCGAAGCTCTTGGGACCTTAACCAAATATACCAACAAGTCCTAAAATATCATACGAACTTAGTCGAATCCTCAAATCACCTCAAACATCGCTAAAATTATGAATTACGCCCCAATTCAAGCCTATTGAACTTTGAAATTTCTAATTTCTACAAATAACGCCGAAACCTATCAAATCACGTCCGATTGACCTTAAATTTTGCACACAAGTCATAAATAACATAACATACCTATTAAAATTTTCAGAATAGGATTTCGACCCCGATATCAAAAAGTCAACCCCTCGGTCAAACTTTTCAAAAATTTAACTTTCGGCATTTCAAGTCTAATTCCTCTATGGACCTCCAAAAAAATTTCCGGACACGATGTCCGAAATCACCATACAGAGCTACTGGAATTATCAGAATTTGAATCCGAGGTCGTTTACACATAGGTCCATATCCGGTCCACTTTTCTAACTTAATTTTTTTAATTATGAGACTAAGTGACTCATTTCATTCCGAATTCCTTCCGGACCCGAACCAACTAACCCGATAAGTCATAAATCAATTGCAAGACATAAATTGAGCAGTAAATAGGGGAACGAGGTTATAATATTCAAAACGACCGGTCGGGTCGTTACATTGTTACTTGACATTTAGCATACTAAATATTAAATTGCATATTTCCTCCTTAATTTTCACAATTAATTGCTACTTGTCATCACTTGTTTCTAAATAAATCATAATTATTATATGTCTATTGTCTTACAATTTCTTATTAATTGTTGCATTTATTAGAATTATTTCTTTTATAAGAATTAGTAAATTATATTATTGAGGAGCAGGTTGCACACCGCAACAGAAATAAAAGTGAATATATTGGAGGAGCGGGTTGCACGCCGCAACAGAATTGATTGAAAGTGAATATATTGAAGGAGCGGGTTGCACGCCGCGACAGAATTGAATGAAAAGATGTATTGAGGATCGGGTTGCACGCCGCACCGGAATTAAATAAAAATGAATATATTATTGGATCGGGTTGTACGCAGCAAAGGAATTGAATATAAATATATTATTGGATCGGGTTGCACGCCGCAACGGAAAGTGATTTAAGTAATAATTAGTTATGACTGCCGAGTTGGCTTGATTGTTGATATGATTTACCGGTTTAATTTCTATTCATGTTCTCCTATATTGTTGTTATTATTATTATTGCGTACAAGGTAATGTAAGTGACCTACCTTAGCCTCGTCACTACTTCGTCGAGGTTAGGCTCAGAACTTACTGTGTACATGGGGTCGGTTGTACTCATACTACACTCTGCACTTCTTGTACAGATACTGGAGTTGGTCCTAGTGGCGTATAATAGATTTGCTCGAATTCAGCTATCCGCAGGAGACTTAAAGTATAGCTGCACGACGTTCACAGCTCTGAAGTCCCCATCTACTTTATTCTAGATGTGTATTTCTGTCAGATTTTATTCCAGTTATTAGTTTCTTTATTATTAATTAAATTAAACAGTTAAAAAAATGGTTAAAATTATTCTAACATTGGCTTGCCTAGCAAGTAAAATGTTAGGCGCCATCACGGTCCCGAAGATGGAAATTTCGGGTCGTGACACGATCTCAGGTCAAAGGAAACTTTCACATCACATTCTTCAACAGAATATCCTATTGATAGTTTATGGTAATTTTAACCATTAGGAATTATCCAATGAGTCAATTTAATGATCATATCTCCATATGCATCATCTATCTATGTGATTTAGTTAATGAGATCAACTAATATTTATCTCATAAAGAATATCACATAAATATTGATCCTAATTAATAATCCTACGATCAAGAACAAATTTAGATTAAATTAAAAGAAATTTTACTCTCATTATTATGATCTCCATCATGACAAGTCTCAAAATTTAATCAAGAACCTCATCAAATTAATCAAAAAATTAATAATAATGAAAAAAGAATATCAAATACCATATATATTTTATATGAAATAACGTTCACAAAAATATATTCAAATCATCAAATATGAGATTGGATCTAGGGCATATCTACTATATCCCTAACAGTCCTACCATGCTGACTTGGCGACGTTCTTCATTGTTAGTGGCGACCACAGAACAATTTATCCTTTCAGCTTCCCAGATGAATTTTTGACATTATTTGGACATTCGTATTGGGGCAGGATGGATGAAATGGAGACTCGCTTCTGGTGTTTTGTGTGACAAGAAGGTACCACCGAAACTTAAGGATAAGTTTTATAGAGTGATAGTCAGACCAACGATGTTGTATGGGGCTGAGTGTTGGCTAGTGAAGATCGCTCATGTACAGAAGATGGAGGTAGCAGAGATGAGAATGTTGAGATGGATGTGCGGGTACACCAGGTTAGATAGGATCAAAAATTAGGTTATTCGCGATAAGGTGGGTGTGGCCCCTATTGAGGACAAGATGCGAGAAGCGCGGCTTAGGTGGTTTGGTCATGTGAGGAGGAGAAGCACAGACGCCCCAGTGAAGAGGTGTGAGAGGTTGGCATTGGAGGGCCTATGTAGAGGTAGAGATAGGCCAAAGAATAGGTGGGGAGAGTTGATTAAGAAAGATATGGCGCAGCTTCAGCTGACCGAGGACATGACCCTTGATAGGAAGGTATGGAGGTCGATGATTAGGGTGGTAGAGTAGGTAGTCTAGAGTATTCATAACAGTAGTATTGGCATGCAGTCTCGCTTTTTGTTGGTAGTAGGTTTTTATGACTAACCGTTGTGTGCTTTCATTGTTGATCACCTTACTATCTTGTTGTTTTTATTCTGCTTTTATATGGCTTTATGGTACTGTCCCTTCGTGTCTATATTTTCATTAATGTGGTGCTTATACTTTCCTGAGCCGAGGGTCTATTGGAAACAACCGCTCTATCCTCACAAGGTAGGGGTAAGGTTTGCGTACACACTACCCTCCCCAGACCCCACGGTGTGGGATGATACTGGGTATGTTGTTGTTGTATTAATTGGACATTCGAGAAAATAGAAAAATTTTAAACAACTGTAATCTTGAGTCCGTTGGACAAGACTCATTGTCGAGCTCTTCAAGTCGGTAACCACTTTTTAAAAAAACATCATATCATATTATACTAAAAGTAGAAAGATCCTACCTTCAAAGTTGTATTATTTGGACATTCGACACTACAACAAAATTGGCCTATGGCAATACCTTTTATAGACGACTCTTGAAAAATGTTGCCAAAAATAGCTATATGCACACTTTTATAAGGGTGGCCTTTATTAAGAGCTTTTTGCAACGCATTTTAGGTAACACTCGTAAAATCGTGCTCTTTATATACAAAGACTACACACTGTATGCATTGCCTATATGTAAAATCTTTTGAGAACGCTATCCACATATGAAGCTACACTTTACTAGCATTACTTTTGGTATATTTAAAAGCAACACCGTCCAAGCGTGGTCTAAAATATTTACGAAATTCATACAAAACTTTCCCACTTAAACTATTCCCTCTAAAATTTCTAACTTAAACTATTCCCTCTAAAATTTTCCATAGCTTCCCCCTCACTCTAGGTCTAGGGCTTGAAACCCACGAAGAAAACTTTTTCTTCACTCGATTTTTCAAAAGATGGGATTGTCGATGGCACCCAGTCGGCGACGATCTTCAGAAGAAGATCTGTGTATGGATATATTTGTTGTGGGTTTCACATAAGAGGTTTGAAATCGTTCTATATACTGCTTTATTGTCTAACATATTCACCTACATTTTAATATATTTATATTTTTGACAATGCATTTGTTTATATTTCTTTAATTTTCTTTTGCTTGATCTAGATAATGAAGGAAGAGTTGGTGATTGCCAAGGATATTTGAAATGTCCACTTAAATGATAAAATGTTGTGAAACTCACGAATTTAGCTAAACCACATTTCTTTAGTGGAACTCAACTTGATTGACTTGAGTAGAACTAAAAGCTTCTGTTTTTCATTGAAGAACTCGAATATTTCAAGACTACACAAGTCCGTTTAGAATTTATGTTAGAGATGAGTTTACAAATCTAATGGAGAAACAATTCAGGTGGCATGAACCTGAAGCTTTAAACCAATTTTGATTGTTTTATTTTTTTATAACAGGTATACATCATTGGCCGTGGTCTGACCAAGGAGTACAGAGATCTTCAGACACATAAACATACCATCCAGGTATAAAAATTAAACATACTTTTTGGGTTGATTTGATAACTGATCAATTAACTACTTTGTGTTTTTACAATTCTCAAAAAAAGAAAGAGAAACTACATTATGTTAGTATTATAGATGATTAATCTCTTTGTCTTGTTGTTCTCATATAAGTTATCTTAGTTCCTTTGTTTGCACTATTTCCTTTGTCTTTAGTATAGTCTTGCTTTGCTTTGTTGAGTCACGCTCTGGCTAGTTCAGTATCTCGTAATAATTTTTATTATTTTGTCCCTATTTAATAGCATTGTAAGAGAAGGTAAAACATACATTTAACTTTGTGGTCTAAGAGTTGTGTGTTTCTTCCACTCCACTATGTCATTAATTGTTATCTTAATTTGTCAGGGACATGATGAAAAATAGTTTTGTCACTCTTTGGGTTCTTTTTCCATTTATCATTTTCTGTTTATTTCAATCATGTTAAGGTCTTTATAACTCTTTATTTATCATGTTCTGTTTATCTTTGTGGTCTAAGAGTAGTGTATTTCAATATGCTTGATGCTTTTTGAGGAAGTTTTCTCAATTAAATTTCCCTTTGACTGTTAAGGTCATGGCAATAGACTCTGTCTGCTGATAATAAATGTGCAGAACTACTTAAAACACAGAACGGTTGATGCCATTGACACTCGATCCTGGGAGCTTCAATGTAACGACCCGACTTGTCGATTTAAGAATTTACGTCCCGTTCAGTGACTTAAGGTCTCGAGAAGTTTCGTAATATGTATTATAACCCGCGGGTGTGGTCGAGTTTGATTTTCGGAAGATTTAGAATTAAATTGAAAGAACAATTCCTATTTAGAAGCTTAAATGGAAAGAGTTGACCGGAGAGTTCACTTTTGAACAAACGACCCTGGAATAGAATTTTTATGATGTCAATAGTATCGTATAGTGATTTCGGACTTAGGCGTATGTTCGGATTTGGATTTGGAAGTCCGTAGGACAATTCGACGCATTTTGGCGAAAGTTGGAAAATGAAAGATTTTTGGAAAGTCCGACCGAAGGTTAAATTTTTGATAACGAGGTCAGATTTCGATTCTGGAAATTTGAATATCTCCATTTTGTCATTTATGACTTGTGTGCAAAACTTGAAGTCATTCCGGGTTGATTTGATACGTTTCGGTGCAAAATATAGAAGTTGGAAGATTTGAAAACTCATAATTCGATTCGATGCGCGATTCGTAATTTCGGCGATGGTTGACATGGTTTGAAGCCTCGACTAAGTTTGTATTGTATTTTTGGACGTGTCGGTATATTTGGTTGAGGTTTCGAGGTCCTCGGGTGGATTTCAGAAGGTTAACGGATCAATTCGGACTTGAAGAAAAGTTCCTGAAATCAGTCACTTTGTCATTTTCGATTGAGATTTTGGAGCTCGGTTTTTGGGCAATTTTGGAGGAGTTCTTCACGACTTTGACTTGGATAAGTGTCCTATACCCTAAAGTGTTTATATTTCATGAATTCATGATTGTAACGGATTTTAATGGAAGAAATTAACATTTTGGCAAAATCGTCCAAAAACAAAAATTTAAGACTTGGAGGTCGAGTTGTTATCGGAATTGTATAAAATTGGTATGGTTGAACTCGTATCGGAATGGGTGTTCGTATTTCATGAAAAATTATGTCGGGTTCCGAGGGGGGCCCACGTTGATTTTGGGAATAAATTTTTAAGTCGACGTATTATTATCCGGAATAGTTTCCGATGAATTTTAATGAAATTATACAATTAATTTGGATAGATTTGAGCGGTACGGAGGTCAATTCAAGCAAGAAGGCGATTTTGGAATATCGGCATAACTTCAAAAAGGCAAGTATCTTGCCTAACCTCGAGTGGGGGAATTACCCCTTAGGCATCGAGTCTTATGTGCCATTTGTAAAATGTGAAAAGCCGTGTACGCGACGTGACGAGTACGTATTCGGGCTTATATGTGCAAAATATAGTGGGTTAAAGTCTTAGATATATTGTGTAGTAAATTGGATAATTATTGACATTTATTAAATCATCTATTTGCCATGCCTCAATTCATGTTTGTTGAATTTGTTTTTAAATGACAGTTTAATGTGATTTTTACTTGTATATTAATGTGAATTCCGTGAGTTTGAAGATTTGATATTTCTTGGAATTTAATTTCATTATGGATTTTTTCTCTGCAAATAATTAATCAAATAAACTTAAGAAAGGTATTAGTATATTTACCAAAAAATTGTATAAAAAAAAAGGGTGGTGTCCTGTGTTGAGTTATTTTTCCATCTCTATTGTTGATTCGAGATTTTATACGTATTGTGTGGAGCCTTGGGCTATTTGTTGTGAAATTAATTGATTATCTTATATATTTGGAATTTAGTTGTTGTCGTTGGGCAATTTGTGATGTTAATTGGTTTTTTTTTGTTATGTTGCCGTGATAATATTCCATGTAAATTATTATTTTATTTGAGTTATTATTTTGAGGATATAAGGGTGGCATTCCACTGTTGATATTATGTGGTTATAAGGGTGATATTTTACCGTTGTTATGTGTGTTGAGATATTGTCTGGGCGGAGTGATAAGGGTGGCTATAGGAGCGATAAAGGTGGCTATTGATATTGTCAGGGCAGAGGGATAAGGGAGGCTATTATAGGAGTGATAATGGTGGTTATTTTCAGGGATGATATGTGATGATTGGAATTGTTGCGTTGGTGATTTTTATGTGATGTTGTGATTTTTCTTGTGTTTATTTTAATATCTTGTGCAATTGGTCTAGTTGTTGGTAAATTGGTAATAGTCTGATTTATGTTAAAATTGGGGGTCTGTGGCTATTGTCAGGCAGATTATGAGATGAAATGTGGGCAGGAGGTGCCGTGAGTAAATAATGATAATATTACGTGAATTGTCCGTGCAGTTGTGATATGAAATGAGGGCACGAGTTGTCGTGGCTAAATGATGATGATATTGGCACGTGAGTTGTCCGTGCGGTTGTGATAGAGAAATTTAGCACGAGTTATCGTGGAAATATGAAAGTGGGCTGAGACCCGTATTTTATGATTTTGAAATGAGGTGTCACATGGTGACTTCGAATTAAAGAATTATATTCAAAATATTTATTTGGAAGGATTATTATTCAAAAGGATCTATTTGAAAGACTCAAATTCGAAAGATATTTATTTGAAGAATTATATTTGAAAGAGATTAATAATTATATTTGAAAGATATTTCTTTGAAAGGAGTATATTCGAAATATATTTATTGGATAGTATTATATCCTAAAGATTACTATTTGAGAAGTATATAGGCGAAAGATTTATATTTGAAAGACTTGAATTAATTGGGTGTACTTGTATTTATTATTTGTTGAGCAATATTAACGGTGTTCTTGTTGCCCTGTTGTTGTTATTTGTTTCCTATTATTTTATATACTATATTGCACAGATTAATAGACTAGTGAGTGTCTTGACTGTACCTCGTCACTACTCCACTGAGATTAGTCTTGATACTTATTGGGTAGCGACTGTGGTGTACTCATACTACACTTTTGCTCATTTTTTAGCAAAGCCAGGTATTGGAGATATCAGACTTGGACAGAGTTAAAGCGGGATCGTAAGGATTCAAGGTAGAGCTTCTTGGTCGTCGCAGTCCTTTGGAGTCTTTCCATTTTATTGTACTGTTAATTTTTAATCAAATAGTATTGAGTATTCGATCCTTGAGATCATTCTATGTATTCAGTTAGTGTTCGTGACTCTGTATTACCAGTCTTGGGAAGGTTGTTATATTTGTAATTATTTCCTCTGTTAGTTTTAATTTAAAAAAATGGCTTGAAATGTAATTGAAATCGGCTTACCTAGTCTTAGAGACTAGGTGCCATCATGACGCCTGAGATGGAATTTTGGGTCGTGACAAGTTGGTATCAGAGCTCTAGGTTCATAGGTTCTACGAGTCATGAACGAGTCTAGTAGAATTTTGCGGATCGGTACGGAGACGTCTGTACTTATCTCCGAGAGGCTACATAACTGTTAGGAAATTTTCACTTCTTTCATTCTTATCGTGCGGATTTGTTGATTGTGGAATTTGAGCCTTTGTATCTCTATTCTCTCACAAATGGTGAGGACACGTGTTACCGGGTTAGCTGAGCAGGCATCCGCACATACTGTTAGGGCTGCAAGAGGTCGGGGTCGAGGTAGAGCTCGAGGAAGGGCACGTGCCGCGACTGGAGCACCTGTCAGAGCAGCAGTTGAGGAGCCGCCAGTTGCTCCAATTGGGGGACAGGAACCAGAGACACCTGTTGTTACCCCTGGACTTCAGAAGACTTTAGTACAGTTCCTAAACATGTTGGGTATATTGACTCAGTCGGGTTTGATCTCCGTTTCACCAAATATTTCACAGGTTGGGGGAGGAGTTCAGACTCCTACCGCCCGTATTCTAGAGCAGCGAGTTTACATTGGTCAGGTTCCGGGTGTAGTACCGGTACAACCTGTTATTCCGGTTCAGCCTCAGGTTAGGTCAGGGGCATCAAAAGTAGAACAAAAGAGACTTGAGAGGTTTAAGAGGTATAGTCCACCTACTTTCAGTGGCACAGCTATAGAGGATGCCCAAGGATTTCTAGAAAATTGTCACTGTATTCTCCGCACCATGGGTATTGTGGAAGTGAGTGGAGTTTCCTTTACTATATTTCAGTTGTCAGGCGCAACGTATCAGTGATGGCAAGTTTATGAAGAAGATAGACCAGCCGATACAACACCACCAACTTGGGCTCAATTTTCAGAAATATTTTTGAAAGAGTTTGTTCCCCAGACTCTCCGAGATGCGTGGCGCACAGAGTTTGAACAGTTGCATCAGGGCGCTATGACAGTGTCAGAATATGCTATCAGGTTCAGTGAGTTAGCTCGTCATGCACCTATCTTGGTTCCTACAGTCATAGAATGGGTTCGCAGATTCATTGAGGGGCTCGATTATGATCTTAAAATATGCATGGCTCGAGAGTTGCAAACTGATATTCTATTTCAGCAAGTAGTGAAGATTGCGAGGAGGATTTGGGGTGTTCTAGGTGAGGAAATGGAGTATAAAGAGGCCAAAAGGTCTCGAAGCTATGGAGGGTTCAGTTAATTTTACTCATCGGCTATGACCCATTATGGCGGAAGCTCGAGCAGTCGGCCAGCTCATTCCGCACATAAGATTACTCAGGGTGCTCCAGTAAGTTCTTATAGTACACCACCGATACGAGATTCTTACAGTGGTTATTCCAGTTATCTGGCACAGACTCAGTACGAGCAGCAGCAACCTCAGAGGGGTTGTTATGAGTATGGTGATACTAGGTACATTATGAGAGATTGTCCCAGACTTGGGAGAGATGGATTTCATCAGAACACCCAGGCTATGGGCCCCAATGCAATTACTACCCCACGTGCACAACCAGTTAGGGGTGGAGGACAGGCGGGTAGAGGGCGCCCTAGAGGGGGAGGCCCAGCCCGTTGATATATTTGTTATGGTGTGGCGGGGGCCACTACACCAGATGGTGTCATTACAGGTATGATCCTGATTTGTTATAAAAGGATATTTTCCCTTAATTTGATTCGGTTCTGAATATTGAGGTGAGTCCTCCTATTATGCTCCGCTTATGGGTGAGCTTCGTAACTTTGTGACCCACTTATATGTTATCCATGTTGGGAAATTTCATTATGATAGCCTGAGTC
Source organism: Nicotiana tomentosiformis (assembly GCF_000390325.3). Classification (NCBI taxonomy): domain Eukaryota; kingdom Viridiplantae; phylum Streptophyta; class Magnoliopsida; order Solanales; family Solanaceae; genus Nicotiana; species Nicotiana tomentosiformis. Next base: position 194,845,144 of record NC_090813.1, on the reverse strand, counting down.
TATCATTTTTATTTTTGTACACCATTGAGGGCTATAAATCCAAAAGTAATTTTTATTATTCACTACAGTGGGGTTTGATGTGATTTCGGAATAATTGATTTTAATTTCATGAATTTTATATCCTACCGGGATGAGGGTTCATTATGTGTTGAGAAAATTATTTACGACATTTATTGAAAATAAGAAAGAAAGGAAATTGAAAATTTCAGTTGGCACAATGTGCAATACTTGTGATTCGGAGTTGAGGACAAGATTCTCGCATTTTTATATATGATGTGAAATATTTAAACCTGGCTACAAGCCACAGTGGAAGTTATATAAGGACGAGGTCCTTGTGGTGAAAATTTTTATGAGTTTAAAATTCTCCCTTTGTGAAATTTAATTTTTACTATAGTATAAATAGGGAGTCATGCATGTTAGGCTTATTTGATAATTCTTGTATATTTTCTGTGCATATTTAGCCATAATTGTGCTGTAAACATTGAGTTTTAGCCTATAAGGTGGGTGCCCAGGTGGCGTTAAATATGACTCGTTAATTCGGGTAAATAATTATGAGGTATTCATGCCCCGCGTGTTGCTGTCAGTGTTACGAAAAGTTGAAATGAGATTTTGGTGAATACGAATTAATTGAAGATGTTGGAAATTAATTATAATCAGTTATCACGACCAGAGAGGTGGTTATGGACATACGTATGTCGTGTTCGTAGACACAAATTGCTACAGCCGGTTGAGACTAATACCGTGTGTTGATGTTAGGAATTCAAAATTTATTGGGAGCGTTAAGGAATTGGTTTAAAGGCTTATAAGTGTGAATAAAAGAAATAATCTCCATTGAGATGATGTTGTCGGACACCTGTTAAATTTTCGGTGACGTAGAATCACCCGTGAGTATGTGTGAAATAATGCACTCAGTAATTTAATGTCATCAGAAAGATTCTTGGCACGTTCGAGGACGAACGTATATTTAAGAGGGGGAGAATGTAATGACCCGACTTGTCGATTTAAGAATTTGTGCCCCGTTCAGTGACATAAGGTCTCGAGCAATTTCGTAATATGTATTATGACCCGTGGGTGTGGTCGAGTTTGATTTTCGGAAGATTTAGAATTAAATTGAAAGAACAGTTCCTATTTAAAAGCTTAAATGGAAAGAGTTAACCAGAGAGTTGACTTTTGAACAAACGACTCTGGAATGGAATTTTTATGATGTCAATAGTTTCGTATGGTGATTTTGGACTTAGGCGTATGTTCAGATTTGGATTTGGAAGTCCGTAGGACAATTCGATGCATTTTGGCGAAAGTTGGAAAATGAAAGATTTTTGGAAAGTCCGACTGAAGGTTAAATTTTTTATAACGAGGTCGGATTTCGATTCCAGAAATTTGAATAGCCCAATTTCGTCATTTATGACTTGTGTGCAAAATTTGAAGTCATTCCGGATTGATTTGATACGTTTCGGCGCAAAATATAGAAGTTGGAAGATTTGAAAACTCATAATTCAATTTGATGCGCGATTCATAATTTCGGCGTTGTTTGACATGGTTTGAAGCCTTGACTAAGTTCGTATTGTATTTTGGGACGTTTTGGTATATTTGGTTGAGGTTCCAAGGGCCTCGGGTGGATTTCGGAAGGTTAACGGATCAATTCGGACTTGAAGAAAAGCTACTGAAATTTCTGGGCAGCTTGCTATTTTTTTTACAGAAGCATGAATAGTGATCGCAGAAGCGTGAACGGTGCCCGCAGAAGCGTGAACAGTGCCCGCAAGTGCGAAACTGGGCAGCAACTAAAGGACCAAAAATCAGTCATTTTGTCATTTTCGATTGAGATTTTGGAGCTCGGTTTTGGGGCGATTTTGGAGGAGTTCTTCACGACTTTGACTTGGGTAAGTGTCCTATATCCTAAAGTATTTATATTTCATGAATCTATGATTATATTCATCGTTTAATTCGGATTTTAATGAAAGAAATTAAGATTTTGGCAAAATCTTCCAAAAACAAAAATTTAAGATTTGGAGATCGAGTTGTTATCGGAATTGGATAAAATTGGTATGGTTGAACTCGTATCGGAATGGGTGTTCGGATTTCATGAAAATTATATCGGGTTCCGAGGGGGGCCACGCGTTGACTTTTGTTGACTTTTTGGAATAAATTTTTAAGTCGACGTATTATTATCCGAAATTATTTCCGATAAACTTTAATAAAGTTATACAATTAATTTTGATAGATTTGAGCGGTCCGGAGGTCAATTCAAGCAAGAAGGTGATTTTAGAATATCGGCATAACTTCAAAAAGGTAAGTATCTTGCCTAACCTCGAGTGCGGAAATTACCCCTTAGGCATCGAGTTTTATGTGTCATTTGTGAAATTTGAAAAACTGTGTACGTGAGGTGATGAGTACGTACTCGGGATTATATGTGCAAAATATAGTGGGTCAAAGTCTTAGACATATTGTGTAGTAAATTGGATAATTATTGACATTTATTAAATCATCTATTTGTCATGCCTCAATTCGTGTTTGTTGAATTTGTTTTTAAATGACAGTTTGATGTGATTTTTACTTGTATATTAATGTGAATTCCGTGAGTTTGATGATTTGATATTTCTTGAAATTTAATTTCATTATAGATTTTTCATCTGCAAATAATTAATTAAATAAGCTTAAGAAAGGTATTAGTATATTTACCAAAAAATTGTATAAAAAAAAGGGTGTTGTCCTATGTTGAGTTATTTTTCCATCTCTGTTGTTCATTCGAGAGTTTATACGTATTGTGTGGAGCCTTGGGCTATTTGTTGTGAAATTAATTGATTCTGTTATATCTTTGGAATTTGGTTGTGGCCGTTGGGCAGTTTGTGATGTTAATTGGTTTTTTTTGTTATGTTGCCGTGATAATATTCCATGTAAATTATTATTTTATTTGAGTTATTATTTTGAGGATATAAGTGTGGCATTCCACTATTGATATTATGTGGGTATAAGGGTGGCATTTCACCGTTGTTATGTGTGTTGGGATATTGTCTGGACGGAGTGATAAGGGTGATTATAGGAGAGATAAGGGTGGCTATAGGAGCGATAATGGTGGCTATTAATATTGTCAGGGCGGAGGGATAAAGGAGGCTATTATAGGAGTGATAAGGGTGGCTATAGGAGAGATAAAGGTGGCTATTGTCAGGGATGATATGTGAAGATGTGGAGTTGTTGCGTTGGTGATTTTTATGTGATGTTGTGATTTTCCTTGTGTTTATTTTTATATCTCGTGCAATTGGTCTTGTTGTTGGTAAATTGGTAATAGTCTGATTTATGTTGAAATTGGGGGTCTGTGGCCATTGCCAGGCAGATTATGATATGAAATGTGGGCACGAGGTGCCGTGAGTAAATAATGATAATATTGGCATGTGAATTGTCCATGCAGTTGTGATATAAAATTAGGGAACAAGGTGTCGTGGCTAAATAATGATGATATTGGCACATGTGTTGTCCATGCGGTTGTGATAGAGAAATTTGGTACGAGGTGCCGTGAAAATATGAAAGTGGGCTGAGATCCGTATTTTATGATTTTGAAATGAGGTGTCAGATGGTGACTTCGAATTGAAAGAATTATATTCAAAATATTTCTTTGGAAGGATTATTATTCAAAAGGATCTATTTGAAAGAATCAAATTCGAAAGATATTTATTTGAAGAATTATATTTGAAAGAGATTTATTTGAAAAATTATATTTGAAATATATTTATTTGAAGGGAGTATATTCGAAATATATTTATTGGATAGTATTATATTCTAAAGATTATTATTTGAGAAGTATATAGGCGTAAGATTTATATTTGAAAGACTTGAATTAATTGGGTGTACTTATATTTATTATTTGTTGAGCAATATTAATGGTGTTCTTGTTGCCCTGTTGTGCAGATTACTGGTTGATTAGTGTTGCCATTATTGTTATTTGTTTCCTATTATTTTATATACTATATTGCATAGGTTAATAGACTAGTGAGTGTCTTGATTGTATCTCGTCACTACTCCACTGAGGTTAGTCTTGATACTTACTGGGTACCGACTGTGGTGTACTCATACTACACTTCTGCACATTTTTGTGCAGAGCCAGGTATTGGAGATATCGGACTTGGACAGAGTTAAAGCGGGATCGTAAGGATTCAAGGTAGAGCTGCTTGGTCGTCGCAGTCCCTTGGAGTCTTTTCATTTTATTGTACGGTTAATTTTTAATCAAACAATATTGAGTATTAGATCCTTGAGATCATTCTATGTATTCAGTTAGTGTTCGTGACTCTGTATTACCAGTCTTGGGAAGGTTGTTATATTTGTAATTATTTCCGTTGTTAGTTTTGATTTAAAAAAAGATGGCTTGAAATGTAATTGAAATCGGCTTACCTAGTCTTAGAGATTAGGTGTCATCACGACGCTTGAGGTGAGATTTTGGATCGTGACATTCAATTTAATGATCATATTGTCTCTTTTGTTGACCAAATTTTCGATCTTTTAGTAAACCTCTTCAGTTGAAATGCAGTCATCGTTCAGTATGCTACTTGTTTCATTTAAAAATTTTAGATCTTGTTTCAGAGAAACGTTGACAGCATGCACAAGACATTCACCGTGCTGGTGTAATTTGTGGACTGATCTGGTGCAATATAGCTCCTTATCCTGGTGCATAAAAGGGATTGATCTGGTGCAATTTAGCTTGCTATTTTGGTGCGAAAATAGATCTTCAAACTGTTATATCTTGTCGAGTAAGTGTGGTGCACGTAGAGATGCACAGCTGGTGTAAAGTTCAGTCTACAAACTGGATCATTTGGGCTTCTATGGGTACATTTAATATTTCTCTCTTTTCTCTATTTCTCCATAAATAAAGGAATGCATCCAATAATGTTTCTAACTAAACATTTGACATTATTTCTTTCTTTTATAAGTTTTTTGTTGTGTGAAGAATGGTGACCTCGACATCAAAGGTGCAAAATAGATTTTTCCGACCAATATACAGTCGTTGTTTAGGATCATCTTTTACTGCTTTGGAAACACTTAACCGTATCATTTTCGTACTTTTCCAAGGTGCAATGAATTTCCTCCCTTAGGTATATGCCCCAAAAATTAGTGCTTTCATGTATTTGAATCCCTCCAACTTCATAGTATTCATCTGACATTATATATTTGGAGCTGACATAGAGATATAAATTTTTTACATTATTAGTAGGCTAAAACAAATGATGCATCTTTGTTTGTCTCAATTGTAAGTATGGAAAGTCAAAGCTACTGATGAGAACAAATAAAATACAAATGAGAAACTTAAGGTCCAGAAACATTCAGAAGTTTCTGCTGGTTTGAACAAGGAAAGCTTACATGCGGCTTAAATTAATGTTGAGGTCAAGCTTACAAAAACGTATCACTTACAAAATCAGGAGATGATGCGAATGGACATAAACCGGCCATGTATCAGAAAAGTTACATGTAGCTAAGGGGATAACAAATGAGGTTTCTAATAGATGCTAGCTTTAGCTGATTGATGTGTTTAAAATATTATCATGATACATATATTCATTTTTTATAAGTTCATTGTTAGGACGCACCTTTGAACAATTTGTTGTATTTTAGAAATATGGTACACGATATATATATATATATATATGGGAAGTTCATAGCAAGTGTACGCATGAATATTTTTTGGTTATTTGTTATTTGTTATTTGATGCGGTGTTTGTGTGATGACCCAAAATGTCATCTTTAAATTTAATAATTAATTATGTATTCTAAGACCTCAAAAAGTACTATTTATCATTCCTCGACTTGCGTGCGCAGTCCGTAAAATTTTTTGGAAAGTTTTAATGTGAAAAATGGATTAAAATGTGGATTAGAGCTTTAAAACTCAAATGAGTTGACTTTGGTCAACATTTTGAGCAAACAGACTCGGATCAGTGTTTTGATAGTTTCGGTAGGTCCGTATCGTGATTTGGGACTTGGGCGTATGCCCGAAATCAAATTCCAAGGTCCCTAGCTCGAGATATGGAATTTTGATAAAAAATTAAAAGTTTAAGTTCAAAATAGTGACCGGATGTCTAATTATGTGCAAACGACCCCAGAATAGAATTTTAATGATTTCAACAGCTCCGTATGATGATTTTGGACTTAGGAGCGTGTTCGAAATTTTATTTGGAAGTCCGTAGTTAAATTAAGCTTGAAATGGCTAAAAACAAGAATTTAAGTTTGGAAGTTTGACCGAGGAGTTGACTTTTTTATACCGGAGTCGGAATCTAGTTTTAAAAATTTTTATAGCTCCGTTATGTCATTTATGACTTGTGTGTAAAATTTGAGGTCAATCGGACTTGATTTGATAGGTTCCGGCATTGAATGTAGAAGTTGAAAATTCTTAGTTTCATTAAGCTTGAATTGGGGTATGATTCGTGATTTTAGCGTTGTTTGATGTGATTTAGAGGTTCGACTAGTCTCGTATGATATTTTAGGACTTGTTGGTATATTTGATTGAGGTCCCGAGGGCCTCGGGTGAGTTTCGGATGGTTAACGGATCAAAAATTGGACTTAAACAGCTGCTGCAATTTTTCTCTTCTGCTGGAAATTCTGGGCTGTGATCGAGCCCAAGATCGAGGCCCAAGATTGAGCTCCCAAGATCGAACTCCCGAGATCGAACTCCCGAGATCGAACTGGACAGATCGAGCTCCCAAGATCGAACTGGACAGATCTGTAAGTTATAAAAATAGAGGCATTCAACCCATTTGCCATTTTTGACAAACTTGAGCTTGAACAGAGGCGACTTTTGACAGATTTTCAAGGAAAGACATTTGGAGTAAGTGATTCCAACGCGGATTTGGTCTATATACACAAATATATCATTGTTTTTACCATTTAATTAGTGTTTTGAGATTAAAATTTGGAAAAATTTAGAAATCTCATAGAAACGAATTTTTGAGATTTCGGCATCGATTCGGAGTCGGATTTGAGTGAAACTGGTATGGTTGGACTCGTAATTGAATGAGTTGTCGGATTTCATAACTTTTGCCGGATTCCAAGATGTGGACCCCACGGACGAATTTTTAATTAATTTCAAGATTTTTATTAAAAATGTAGTATTTTCTTATAGAATTAATTCCTATAATTTTTAGTGATTGTATCGAATTATTTTGGCTAGATTTGAGTCAGACAGAGTTGGATAATCGTGGAAAAGGCCTTATAGTGGATTAAATTGGAGCAAGATGAGGTAAATCTCTTGTCTAATCTTGTGAGGGGGAAATTTACCCCATAGGTGATTAAATTAAATAATTATTGCTAATTGCGGAGGCTACGTATGCACCAGTATTTTAAAAGGCGTGGGCGTAAGGCGGGGTATTTTACATATGCCTCAGCGAGGCGTAAGCCCCATAAGTATTTAATTTTTAATATTTTATAAAATAATATAATGACAGTTAATATTTATAAACAGGTAAAATTGCATAAAAATTGAAGAAAACTATATATATGTGTGCTCCATCCCCACACAAAACTAATCAAAACAATCTATTATACGTTACTTACAAGCACAAGTAATTTGAGTCTAAAAGAATAAAGTTTTTTATATGGAGAAACAAAAAGGATGATTAACCTGCAATTTGAACTTTAAATTTGCTGCTATGAAGAAAAATGTAGTTCTCTTTCTATTTTAAAAAAAAATTAAATATTCGTTGCTTTTGGGAGATATTAGCAGACTAGTGGACAAGATAAAAAATTGAGAAAATCATGAATTAGGGCTTAAATCAATAAAAAAGGTCTTTACTTTTAAATTTAATACTTTTGAGTTCCTTTTTAAACCTTTTGAGTAATTACCAAACTGACTTTTGAGAATTTGGGTATTATATGAAGGACTAATTCAACAAATTTTGTTTTAATTTGAAAAAGTCTCTAGGGCTTACTCCTTACTAAAAAAATGCGCCCTGAACGCCCGGGCGTACGCCCCAAATTACGGGGCGTACGCCTCTTGAGACTTTCGCCCCACACCATCGCCCCGGGGCATTTTTGGTATGCCTCGCCCCGGGGCTCGCCCCAGAAACACCTTTTAAAACAGATGTACGCACGAGGTGACGAGAGTCCGTGCGTAGCTACTATTAATGCTAAAATCCGGGTAGTTTAGGACTCAAAGCATGAATTACTTGTGTAAATTGTATTCTTTATTAATTAAAATATTTGAGGTATATATTGTGAATTGTTATGAAAGGTAAAAAAATATAAAATTTTCATATGCTTAATTTTTGTTTAGATTAATTAATTGTTGAAATAAAATTGTTATCCTCTCGAATAAATTTTATAATAAATATACTCTCCTTCTGGAGGCACATAAGAAAATGTCCTCCTTTCTTGTGGAGCGGGCCGAACGCCTCGGCAAGATAGATGCATCTATGGATCGTGCCGCACGTCCCTCGGCAGTGTACACGAAACTCTGGATCGGGCCGTACGTCCTCGAAAGAAATCGTGCTTAGCAATAATAATAATTACACGATACTTTGACGGTTTATTGCAGCTTGTAAAGCTATTTGATAAATTGGAAATTCATTGAAATTGAATTGCACCTTGTAAAGCTATTTGATAAATTGGAATTTTTATTGAAATTGAAGGATTTAATATATATATTGAGAATTGTTACATTTTGAAGGAATTTAATTATTTTTGCTGGTTAAATAAATTATTGTTATATTCTATGAATCATGCTGATTTAAATATTCTAGTTTTATTTTAATTATTATTATTGACCCATAGTGAGTGTCAAAGTCGGCCATCTCGTCTCTACCACTTCGAGATTAGGCTTAATACTTATTGGGTACACGTTGTTTACGTACACATACTACACTTGCTGCACTTTTTGTGCAGGATCTGAGACATGTACTAGTGGATGACATATCATCACATATCCACGTCATCCCGAGACATAGTGGTGAGCTGCCTTTCTGAGCCGTTCTGCAACTACTAGTGTCTCTTCTTATATTTACATTCTGTCTATTTCATTTCAGACAGTATTTGGAGTTTTGTATAATCTACTAGATGCTCATGTACTTGTGACACCAGGTCTTGGCACGCAAATATTGGTAGAATTTAGTATTTTATTATTTTCTTGGATTAAAAGTTTAATCAATATATGCTTAATTTATTAGTTGGTTTGCCTAACTGTAGTGTTGGGCGCCATCACGACCTATAGATGAAATTGGGTCGTGACAGTTTGAGATCTTTATACTTTAAAAATGATCACAAAATATATGATAATATTATATATTTTTGGTAATAAATATGATTACCGAATATATTATAAAAATTATTTTTATAAGAAAGGAAACACTTTACAAGGGTTCTTGCAGAAGCTACGCATGAAAAGTGTGGCCTATAAGGTACCAAAGGTCACACTTTGAAAGTGTTTTTGTAGGAGTTAAAAAGCATTGCTATAAGCGTATGTACAAGCGTGGCTTATGTACCGTATAGGCCACACTTTTGAAGCGTAGTTTCTAAAGCAACACTCGTAAAGCGTGGCCTTAGGGAAAATGTTACGCTCGTTTAGGTCACCCCCTGAAAAGCGTTGCTTAAAGTTGAAAAGTGTGGCCTTTGATTAAATGCTACACTTTTTGATAGTTTAGGCCACACTTTTTAAGGGTGGTTAAAGATCTAAAATGTTGTAGTGCGAGAAAATAGAAAATTCCTAAACAACTGTAATCCTGAATCCGTTGGACAAGTAAGACTCATTGTCGAGCTCTTCAAGCCAGCAACCACTTTTTAAAAAAACATCATATCATATTATACTAAAAGTAGAAAGATCTTACCTTCAAAGTTTATTTACAAAAATATCTTTTAAATTTTGAGTGACCATTTTATCCTTAAAAAAAATACCTTCCATTAAATGATTTCTATCTTTTTACCCTTCAAGCAATTAATATACATGTAACATTTTTGTACAATATATATATATATCTTCAATTAATATAGTTATTGACTGTTTTATGTATAGTGGATTTTTACAATTTCAATTAATCAAAATCTGAAAGCAAATGAGAAGACAACTATGAATTTATTAATCATCTTATGAAGAAACTGTTGTCTCTTGCATTCCCCAATGATCCATGTTTTTTCGACTCCTTACATATACATCTCCTCTTTTACTATCTATTTGAATTTGGTTTAGAGAGCACAGATGAGGTATTTCTTCGTGGATGTTCTTTTTTTTTTTTGGTTGTCAATTAGCTTCTTGCATCTTACTTATCATATAAATTATATTGTTTAATGGATGTTTACGAGTTTGATCCCTTATATGAAAGTAAAGAGCTGAAATTTTGTTTCAACATGTTATGAGATGTTTTTATTTTTTCAGGAAAAACCAATTGACGTGATGCTTTTATAGATAATTGGATAGAAATCTGCTTGGAATTGCGCCGATACAAATGAGATGGGCGGCATTACTTTCTTTCTAACATGATCGTTTTTCTTTGACACATTTTTTCCAATTTCTTTTTCCTTGAGTAATTTTCTATTTGATTGTGCAGTCCGCACAGCATGAGAGTTTCCTTACGTACATTTAATTATCACATGGTTAATTTTTTTTTTTTCCATATTTTCACAGTTTTTATATTGTCTTTTCGTTTCTTTGTTTTCTCAAACCTGGCATTTCAATTAATAAAAGAACTAGTGAATTTACTCGCGCTTCGCGCGATTAATAAAGGACTTAAATAATTTTTTTAATATTTGAATATTAAAATTATATTAGTCATCGAATCTAAATGTATTAGAGTTCAAGTTCTAATCAATTTTATTATTATCGATCTTATATCTTTTCTAGCTTTTTCTTATTGGGGTTTTATTGTTAGATAGTTAATCTTTTTTCTTAATAACCTAAACGTATATACGTGATGCTATACCTATTTCTCATCTTTTACCTTTTCTTTTTTTTTCTTCTTATTTTCTTTATTGCTTTCGCAACCATTTATTTTTCAGAAAAAAATGTCAAATATAAAAATACAAACTCAAATATAAATTACAGAAAATAGTCCAAAAAAATTGACCTACTGATATTGTCGAGTCTCAGCATATTTAATCTCGCATGAAAATATTAAAAATAATTCTGGATAGTTGACTCGCTCATCGCTTTATGAAAATTAAAGCCTTGTCTGTATTGGCTTGATGAATTGCCGCATGTCAAGTTATGTGAATTGGTTTAAAATGAAAGTGAAAGAAGTGATAAAATTGTGAGTAATTGAAAAGAAGACGACATTGGTGAATATGCTAATAAACTCTTGACTGAAGGATTTTTTGAGGGAAGTGGTAAAAAAAAGATAGAGAAATTGATGAGGAAATATTTTATACCATACATTTTCGTTCCTCCCCCCTTCCCCCCCCCCCCCTCCCCGTTTTCTTTCCTTATTTTTCTTTTTCTTCTTTTCTTTCTCCCCATTATCTTTTCCTTTCTCTCCTTTATCTTTTTCTCTTGGTTCTAATTGGCGTTCCGCTCCTCTTTCCATTTGATAGGCGAAAGTATTTTATTCTTCCAGATTTTCTGTAAATTCGCAGGCTTATTTTCTTTGTCTTGCTATACAATGCTCTTACATTTTAATATGGTTACCATAGTATATAAATTCAATGAAGAAACTGTAATATATTTTATTTTTCAACAGCACTAACAAAATGTGCCATCAAAGAGACCAAGAAATTTAATATGTATATATAAAAGAAAAACGAAGCACCTGTAGTAGATGAATAAAATCTTCAAACTCAATATTTTCAATCCCTGCCAAAGCTCTTAGGATTTGACCATGTGGCTTCTTGTTCTCCTCGGTAGATGTACTCATCAAGAAATATGTTGTAGCTCCTCTCCTCACCGCCATAAAATGATGGTGTTCTAAGGTACTATAAAAAGCATCAAACATCAAATACCGTCACATTTACAGAAACAAGCTAGGATTACTATTTATCGCTTCTCTCATTTATTTGGCATTTTCCTCAGTTTTCTCCTTATTTTTCTGTTATGTAATTATTTCTTTTTCCTAAAGATGTCACCTTTCAGATTCATTCGGTTACACTTTTTCCATACGTTGTGAAGAAAACTCCTCACTAAAAGGGCTTTATAAATTTTTTGAAACGTTTTTTCCCCTTCCCCGATTTAACAAGATCATTAGCAGTGAATTTCAAAAGTAAATCCATTCTGATATCTAACCTCCATTGTTCCTATTTAAGTGCACTCAACATCCAGCATAACTGCATTATTTTCTTCTCTCAATGAAAGGACTCTCTTTGAAACACATGTTTCTTTCGGGCGAGAGATTTGTATTTTCCTTGGTTAAAAACGATGAAGTTTATTTTTTTCCTGATATTTTCTGTGCTCTTAATTTGGTGTCAGGTTTGGCTTTTCTTCTTGATTTTATTTTTTGGATTCTGAATAACTTACTCAAGAATAGGGGTGTATATAGGTCGGGTTGGTTTGAATTTTTCAATAACTAAACCAATAGTGTCGGGTGTTTAAATCTATAAACCATACCAAACCAAAAAAGGCAGGTTTTTCAATCTCGATTTTTTTCAGGTTTTTCGGTTTTCGGGTTTTTTTCCCGGTAAACTCTTCATAGCGCAAAATATGTAACTTGTGCTCTAATTATTTCTTTAATCCTAATAGAATACAACTATATAATGTATTTTTCAAGAAAATAACACAATAATATGAGATTAGTCATAGCATTGTACTAAATAATATTCAAAAACAAAGATAATAAAATCACATAAATAAAATATTACTAATTAATATACCATAATAAAAATTAAGATAATCTAAAAATACTATATAAGTAATTTTAAAATAAGAATATCTAATAAGTACTAATTAATTATACAACTAAACACTAAAGAAAAAAATAAATTAGGTTATGCATTTTTCATTATAAACTAATGGAAAACTAAAAAATGGATATCCAACACTATTGCCATTCTTAGTGTTGAATTGAATTTCCTTTATTATGATTAGTATTGATTTGAACTTTATTTGACTTACTACTTTTATGGGTAAAATTTATTGGACCATTCAAGAATGTTAAATCTAAACTTTAAATAATACGTTTAAAGATAAAATTGTGAACAAGTTTAAAAAATATTTATAAATTATATTACAATAAATATTTATATGTATAAAATATTTTTAAAAATTGTACAAATGTAATGTCGGTTGGTTTGGTTTCGGTTTGACTTTTTTTAGTTAAAACCAAACCAAATCAATTATGGTCGGCTTTTTTTGCCAACACCAAACCAAATCAAACCAACCCACAATCGGGTTTTTTTTCCGGTTTAACTCGAATTATCGATTTAGTGCGATTTATAGGTTTTCTTTGTACACCCCTACTCAAGAATGTTAAAAGAGGAGGAATTTTAGTTTTACTCAAGTGACGGAGCAGTACATCATCTGACTATTATTAGGTATGTCGTCACTTATAAAATTTTACGGATGCAATCGCAATCCGCAACCGCATATACGACTTAAAATGCACCCCGTATATGCGACATAAATTGCAATCTGCATGTGCGAGTGAGTCACAATCAACAAACGCAACTTATAATCGCAATCATTGAATGCAACTTATAAATCGCATTTAGTGAATGGCGACTTATAAATCACAAGCAGCGAATGCGACTTATAAATTACAATCATTAATTGAGACTTATAAACTTATATCTCTAAAGTTGGAAAAAATATTAACGTGGGATTTTTGCTGAATTTTGGTATTTTTTGTGCTCTTAATTTGGTATCAAGTTTTGCATTTTTTCTTGATTTTGTTTCCGGGATTCTGAATAACTCTACTGAAGAATGTTAAAAGAGGAGGAATTTTGGTTTTACTCAAGAAAGATTCTACTTAGTATATCACCTGACTATTATTAGGTATGTCGTCACTTATAAAATTTCACGGATGCAATCGCAATCAGCATATGCAACTTGTAAATCACAATCCGCGTATGCGACTTAAGCGACATAAATTGCAATCTGCATGTGCGAGTGAGTTGCAATCGACAAACGCAACTTATAAATCACAAGCGCTAAATGCGACTTATAAATCGCATTTAGTTAATCGACTTATAAATCGCATTTAATTAATCGACTTAGAAATCACAAGCAATGAATGCAACTTATACATCTCAATCATTAAATGAAACTTATATCTCTAAAGTTGGAAAAAAACTTAAGTGAAGCTCCATTATTTTTACCAAAAAAAGGCCTAATATATAATGAAGTTCTAAACATTTTTTTTTTTTGACAAATTTGGCTAGAAAAGATTTTTTTAAAAGATTAATTAATTTAAAAAGATAATAATATATTTTTTTTATTACCAAACATGCCATGTGGACAAAAAGTATCCATGTGGCAGTGAGGTCATTCGGGGGCTGAAGTTGAAGAGGGCAATTAAGACCATAACTAGTTTAGGTATGTACTAAATAAAATGTGCCAAGTTAAGGGGTCCGATATATTATGCTTTTTTTAATTGTTAATTTGCATTAGTTGGTGATGTGTGCACACAGTCAAAATCCTATGACTCTGTCCAAAACAAAAGTTGTTTAACACGACATGTTAAATAAAATTAAACTAAGAAAACTGATACATCACGATTGATGTCGCGGCAAAGTTCATCTAGGCCACTATGCAAACTTAGCAATCAGGTATAAACATTTCCCGGAAGCAAAAAACAAAACCTTCAGCTATCAAAGCTAATATCATCACATGAGATGAGTGTTGAGAATAAACCCCCTACAGAAATAATATTTACAGTAATAAAAGCGGAATAATAACGTAGCACCGAGATACGGTAATTAACAAGAATAAAAGAGTGACAACGACACCAAGATTTTTACGTGAAAAATCCTTTTGAATAAAGGAAAAAATACGGCCCTGAGAGGAGCAACTGATATCACTATAACAAGGAATTTTACACTTTGTAGGTCCGAGTAAAATACTCCAAAGACCACTACAACACTCAAAAGAAATAACCCTCCTTTGATATTCTTACCTTACTACAATATCGCTCACTCTCTATTTTCCTCACAGACTATTTTCTTATACCTTGTCTGTGAAACCTCACTCTTTCTTTCTCTCTTTGTTGGTGTGTATTACAATGAGAGCAAGACACATATTTATAGTGTTTAGGATTGCTTCATTGATGTCATCAATTATATCATGAGTTTGGCAAGAGTCAAATATTCAATGTGAAACCAAACAAATATTTGCCATAAAATCTTCCTTACTATTCCTTCAGTTGGCTTGACAATTCAAAGCACAAAAGGAAGATGTCTTCCTTACACATGGGATGGACCCATCAAATCTCCTCCTCCAGTCCCATGCACCTGAAGGAGGTAACTCCAGTTTTTCATATAGAGTTCATGCCGACAAGTTCTTTTCACAATTCGAACTTGTCTCTTGGTACCACCTTGGTCAGCATATCTGCGGGATTCTCACTTGTAGAAATCTTCAAGACTTTTAGAGATTCATTCTCTACTATTTCTCAAATCCAGTGATATCTCACGTCGATGTGTTTGGTCCTTGCATGGTACATGGAGTTCTTGCTAAGGTCTATTGCACTTTAACTGTCACAATAGACGACATACTCCTTCTGATGCAAGCCAAGCTCTTGAAGGAACCGTTTCAACCATATCATCTCCTTGCCAGCTTCAGTAGCGGCAATATACTCCGCTTCAGTTGTAGAGAATGCGACGCACTTCTGCAACTTTGACTGCCATGATATAGCTACCCCTGAAAATGTAAACAAATATCCAGTAGTGGATTTTCTATTATCAATGTCACCTACCATATCAGCATCTGTATAGCCCTTCAAGATTGGATCAGATCCTCCAAAGCACAAACAATCTCCTGTGGTACCTCTCAAGTACCTGAGTATCCACTTGACTGCTTCCCAATGTTCCTTTCCAGGATTTTCAAGGAATCTGCTAACAACACCAACTGCATGTGCAATATTAGGTCTGGTGCATATCATTACATACATCAAGCTTCCGACTGCCGAAGAATAAGGAACTCTAGTCATGTTCCCTTTCTCCTCCACACTTGTAGGACATATCTTCTTGCTCAACTTTAGATGACTAGCAAGAGGTGTGCTGACTGGCTTAGCATTCTTCATGTTGAAGCGTTCTAGTACACGTTAAATGTACTTCTCCTGAGACAGCCACAACTTTTTGCTTGTTCGCTCTCAAACTATCTTAATACCCAGAATTTGTTGTGTTGGGCCCAAGTTCTTCATATCAAATTACTTGGACAAATCTCCCTTCAATTTTGCGATCAGTCCCTTGTCTTTTCCTATAATTAACATGTCATCCACATACAACAACAATATAATAAAGTTATTTTCAGAAAATCTTTTGAAGTATACACATGGATCAGAATATGTCTTTGTGTAAGTTTGACTTTTCATGAATGAGTCAAACTTCTTGTACCACTGCCTTGGTGTCTGCTTCAACCCATAAAGACTCTTATTCAGTTTGCACACCATGTGTTTCCTTTCAGCTATTTCAAATCCTTCTAGTTGCTCCATATAGATCTCCTCTTCCAAATCTCCGTGAAGAAATACAGTTTTCACGTCCAACTGCTCCACTTCAAGATCTAGGCTAGCTGCTAAGCTCAAGATTGTTCGAATAGAAGTCATTTTGACAACAGGTGAGAAAATTTCGTCAAAATCAATACCTTTCTTCTGCTCGAAGCCCTTTACCACCAATCGAGCTTTGTATCTGACCAGCTTGCCATTTCCATCTTTCTTGAGTTTAAAGACCCACTTACATTTGAGTGGTCCTTTGCCCTTTGGAAGTTTAACCAGCTTGTACGTGCCATTTTTCTGTAAAGATTTCATCTCTTCTTGCATGGCTTTCATCTAACTTAAAACACCTGATCTTTGGTTTTCAAAATATAAACCCATAATTTTCGTGAAGCATCATCAATAAAAGTAACAAAATATTTGTTATCGCCCATCGATTCAATTTCCATTGGACCACAAATATCAGAATATACCAAATCGAGTATATTCAATTTTCTTTCAGACGATGTCTGAAACGATACTCTATGTTGCTTACCAAATAAACAGTAGTTACAGGGTTTTACCGTTGTATCTTTGGCATAAGAAATGAGTGATTTCTTGGCAAGAATCTGCAATCCCTTCTCGCTCATATGACCCATCCTTTTGTGCCACAAATCTGCAGAAATCTCATATTGTGTCGCGTTCAATTCACCTTGGCATATTTCTGCATTTGTCATGTACAATGTGCCACGAGCAACTCCCTTTGAAATCACCAATGATCCCTTGGTGAGTCTCCACTTTTGATTTGCAAAATAGTTCTCGTATCCATCTCGGTCTAGAGCAATTCTAGAGATCAAGTTCATCCATAAATCAGGTACATGTCGCACGTCCTTCAGAACCAATGTGCATCCGACATTTATCTTGATACAAATGTCACCAATCCCCGCAATCTTTGAGTAACTTGTATTACCCATTTTCACAAGGCCGAAATCACCTCCTACATATCTGCAAAAAATATCTCTTACCGGTGTGGCATGGTAAGATGTTGCTGTATCAACCACCCATTCCGACTATGGACCTGATAAGTGCATGCATTCATCTTCCTCGTTTATACAGAGGACAACATTATCATTGTTTTGCACCATGGCGGTTGTGTTGTCATCATTCTTCTGGCCACTAGTTTCACATTTGCCTTTCCTTGGATTTGGGCAATCTCTTTTGAAGTGACCTGGTTGATCACAATTGTAGCAATTTCTAGCTCTTGATTTGGATCGGTTCTTAGACTTCCCATGAGATCCGGATCTACCATAGTTGCTCAAACTCCTTTGATAATTCCTGCCTTTACCTTCTGTGATGAAAGCATGTCCTTGATTTTCAGGCTTCTTTTTCATCTTCTCATTGAGTAAAAGAGCTGATGTGACATCTTTCAACTCAATGGTAGTCTTAGCGTGCAGGATGGTTGTTGCCAGATTATCGTACGAAGATGGCAACGAGTTCAACAACAAGATAGCTTTATCTTCTTCCTCGATTTTCACTCTGAGATTGGCGAGCTATGTGATTAGTCCGTTAAACACATTTAAATGTGACAAAATTTGTACCTTCACCCATGTGTAGGGCGTATAGCTGCTTTTTCAGATACAATTTATTTGTTAGCGTTTTGGACATGTATAGGCTTTCCAACCTTGCCCAAATGCCACGTGCAGTGTCTTCGTCAATGATGTTATTTACCACATCATCTGATAAGTGCAACCTGATTGCACTAACAGCCCTTTCATCCAAGTCGGTCCAATCCTCAGCTTTCATGGTATCAGGCATTTTGGCATCAACATCTAGTACCTTGTGTAATCTATGTTGGATGAGCAGATCTTAGATCTCTCATCCTTTTTTACCAAGTTGAGAAACTGCTATCTCCGTTAAATTTTTTACCTTGTACTTTCCTCCGAACATTTTTATTTTTCACTGAATATAGTACTACCGACAGTGAATAGTATTTATGTGAATGAGTAGAACGTATGCTCTGATACCAGTTGTTGGGAATAAACCTCCTACAGAAATAATATTCACAGTAATAAAAGCGAAATAATAACGTAGCACCGAGATACGGTAATTAACAAGAATAAAATAGTGACAACGACACCAAATTTTTTACGTGGAAAACCCTTTTAAATAAGGAAAAAACCACGGCCCTGAGAGGAGCAACTGATATCACTATAACAAGGAATTTTACACTTTGTAGGTCCGAGTAAAATACTCCAAAGACCACTACAACACTCAAAAGAAATAACCCTCTTTTGATATTCTTACCTTACTACAATATCGCTCACTCTCTATTTTTCTCACAGATTATTTTCTTATACCTTGTCTGTGAAACCTCACTTTTTCTTTCTCTCTTTGTTGGTGTGTATTACAATGAGAGCAAGACACATATTTATAGTGTTTAGGATTATTTCATTGATGTCATCAATGATATCATGAGTTTGGCAAGAGTCAAATATTCAATTTGAAACCAAAAAAATATTTGCCATAAAATCTTCCTTACTATTCCTTTAGTTGGCTTGACAATTCAAAGCCAAAAGGAAGATGTCTTCCTTACACGTGGGATGGACCCATCAATGAGAACTGTTTTGCTTATAGTCTAAAATGCAGTTTTCAGGGAGGAAAAACATAGTAAGACAACTCTTCACATAACTACCTCAGCAAGGGTTGGCAACATTGCTTTCATTGTTCAATGATTCTGAATGGAGTAACTGTATATTATCTCTTTTATTCACATATATCAACCAATTCAATTTCATACTGGATCCATGAGTTTGGCGGTACTGGAGGCCTACCGTTTTTCCCAAAGCTGCATCAACAAAAGGCATGAACGTAGAAACTTTTTATCACAACGAACAAGTTTAAAAGATGCAATAATTTGTATATACCCCAAAGATGGTGGAACAATGAATCTTCTCTTTTCACCAACATGCATACCTGTACAGCTTAAGCTTAGGCACGCATAAGAGACAGTATAATAGAACGCTTAAGATATAAAGGATACAGTTTCAGTCCATAAAAATGATTACCTTCAATGCCAATGTTTACCATGTTCTTGTCACCTGATCAAAGACAGCAAATAAATATGAAGAGGCAAAACTTGTATACGGAAAGGAGTGAAGAGAACTCTCTTGAAAATCACAGGAGGAACTGAAAAGTTCCACCTAAACTATATATACTCCTCATCTGTTTGTCCAAACAACTAAAAGATCAGTGTGTGTGTGTGTGTGAGAGAGAGAGAGAGAGAGGGAGAGCAAGAGACAGAGAGAGAGAGACCTAAACGGAATTTATGGGGAGCTTCACCAATGTTAGAGCCAACGACTCATCCTGTACCTCTTAATTTGGCAGTGAAATAAATTTTGACCTGGACAAAAGAAAGGATAACTCAGTAGTTATTACTAGCATTGTGTTTGCACCACCTCTATCTAAATTATCAATAGAGTCAGTCACCTGCTTTCCTATGGAAGCTGCTTTTCCATCTTGTTTTCCCTTCACCAGCACCTCAAAAGTCACTCCATCTGATAATGTAAGTACCTGTGGTGATGTGGCATTCTCAGTGATCTCCTTAGGAGTTGCAAGTGAGCTTTGATTTTCCATCTCCAATTGAGATGATGATATATTTGAGTCACAACGATTTTTTTGGTTTTCAATCTTCCTTTTCTTTTCTTTCGTTCTATCCTGAGAATGGCACATTTCAGTTACTGGTTCGGGACTTTTGTTTGGAGCTCTGCATATTCAAAGTGCAAGTCAGACCTTAAGCATGCCTCAGAAGAGTCTTTTAACAACAAAAGTACAATCGTACAATAAACTTAAATACTCAAAAAAAAAAATCAAATATTTATAGCCTAATTTAAATTTTCAACTATGAAAAATGAAACATATTCACTTATGTATTTTAGGTCTGCAGTTTGTTGCTTCACACATAGGCGTAATTCTTTTCTCAGCACCAGATACACAAAGTATTTTATTTTATTGATGCATACAAGATATTTTACTAACAAGTAGTTATGAGACTGAAAACAAAAATAAATTGAGTAAACCATCTAATCTAAAGATAGAACTCGTTTATTTATTTGTTTAGTCCAACTCTACACAGACACCAATAAAGCTTATAGCAACCATGTCATCAGGCCTACATAAAGCAGCCATTTTTAGCAGCCAGGCTATTACATTATCAAATTCTATAATAGCTACAATGTATACAAGTATTTTAAATTAGGACAAAAGGAGTAGTGTAACACAAAGATTATTGTGCAAAGCAAACCTTGGCAACGTCATTCCATCTGATAATGTAAGTATCTGATGACATGGCACTCTAATTGATCTCCTTAAGAGTTGTAAGTGAGCTTCGATTTTCCATCTCCAACTGAATGACGAAATATTTGAGTCACAACGGTTTTCTTGGTTTTCAATCTTCCTTTTCTTTTCTTTCTTTCTCTCCTGAGAATGGCACATTTCAGTTACTGGTTGGGGACTTTTGTTTGAATCTCTGCATATTCAAAGCGCAAGTCATCAAGCGAAACCAGTTAGTTAGACAAGAACCTAAATGTAAAAACTAGCAGAAGTCATCCATAAAGGTTTAACAGTGAACCAAAGGAGATAAGATGCTAATCCGAATAGCCAATCTGCTGACAGCATTTTTTCCCATTCTTAAAGCATCACTGGCACCTTCTTGCAAATAAAGGACTAAATGCAACTTAGTGAATGAAAATAACTCAAATGGGTTGATCAGGTTTTTAGCTTCCTTTTTCTCTTAAAATTCTTTTTTTGCTCTTTTATTATGTGAACCAGATATTCCGGTCATTTCTTCTCCCATTTACATTTCAATTTATGGATAACTCGTCCTCAAATTAGAGGGAGTCAAACAAGACTACCTTAATAGAGTTCTAAATTATACTTGATCCTAGTATATCTTACTCCGGGAGTACATTTTCTAGACGTAAACTAAATTCTATTTGATCCTTGTACATCTTGCTCAGGATCAGAAATGCATTTCCTTGAAGCAAAGTTAACAATTGCAGGGATGAGGATATGAGCAAATCATATACTACTGTCAAAAAGGAAAAACTTGAAAGGAAAAGATAAAAAAGCTTACTTTCCAGTGATTGATTTCTGACATCGAATTATAGTTGGTGGACAGCTGCTGTTATTCATAGCCATTGGTGTATCTTCTTTGAGTCCGCAATCAGTTGCTGTATTATTAAAGCTTGTACCTCTCCCCTCAACCGGAAGCAAAAGCCCTATTTTGCCTAAGAAAAAATCATCTTTTGAAAATTTAGGACTCCTAATGAAGCTAGACCTATATGATCGAAGCAGAGGAAATTGAAAAACGATATGTCAGGCTTCATGAATTTTAGATCTGAAATTTTATACTTATGCATCAAACCCCAAGAAGATGAAACTTAAAGTGAGTTTGCTGAGGATACAACAACAACATACCCAGTTTGCTGAGGATATGATGTAATATTAACCTTTCAAACTTCATAGCATTACTTCGTCTCTCACTGTGTAAATAAAATAGCATTTATATCTTAAGTAGTATACTATTATGGTCTGGAAGTATAAATTATGTAACCTTGTTCATAAGAATTTTCATAGATAACTAGTTTGGGCTTTTCTTTTGACTTTTATAAGGTCAAGTTTACTTGGGATTGATGCATAGTTCTTGTACAATTATTTAAGCCAGAAGACTAGTTGATTTGTTCATCTAATATAATCCGCACACATATTATACTGAAGAAAGATGAGTTCATCATATAAGCTATATTGGATCAGTCTTCCCTATAAGGTTCCTATAGTAAATATGTGATGAGACTACTATCATTAAAATAATATACTGGATCAGCTCACTCTACTACAGGTTCCTATAGTAGATATGTGATCAGCTCTTTCACATGGAGATTACAAAGACATACGTCTTGTAAAGACTATATCCACTTTCTGCCATCTAAAGACTACAACATCATTTTTAGCCTTCCCAGCCAACTTGTAAGATTTACAAATTTACACAACTATTAATTTCCAATAAAGGCCAACTAGTAATTCCAGACCAAACAGGTCATGCATGCTGCAGCATAACTTATAAAACAGACAGCAAATATGATATGGCAGCATGTCACGCACCTGCATCATCATCGAAGCTGTTGATCCATTGGCGCCTATTATCATCAGCAACGGTTTGGATTTCCAGCAACGCTGGTTTGCTAGCTGTCAACTCTGTATTTTTCTCACATACTGCATTGCTAATATCTTCTCCATACAAGTCACTTGACCAAAATGAAATAGTAAAGGAAAAGTGACAGAATATGATTAAGCATCAAAATAATCTTTTAAAACAAAAGTAAAAGCAAAATAAATTCTGAATTTTCTCTTCAGATAGTGTTGTGAATTTCTGCAAGTTCGACACAAAGAGGGAGAGAGAGAGAGAGGGGGGAGTTTTTTTTCAAATCGACCAGTTGTATCTCCTAATCCAATAGTATGTATACTGTTTTAGTGCTGGTACAGGTTTAGTTCATCTTAGATAAGTAAAAAGAGTAGTGAATTTTCTTATGCTATGCTAATGCTGCCAAAGTATACAACCGAAAACTACACTCAACAATGAAGGATACACTCCAAGTTCATCAGTTCCAGTACTTTTACTGCTGGTTCCGTTGGAAGGGAGGTAATAACCGGCAATGTGGATGCCACGTGGACCGACAACTGAGAAAACAACATCATCAAACTCCTCGAACTCAAGATCCAACTGACAGCAATGAAATTCCTTGCACAATGAGCAGATCGAAATTGGAAGTTGACTGCCAATGGCACATCGAACTATCGATCTTGATTTCCACAATCCACTACGCTCCCCCAGTGTCGCCTGCAATCATCATCTAAATTCATTCCATTACCTTTTTTTAAATTTAACATTTACCCAGTAAAGGAGATAACTCATTTGATAAATTAAATAAACCTGTGAAATCCGAACACGCCTTTTATTATTATGCAACTGTAGCGTGTAAGGTTTCCCTGGTTCTATAAAAGCCCCTGAGGAAGGAGAAGACACAAACTCTTGAAATCAAATTGATCATAAAAATTGGACCTTTCTGCTAGTGCTACATACAGAGAAATTATGTTTGAGCCAATCATTTTTTTCACATAATTATGTGCCAAATACAAAAATAAAAGAACAAATCACATAATTTGACAACACATGATCAAACATTACCATTATGAACTGAATGCATTTACATAAAAAGAAAATTTCCATATAGTTCTATCTTTGATCAAACAAATGGGAGGAAAATAAACAAAGCACAAAATGGGAAAAATAAAAGGGGAAAATGGGTTCAGAATCAAACCCCAAAATGCCATATTTGGTATTGAGAAACTTTGCGCAAAGATGAAGAGCAGAGCGGAGCGTGAATCAGTTGTTTTCTTCAGGAAGGTGAAGTGCGACGTTTCCTCTTCATCGTCAGTGGTTTTCTTTCACGCGCTTTTTTCTTTTTCCTGATTTGTTGCCAAAATGTTGTTTATTTAGATTGCAATAGAGATTAAGTTGCTTCATATTCACGTAGTATCACTTGAAAATAACAAAGATTTTATTTTTTTACCAACTTAATAATCTTATAGTATAATAGTATGATATAACATGTGTTTTTTGAATTTTATTTTTTGAGTGATTTAGAAAATAATTTTTTTTAACTGAAGTCATGTGGATATTATATAAAATGAGTTGCTTAAATGACAGATTACTTGTGCTTTCAAGACTTGATTTAGCATTTGACGTTTTTTATTTTATGTGATATATAATTATTATTGTGTTATTTTCTGTTATTAATTTTTGACTTTAGTGTAATAAACAGTAAGTGAAGGTACCATTCGTAAAATTAACCCAAAAAATAATAGGAAAAAATAAGTTTTCTAAGAAATGGAGAGAATCCAAATGACGCACCTATTTGACTCTTTTCTTTTCACCTTTTTTCTTTTATTATTTATGAATATAATGAAAACAATTATGAAACCAGACATTGCGTGCATTTTGTTTATTTTCCTTCTAATAAAATTTACGAATAATGCACCTATTTGACTCTTTTCTTTTCACCTTTCACTTTATGTTTTTCATGAAGGTTTTTCCAATGCATGACAAGTACTTCCTTTTTTCATTTTTAATTGTCCACTTTTGATTTTGTACTTCTTTTAAGAAAAATAAATGAAGTACATGTATTTTATAATTTTATCCATAATAATATTTTCAAAAGTCTTGGGGAATAAGTAGTTAATGATAAGGTAAAACAGAAAAAAAATTATCTTTCTCTTGATTTAGTATAGTGGACAAATAAAAGTAAAAATGTATTTTTAGTATAGTGAATAAGTAAAAGTGAACGGAATTATATAAACATCATAAATATATCTCGGGATCCTTTGAAATTGAATTCATTTATTCCGTGTACCTTTAATTATTACTAATCTTAATTATTTCCTTGAACTTGACAATTTGATGTACTAATGAAAGTGAGAGACACGCGTTGCTATGTGAATTTTTTTTTCACGTGGTATTTTTTTTAAAACCTTTTTAGAATTCGATTTGTTTGGATCATCTATTTCAGGCTAGATTTGAAAAGAAAAAAATCTAGATTGAACTCCAGTATTTTTATTAAATTCTTTATTTGGCTAAAATAACAGAATTCTAATGAAGCCGCTTACAGATTTGGCCGGAAAAATTAAAAAACAATTGAGCAAATGTCTATTGCATCTAAAGAAGAAACAAAAATTAATATGCAATTGAACATCATTGTTTAGACTAAAAAAAATAATTTAGTTATAATATTTCAAAAAAAATTATTTACATATTTGGTCCAAAAAAGGAATAATATACGAATGAAACAAATAGACTTTTAACCGGAAATAAGATAAAAGAATAAAAAAAAAGAATTACATCTAAGAAAGTAACTATAAAAGAATTACATGGTTTGGAACTCTATTATTTGACTAAAGTTTCTTATTCGGCTAAAAGCCTAAAACTAATGGACTGCAAGCTAAGATAATTTACAGGCTTGGACCCAAAAGGAATAAATGCAGCATTGGAACAAGTGATCATTGCATCTAATAACAACAACAACAACACCACCAACAACAATAACAACAAATCCATCTTAATCCCCTATATGGGTCGGGGAGAGTAGTGTATACGCAACCTTACCATTACCTTATAAAGACAGAAATGTTATTTCCGATAGACTCTCGACTTAAATTGCATCTAATAAATAAATTTTAAAAATTATAGAATTGATACTTTATTATTTTGGCTAAAATATTTTTATTTGGCTAAAAGTAATGAAATTTCAGCCAAATTTTTTAAAGATTGGCTCAAAAACGAAGAAATACATAGTTGAAACAAATATCAATGGCATCTAACGAAGGAACAAAAAAAATACAAAGTTGGGTAAAATATACTTTGTATATTAAGAAAAATCAAGATACGATCATGTGGCAATTAACAGTTGAAAATATTCTATGTGAAAATTAATTATTTTTAAATTTTTCTTCACTCTCGTGCGCTTCAAAGAGATTGTATTCACACTCTTTGTCACGTCAGCATCTAAGGGGTCAAGGCTATCTATCTGCCAAATTCAGGAGGTAATTAGGACCAACATTAGTTTTGATATGCTTTTAAGAAATGGTGCCAAGTTCAGGAGGACCCGAGGTATATCATATAAAT
This sequence comes from Nicotiana tomentosiformis, assembly GCF_000390325.3. Lineage (NCBI taxonomy): Eukaryota > Viridiplantae > Streptophyta > Magnoliopsida > Solanales > Solanaceae > Nicotiana > Nicotiana tomentosiformis. The sequence continues at coordinate 194,818,903 of NC_090813.1, read as the reverse complement.
GTAACTAAGCCGAAGCAATAATATTATACGTCTGATATAATACTTTTTGTCTTATTCTATACAAGAAGATTTAAATATATCAAAAGTACATCATTCAATATAAATTAATTAAAGATTCTTCCCGCAATCATGGGATATTGTCTATTGTATAGAGTTTCTCCATTTTCTTTATTTTGGCTCCTTTTTTACTTGTTTTCTTTCGACTTCCTTCTCCCATTCACAAAACATTTAACATACTAAACTACCATTAATGTATTATTTTTATCAACTAATAACAAAAACTCATGTAATAAATTGGTAATATATTAACTTGTCAATATCTTCAGACTTAAGCCAGATTTAATGCGACAACTTTTAAATAACGTACTAGAAATACAAGATAGCCAATTAAAAACGTCACGAATCCTCCCCTCACCCATGCTCTTCGGGGAACTCTCAGTGTTGAGGAACACGTACTAGGGTGTGTGTGACTCATTTAAATCATGAGTTGGCACAAAAGCACAAATTTTCTTGTCCTCAAACAAGTCAAGAATCGACAACACTCTCAGAAATAAATCATCAACAAAGCTAAAAAATACACCAATATCATCCCCGATCAAAAAAAGAAAAAAACTCAATATAAGCACAAACCTACAATTTCGATTGGTAACAACTATTAATCTACAAGTATGTGTTTCATCAACTTCCCAAATCACTACTTCACTTTTGAGTGCCAAATCACCAACTAATTAAGGAAATAATTAAGTTATGACATCAAAGCTTCAACACTTATCCCATAACCCCAAATTTACCTTCTCTTGCTAATTCATTCCGATTGAGAAATAAATATTCTTCACTTTTTATATCTCTGTATACCATAACTTTTCCAGAGAGGATCCCTAAATTCAAAAATGCAATTCAAAATAATAATATGATATAAAGATAGGAAGAGTTTACTCACTATCGTACCATAAAATTGTCCCTTATGATCTTCTATGTTAATATAGTTATGCTTAGTCTAGAATCAAATAGGACTTTAAAGGAGCTGTAACATATGTCGGCTTATGGAAAAGAAAAGTTACAGATTTGGAGAGAAAAAATAACTACAACCTTCCTAATCCCGTTTCAAATTTTCTACCTTGTTAGCTGCCATGGAAATGAGATCTAAGCTATAAAAAAAAATCTAGAAGAAGAGAGGGAATCAGAGAAAGGCTCGATACATTTCTGAATGAAGAAGAAGGACAACTGTATAAGTGGCCACTATTTATAACAAACTAAATAATCTCCTTAACTAACTACTAACTAACTCACTAACTATGGTTTAACATTATATTATAATTAAATTATGGTTAACTATGCTGATTAACACTCCCCCTCAAGCTGATGGTTGATATAGATTCTTCAACCCTAGCTTGTTCAACAAATGCACATGTTGAGCTCTTCCCAAACCTTTAGTAAGTACATCTGCTAGTTGATCTTCAGTGTTAACATACTCAGTCTTCAGCAGACCTTGACTCAGCTTTTCCCTCACAAAATGGCAATCTATATTGATGTGTTTTGTTCTTTCATGGAAGATTGGATTTGCTGCAATTTGAATTGCAGCTCTGCTGTCATACACCAGAGTTATAGGAAGCTTAATTTTAACACCAAGTTCACTGAACAGTCCTACTAGCCAGGAAACTTCTGCTGCACATGAAGTCATGCTTCTAAACTCAGCTTCAGCAGAGCTTCTGGGCACAGTGCTCTGCTTCTTAGACTTATAGGATATCAATGCACTTTCAAACTTTACCAAATACCCTGTGACTGACCTTCTAGTTTGTATACATGCCCCCCCTCCCCCCAGTCTGAATCACAAAAGGCATTTAGTTGATTTGAAGGCTCTGCAGGCAAGAACAGCCCCAAGCCAAGAGCCTCTTTTATGTATCTTACAACTCTCAGTGCTGCTTCCATGTGAGACCTTTTAGGACAATGCATATACTGAGTAAGAACCTGAACCACAAATGCAATATCAGGTCTTATCATAGTGAGATACAACAACCTTCCAATGAGTCTTTGGTAAGCACCAGGATTGTCAAGACTCTCATCTGTCTGGATGTTGTCATTCTTGAAGTAATTATCATACTCTACTGAAGTTAGCTTCTGATTCAATTCTAGTGGTGTTCCAGCTGGCTTTTCACTACTCAAACCAGACTCATAAATTAACTCTAAGGCATATTTTCTTTGGCACATAAGAATTCCTCTTTTGGACCTGGCAAACTCAATCCCTAAGAAGAATTTAAGCTCTCCTAGATCCTTTATTTTGAACTTCTTCATAATGTATGATCTAGTACTGCATAACAGTTGTTGATTATTCCCAGTAATCAGAAGATCATCAACATAGACCAATGTGACAACTATATCATCTCCAACCTTTTTTGTGAGCAGAGAGTAATCATAGTGACTTTGTCGAAAGCCCATGTTGAGCAGGGCTTCTATCAAATTCATATTCCACAGTCTAGGTGCCTGCTTAAGTCCATAAATAGACTTATATAGTTTGCAGACCTTCCTCTTAGTCTCCCCCTGTCTGGAAAACCCCTCAGGCAATTGCATATAGATTTCCTCAGTGAGATCTCCATTTAGAAAGGCATTGTGGACATCCATTTGAAAGATCAATCACTGTCTTGAAGCAGCTAAGGCAATAACAGATCTAACAGTCATAATTTTGGCCACAGGAGAGAAAGTTTCTCCATAATCCAATCATTCTTTCTAGCTATAGCCTTTAGCCACTAGCCTAGCTTTGAACCTTTTTACTTCACCATAGGCTTTGTACTTAAATTCTATAAACCCACCTGCAACTAATGGGAGTCTTCCCAAGTGGCAAGTCAACAATACTCCAAGTGTGGTTATCTTCAAGTGCTGTAATCTCCAACTTCATTGCTGCTATCCACTTGGGATCAGTTGCAGCTTCTTTGAAGGAAGTTGGTTCTGAAATAGCTGAATAAGTTGCAAGGACCTGCTTATATGATGGAGAAATGGAATAATAGTCCACATAGGAAGATACAGGATAATGACACTTAGAGCCTTTCGAGGTAGTGACATAGTCTTGCAGCCACAGAGGTGGATTGCTTGGTCTAGAAGACCTTTTGTGTTCAACATGAGGCTCATCATCTTGTTGAGAAAGAATAGGTGCATTTTGAGTAACATCAGGCAAGTGATCAACAACAAAAAGGATCATAGAGATAACTTTTTCTGAGCTTGTAGTAGAATGAGGAACTCTCTAAGAGGAGTCTGCAGGCAACTGATTTGAACTGGTGTCAATAGACACCTCTGTTGCTGGTGGTGCAGAAGAAGAGGGAGTAATATTGCTTAGAGTAGAAGAGAGCAAATCTAGGATAGGAAATACAGGTGTTCCAGTAGATGTGGCATGCTTAAAGAGAAATGTCCTCTTGAAACACAACATTCCTGTTGACAATAAATATTTTTGAATGCAGAGTATACAACAAATAACCCTTATGAGTGGAAGAATATCCTAGAAATACAGCAGGTACTGCTCTGGGTGAGAACTTATCCAGCACTTGAGGACAAGTTGCATAGTACAAGCAGCCACAGACTTTGAGATGAGATAATGAAGGAGGGCACAAATATAGCATCTCAAATGGTGATTTGTATCCAACAATTTTAGAAGGCAGCCGATTGAGTAGATATACTGCAGTAGCAACACATTTTCCCAAAAATCTCAAAGGTACAAAAGCTTGAAATCTAAGTGATCTAGCTATTTCCAAAATGGTTCTGTGTTTTCTTTCTGCCACCCCATTCTGTTGGGGTGTATAGACACATGTACTTTGATGGAAAATACCAAGATTAGACAGCAGACTCTTTAATTCAGTGCTAAAAAATTCACTTTCATTATCAGTTCTTAGAAACTTTACAGTAGCAGAGAATACATTTTTTACTTGACTAAGAAAGTCTCTTAGAACTACAATAGCATCTTACTTAGACTGTAATAGAAAAATCCAAGTATACCTTGTGTGGTAATCAACTAGAGTAATAAAATATCTCTTACCATCATGTGTGGGCACTCTATAGGGTCCCCATATATGTTCAAACACTGATTTTGTAGTTGTACTGCTTAGCTGAAAAGGCAGCTTGGTCTGCTTTGCTACTGGACACACAGTGCAGTGATGAGAATCAGTTGTTGTGAGTTTGCTTAGCTCTTCTACTCTCTTTATTATATCTAAAGGGGCATGTCCTAACCTTCTATGCCACAAAGTACTAAAAAAAGAAGTACATGAAGAAACTGACATAGAGTTTATTGTGTAAGTACACTTATTTGTTACATGATATAGATCTTGTTTTGGAATACCTCCTTGCAGAATGTATAGTCCATGTTCTTCTCTACCAATCCCCTTCACCTGACCACTGAAGAGGTCCTGAAAAATAAAAAAGTTAGGGAAGAATCCCACCATACACTTTAGCTCCTTAGTTAGTTTTGAGACTAACAGTAAGTTGAACTTAAGGTCAGGAATGTACAAAATATTAGAGATCTCTTGATTACTTAATACAGAGGTGCAACCTGTGTGAGACACTGGCACAACATTTCCAGTAGGCAAATGTACTTTGTTTGCTTCTGTATTTGAAAGTGGTCTATGAGTGTATAACATCTCTAAACTTGAAGTCATGTGATTTGAAGCCCCAGTGTCAACTATCCATTTACTATTGACATATTGAGACATAAAAGCATTCATATGGTTTAGAATACTTGTTGCAACAACTTTGTTGAATAGATCTGATCCTTCTGAACTTCCTCTAGAAAGTAGCTGAACAATTTGCTGGTATTGCTTAGGAGTAAAGATAGGGGCTGGATGTGGCATCTACTGGAAAGGAGCGGGTTAACTCATTTGTTGTGTAGCACCTGAACTAGATGATCCATTGGCAGTAGGAGTCATGTTGGCAGTCATATTGCATCTCTCTTCACCTGAAACTTTTGCATTGCCTACATAATTGGCATATTGTCCTGTACTAATTTCTTTTCTTTTGGCTTTGATATCAGTAGGATATCCAATCAATTTGTAACAATTTTCTTTTGTATGTCCCTTATAGTGACAATATTCACACTGAACTTGACTCCTTTTGGACCTATAGTTTCCAGTGTTGTTCACACTTTTACTGCTATATAGGCCAGTACTTTCCAAGGCTTCAGTGGCCTGAGCAACTTGTGTTGTGCTTGTAAGATTCCTTTGACTCTCCTGATATACTAACTAGAGTAGGCTTTGTTTATACTTATCAGGGGAGACATCATAATCTGACTCCTTGATTTAGAATAGGACTCATTCAACCCAGTGAGGAATTGAAGAAGTCTTTGATACTCAAAGTGCTGAGCATACTGTTTGGATTCAGGATAAGGACAACCAGGACAAGGCATGAGGGCATCAAACTCATCCCACAACTCTCTAAGCCTTGAGAAGTAGTCAGTTACAGTCATAGTTCCTTGGGTCAGTGTATGAACTTCTCTATGCAAATAGAATATTCTCAAGCTATTTACTTTATCAAACCTCTCTTTCAAATCCTCCCAAACTCTATGAGCACTAGACGCATACAATACACTACTTGACAATCCTGGTCTCACATCATTCATTATCTACGAGAGAACTATAGCATTAACTTTCTCCCACAGATCATGAAGCTCAGACTCAAATTTGGACTTAGGAAATCTCCCATTGACAAAACCTAGTTTACTTTTACCTAGCAAGCCAATTCTCATTGCACGACTCCACAAGGCATAATTGTCTGATCCAGTAAGTTAAAGAGAAATCAGAGAGCTACCTGGTGTGTATGTTGGTTGTAGGTACAAAGGATGATTGTGATCGATGGTAGGAAAAATAGCAGTTCCAGCAGTGAAATTGCCAGTAATTTAGGTCACGCCAATGTGTTCATCTTCAATCGCCATTGTTGACCGAGAAACAACTTCAAAGTAAGAGACTTACAAACCCTAGCTTCAACCAAATGTTACTCTAGCTCAATTCAACTCTCAATTGCAGAATTGAAGTAACAGAGAAGACTCGATTTGTTCGCAATTTGCTTAGATTTCAATCGGTGGTTCTGATACTATGTTAGCTACCATGGAAATGAGATCTAAGATAAGAAGAAGAATAATCTATAAGAAGAGAGGGAATCAGAGAAAGGCTCGATACATTTTTGAATGAAGAAGAAGGACAACTATACAAGTGGCCACTATTTATAACAAACTAAATAATCTCCTTAACTAACTACTAACTAACTCACTAATTATGGTTTAGCATTACATTATAATTAAACTATGGTTAACTATGCTGATTAACATACCTTGCTACTATTCAATTCATCACCTAATTTTTCCTTTATTTAGTTTTCTTTTTCCTTTTTCTTTTTTCATTTCATCATTTGTCTTCTTTTTCAAAAACAAAGAATTCTTTTTTAACACTTCTTCACAGTTTTCTCTTCTTCTTCTCTTTTTTTCTTCTTTTAATCACTATCACCTTTCAATTAACTTCCTTATCTTTTAGCTTTAAGTTATGTAATTTTTAAGTGCAAAAGGAGGTTACGTAAACTAAAGATAGTATAATTAGCACAAAGATTTGACAATTTGATCACATCAGGCAGCCTAAAGATACACATCGAAAGCTTCAAATGCGTCAATCTTCAACAAGTGAAAAACTAAATAATGGCGGGTAAAAGGTAAAGCTTATCAGCCTAGATGTGTGGGACGACCCAAAATCCCACCTTAATATTCGTGATGACACCTAGTACCTAGGACTAGGTAAGCCTAACATATACTGAGCTATTAACATATTTAAACCATTTAACCATTAAATATAAACTAGTAAATGACATACATAGCTAAAACAATCAATAGTTATACATTTTCCAAAACCGATAGTACGAGTAAACACTCTACTGAGAGTGCACTAGAAATCACTAAATACAACATTGTTTGGAAATAAAGTAAACAGTAGTAAAGAACAATGGAAGATGACTCCTAGGCCTACAAGCGGATACGCAGGTATACCTTGAAGTCTCCATAACAACTTTAATAAACAGCTCGCTAACGCCAGCTCGCTCTGAAGAATCTGGATTTGCACAAAAATATGTAGAAGTATAGCATGAATACACCATAGCGGTACCCAATAAGTATCAAGACTAACCTCAGTGGAGTAGTGATGAGGTTCAAGTCAATACACTAACTAATTAAATAACCTGTGTAGAATATTAATACAAAGCTAACAACATAGAAGCAAAGTAAATAAATAGCAACGAAGGAAAATCATGTGATAAAACAACAAAATAATCAAAATACGGATAAAATACAAGTGAAACAAACTAAGAAAAACAACAACATTTATAGCCATCAAACCGTTCTGACACAAGTTTTACAACAAGAACCACCCTGAGGTACCACACCTCTTATTCACAAATCACGAGTCCCAAATCATGAATTATATACACATGGCACCTCGTGCTCACATTATCAATCACAACCGCACGGAAAACTCACGTGCCAATATCACAATCTGCCTGGCATAGTCACATGCTTAATATCACAACCCTCCCGACGTGGTCATATGCTCAATATCCTAAATCGCTCGGTGTGATCACGGGCTATCAGCCCAACCATATCTATAACGATCTAACCGTTTGTTTTGAGTATATTAGCCTCGTTACCCTATTTATTTCCTCCTATATATTATGTTGTGGTTATGTGACTTACTGGGGTGTTTGGTTTTGGTTTCAGGTGAGTTTCAGAGTGAAATGTGACACTTAGTCCCAAAGTTGAAAGTTAAGATGAGAGAGTTGACCAGAGCTTGATTTTTGTGTAGACGACTCCGAAATAAAGCTTTGACTTTTCCAATAACTCAGTATGTAATTTTGGACTTAGGAGCATGTTCGGATATCGATTTGGAAGTCAGTAGGTTGTTTCAGCTTGAATTGGTGAAATTTAGAAAGTTGAAGGTTTGGAAGATTTAGAAGTTTGAACAGGAGTTGACTTTATTGATATCAGAGTCATATTCCAATTTCGAATGTTAGAATAGGTCTGTTATATCATTTATGACTTGTGTGCAAAATTTGGGGTCAATCGGAGTTGGTTTGTTATGTTTCGACATTAGTTTTAGAAGTTAGAAGTCCATAAGTTCCTTAGCCTTGAATCGATGCACAATTCATGATTTAATTGTTGTTTGTTGTGATTTGAGGCTTCGAGCGAGTTCGTATCATATTTTAGGACTTGTTGGTATGTTCGGACGGTGTCCCGGGGGCTCCCGGCGTGTTTTGGGTTAAGTTCAAACCATTTGCTCTTGAGTTCGGACAACTAGTTTTCTGTTCTGGTTTCCTTCTATGCATTCGCAAAGGTTCTCCCGTGATCGCGTAGAGCCCTTAGAAACTGCTGGGACTTTTCTCTTTGCGTTTGCGAAGTACAGGTCGTGATCGCAGTGTTTGAGGAGATTATGAATCACGAACGCGTGAGGTGAATCGTGTTCGCGTATAAGGAAAGTGAGGTTGGGGATGAGGCATGTGGTGTTCTTCGCGTTCGCGTGTCCTTGGACGTGATCGCGTAAGTTCAGGAAGCTGGTCATCGCGTTCGCGACTGGCTTCACGCGATCGCAAAAAAGGTTTTATGAGCTGGGGAGATTTGTTCTCCGCGATTGATAAGTGGAGATTTTGACTACTTATTAGCACCTTTTAGCTTTTGTTTTAGTCCAAAAGTATTGAATTATGTTCCCGAAACTAATAAAATTTTGCAAAATTGTAGGAATACTGGAAGTTTGGTCTCCCGAGTTGAAATCCGACTAAAAAAGGAGTGTCCCAACTCTCAAAGCACAAGGAAATAAAGGGCACAGAAGCACAAATGTGCGGTCCGCATAAGGAATTCTGCGGCCGCAAAAGAAATTGTGGACCGCAGAATTGCATCTGCGGCAGCGAAACAAGAAGAAAAATCTAGGAGACCTTTCAGCAATGTGCGGCCGCAGAATTGAGTTAAGAGTCGAAGATCAGAGAGTATGCAAAAAGATCGTTTTTCTTTACTACTTTAGGAAGTTTTACATTATTTTGGTGTATTTACATTAGATTTCATCATTTTAATCTTCCATTATGAGTTTAATTAGCTTTTTTTCTTTTTTTTCTTCAAACCCCATTATGAGTAGCTAGACTTTTACTAGGGTTGTGACCCAACCCTAGTGTGTTAACCTTATGGGTATCTAATTTAGTTCTTATTTATGATTGGGTGTTGATTATTTACCTTAGTTCATGCTTCAATTTTAGAATTAATGGTTGCAAACATTGATTCATGCCTATTTGACTTAGTCTCTACTTGAGAAAGAGGGACCTAGTCTAGGATAACTTAACTAACAAGAAATTGAGTCAATTGAGAGATTGATTAACCCAATTAAAGGGTTCAACCTAGAGATAGTAATAACCCTACTTGAGCTCTTATCGACTGGTTTGGTTGATACCCAGTTGGACTAGAGAAAGCTAAATTGGGCAAAATCACTCTATAACTGATAGGTATTGAGTGGGTAACGTAGAGCTGAGAGCTATAATACACCCCAATCAACAAAACAAGCATTAACGTCTTTATCCCATTATGCAAACACCTAGGTTATGGTCACAACCCTAGGCCTTTAAACTATTTGGAAAAATACCAAAAACACTGATTCACTTCTAGTTTTTTTTTTCTTAGCTTATAATTGCTAGAGTAAAATTAGAATTAGAAATCAAAACTTGTTGTGGAAGTTCAATTTAGCTATTCCTTTCGCTTTCGTCAAGTGTATACTCCAATCACCCCTAGTAACTCCTTGTGGAAATCGACCATGAATCTTGTTGGGTACTATTTTTCCAACGTTCGTTTCCACTCACTATTGGGTGCGGATTGGACGTGGATCAATTTTTGGTGCCATTGCCGGGGAGTTAAAATGGTGTTAGCTATATGTTTCGGTGTATTTTTGGAATATCTTCTTTTCCCTCCATGTTACTAACTTGTTTAAGAAATCGTAGGTACAACCATAGCGAACAATGAGCTCGGAAATTTACCCTTAGGGGATGTGGACATCGAGGATGACCAAGTTGATGAGGCTCCTCTTGAACCTCAAGCCAATAGAAAAGGCCGAGTGCCTCATGAAAATATTCCCGCTCCACCCCCACCTCCACCACGAGCGACTCCACACCGGGTGTTACGCAATGAAGGATATGCTAGTGCAATAGTCCCTCCTCGTATTAGGGCGGGCAACTTTCAAATCACCAAAGTGATGCTCACTTTGCTAGAGCAATGAGGTTTCTTCATCGGTGCTCCAAGTCAAAATTCATACAAACATTTGAAGGGGTTTGTGGACACTTGTTGGGGGAGAAAACAAACAAATGTCTCCGAGGATGCATTGAGGCTAAGGATTTTTCCCTTCTCTCTACGGGGGAAATCTTTAAATTGATTGGAACGTTTGCCGAACCATTCTATTCATACTTGGGATGAGTTGGAGGAAAAGTTTATCTCTAAGTTCTTCTCTCCTGGGCATATGGCTACACTTCGAGATGAGATTCTAGCATTCAAGCAAGAGCCCAATTAACCATTGCACGAGATATGGGAGCGGAATAGAACAATGGTCAAGGAATGTCCCAACAACGATATGTCGGAAAACATGATTCATCAAACCTTCTATCGTGGGATTAACACAACCAACCAATATGGAGTGAATCAACTTGCCAGTGGGAACTTTATGACTACACCTTATGTAGAGGCGTGTGAGATTTTGGATGAAATGGCAGAAACATCACCAGCGTGGCAATCCCGGGCTAATGTTCCACAAGGTGATCCAAACGTGATCCACCTTCACAAAGAGTTGCATGACCATGGGCAAGCCATTGTCGAATTGACTACCACCATAAATCAACAAGCAAAGGCTCAACTTCAACAAGTGTAAAATCCTAAGAAAGTCAATGCCATGGAAGGGGTGAACATGATGGTAAACAAAATAAGGATAAAAGGTCCATAAGTGCAAAATTGAGTGGAGAATTATTTGCAAGAGGATAATGGTTTTGATAAAGATGATTCTTACAATGAACAATAAGAGGAGGTGTAATATGTGAAAAACTTTCAAGGGCAAAGAAACAACTTCCAAGGCCCAAACCAACAACAATGGCGACCTCAAAACAATCAAGGCAATTAGAATTCTAACAACCAAGAAAATTGGAGTGGCAATAATCAAGGAAATGAGGGGGGGGGGGGGGTTAACAATCAAGGCAGATGGAACAATAATCAAGGAAACCGGTTAGGTTTTCAAAGGCCCGTGATATATTAACAACCGAGGAACCCGCCTTTTTATCCTTCCCATGGTCCAAGTTCTTCAAACAATTAGATGGGACGTATTGAGAATATGTTCAAGCAAATGATGGAAAAGAATGCCGATTCGGATGCCCAACTTTCCTCACACAAAACATCGATCCTCAACTTAGAAGTGCAAATGGGGCAAATATCTCAAGCTCTAAATTCTCGTCCTAAGGGGGCACTACCATGTGACACGGTAGTAAACCCAAATGGTGGAAACAACACGGGGCATGCCATGACCGTTACTACAAGAAGTGGAAAAGGTGGGAATGTACTCACCTCAAGTCAAAGGCATCTTGTGGATGATGAGCAAGTGGTACAAGAAGAAGAGGTCCCGAATAATATGGTGTAATCAAATGATAAAGTTCATATTGATATTGATGATAGTGTGGAAGAGACTCAAGAGGAGGTGAACCCGTCATCACATTATTGACATACGAGAGCCGGTAGTGCAAAAGGCTAAGGCACCATTGCCTAAGCCTCTACCTCCATACCCCCAAAGACTTACCAAGAAAAATGGCGAGAATCAATTCAAGAAGTTCATTCAAATGATGAAGAGTCTCTCAATCAATGTGTCATTAGTTGAAGCTTTGGAAAAAATGCTCGAGTATGCAAAGTTTATGAGGATCCCGTGACAAAGAAGCGGTCAATGAATTTTGAGACCATCAAAGTCACTCATCAAGTGAGTGAAATTGTGCACTCAATGGATCATAAGTTAGAATATCCCGGTGCTTTCACGATTCTTTGTACAATTAGAAGTGCCGAGTTTGAAAAAGTTCTTTGTGATCTTGGGGCAAGTATAAATTTGATGCCCTATTCGGTTTTCAAGAACTTGGGAATTGGACAACCAAGACCCACCTCTATGAGATTGCAAATGGTTGATCCTACTATGAAGAGACCTTTGGGAGTGATTGAATATGTCTTGGTTTGTGTTGATAAATTCATTCTCGAATTTTGTCATTCTAGATTGTGAAGTTGATTATGAGGTATCGATTATTCTTGGAAGAACTTTCCTTGCTACGGGGAAGGCTCGTTGTGATGTTGAATCCGGAGAACTTACCTTCCGGGTTGGTGATGAAAAAGTGGTTTTCCATGTGTGTAAGTCAATGCGGCAACCTAATAGTGATGATGTGTGCTCTTTTGTGGATTTGATAACTGATGTTATTGTTGATGATACAAGTGCTATGATCAATGTGGGTGATATGTTGTAATCCGTCTTGCTCAACTTTGATGATGACGAGATGGATGGCTTCATGGAATGTGTGAACTTTTTGCAAGGAATGGGGTTGTACAACTATGTACCACAAAAATTGTCCTTGGATCTTGAAAATAGGACAACTCCTCCTACAAAGCCTTCTATTAAAGAGCCTCCTACCTTAGAGTTGAAGACATTGCCTCCACATCTTCAGTATGAATTTCTTGGTCCTTGTTCTACTTTACCGATTATTCTTTCCTCTTGTTTGACCAACGTTCAGGTAGACTCCACTTTGGCGGTGCTACAAAAGAGAAAGAAGGCTGTTGGGTGGACTTTGGCATATATTCGGAGGATAAGCCCGCATTTTGCATGCATAAGATCAACTTTGAGGAAGGCGCCAAACCATCTATTAAACATCAAAGGAGACTCAATGAGGCTATGCAAGAAGTTTTCAAGAAGGAGATTATCAAGTGGTTGGATGCTGGGATTGTCTACCCCATCTCCGATAGTTCATGGACTTCTCCGGTTCAATGTGTCCCGAAAAAAGGGGCATGACAGTGGTCACCAATGACAAGAATGAGTTGATTCTTACAAGAACTGTTACCAGTTAGAGAGTATGTATGTACTATCGTAAGCTCAACAAAGTCACAAGGAAGGATCATTTTCTACTTCCTTTCTTAGATCAAATGCTTGATAGATTGGTCGGTCATTTTTTCTATTGCTTTCTTGATGGGTATTCGGGCTATAACCAAATTATCATTGCTCCGGAGGATCAAGAGAAAAAAACCTTTACATGTCCCTATAGTACTTTCACCTTCAAGCGGATGCCATTTGGTTTGTGCAATGCACCGACGACATTTCAAAGGTGTATGATGGCTATTTTCACGGACACGGTGGAAGACTACCTTGAAATTTTCATGGATGACTTCTCAGTGGTTGGATACTCTTTTGATGATTGTCTTGCAAATTTGGATAAAGTATTGGCAAGATGTAAAGAAACAAATTTGGTGCTCAATTGGGAGAAGTTTCATTTCATGGTCGAGGAAGGAATTATCCTTGGCCACAAAATCTCAAAGAATGGAATTGAAGTTGATAAGGCAAAGATTGAGGTGATTTCTAAACTTCCAACTCCAACTTTGGTAAAAGGTGTGCGGAGTTTCTTAGGCCACATGGATTTCTACCGGCGCTTCATCTAAGATTTCTCTAAGGTGGTGAATCCGTTGTGCAAGCTTCTTGAGAAAGGTGCAAAGTTCAACTTCAATGATGATTGCATGAGAGATTTTGAATTGTCAAATTTCAAGTTGACAACTACTCCCATCATCACCGCTCCAAATTGGAGTGTCCCTTTTGAACTCATGTGTGATGCAAGTGACGTAGCAGTTGGGGCTATTTTGGGGAAGCACATCAACAAGGTTTTTCATCCGGTATACTATGCTAGTAAGACCATGAATAGTTTCCAAGTCAACTACACTATTACGCAACCTTCACTCCTTGCCATTATGTTTGCAATTGAGAAGTTCCTCCCGTACTTGATGGGTGCAAAGGTCATTGTCCACATGGATCATGCGGCACTTCGTTAACATATGAGCAAGAAGGACTCTAAAGCTCGGTTGATGAGATGGGTGCTTTTGTCGCATGAGTTTGATATTGATATCCAGGATAGAAAATGGAGTGAAAACTAAGTGGTGGACCACTTGTCTGGTTTGGAGGAGGAGGGGAGGCCGCATGATGGCCTTGAAATCAATGACTCTTTCTTTGATGAGCAAATCTTGGCTATTTCAATGAAAGAGGTGCCATAGTTTGCGGATCTAGCAAATTTCCTTGTGTTTGGAATCATCCCGGATGAGTTCTCTTCAAACCAAAGGAAGAAGCTCAAATGGGATTGTCAAGATTATTATTGGGATGAACCATACCTTTACCCAACAATGAGGCGAGAAGTGTGGTGGAGTTCTTGAAGAAGAATATTTTTACAAGGTTTGGTACTCTGCAGGCAATTATAAGCGATGGAGGTCACATTTTTGCAACAAGACTTTCGACACTTTACTTAACAAGCATGGCGTTACTCATAAAGTCACGACTCCCTATCATCCACAAGCTAGCGGTCACGTGGAGGTTTCCAACCGGGAGATAAAGAGTATTTTGTACAAAACATTGAATGCTAACCGGACGGATTGGTCCAAGAAGCTTGATGATGCATTATGGGCTTATTGGACGGCTTACAAAACACCTATCGGAATGGCACCTGTTGATACCTAATTTTGCCCTCATATTTTCTCAAATAGTATATATACCTTTCAAAACATCATTTTGCATCATTATTTAGTTTACAAAAATCTATACAGGAATTTTCTATAATTTTCCATAATATTTAGAACTTTAGAATCGATTTTCTTGCATTTAAATTACTTGAATATTTATTAATTTCTCCTTCAAATTATTTTATGATGACTTAATTATCTAAAATTATTATTTTCACCTATAATACATATTTCAAATACTTTTATTTCATTTTATATAATTACAATAGTATTTTTTAGCTATTTGCAAAGTTTTGCAATAATAGCCTATATTTGCATTTTTATTGCATTTGTCATTTTATTCAAGGTCAAAATAATATCTTACATTGTTTTATAATTTTCTACTATTGTTTTAAAGTATTAATTTTCATAAATAGTATTTTTATATATTTATTTAACTATTTTATTAAATTATCCTTTTAATCTCCTATTTAAAAACTGGCACAATATTTAGGCTAATTTTCGGACCAATTGTGGCCCAAACACTTAGCCCATTCACCTCAACAGCCCAATCAAAAACCCTCTAATTTAACCCGGCCAGAGACCAGTTCATTTGACCCGCCCGTTCCCTATCCGATCTTGGCCGTTGATCTTAAATGATCAACGACCCCTAATAAACTAACCCTTTTTAATAATCCAACCATCTAACCCTAATCCCCATTTCCCTAAAAACTTTCACCCCGTTTCTCTCCATCTGTTCTCTCTTCTCCTCTCAAACCCTAGCAGTCGCCTCTTCTAAATCTCCCAACTCCAGCTCTAATATGGAATCTCTCTACAATTTGCCTTTCATATATGCTCCATCTCCGTATTACTTACATGATTTTTGGTATCACTTAGTACTTGCGTAATTTTGGCAAGTACCAGGCCTGAATCATGTGAAAACCGTCTTAAATCTTCAAGATCTAGATGGTATTCCGTCTATATACATTCATGGCAAGGCGATATGAAGCCGATTCACCAAAACCTTTGGTCGATTCCTTGATTTTTGTCGAATTAGGGTTCGGAATTTTATACTTTTCCTTTTACCCATTCTATTACTGATAGAATGTGGTACTTTCTTTTCATATTTATGTTTAATTGATTGTTTTCCTTGTTTGTTCGCTTGATTTCTACTAATATATAAACCCCTCCCCATTCCCCTTTAGGAGAGTCCGGAATCGCTAGATTTTCACTAAAAATTAGAGCTATCACTTTATTGTTCTCTCGTTCTCTTGTTCTATACCTTGATTCTGGGCCGGCTGAAATCCAAGGCCACCGAGATTCGACTTTTCAACCTTTTCTTAGTGCGAGCACTGCCCGAAGTTCCTTTGAAGCCTTTGGGAACTTTGACGCATTGAGATTCTGGGCTCTTATTCTTTGTTGATACTCAGAAACATTGTGGAATTTGTTCTTTCTTATTGTCCGTTTAACTGGTAAGTCACTTGGCTTTGCAATTTCGTTCTTATGTGTTTATGATTCGCACATTCTTACCTCTGAACTTCATGGCTTAATGTATTTTTGGGCTACTTTTGTGTGCAACTTTGATTAGTTTTGCATTTGTTTTGAACCTCTTTAGTATTTAATTTTACCTAATGCTGCAAGTTCTGAGACATGTTTATGCCTAATTTGAATAGTTTGAACCCTCTTAAGTGTATTAGCCTACTATGTCAATACCCGAATACCTATGTTTGCTATTTGACATGAGCTTGCTTTCCCACTCTGTTCTGAATCTCTGTATATGACAGACTTGCACATGTAATGTGTTCTAGTCTATGTTAAGACCTTTTCTATCAACTATGATCTGCTCCCCTATTGATGTATCTCACATCATGTCTCTGTTTTTTTTAATCCTATATCCTTAGTCACTGTTTGAAACCTTTAGAATGGTTATCTTAGTTTGTGTTTCCATACCATGTTTGATACTTTTCTGCTTCATGATATAAGTTAACATGGCTGTCTTATGATATTGTGATGAATCCTTAGCATAATTTGGACCTTTAAGCTTTAAACCTTTTAAGTTAGTGCCCCACTTAGACTTGTTTGACAAAATGCACCTTAGTATGATAATCTGGCTTATCTTGTAATCTTAGGGAACTTGATTCTCCTCTAACTCCCAATGTGCTTTCTGCAAATGTGTTATTTTTGCTAAGTGTTGCACCTGCTTCTAAATCTTCTTGAGCTTTTTGATTAACTGTTCTGTGTTCTCAACTTTGCTATGTCTTCTTTCTAAACTATAAGTGTATTTCCTCAACTTCTGTCCCTTCACCACTGTCCACTCCCTCTCATTTTTTACATGTGCTATTCTAAACCTATCATTCTTGGCCGGCTGAAAGCCAAGGCCACCAAGACTCTTACTATTGACCTCCCTAGTGTGAGCACTGCTCGCGGTCCATTTGAGACCCTTGTGAATTCTGACACACTTGGATTTAGGGTATTTTAGCCACTCTCTTTACTACTGAGATCTGAGCTATCTCTGACACTCAGCTCTTTCTTCTTACTGTCTACTGAATATGTAAATTGGTTGGTTTAAGTGATTCGATGTCTGGGTAATATTGGTCAATCCATGGATGTTTGGTTGGGCTTGAGTTCTTTAATGGCTTCTGGGTTGTGCTGATGAATATTGTTCCCTGTTGGGAATCTGGGTATGCTATGTGAGAGTTGTTGAAGGCCTAGGCAATGCTGGGTATTTCTCTTTTGGCCCGTTGTGGCCTACTGCCGTTGCTTGTATAATATTTTGTAATTACGTTTATCATTGGGTTTGTAATAACTCTGTAATGAACAATTGGGGTGATAGTGAAACTGGGGAACGTGTATACTCTGATATTTTCATGCAAGGGTAGAAACCATGCCCATAGGATTCATGTGATTTACTTGTTATCCGACTTGCTGTATATGCCAGTTAACTTCCACTGGTAGAAATCATGCCTTTAGGAAACTCACACACTCACATAACTTGTCCACCATCAAAGCACATGTGTAAACCCTCTATGTATTCTACTGCTATGTGCTACTAGACAACATACATGAAATAAATATCAGTGAACTTTCTTTCAATTTGTATGATTATAACATATTCATTAGATACCCTGCCTATAGGATCTCACTAGCTTATGTTCTATTTTCACATAGAAATCATGTCTATAGGGTTTAAGGTTCTTAATTCTAAAATGGCTTAACATGAAAACCTGTTTGGTGTGCATTTATTGCTTAAGTGTAGATGCTAACTTGAGCCCTTAACTACCCATATTTGAAGTCCAATATGTGTTTTGTATGTCACCTAGTTTTGACATTTCTGAGCCACCTAAGTAAAGTCTAGAACCACCCTAGTAGAGGTCCAATATCTCCTAGACTATAGGAATGGGATGGGTAGTGTACGCATAGAGCACGACTTAGAATTGAATTAGTGCACTTCAGGTAAACAACTTTAACATAGTAATCGGGTAGCAGGAGATGATAGTCTGTACCCGCTGAATAATATGAGTAACTCCCTATCTCAAGGAAGTTGTGAAGTATTATTTATGTTGCACGGGGTGATCCTTTAGGCTAAAAACTTAGGACCCCCTCCCCCTCTTTTCTATGTTGTTATTAGATCCAAATAGTTGTATCCCTATATTCGTACTATGATCTGTACTAATCATATTGTAATGAAATTTTTTGACCTTTACATTTGATGTTTTTATTTGATCACTTAGCCTAATTATAATCCACATAATCTTAAGTTCGCCCGGGACCCACAGTTGTGGACCTCGAAGAGTTCCTAGCGCCTTCTCTTTGAGGTAATTTGAGCCCTTACCAGATCTTTGGTGACGTTGACTAGTCAAACAGAGTCATTTTCATAATAGGTGACCTAACATACCTTAAAAATCGTTAGGTGGCGACTCTTCTCTTTTAATACCTATCCTCCATTCAAAAGAGTTGTCACATGTTGAAATTCGCTTTCGCGAAAAAACGGGGTGCCACAACATAGTAACTCTGCTGGGGATACTTAGGCTCTTACCATAATGAACTTGGCTTATGTTAATTAGTTTTTTTTGTTATAAAACGCACATTCCTTTTCCATCTTTATTTGTTAAATTTTGCTATTACATGCACATCTCTTTCCCGTTCACCTTTACTTGTTTAAACCCGTTATAACATGCACATCCCTTCCCTTCTCCACCTTTATTTGCTTAAATTTGTTATGACATGCACATCCCTTTCCCTATTCTCCATTATTTTCTCTAACTGCTTTTCATTTGTTTAAAGACTGCTATATCATGCCTCTCCCATCCCTACTCCCTTGCTTGCTTTATTACATTTTCACATATATTCCACGAACTAACTTCTTCCTTTGCCTTTCTTTCTTATGTTTTTCATGTTTTAACTTATTACCGTATTTGCCGCTTTTACATATTTATCATGCAAATACTTGACAATGCGTTATTATCTCTACACAAAGCATGCTCCACATAATACTCTATTCGTGCCAATTATCAACATAGCGGCACTTGATGAGTGTCCGCGTTCTTCCAGAATTACCCTTTTTAAATCGGAAAGGCTTATTTGCGGTAGACTAGTCAATCAGCGGTGCAGTTGACGGTCCCGTACCTTTCCCTCTCAAGTTATCCACTTGAGAGTACTAGTCTAGACCATTATATAAACCTTACTCCACCATCAAATGTACATGCATCATGTTAAACCTAGTACGGGTTATGACGTTGTTAACGTAATAGCCCGCTAAGATAAGCCTTGTCCAAAGTCCGACAGTATTTCCACAATCCCAATAGACACTACCATGTTATGTGCATTACTTGGAGAAAATGTGCCAATATGTTGATCATTATTGTGTAAATGGTCGAATTTGGAGGGGGAGAGGGCTAACTCTATTTGCTTGCAGAAAATGAAGCACGAAGTCCCCAGGTTCGGCATGGTCCAAAAGATCCCACCTTTACTACTTGATTGGTGGAAAACTCTCGCGCCTTGCGACAAGAATCATGTGAGAAGGGTCCTTGGTAATTTTCCATCCTTGCTAGACATCCGACCAAATAGGGCATTGATTGAGGCCGCTACCATGTTATGGGATGAGAAAAGGGTCGTCCTCCGCTTTGGTGACATAGAAATGACTCCTATCCTAGAAGAAATAGGAGGCTTTGCTAAGCTGCCATGGGATAATCCAGGGTTATTAGTGCTAGATAATCACACCCCTCGCGGTTTTCTAAAAACGCTAGGTTTCAAGAAATAATGATGAGTTAATTTGTTTGAAGAAGTCATACATCTCATTTGAATTCCTTTATGAGCTTTACGGGCACAGTATGTCATATCGTCTTCATCATGAGGAACTTGCCATTACCTCCTTAGGTTGGACGCACCGCCAAGTTTATGTATTCATCATTTGCTTCTTGGGTTTGTTGATATTTCCAATGAAATGGGAAAGGATTCACACTCATTTGGCTATGGTTGCAAGAACTTTAATGGAAGGCATCGAGGGGTAAACGTACACCATCATCCCTATGATCCCAGCTGAACTGTACCGCTCTCTAGATCGGTGCAAGCAGGGGTTCAGACATTTTGAAAGTTATAATCTATTATTGTAAGTCTAGTTATTGGAACACTTTTAGAGGGGATAATACCACCAAGAGCTTCTGCGATGACCGTTGAATGACTACATAGCTTACCATCACCCAAAGAAAATGACATTCGTCCCAGATAGGTTTGCACAACCCGGAGGTGCTGTAAGTTGAGTACGTTTCTTCAGTAATCTGACAGACGAGAAGGTACATTGGATGTTTGAGTAGTTTCCCAGCAGCGAGTTCATCGTCAGGTTGAGGGATACTACTCATTTGGTATTGATCGGGTTGCGAGGCATTTATCCATATGCTCCTATAAGGGTAATAAGACAAGCAGGAAGAAAATAGGTCATACCTCGGGTTTCCAACATGGTCCAGTACAAGGCAGATTTCAAAGGGGACATCATTCCTTTCAAGTTTGAGGCGCAACATATGTGGAACCAGAAGGTCATTGTGGAAAGAGAGACACCATTAGTAACTTCATTATTATTGTTTATTTAGTAAAAGTTTGGCACGTTTTTACATTAATGAAATGACGCAATATTGGCATCAATTTTCTCCGAGTCTATGTGTCGCTTAGGCCTACCTTAGGCACAATGAGGTCCCCAATTAGGACGTGAATTATTGCATGATTTTATAGAACATGTTTAAATACTACAAGCATTCTTTCAAATATCCCTACTGACTTGGTTACCTTTGTTTGTTTTTCTTTCTTTTGATTATTCCCATTCCTCAAGATTGGTTCGTGCATACTGGCATCATCTTCATATCACACTAGATCTAGAGGTCCTCCACCTCCTCCTCCACCAAGTGATCTTACAGGCAGAAGCAAAGGGAAAGGAAAAATGGATGATTTGAGCAGTATCAGAAAAGACAATGCTACTATAGTAGAAAACGTTGAAACTTCAGATGGCGGAACTATTCCGGCACAAAACAAATTGGTCTTATGCCTGGAACAGAAAATCTTGGAGCTATAAGGAGAACTTGAGCAAGTACGAAACTTGGAAAATATTTCCCTCACCCTAAACGTCCCTGATATCAACCAACAAAATCCAAATGCCCAAAACCCGGCACTACCCCAAAACACGCAGAACCAAAATCCACCGCCGAATCCTCCCGCACCACATCAATACACCACAACTCCTCAGAACCACAACCCTCCACTAGTACCTACTCCTCAAAGCCACCACCATTATCCAACTCAATACCCGCAAACCACCATTTATCACGGTCCCCAGAATGCGACACAACCTACTCTTGATTCCCAAAACTCAACGAATGACCATCCTTATGCCTAGATTCCCGAAGTTCACCAAAGCAATCCCATATATGTGGAAACTTTACCCTACACCCCACAACAAACCCTATATAAACCAGAATCAACAGAGTTCAGAGCGTCGAAGATGGTAAGGGCATTGAAGGTTTGAATTATGAGGACTTATGCATTTAACCAGAGGTGGAACTGCCGAAGGGTTACAAACCTCCCAAGTTCGAAATGTTCGATGAAACTGGTGATCCGTAGGTACATCTAAGGACATATTATGACAAACTTGTAGGAGTGGGAAAAGATGAACGAATCTGTATGAAGTTGTTCATGAGAAGCCTCACAGGAGATGCTTTGTCTTGGTACATCAGTCAAAACTCGAAGAAATGGGTTAATTGGGTGAGCATGGCGTCAGATTTCATGGATAGATTTAGGTTCAATATAGAAAATGCACCAAACATTTTCTACATTCAAAATCTCAAGAAGAAACCAACGAAAACCTTCCGCGAGTATGCTACTCAGTGGAGATCTAAAGCTGCGAAAGTAAGGCTGGCACTTGAAGAAGAACAAATGAATAAGTTCTTCGTCAGAGCTCAAGACCCGCAATACTACGAAAGGCTGATGGTTATTGAAAACCATAAATTCTTTGACATCATAAAGTTGGGAGAAAGAATAGAAGAAGGGATTAAGAGTGGAATAGTGACAAATTTCGAAG
The DNA here is from genome assembly GCF_000390325.3 of Nicotiana tomentosiformis. Lineage (NCBI taxonomy): Eukaryota > Viridiplantae > Streptophyta > Magnoliopsida > Solanales > Solanaceae > Nicotiana > Nicotiana tomentosiformis. The sequence goes on along the minus strand of NC_090813.1, from coordinate 194,796,605 downwards.
CACTCCAGGCCACAAATAAAGCTTTGCAATCAAAAGGTATCTCCAAGAAGAAAGAAGTGGGTGCAGTAATGGTAGCCCAAGGTCCGAAGTCTCCCCTCACACACCAAACACCTCCACCCACATACCAGCCTTCACTCCCCATATACCAACAACCCGCTGCCACCTACCACACTTATAACACCAAACCCACATATTACCACTCACCACCACCAGCCCGCCAAAATTACCAAAAACCAAGACCAAATTTCAACCGTAGAACACCTAGACAATACACTCCGATTGCTGAACCCATAGACCAACTATACGAGAGACTGAAGGCTGCCAGTTACGTTACTCCCATTCTTGCTGTTGCTATGGAAAACTCTTCTCAGTGGATTAATCCAAACAAGACATGTGCCTATCACTCAAGCATGAAAGGTCATCCCATTGATGAGTGTCGCACTCTGAAGGACAAGATTCAGATATTAATTGATACTAAAGTCATACAGGCAAAAGAGGTTGCACCCAATGTTCATAACAATCCTCTTCCGGATCATAGAGGTGAGGGAGTAAATGTGATAGAGACCGATGAAGAATGGGATCCAGAAGGGTCAATTAGACTCATTCGGGACGGGGGTGATCCTAAAACATCCCCAGTCACTCCCACGCCTATCGTGGTACAAACCCAGGCACCGATCAAAGTTGAGGTAGCCGCACTAGCGCCGATTGAAGTCAAGGAGACCACACCCTTCACCGTGATAGTAGCACCTACACCATATTATAAGTCTGATATTATATCATGGGATTATGTTGCGGAAGCAATAAGGAAAGGAAAAGCGAAAATAGAAGAAACAGGTGCAACACGAGGCATGACTAGAACTGGTAGGGTTTATACACCCGAGCACTTGGGAGGGACAAACAAAAAAGCTACATCTAAGCCGCCTGTCATTGAGACTGGCCTTGATGACCTTTGGAGAAAAGTGCAAGCAAGAGAATACTTTGTGGTTGACCATTTGAACAAAACTCCCGCTCAGATATCTATCTTGTCACTGCTACAAAACTATGAGACACACAAGAATGCCCTGATAAAGGTGCTGAGTGAAGCCTATATAGCCACCAACATCACTAGTGGAGAAGTGGCCAATATGGTTCGGCAGGTACTGGAAAGCCACAAAATCACCTTTCATGATGACGAGCTGCCACAAAAAGGACTAAGTCACAACATGGCACTATATATCACAGTGCAATTTAAAGATAAATTCATTGCTAGGGTCCTGATAGATGGGGGTCGAGTCTCAATATATGTCCACTGACCACTATGAAGATATTGGGTAAAGTCCTGCACGAGATACGAGCAGGAAGCATGAATGTAAAGGCGTTTGATGGATCTCAAAGAGCAACAATCAGAGAAATCAACCTCAGTCTACAGATGGGCCCAACCTAGTTTGATGTTGAGTTTCAAGTGCTGAACATATCTACTACCTACAATCTATTGTTGGGACGACCATGGATACATGCCGCTGGGGCAGTGGCCTATACTCTGCATCAGGCCGTGAAGTTTGAATGGAACCACCAGGAGGTGATCATCTACGGAGACGAAAGTAATCCGATTTACACCAATCAGATTATTCCGGTCATCGAGAATAGGAAGAAGTTAGGTGGAGAAACATACCATCGCATTGAGCGCGTCAATGCAATTGAAAAGGAAAAATGGTGGAGCAACAAGATAGAAAGAATACTGCTATGGACAGGGTATGAACCTAGCAAGGGTCTCGGCAAGAACCTTCAAGGGATCACCAAACCGGTACAGTCGAAGCATCATGGTACAACTTTCGGACTTGGGTATGAATATACTTGGCAAGAGTTCCAGGATTGGTCGCAAACCATGGCGCAGTCCTTATTATCCACTGGAACAACCAGTACCGCATTTGCACCAGATATTTCATCAAGCTGATATGATATGGGAGTCTGAGGAAGATGAAGCCTTAGATGGCATAAGGAAGTTGTTTCTGGATGACGAAAACATGGAATGCAGCGCGATAGTTGAGGAGGAGGAATACCTTACTATTCAGACCGTTGAAAAAGGAGTTGTTCTCAAGAATTGGACTGTTGCACCATCTCGGGCCCGTCGAGTTCCTGGGTAGCCTAGCAATTAGCATCAATTATTTTTAAAGCAATTTTATGAGCATCTAAGACATTTTTAGTATTTTATTTTGGACGTATTTTGTTTTGAAATAATTGCTCGAGTCATCGAGCCGTACTTGTTTGACGTTTTCAAGATTTATTTAACGCATTGTTATTTTTAGTATTTATTATTATTCTTTACATTTTCTCTCTACAACATTATTATTACCTATCTCGATGAAACTACGTCTGTGACATGTAATGAGACAACGCAACATAAGGATAGTGTCAGAGGATCTGGAAGATGATATAATACCTGAGGAAATTGTCAGAGAAGTGGAAAACTTTGAAAACAAGTCTAAGTTAATTTAGATGAGACTGAGACAGTTAACTTAGGGTACTCCGAAATGGTCAAGGAAACATGTATAAGCATTCACCTATCACCATCAGAGAAGGAAGAATATGCCTGATTCCAAAAAGAGTATGCAGATATCTTTGCATGGTCCTACGATGATATGACTGGTTTGAGCACATCCATAGTGGCTTACAAGCTACCTACCAATCCCATGTGTCCACCGGTAAAATAGAAGCTCGGAAAATTCAAGCCGGATATGAGTTTGAAGATAAAAGAGGAGGTCACCAAGCAAATCAAAGCCAAGGTTCTCAGAGTGATTGAATATCCAACTTGATTGGCCAACATTGTTTCGGTTCCGAAGAAAGATGGGAAAGTCAGAGTGTGTGTTGATTACCGAGATTTAAACAGGGCGAGTCCCAAAGATGATTTCCCATTTCCCAATATACACATACTGATTGATAATTGTGCCAAGCATGAACTCCAGTCCTTCGTGGATTGCTTCGCGGGGTATCATCAGATCTGGATGGATGAAGAGGATACCGAAAAGAAAACCTTTATCACACCATAGGGAATATACTGCAATAAAATGATGTCGTTTGGTTTGAAGAATGCTGGAGCCACTTACATGAGAGTCATGAAAACCATTTTCCATGACATGATACACAAAGAAATAGAGGTATACGTGGATGGCATCATCATCAAATCCAGAAGAAGCACAAATCATATAGCAGACTTGAGGAAATTCTTTGATCAACTTCGAAGGTACAATCTAAAATTGATTCCTGCAAAGTGTGCCTTCAGAGTCCTTACCAGAAAATTGGTAGGATTCATCGTCAGTCGTCGAGGGATTGGATTGGACCCGTTAAAGATCAAAGCTATCCAGGACTTGCAACCGCCGAAGAATAAGAAAGATGTGATGAGTTTCTTAGGGTGTCTCAACTACATCAGCCGTTTCATAACACAATCAACCGTGATTTATGAGTCGATCTTCAAAATGCTAAAAAAAGATGCTGCAACAAGCTGGACTGAAGAATGTCCGAAAGCCTTCAATAACATCTAGAAGTATTTATCCAAACCGCTCGTTCTGGTCCCACCAGAGCTAGGAAGACCACTGCTGGTTTATTTGTCTGTACTTGATGGAGCTTTCGGTTGCATTTTGGGACAACATGATGAAACTGGAAGAAAGAAGCAGGCAATATATTATTTGAGCAAGAAATTCACACCTTACGAAGCCCGGTACTCTTTGCTGGAGCGTACCTGCTACGCTTTAACATGGATAGATCAAAAGTTGAGGCATTATTTCTGTGCATACACCACATATCTCATATCAAGGATGGATCCGCTGAAATACATCTTCTAGAAACCCATGCCTACGGGAAAGTTAGCAAAACGATAGATATTCCAGAGTGAATTCGACATCATCTATGTAACTCAGAAGGCGATAAAAGGGCAAGCATTGGTAGATCATTTGGCAGAAAATCCTGTGGATGGAGAATACGAACCATTGAAAACATATTTTCCCGACGAAGAGGTGTCATTCGTAGGAGAAGATATCACCGAAGCATATGATGGTTGGAGAATGTTCTTCGACGGAGCTACAAACTTCAAAGGAGTGGGTATCGCATCTGTCTTAGTATCAGAAACTGGCCAACACTATCTGTTGTCTGCAAAACTCAGGTTTCCATGTACCAACAATATGGCAGAATATGAGGCTTACATCTTGGGACTCAGGTTGGCCATTGACATGAATGTTCAGGAGTTGCTGGTGATTGGAGATTCCGATCTTTTGGTGCATCAGGTTTTTGGAGAATGGGCTACCAAGAACACCAAAATATTACCATATCTATACTGTGTACAAGAGCTGATCAAGAGGTTCACGAAGATAGAGTTTAAACATGTTCTGAGGATTCAAAATGAGTTCGCAGATGCATTGACCACTTTGTCTTCCATGATACAACACCCAGACAAGAACTTCATCGATCCTATCCTAATAGGAATTCTTAAATAACCGGCTTATTGTGCTCATGTTGAAGAAGAAAATGACGGGAATCCTTGGTTCCACGATATCAAAGAATACTTGGCAAAGGGAGAGATTTGGCCAAAACCTATCAACTCGGATGCAGTAAAGAGATACTATGTTTCGAATTATTTACATGTCTTCACTTGATGTAACTGAACTACGCTTGACCTGATTCCTGTTTAAGAGGGGATACATAGGCAGCCCTGTGTGTTTGGTCACATCTTAATAAAATCTTCATTTTTCCCACGATCAGAAACTGGGGCAAGATCGCAAGTTCAGCCAACTTCTTCATATGCAGAACAACCAAAAGTATTGTCAGAAGTATGCATTTAAACTGGGGCAGAATTTTGAGGGGAGGTCGCAAAATTCTGGGACCCTTAAAATTCTAATGCAAGGAGGTCGCAATGTCTCTAAAATGTGTCACAGTTACCTGTTCATCTAAATTATTTAATGTCGCATACTACTATATTTCAAATAACTATATTTATCAAATACATTGCATATTTTTCGAAAATTTTGTTTCTATGACAGCCAGATGTTGCCTAGGGTAACTTAAATGGGATCCCAAGACAGGAGCAAAGGTCGAGCAAGAAGATAAAATCACGAACCAACCTTTCCCTCACAAAATTTACGATTTTTTTGGATGCAGGCACGATAAAACAACATTATTCGCAGATACATCAAGTCACTACCTTCATGGCGACAAATTACCTAGCGCAGACACCTCCAGCTAAGAAATATTTTACTTTCTCATTGCCTTCTGATCATTTGCATAAGGTTAAGCTCTACCTCCTCTTCTTGTATGAGGCTAAGCATTGCCTCCCTAATTGCATAAGGCTAAGCATTACCTTTCTTCGCATGATACTAAGCATTGTCTCTTTTTCTTGCATGAGGCTAAGAATTGCCTCCCTAATTGCATAAGGCTAAGCACTGCCTTTCCCCGCATGAGACTAAGAATTGTCTCTTCTTCTTTTATGAGGCTAAGTATTGCCTCCCTAATTGCATAAGGCTAAGCACTGCCTTTCCCTGCATGAGACTAAGCATTGTCTCTTCTTCTTGCATAAGGCTAAGCATTGCCTCCCTAATTGCATGAGGCTAAGCACTGCCTTTCCTGCATGAGACTAAGCGTTGTCTCATCTTCTTGCATGAGGCTAAGCATTGCCTCCCTAATTCCATGAGACTAAGCATTGTCTCCCCTAATCGCATGAGACTAAATATTGTCTCCATGAGATTAAGCATTGTCTCATCTTCTTGCATAAGGCTAAGCACTACCTTTCTTGCATAAGGCTAAACGTTGCCTCCTTAATTGCATAAGGCTAAGAACTGCCTTTTCTGCATGAGACTAAGCATTGTCTCCTCTTTCTTGTATGAGACTAAGCTTTGTCTCCTCTTATCGCATGAGGCTAAGCATTGCCTCCCTAATCGCATAAGGCTAAGCATTGCCTTTCCTGCATGAGACTAAGCATTGTCTTCTCTTCTCGCATAAGGCTAAGCATTGTCTCCCCAATTGCATAGGGCCAAGTATAGCCTTTCTCCGCACGAAACTAAGCATTGGTCCCCCCTTTTTTGGCATAAGGCTAAGCATTGCATTTTCCTTGCATAAGATTAAATACTATCTCCACTACGCTATCTAAAACCTCGTACTATCCTCTGTTCACCTAGGGCTAAGCCTTGCCCTCATCTTATACAAGACTAAGCCTTGTCTTGTCTCATCTTCGTATATGCCCAAGCATCCTATCTGTGCATTTCATAGGCTGAAACATTGCCATTTTGTCCAAAGGCGTCATAGTCCAAAGGCATCATCCTCATAATCGGGAGACATCATTCCATGGCCTGAGAATTTCTCAAAATTGCACATCATTATTCAAAGGCGTCATAGTCCAAAGGCACCATCCTCATGGCCCGAGGACATAATTTCATGGTCTGTGAATCCCTTGTCATACACTTCATGGCCCAGGACATCATGGTCTGAGAACATCATCCTCACCGTCCCGAAGAGACGCCCGATTTTATAAGTAGTTCTTTTTCAATCTTGTGTTCGAAGGCCAATGTAAAGTTAGCCACGAAGTCCGCCAAGATTTGAGATTTGATGGTGGTTTGGGGTCGATACTCAATATCGTACCCACTAATTTCTATGGCCCATTTGGCCAATCGACCCGAAGGCTCGGGTTTGTTCAAAATATTTCGAAAAGGATAAGCTGTTACAACACATATCGGATGACACTGGAAATATGGTTTTAGTTTCCTAGAGGCGCTTATTAAAGCAAGCGCTAATTTTTCTAAGTGTGGATATCTAGTTTTGGCCTCGCCTAAGGTACAACTGACATAATAAATAGGGAATTGTGTACCTCGTTCTTCTCAAACCAGAACTCCACTTACCGCTATCTCCGAGACATCTAAGTACAGGTAAAGTTGTTCATCTATTTTTGGGGTATGAAGCAACAGAGGGCTTGATAAATACTACTTTAATTGCTCCAAAGCCTGTTGGCATTCCGGAGTCCATGCAAAGTTGTTCTTCTTCTGAAGTAGTGAGAAGAATCGGTGGCTCCTATCTGAGGACCTCGAAATGAATCGTCCTAGGGCAGCTATCCGTCCCATTAGCCTCTGCACGGCCTTTACATTATCTACTACCGTGATGTCCTCGATAGCTTTGATTTTATCGGGGTTGATATCGATTCCTCAATTGGACACCATGAAACCAAGAAACTTGCCTGAGCCGACCCCGAATGCACATGTTGCGGGGTTGAGCTTCATATTGTACTCCCTCAGTATGTTGAAAGTTTCCTGCAAATGCTTTAATTGGTCCTCTGCTCGTAGGGACTTGACTAACATGTCGTCAATATAATCTTCCATTGATTTTCCTATTTGTTTTTCAAACATTCGGTTTACTAGGCATTGATAAGTTGCACCAGCATTCTTTAGACCGAATGGCATTAGTTTATAACAGTAAGTACCGTACTTAGTGATAAACGAGGTCATTTCCTGGCCCTCCGGGTTCATCTGTATTTGGTTGTACCCGGAGTAGGCATCGAGAAAACTGAGAGTCTCGTGGACGGCCGTGGAATCTATCATACGATCGATATTAGGAAAATGAAAGTAATCATTAGGGCAGGCTTTATTCAGATCTTTATAATCTATACACATTCTAAGTTTGTCTCCTTTCTTAGGGACTACCACCACGTTTGCTAGCCATTCAGCGTATTTTACTTCTCGAATGGATCCTATTTTAAGAAGTTTGGTTACCTCGTCTTTGATGAAGACATGTTTGACCTCGGACTAGGGCCTTCTTTTTTGCTTTACTGGATGGAATTTCAGATCCAAGCTTAGTCTATGAGTGGTGATTCCCGGTGGAATCCCGTCATGTCAAGATGGGACCAAGTGAAACAGTCCATGTTAGTTATAAGAAAATGAACAAGATTTTTCCTGAGCTCGAGACTTAACCCCGTGCCCAGGTATACCTTTTGTTCGGGCAGATGTTCGATTAGTGTGATTTGCTCCAGTTCTTTGATCGTTGATTTGGTAGCGTCGGAATCATCGGGGACCATGAAGGATCGAGGGATCCCATAATCATCATCTTCGCCAGTCTCCTGCTTCTCTAGTTGGGTCGAGGCTGGCATTTGTGATTGCTATTTGGTATCCCATTTTTCCTTAGAGTTAGATCCCTTTGTCGATAAGAGTGATGATATCGAAATTACTTAATCGACGACAAATATTTCTTTTGCAGCTGGTTGCTCTTCGTAGATTGTTTTGATTCCCTCTGGTGTTGGGTATTTTAGAACTTGGTGAAGGGTCGAGGGTACCGCTTTCATGTTGTGGATCCATGGCTCCCAAACAGGGCGTTATATCTCATGTCGCCTTCGATCACGTGGAACTTCGTTTCTTGGATGGTCCCATCCACATTAACTAGCAGAATTATCTCGCCATTAGTAGTTTCACATGCCATATTGAATCCGTTTAGTATCAGGGTTGTGGGCATGACCTGGTCTTATAGACCGAGTTGCTCTACGACCCTCGATCGAATGATGTTGGCCGAGCTACCTAGATCAATTAACACACGCTTAACTTGAGTTTTATTCGTAAGTACAGATATTACCAGTGCATCATTATGGGGCTGCATGATTCCTTCCGCGTCTTCATCACTAAAGGATAAGGTTCCTTTAGGTATGTAGTCCTGAGTTCGAGATCGCTTCTCTCTTATGATCGACATCTTAGTGTGTTTAAGCACCGACCCGTGGGGGGTATCGATCCCTCCGATGATCATGTGGATGATGTGTTGTGGCTCTTCTTGTTCGTTTTATCTATTGAATTCTTTGTTTTTGAAATGGTTCTTGGCTCGGTCACTTAAAAACTCTCGAAGGTGCCCTTTATTGAATAACCGGGCTACCTCCTCTCTCAACTGCCTGCAATCTTACATTTTGTGGCCATGAGTGCCATGATACTTGTACATTTGATTGGGATTTCTCTAGGCTGGATCGGACTGCAGAGGTCGAGGCCATTTAGTATCTTTGATGTGTACGATAGCCATTATGATGGCGGATGCTTCAATGTTGAAGTTATATTCTGATAACTATGGTGCTTCCTTAGGTCTGGTGTGCCTGTCGAACATACTCTTGTTTATTAACCCTCGAGAACCTTAGCCTCGATCACTTTTCCTTTCGCCTCGTACGGGGTTGCGCCCCGACTCGCCACCCCTACAATCTTCGTTATACGACCGGTATTGGTCCTTGTTCGACCTCGATTCTCAGTCGATGCCCCTTTTAATTATGGACCCAGAGCCCAACTGGTCGTATTCGACTCTAATCTTTGATTGATATCGATTGTGTACATCGGCCCAGGTAACAGCCGGGTACTCGATCAAGTTCTGCTTCAACCGTCGTGAAGCTATCGAGCTTCATTCGTTTAGTCCTTGGGTTAAAGCTTGAACGGCCCAATCGTCCGTGACCGGTGGTAGATCCATTCGTTCCATTTGGAAATGAGATACGAACTCTCTTAGCATTTCGTTATCTTTTTGCCTTACCTTAAAAAGATCCGACTTTCTGGTTTGACCTTTATGGCTCCGGTATGTGCTTTTACGAAAGAATCTACAAGCATAGCAAAAGAATCGATAGAGTTAGGCAGTAAATTATGATACCATATCATTGCTCGTTTGACAGGGTTTCACCGAACTTCTTTAATAATACGGATTCGATCTCTTCATCTTCTAGATCGTTCCCTTTAATGGCACATGTGTAAAAGGTGACATGTTCGTTGGGGCCAGTCGTTCCATTGTATTTAGGAATTTCGGGCATGCGGAACTTCTTGGGGATCGGTTTTGGAGCCGCGCTCCAGGGAAAAGGCTTTTGCACGAATTGTTTGGAATCCAAGCCCTTCAATATTGGTGGTGCCCCCGGGATATGATCAACCCTAGAGTTATAGGTTTCAACCTTTTGGTCGTTTGCTTCAATCCTCCTTTCTCCTGACTCTATTCGTTTTGTTAGTTCCTCGAGCATCTTAATAATTTCGGGATTAGTCCCCGATTCTTGTTCATTCGACCTCACTACAGCTGGCCCCGTTTTGTGGGTGACTTCTTGGGGTGGACCGGGCTCGATCCTGCTCGGTGCCTGGGTTTGTCTCTACAACTGAGCTATCGCTACTTGTTGAGCTTGCAATATTTCGAAAATCATACGCAGGTTGATCCCGTCTTCTCCAGCATTTTGTGTATTTCGAACTGCAAATCGAGTTCCACCATGAATATTGTTTTATGAGTCGGAACATTGGTTCGCCTCAATGTCCACATGTGAATTAACGTCAATTGGATCTACGGCTCGAGTTCTAACGGGGTAGACGAGTGGCCTTTCATCCCCGGGCGTCATGTTGTTATTCTCATCTTGAAGGCCAGCTTCGTTATCGATAGGTAGGGCCATTAATTGAGAGTTCGTCGTTTTTAACCTGAAATCAAAGGCACTTCCAAAGGCAAGTGTAAAATAGTGTATTTCACATAGATTCGTACCAAATAACCACTATTATCCTTGACCCACGGTAGGCGCCAAACTGTTTACCCGAAAAACGGATAGAGTTGAATTTATACGCAGTTCAAAAGATACGTAGTATAAATTGGTACGAATTGGGAAAGATAAATAAATGGATACAGAAATTAGTTATAAAGGAGACAAATGTAAACCAAATGAACTAGATAGCCTAAGCCCTCAAATTCAATCACCTCCAAATTGGGTGAAGAAAAACTGGTAGAAGAACAATATAACTGAAATACCAAAAACCAGAGAGGGAGGATAGTATCAGCACTGTTTTCTATATATTAGAATGGATGTGTGTATGAATCCCCACTCTTACAAATGATAACCACTCTTAATATAGTAGGGGAATCTCATTTTGGATATCATTAAAAATACATAGTGAGGATCCCATAATAGACTAATTAATCAACTTTTCCTTGATTTACGCCAAGATTCTCTCCCCACATGCGACTATAACGGTCTTTTGTCCCTTGGCTCGATCTCCATCTTGGCCTGTCTCGGTATTGGTCGGTCTCTGGATCTCGATACCGATATTGACTTGAGCTCAACATTGACCGGTCTCTAGATCTCGAGCTCGATATTGGCTTGAGCTCGATATTGGCTTGAGCTCGACATTGATCAGTCTTTGGATCTCGAGCCCGATATTGATTCGAGCTTGGTATTGATCGGTTTCTGGGTCTCGAACTCGACAACCCAACTTCACATCACAACTCGATATTATAATGACGAACCTCAGTCCATCATATTCCAATCTTGATTAATTATACGAAGGGTAAACTTGATTTTGACCGTATACAGTTAGCTTTAACAATCAATGCTTAGATGCCAATGATACCTAAAAGGCGAAGATTATTGGAAGAATGTTGTGCCTAGCAATTTCCAAAAAAAATAATTTTGTTGTTTATTAATGGATCCAGCTTATTTAAACTCACTCGTTCATCTAATTCTTTGGCTTTTGTTCCCCCTATTTTCCAATTTATCTTACTATAGATTCGAAGACTCAATTATTGCTCTAGCCTTTTATATTCTGCAGTTTGGAAAGCTTAAAAGTCTCAATTATTACTCTTCCAACCTTTCCTATTCCTTATTTTGTTTTTAAAGTATTGGTCTTTAACTACTATCAAACATTTCATAATATTGAGTTTCTATGTATGATAAGCAGATCCTTAAGCACAAAATTTCTTTGCTTGAAGAAAACATTGCGGAGCTATAGAAAGAGATAAAAGAATGCATGTCAGATTAGTTGTGAACATTTGACACAATGAGATTTTGATGCCAAGGTTTGTTTAGTTATTGTTAGCGAAATATTTTTAACTTAATTATTGAATGGCTCAATCATTGCTAGAAGTCTTTTATAAGGATCTGATATGGCAAGTTGAACGGATATCTTAACTTTGAAGATTGAATCTGCTAAAAATGGTAAACCTTGGGATGAGATATGACAATTCTAATGAGGTTAGACTCGATTACTGTTGAAACTTATTTCATGTTATTAGTAAATTAGCACAATTTCATATTCTGGTCATGGATGTTTCCTTTATCCTATGATTTGAATTTAGTGAAAAAGTTATATGTATGGAAAATACAAGAAGTAAAAGCAAAGTTGCGTCAGTTACAAAGCTCAAATAGTTCAAAGCATGGAGAACCTGTGGATTATTTGGCGTTAGACTTTGTAACTTCATTTAAAGGACTTCAAGTTCACCATCATGGCAAATGGATTCATGTGGTTCACAACTCTCTCTTGGTTACGTGTTTAAAATCTAAGTGAGTTAGTTAACATTTCCTTATGTGCCTTTATATCTATTTGTAGATTTTCAGTAATGCATATAGAAGAGCCATGTGGTGAGCAAAGTTCCGAGGATATCAGTGGCTGTTACACTCGGTGGCTGTTGAACTCATGGTCTATCACTAGAGACAATTTTAAGCCTTTTTCCCATTCGTATGAAATGAGAGCAGCCATCATGGATTGCGTATACTAAACAATCCTCTCCTTTCTTTGTTGAGTGACCTTTTCTACAATGGCTGATAACAAAAGAGCAGCTTCCAAGCGGCAAAGAAGCAAAAGGTTCTATATATCTCTTTCTTTCTCAAAAATAATTAACATCAATCTCTACTGTTTACATTGTTGTACTATTAAACTCTTAATTATTCACTACCCCGAACCAGAAGACAAACATGCATATCATTTTTAATTTTACGTGTATGATGAATTCGACTGTAGAGATGAAGTTGAAGCGACAAGTATTATTCGCCGCATATCTCGTAGAAGTCAAGGAATGCCACCAGAATTGAGTGATGGCCTCATTGATAAAATTGACGCAAGGAAATTATCGAAAAAGTCTTCTACGTGTGAGGAGTTTTCGTGCGATGGTATGGTTAAAACAATAAGAAGTTTGAAAAGAAATGATCCGCTACTGGATACAACACTTACTGATCGGCAAGTTGATCTTGAAAGGTTAGAATTGAACCCCAACGGAAGAACACAAGTGGTGAAAGGGGCCATTTCAGATGTGAAGTTTCTTCCCGCAGATAATATGAAAGTTATATTTGTAGGCGATGAGCTTGGCTATTTGGGGCTATGGAATGTGGATTTTGAAGAGGAGAACGGGGACAATGGAATTTATCTGTATCAACCTCACCAGTCCAAAATATCTGGAATTTTAATTGAGCCATTCTCCATGTTGAAGGTGATAACTCTTTTGCTTTTCTATTTTTATTAGTACTTAATTAAGATTCGTACTATTGTCTGTCGGATATATATACATAAGCAGTCGGTTGCTGCATTATCTTAGCTAGCTGATCAAAATAGTGAAGTGGAATGGAAAGTAAAAAAAAAAAAAAAAAAAGAATTAGCGACGACAAATTATGTTGCTAAACTAAAGAATCAGTTGTTAATCCTATTAATGACGGATTATCAAAGTGATGAATTTCATAGCTAATTTCTGTTTTAATTTCATAGTAATGCTTGGTGTAAAACCTTTAAAGTTCGATATTGTTTTCCTCTTTAAATTTCTTCCTTTTTGGACTTTAAAAATTTGTGATGACTCTTGTAACAATAATCTAACTAGAACCCCAAATATGTGAGAACTGACAATGAAAACGAAAAGCTATTCATGTACTGTATATGAGCTATTTCATATATCACATCATCTTCATGTCTATAATATGGTTATTGATCATATTAGTTAATTAGTCTGACATTCAACAACTTATACACATACTTGCAGATATTTACTTCAAGTTATGATCAACGTATTATGTTGCTGGATGTTGAAAAGGAGGCTTTCGAAGAGGTATATCAGGATACTTATGCAATATATTCCATATGTCATCGAGTAGAGGACATAAACTGTTTATATTTTGGTGACGAAGTTGGAGCGCTAAAAATATTTGATGTAAGGGCAAGCACACTATCGTCATTATGGGAATTGCACGAAGAGAGAATCAATACGATACATTGCAAGCCAGATGATCCTAATATTGTAGTTACAAGCTCAGCAGACAGGACTTTCTCTGTGTGGGACTTGAGAAGTATTAGCAGAGATCAACCAAAATCATTGACAACTATTAGACATGGTGGTCCAATTCATTCCGCCTACTTTTCACCTTTTGGGAGTTTTCTTGCAACAACAAGGTTTGTGCTACTAATGAAGCCCCTTTCGTTCCTACATACATGAAATGCTTTAATGATTTTGACAGAATCGAGTGATGTCATATGATTAGATAATTCAGTGAAATAAAAATCAGTGAAATTCAGATATCGAAATTACTTCAAATCCTGTAAGTACTTTCAAAACAAACATTTGATAGTAAAATGCATGAAAAGAATATTGCCAATGTTACGTTTTTTAGAAATATATATTTTTGTGAAGTTGTTTTTGTAGGAAATTTTAAGAGGAAAAGGTCTTCATAGTATAAAAAATGAAACCACTCTATCAATTTTGTTCTTCTGCTTAATTTTCTTGAGATACTTTGACTGTCTGTTTTTTTATTCTATCAATTGTTTGGTATCTCCTCGATCAGTAATTATGTTGGTAATTTCATGTTTATCACAGCTCGGACAATACTATTGGTATATTTGGAGGAGAAAACTATGAGGAGAAGTTCCTGATACACCACAACAACCTAAGTGGTGAATACATTTCCACATTAAGTTATGAACATAAATTGTTTTTTTAGACCATTACCTCATGAAGACTTGTACAAACATTAGATCTATATAAGAACAATTCATTCGCAAGAAAACTGTGTTACATTTGTTCGACTTTTAAAGAGCCATTTTCTTGTAAAATATCTAATCCACTTTTGGAACAGAGGAATCTGGGGCTGGGATGACTCATATGTCTACATTGGCAAGATTCAGGAAAAGCAGAAGCACAAAAGAAAAGAAAAGCTCAAAAATGATGACAAAAATGGAGTCGATGACATTTCTACTGTTGAGAAGAAGATTGATGATGACAAAAATGGACACTACTAGAAATTCGCTAAAAACCGACCAAAAATACCGACCAACGTTGGTCGGTTATGGCAAATTACCGACCAAAACGCGACCATTACGGTGTGGACGGTGTTTTGATGGTCGGAATGGCTTACCGACCAAAGTTGGTCGGTAATTACCGACCAACTTTGGTCGGTATATAAAAACGACCATCTGACAAGTTTAATTACTTACCGACCAACTTTGGTCGGAAACATATTTTATTAATTTAATTTTACCGACCAAAGTTGGTCGGTTTAACTAAATTATATTTTTTTTATTAATTATTAAAATTAAAAAAAACCGACCAACTTTGGTCGATAATTGAAAATATATATTTTTTAAAACTAATTAAAATTAAACATTACCGACCAACTATGGTCGATAATCTCAACAATGCAAGCAAAATACCGACCAAAGTTGGACGGTAGTCTTGAATTCTGGGAATTCAACGTTCATTAACCGACCAACTTTGGTAGGTATTTTGGAATAATTTATTTTTTTTTATTAAAAACCGACCAACGTTGGTCGATTTTTCTGGGATTAATTTTGGCATAAAATGCCTGTTTTGGCAGCTAAACCACCTGCCAGCATACCAATACAACAACACAACAACAACAACAACAACAACAACAACAACACAACAACAACAACAACAACAACACAACAACAACAACAACAAAAACACAACAACAACAACAACAACAACAACACAACAACAACAACAACAACAACACAACAACAACAACCAAAACATTCAATAAATACTTTAAAACTAACAAATTAAAGTTCAATTGAACATAAAAATCCAAAACCAAGTTAAAACTAATTACAACTAGTTCAAAACTGGTTCTATTTGTCTAGTTCAAAGTATATAAAAGTCAAGGGGTGTTTTGTACAACATCATCATCACCGTCTGATGAACTTTCATCTACAAGACGATATAGAGAACGGTCTTGTGGAGGACGGGAAGCACGATCACGAGGAGAACGGGAGGAACGATCACGAGCAGGGCGGGAGGAACGATCACGTGGAGGTCGACCCTCTGGAGATGACTCACGAGATCGGGGCAACGGAAAAGCTCCACTAGATAGGAGAGTTCTGATCTGAGCTTGCATGCCAAGGAATTGAGCATCTCTAAGCCTTTCTCTTTCCTTGGCCGCTTCTAGCTCTGATGTGAGCTTTGTCACTGTCTCCCGCATAGCGGAGAGGCTCTCCCTATTAAGTTGCTCGCCATGTGAGGAAGTCCCTATTCCTCGCATTCCACACTTATAGCGATGAAAGTTTTTAGTAGGAAGCCCGTATACCTTTTCCCATTTTGGACCGCCAACTGACTCCAACCATATTCTTTCAGCATTCTCGTCCGAAGGTTGGGTTGGCTCACCCGATTCACCAGCTGGATGACTACGGATGAATTCCTCCACGTTACTTTGGTAGCGACCCTATATTATTTTAAATTAAATCCGTATTTCAAGTTGCTTATAAAAGTAAATTATAATACTTAAATAAAATTGAAAGCTTACATATGCAGTCGAGGCCCAGTCCTCGACCCACCTATCTTGATCCCCCTCTTTCTTCTTCTTCACAACATGTGTCTCCTTGAATAGCTCATCATGACTCATTGGACGCCCATACTTCTTTTCCTGAAAATAAATTAATTTAGTTAATAAACAGAATAGATATACTTAGAAAAGTAAAATAATTTAAGCAATTACGTACCAATCTTCTTTTTATTGTCCCTAGGCTGATCGCACCTCCAGTGTGCAAGGAGCCTCCCTTCTCGGATGCGCGAGCTTTCTTTCCTTTTTCGCTCCTCTCTAAGAACTCTGCGGTAAGCCATTGCCTTTGCAAATCATTCCACAAATTCTCAAGTAACCAGCCAGGCCTCTTGTTCTTCTTTCTAGCATCCGAGAAAGCATCCGCCAATCTCTTGCGAGCTTTATGATGAAAATTTGTAGCCACTTCCGCGCTATAGCGGTCTTCCCATACACACTTGCTCTGTATTTCAAAAGTTAAATATTAGATGGAAACATCATAAATATAAATTATTAAACTGTTTAAAAGAACATTTATACCTTAAATTGATTGAAAATTTGCTCCTTCAGTGAGAATGGGCAATCAGTCCAAGTCGCATAAGGGCCATCATAAAGCTTTCTGATGGCATTGGTGATTATCCTCGTAGTTTTATTACCCGGTCTGAACCTGCAATTTAACAATAAAAACACATTAATATCTTAGTAAAAATATTACAAATCAATAGACGCAAAAATAATGAATAACACTTACCCATCACCCTCAGGGACTATGATGATCCTGCCATATCGATCATAATGTACTACCTCGTCATCACCATCCAAAACATGTGTATCAGATGCATGTGAAGACGGTGTAGGCGGGTCAGAGCTAATGCCTCCCAGGCGAAGGCCTGCAATAGATGGAGTCGATGATGAAGATGGTTGCGATCCCTGTGACTGCGACATAGCTGGATGCGACCCAAGTGGATGTGATACCGATGGCTGTGACCCGAGTGGCTGTGACCCGAGTGGCTGTGACATGGGTGGATGCGATCCATGTGGCTGTGATATGTAGGGATGTGATCCATGTGGATGTGATGCAGATGGCTGTGAGGCAGCTGGACTGTATGTCGGACGTATAGTCCTGTGGCCCTGTGATGGAAGACTGGGTGTCTGAATGAAGGTGTACGGCTCGTGATGCTGTGGCAGCTCAGTATAGCCGTGTGGTGGAGGATAAGACATAGGCATCTCTGAAAAAGGTGGACAAGAGGGAGTATTATTTTCTACCCTCCTCTTTCCCTTCCTACCCTTTTCTCGACCCCGAGAACTAGTAGGGTCATTGTTACCTTGACCCTTGCCTGCCATCTGCATAATATAATACACATTTAGATTGAAACATATAAGAAACTAGCTATAAAACGAGAGTGGCTTTAAAAAACCAACTTTTTAATCCTCATCGACGTATTGTTCCTCGTCCGAGAATTCTTCGTCCTCACTTGTTTGAGCTTCATCAGTTGATTCCTCGTCCTCATTTTCTATAATTGTTACTTCATTTATATCAACTTCTTCCAATATGCGTTCAGGATGTTCCAAATCATTTTCTAACTGATCGTCCACTATTTGGTGAATATTGGAGATATCGTTTTGATATGCAACATCTAACACATTCTCGACTTCCACCCTACCTACAGGCTTAGTTTTTATTACAACCCACTAATCGGACTTATTCCGCCGCAATGGATAAGGAGCATAATACACTTGCCTAATGTTATGTGCAATTATGAAAGGATCATAGCGATCATACTCCCTCGTATGATTAACCTCAATTATGTTGTATTGGTTGTGTACTCTTGTACCTCTTGTTGGATTTGGGTCAAACCACTTGCATCTAAAGAGTATCAATTTCTTATATGGCCAACCTGTATATTCTAGTTGTAATATTTCTTTGACCACACCATAATAATCAATATCTCCAACTTGGTTGCCATCACCACCTAGAACCCACACCCCGCTGTTGTTGCTATTTTTATTTTTAGAGCAATCCTCTGTATGAAACTTATAACCATTCACTACGTACTTAGACATTGTTGTGACCTGAAGCCCAGGTCCCCAAGATATATCTTTCAAAAATTGATTTACACCATTATTTGGATTATTTACCTACATAGAGTTAAAAAAAGTCATAAGTTAGCACAACTTATGAATCAATTTTTATACATTCACTACATATGTGTGTGTGTGTGTATATATATATATATATATATATATATATATATATATATATATATATACACTTACAAACTGTTTGAACCACGTATCAAATCTCGTATATACAGCATCATAGCCAAATTGACCCACGAAGTGACTGTGACATATCAAATATTTTTAGTAGTTGCATCAATATGTAGTCACAGTAAATTTTACATTTTGATAACTAATAAATCAATACTTACTTGAGAAATGGTACAACTTCGGGACAATTTAGCAACACATGAAGTGTAGCTGACTTGTACTCCATATCACTCAAACTTCTCTTTCTAACATCCTTAGAACATCGGCCTGGTTGATTGAATATGGACATTGGTGGATATAATGGATCATTCACACATTCGACCGTGTGCCTATTGGGCCTATTCCTAGAACATGGCACGTTACTCTCAAAATAATAAGAACAAAAATGTGCAGTTTCCTTTGCAAGATAGGCTTCGCATATAGATCCTTCAATCTTATTCCTCTGCTTAACAAATTGTTTGCATTTGCCAATTGTCCTACATAATCTCATGTTAGCCAATAACATTCAAATAAAATAGAATAGTACATCAAACTTATAATATTACCTCTCAAAGGGATACATCCATCTGCATTGAACAGGCCCTCCAAGTCGTGCCTCGTGTACAAGGTGTATTGGAAGGTGTTCCATCACATCAAAGAAACCACATGGGAATATTTTTTCCATCTTACTAGAAATTACAGGGATGTTCTGGTCTATCCGAAGTAGGTTTTCTTCCCTTAATGTGGTAGAATACAAGTCTTTGAAAAACAAACTAATCTCTGTAATGGGTTTCCAGATTCTTTCAGGCAAACCACAAAATGCAATAGGCACTAAGGTCTCCATGAAAACATGGCAGTCATGACTTTTCAAATGGCTCAACTTCCCTACCTCCATATCTACTTTTTTTCCAAGATTCGACGCATAACCCTCAGGCATCTTTAATTTCGTAACCCAATCACAAATTTGTCGTCTTTCCTCCAAAGTGAATGTGTAACTTGCTTTGGGCTTGAACACCTTACCATTGTTTGCTGTCTGCAAGTATAATTCAGGCCGCCTGCAATATTCTTGTAAGTCCATTCTAGCCTTCGGGTTATCTTTTGTCTTACCTTTAACATCCATCACTGTGTTGAACAAATTATCAAAATAATTCTTCTCAATATGCATGACATCAAGGTTGTGTCGGAGAAGATTATCCTTCCAATAAGGCAACTCCCAAAATATACTCTGTTTCGTCCAATTATGATTAACACCATATCCGGGGAATCTATAAGGTGGAGCCTCAGTAACTTTACTGAAGTTCTGGACCCTCTCCCAAATTTCCTCACCTGAAAGTATCGGAGGTGGAGAATCATATTCCACTTTATTCTTTTTGAATGCATTTTTCATCCTTCTAAACTCATGATCATCAGGCAAGAATTGACGGTGACAATCAAACCATGATTGCTTTCGGCCATGTTTCAAAGTGAACGCTTTACTATTTTCCATGCAGTAAGGACAAGCTAGCTTTCCAGCAGTCATCCACCCAGACAACATTCCATACGCAGGAAAATTCATTAATAGTCCACATTAAATTAGCACGCATATTAAAATTCTGCTTGGTTGATATGTCATATGTTTCAACACCATCATACCACAATTGTTTTAGCTCATCAATCAAAGGTTGCAAATATACATCAATCAAACTTTTCGGATTACGTGGACCGGGGATAATACAATTTAAGAATATATATGGACTAGTCATACACAACTCAGGTGGTAGATTATAAGGTGTAAGAAAGACAGGCCAACATGAATATGGTGTCGCAGATATAGAAAAAGGCGTGAAGCCATCGGCACACAGACCTAACCGAATGTTCCTTGGTTCACTATCAAAATCTGGATATGTCCTATCAAAGTGCTTCCAAGCTTCTCCATCTGAAGGATGACACATAACACCAGGTGGTCTTCTATTTTCAAAATACCATCTCATATGAGGAGCAGAACTCATCGACGCATATAACCTCTTTAACCTAGGTATAAGAGGTAAATAATGCATTGCCTTGACAGCGACCATATTCCCGCTGGAAAGCCTCTTGAAACGAGGCTTTTCGCAAAATTTACAACTGTCTAAAGTTGCATCATCTTTATAATATAACATGCAACCATCTTCACAACAATCAATTCTCATTGACGAAAGTCCTAACTTAGAAACCAATCTCTTCGCCTTATAGAAATCACCAGGTAAGTTGATATTAGGGTCAACTAGTTCACTCATAAGGTCAATGAAACAGTCCATGGTTGCTTGAGAAATATTCCAACTAGATTTGATACTTAGTAATCTAACTGCAACAGACAGCTCAGAGTGCGGACTTCCTTCACGTAGTGGACGACTAGCTTCCTCTAACTGTTCATAAAAATGTTTTGCGTCATCATTAGGAGTTTGTTCAACATTTTCATTGGGCTCACCCCCAAAAGCATCTGCAACCATATCCTGAATTCTAGAATCAAGATTTGTATTCTCCACCGACCTACTACTTTCACCAACAACCATGTTATGAAATATCCCACGGCTACCATCGATCTCTCCATGATTAGTCCACACAAAGTAATTCTCTATAAACCCCTTCCTATAAAGATGAAGCTTAACTTCCTCTGATTTTTTAAACTTCATACAATCGCACCTGACACAAGGGCACCTAATTACTCCTTCACTTTGGTATGGTGGAAGTGACATTGCATGTCTAATAAAGTCATCAACCCCTTCTACAAAATCCTCCCGCAATCCCCGCCGATTAGGATAACTTCTATTGTACATCCAAGTACGATGTTCCATCTATACAAATAAAACAAGAATAAATTAATTTATTCTACAATTATAAATTAATTATATCTTTTTTAGTTAATTCAAGATAATTATTTTTTTCTAATTACACCAATTTATATCCTAAAAGTTCAATTCATATCCAAAAGGTCCAATTCATATCTTAAAAGTTCAAATCATATCCTAAAAGTTCAATTCACAAGAACAAATCCTAAAAACTAAAATTTCAATTCATATCCTACGAGTTTAAACATAAACTAACTAAACTAAAGAAATTCAACCCATACCCTAAAAGTTCGATTCACAAGAACAAATTAATTTATTCTATAATTATAAATTAATTATATCTTTTTTAGTTAATTCAAGATAATTATTTTTTCTAATTACACCAATTTATATCCTAAAAGTTCAATTCATATCCAAAAGGTCCAATTCATATCTTAAAAGTTCAAATCATATCCTAAAAGTTCAATTCACAAGAACAAATCCTAAAAACTAAAATTTCAATTCATATCCTACGAGTTTAAACATAAACTAACTAAACTAAAGAAATTCAACCCATACCCTAAAAGTTCGATTCACAAGAACAAATTAATTTATTCTACAATTATAAATTAATTATATCTTTTTTAGTTAATTCAAGATAATTATTTTTTTCTAATTACACCAATTTATATCCTAAAAGTTCAATTCATATCCAAAAGGTCCAATTCATATCTTAAAAGTTCAAATCATATCCTAAAAGTTCAATTCACAAGAACAAATCCTAAAAACTAAAATTTCAATTCATATCCTACGAGTTTAAACATAAACTAACTAAACTAAAGAAATTCAACCCATACCCTAAACTAAACTAATTCATAAATAATTGACTAATTAACAAAACTAATTAGTTAATAAAACTAATTAACAAAACTAATTAAAACAAGACCTAAACCCTAATCCTCAATAAAATGCAATGTTCAAATAATTAAAACACTAATCAATTGAAACTAATTCATAACTAATTAACAAAACCTGGAAATAATAAATAAATGGGTTGTAATTCAAACCTAGAATTTGTAGGAGATGGAGAAGGAGATCGAGGGGTGGCAGTGGCAGTGGCAGAGGCGACGGCGACGGCGCGGCGACGGCGAGGGTGAGGGCTGGACGGCGAGGGGAGGCCTGGACGGTGAGGGGGAGGGGCTGGGAGAAGGAGAGAAGGGAAGGAAGAAGAGGGAAAATTTTTAGAGAAATGGGGGTTTCCCCCGTTTTTCACTTCTCTGATTTTAGAATTACCGACCAATGTTGGTCGGTAATTTTGGTCGGTACATTAAGTGCTGACCGTTTGACCAAAAACCGACCAACTTTGGTCGGTTTTTTTTAAATTTAAATTAAAATCTTTAACCGACCAACGTTGGTCGGTAATTTTAAATATAAATTCTTAAATATTATAAAATATTTAAGAATAATAAAATAATTATTAAAATTTAAAAAATTGGATCCAAATTACCGACCAACGTTGGTCGGTAATCCAAAATTTTCTTGTCTGACCAGCTATTGACCAATTTACCGACCAACGTTGGTCGGTATTTTGTTTAAAAAAAATGTAAATATTTTTTTTCCCAGTTTGTGTCCAACCTGGACGGTTTTTGGTCGCATTTTTTGACCGACCAACGTTGGTCGGAAATAGTTGGTCGATTTTTAGCAGATTTTTAGTAGTGGGAGTCGATATCATTTCTACTGTTGAGAAGAAGGTTGTGCGTACTTTGCAAAGTGATTATATGCATACTGTTCCATACCGTTTGGCTGCTCATCCTTATATGGTTGGAACACTTGCTGGTGCCACAGGCAAAGGTAAAGTATGTATGTGGGTAAAAGCAGCAGCTTCAGAATCTTGAGGTTATGCGTTCCAAAGTCTAAAAAAGGCAATTTACTTATGTATATTTCTTAACACAAATACATGTTTTGGTTAAAACTATTTGGTTCGCTGAAACGGCCTCTAAATAGAAGCTTGACACTTCGACTATGTTTTCTTAAGGACAATGTATTTGTTTCTATCTCGAGATATGCTCCGGTGAAGTAGCCGATGACATGCATAGAGTAAATATGGAATTATTTTCATCTTTTTTTGTGTTTTTGTGGAGAATGATTAAATTTTCATGAAGTACTTTAATAAATTAAAGAAAATTGTTAATGTTTGATGCTAGCTAATTGCTTTGATAAGTAATACTCCTTCCGTTTCAATTTAAATGACACACTTTTCTTATTAGTCCGTTTCAAAAAGAATGACATATTTTTATATTTAGAAACAACTTAACTTTAAAATTTTTATTTTACCATTAATGAGAAACTTTTATAGCGAGACAAATATTATGGACCCATAAAGTTTTTGCCCCTTAAGCTTTTAGGACCCTTAAATTTTGTGTCAAGTCAAACTACATCATCATAATTGAAACGGATGGGGTATACGTTAAATAAAAGAAGCTGCATAAAATTCTAAAGCTGGAGTAGAGTCACCTAGTCGCATATCTTTGATTGTAATCAGTGAAAGAGCATTGACTACTCTATTCTCTCCAGAAAAATACAGTTTTATAAGGAAGTGATTTTACCTCATATTTGTTTTCCTTTTTATTAACACTACAAGTAAAACATGTTAGAGCATATTTCTTAAAGAATTGCATTGATGGAGCATAGTTCTAAACCTTTGGGATCGTTAAGTTCAAACACAAATTACGTAGGGGTAAGTGAAAGTGCAAGAGGGGGAGTGAATTGTAATTTTTTTTTTTTTCGAGGTAGTCGACTAACTTGCATTCTAGTCGACTAGGCTTTTGAAAATTGAATATAGAAAAATAAATTGCAGAAAGTAAATGACAGAATATTTTTATACTAGTTCGGATTCAGAATAAATCCTACGTTCAGTCCTGTCACGACCCCAAAATCAACCGTCGTGATGGCGCATATCGTGGAATTAGGCAAGCCAACTACTCAACCAGATCACCAAGTAAAAACTTTAAAAATAAAACGGAAGCAGGTAATATCTAAGAAACCATTTAAAACCCGAAATAAAACCACAACGTAATACAAATCCCTCCCAAAAATCGGGGTGTCACCGAATACATGAGTATCTATGTCAGAATACAGTCTACTAAAATAACTAAGGAGTAAAAACTGAAGTACAGATAAAGATAATGAAGGAGAGTCAAGGCCTGCGAATGCCATGCAGCTACCTCGATAGTCTCCGAGATCCTGTCTCCTCAATCAGCAGTCGCCGTAACCGGAAGTACCTGGATATGCACACGAGGTGCAGGGTGTAGCGTGAGTAAAACCAACTTAGTAAGTAACAAACCCAACTGTGGGCTGAAAGTAGTGACGAACTCAGCCGGCACAACTCAATACAGAAAATAACAGTGCAGAAATGTAGGCATGCTTTCAAGTTTGATAGATATCTTAAAACCGTAAAATGGATAAATCCGAATGATATGAAAAATATAACTCCTCTACTTCCACCATGCCAATGCACATGTTGTATATGATCATCTCCAAATTCCTTATAGATTGCGAGATATAAGCTTCCAAAGTCAGCCATGTGCAATAGAAATTTCTCACGATGCACAGTGTTGTAGCCAATAAAACCAGCAATTAAAAATGGCCTAGAGATGGTCTGAAACCACTTCGAAACTCACCCGAGCCATTCAGGACCCGGTCTGAATATAACAACAAGTCCCATAATATAATACGGACTTATTAGAGGCCTTAAATCACATCAAATAACACCGAATCAACGAATCACACCTCGAATCGAACTTATGAGTTTATGAAATTTTCCAAATTATATATTTTATGCCGAAACGTGTCAAATCAATCCGGAATGACTTCAAATATTGCATGCAAGTCATAAAAAAATAATGGAGTTGTTCCAATTTTCAGAATCGAATTCCGACCGCGATATCAATAAAGTCAAATCCCGGTCAAACTTTTCAAAAATCTTCTATTTTATAACTTTCGCCAAAAATGCGCTGAATTGTCCTATGGACTTCCAGATCCAAATTCGGACATGCGCCTAAGTCCAAAATCATCATACAAAGCTATTGTAATCATCAAAATTCCATTCCATAGTCGTCTGCTCAAATGTTAAATCTCCGGTCAAACTTTAGAAATTCAAGCTTTATAAAATCAAACCTTTATTATTTTTTACAAAAACTAACGGAAAACGTGCCTACGCACCTCGGAATAACTTTAAATTTTATACATAAGTCATAAATATTGTTACGAAGCTGATCGAACTTCAGAATCCAAATCGGAACCCGGTATCAACAAAAATCCAATTATGGCCAAATTTAGGAATTTTTTAAATCTTTAAATTTCTAATTTCCGTCAAATGGTGATAATTCAAGCTAGGGACTTCCAAATTTGATTCTGGGCATACTCCCATGTTGACAGCCTCATGTGCTCACACTCTCAAATGCTCAATCACTCGGTACTGCATATGGCCCAAACGTCCTTGGGAAGATCCATCCCGGAATATATACATCACTGACCATCAGTCACCCAGTACCGAGTAGGGAAAATCCAACCCGTGGAGAAGATCCATATCCAGATATAAAATGCTTCGGACAAGATCCATGTCCAGGGAAGATCCATCCCTCAATAATATCAACTGCGCTCACTAGGGGTGTGTGCAGACTCCGGAGGGGCTCCTTCAGTCCAAGCGCTATCATAAATCAATATAACCGCTGCAACGTGCAACTCGATCCCATAAATGTCACTCATAATCAGGCCCTCGGCCTCACTCAATCATCAATCTCTCCAGTCTCTCTCTCATGGGCTCACAATGTCATGATACTAGCCCGAAAACAATGATATAATGTATCAATAATTAATAACTGAGACTGAGATATGATATGAAATGAATGAATATGACTGAGTACGAAATATCAATGAAATCAGTAAGAGAATAGTAAGAGAACAGTAAGAAACGACCATTATGGGTCCCAACAGTATCGGCATAAAGCCTAAACATGATATCTAGCATGAGTGACAACTCAATTACTTTATCACATGATGAAAACACGAATAACAATAAGGTAGAACCACTATACAGTGCCATGGAGTCAACCAGGTCACAATTCTCACGGTGCACGCCGGCACGCCCGTCACTTGGCATGTGCGTCACCTCAATACCAATCACATAACACATAATTCGGGATTTCGAACCCTCAGAACCAAGTTTGAAAGTGTTACTTACCTCAATCCGGGCTAAACTCTACTCCAAAAGGCCTTTGCCCCTCAAATCGGCCTCCAAACGTCCCGAATCTAGTCACAAGCAGTACAATACAATCAATATAGGCTAAAGGAATCAATTCCATAAGAAAAATACGAAATTATAGCCAAAATCCGAAATCGGTCCAAACCCGGCCCCTGAGCCCACATCTCGAAATCGGACAAAAGTCACAAAATTCAAAAGCCCATTCACTCACAAGTCTAACCATACCAAATTCATCAAAATCCGACACCAATTGGTCATTCAAATCCTCAAAACCAACTCTACAAATCTCTAGCCTCAAACCCCCAATTTACACCTCAAAAACATACCATCTAGGTGGGAAATCAGTGGGGAAACATAATTATTGAAGAAAAATGAACACAAGGAACTTACCTCAAGAATTCCACTTGAAAAGCCCTCACAAAATCTCCAAAATCCGAGCTTAAAATGATGAAATGAAGCCAAAATCGAAGTCTCGCATTTATAGACTCTGCCCAGGCCTTCCGCACCTGCGGTAACTTGGCCGCTTCTGCGGTCTCGTAGGTGCGCCCCTTGCCCGCTTCTGCGCCAACCGCATGTGCGGAACAGACCTCGCACCTGCGCCCAACGTCCGCTCCTGCGCAAACCACTTCTGCGCGCGCATGGCCGCATCTGCGCGCGCATGGCCGCATCTGCGGCCTCTGACCAAAGCATCCCTGGCCGCTTCTGCGGTCCCTTTTCTCGCTTCTACGAGCTCACATCTGCGGTCCCCTATCTGCAGATGCGATTACACCAGCAGTTGCAAACCTTCAGTAATTCCTCAACTTCAAACCTTGGTCCGTTAACCATCCGAAATCAACCCGAGGCCCTCGGGACCTCAACCAAACATACCAACAAGTCTTATATCCCAATACAAACTTAGTTAAACTCTCAAACCACCTCAAACAACTTTAAAAACACGAATTACATACGGATTCAAGCCTAATAAACTTCGAAATTTCCAAATTTTAACAAACAATGCCGAAACCTATCAAATCACGTCCGATTGACCTCAAATTTTGTACACAAGTCACAAATGACCCCACGAACCTACTGAAAATTCCAGAATTAGAATCCAACCCCGATATCAAAAAGTCAACCCCCCGGTCAAACTTCCCAAAAATTTGACTTTTGCCATTTCAAGCCTAATTCTACTCCCGACCTCCAAATCACAATCCGGATACACTCCTAAGTCCAGAATCACCCAACGGAGCTAACAGAACTATCAAAATTCAAATCCGAGGTTGTTTACACATAGATCAACATCCGGTCGACTTTTCCAACTTAAACTTTTCATTTAAGAGACTAAGTGTCTCATTTCACTCTGAATTCTCTCCGGACCCGAAGTAACTAACCCGATAAGTCATATAACAGCTATAAAGCACAAATAGAGCAGTGAATGGGAGAACTGAGCCACAACTCTCGAAACGACCGGCCGGGTCGTTACAAGTCCCCTTGGTTACAAGGATGTTCTCTTTCAAGTATGAAGTGGCTTAGTACAGATGGGTTGATGTTGTTATACACCAACGACTTTTGTCACTTTTTTTTTTCTCTCTATGCTCTATACAATGCCTCACCGGTTTTCTTTTTTCTCTTTTTTATCTTCCTAGTTACACAAGAAATCTATGGCAGTCTATAGTGCTTGTTTGAAGTAGAACAAAGAGATTGAAATTGGTTCGATCAAAGTAAGTCCTTCCTTGGCATCTTCTGTAGAATATATAACGAGTTGGTCTCCATCCTTCACGACATGAGAGTGTAATGATTGAATGGAAACCCAAGGAAGTTGATTCTCAGAATCAATCACAATTATTTTCTTCCAAGAATAGAATGGACTTTCCTTCCGTTGCTTCCTTGATTTCCTTTTTCTTTCAAGCCGTTGAGATGAATATTCTATGTATATCTTTTATGTAGATTGATTGATCTTCTATACTGATTGATTGATTTTCTTTGCTAATTGATTGATGATTTCCATAAATAGTTGCATCAAGTATCCGTTTTCCATAAACACGCGGTCACATCAATTTTACTCCTTGATTCTTGCCTTTGGATCTTGACTTGCACGTTTGACTCCTTGATTCTTGCTTTCAGATCTTCTGCTAGAATCTTTCCAATTCTTGTGACATCCTTCTTTTGAATCGGTTTCCTGCAAGTAGAATTGAGTTATTGTCTATCATTAAAACATATATCTAACAATCTCTTCATTTTTTATGATGACAAAAAAAACTTAATTCATTTTACTTCCCGTTTTATAGACTCATGCTCTAGTCGGCTCCCCCTCAACTTGTTGTAAGGTACGTTGAGTACTTGGAGTTGACTCCTCCTCATTCAGATGCTCCCTCTCACTCAGATTCCCAGTAGTTGACTTCAATCAATCGACTGAGCGACATCCTGCAAGTTAGTATTCTATTTGACTTTTGTTCAATCAGTCGACTACATCTTGCATCCTGCAAAGTTAGTCTATTCTACTTCTCCCCATTTGGATCAATCAAAAAGAGGGCTAAGCAAGGTTAACTACTAGCAGGTAAGATTACCAGACACCATGCTTAATTATAGTCATCCACAGAGTATCCAAAAAACATATGCAAAAATAATCATCTAGAGAGACCAAAAGGATTTGTCTAAACAACCAACACAGATTAACGATGGAGGAAATAGGTAAGGGTATTGCAGATAGCTTCTTTGAGGTGATCAAAACTACCATTCATTGTGATTGAGACTCCATCCACATGATCATGCACTTCTTTGAACGCTTTCACTGCCTTTTCTGCGATTTTCAGCACCATGACTCTTAACTTGGACACGTCAAATCCTGTTTCCTTTGGAACTACATAGATATCTCCAACTAAGGTCTGGGTGGCCAGTAGTAGTTCTTTGACGGCAATCAACTTTTCATCAAGTACAACTATCTTTTCAAGCACTCTGGATTGTTGATGGCAGTCTGAGAGGTATCAACCTTTACCTTGGATTTGGAGGGGGTCACTTTGGCTTCAACTTCCTGTTTCTTTATGCAAATACCATCTGTAGAAACATATCCCATAGTGACAAACACCCTATTATTATAGCACTTGGAAGTAGATACATATGAATAGTTTAAGAGAGGAATATTGAAGGCCTCGAGGAGGTGAGTAATGACCATCCCATAGGGTAGGCTTGAGGGATCTTTAGCACATTCAATCATGAAATTTATTACACAAAAGGACAGT
Source organism: Nicotiana tomentosiformis (assembly GCF_000390325.3). Lineage (NCBI taxonomy): Eukaryota > Viridiplantae > Streptophyta > Magnoliopsida > Solanales > Solanaceae > Nicotiana > Nicotiana tomentosiformis. Next base: position 194,766,584 of record NC_090813.1, on the reverse strand, counting down.
TTCACCTTGTGCTTGGTGAGAAGACAGTAGACCAAAAAGTTGTCCCTTTGAGATAGAGTGGTGTAGGAACCAGTTCTGGGAAGAATGGTGGTGGCAACAATGTGGGAAAGAATACGAGTTTCAAAATTGATGTTACTTGGTCCTAATTAGTTTGGTAGGAAATCAGACAAGGAATCAACATGACATTGTTTGGCTTATTCAAAAGAAACTTCAAAATCATCAGGCCGTGAGTTTTTAAACATGGCAGAATAACCAGAACTTTTACACTTAAACAGGGAATCAAAAGTAGAATAGTCTAGAATAATACACTGACCTAGCACGAGTGACTCAATTTTATCAGATTTTTGTGAACGAAGATTTTCATCGAACATGGGAACCAAATATTCATAGACTTTTGGAGGGGTTAGGGAAAAGAAGTTTTTCCAACCTTGAAAAGTGAAGAAATCTTCTACCTTGCAATTTAGGGCTCTCATCTCTTCCAAATTGATGATCCTTCCATTAGCAATTTGACTTGCCTTTGAAGGAGACAGACTTATCTCTGTTGAGAGAATCCCAATAGTTTAGTTTGGACTCCAGTGCACTGTCCAGGTCTATATTCACCTTCTATTTGAGCAACGTCGGAGAAGATTTATTGAGAAGACGAGAAACCCTCAAAGTGGTCAGAGCCAATAGTGACTGGTTCTAATGGTTGAGAAGGGGGTTTCGATTTGGACCGGGTGCTTTTGCGAGTGGAAGAAGAGGGATTTTTTGAAGCTTTAGCTGCTAGAGAAGATAAGTAAAGGATTTATACAGAGAACTTCAACGGAGAGGTGTACTTATAAAGATGGAGAGAGGAGTGAAGCGACGTGACTGAATCGACATGACTGGCAGGGTAGAGAAAGGCAATAGACAGGACTGATTGATTCAGTTTCCATCTCGATAAACTAAAAAAGCGGAAAGAAGTGCTAAAAATGGAGGCGTATAATAAATGCTGCAGGAAGTAATAATGAAGTAACACAGTACAAAGGATTTTTTACCAAAATTATTTTGACACGTAATCTTTGAAGTAAAAGAAAATTAATTCCTTATTTTGAAAAGGTAATAATGCCAAGTAAATACCTAAGAGTTTGAAACCTATCCTCTTGAAGAGGCTTAATAAAAATATCAGCTAATTGATTTTCTGTGTTAACAAATGATAATTCAATGTCACCCTTATTATAATGAAATGATGCTTGATATCTATATGCTTTGCTTTAGAATGATGCACAGAATTTTTTGAAAGACAGATAGCACTAGAATTATCACAGAAAATTTTAACAGGCTTAAGCGAAAGATCATAATAACTTAGTTGATGAGTCATCCAAAGTAGTTAAGCACAACATTATCCAATGGCAATGTATTCAACCTCAATTGTAGATAGTGCAACTGATCCATGTTTCTTACTGTTTCAGGAAATAAGCGATTTGCCAAGTAGTTGACAAGTTCCACTTGTGCTTTTCATGTATCTTTATCACCTGCAAGATCTGTGTCTGAAAAATCTTCAAGCTTAATATTATTAAGGTGTGGATACCATTATCCATGTGACGTAGTTGCAATAATATATCTAATAATTCGCTTCACAACTGTTAAATGTGATTCCTTGGGAGCTACTTGGAACCTGACACATCTGCATATACTAAACATTATGTCAGGACGACTAGCAGTTAAATAAAGTAGAGATCCAATCATTCAACGAGATTTTGATTCATCTACTGGTTTTCCTTCTTCATCTTTGTCAAGAGATGTAGTTGGACTCATGGGAGTCCCAATTTCCTTGGCATTGCTCATTCCGAATTTTTGTATTAGCTCCTTTGTGTACTTTGGCTGACACATAAAGATACCTTCATCCGATTGATGAATTTGAAGTCCAAGGAAGAAAGTCAATTCTCCCATCATGCTCATTTCAAACTCACTTTCCATGAGATGTGACAATTCCTTGCATAGAACAGGGTTAGCATTTCCAAATATAATATCATTAACATAGATTTGAATAATGAGATTTCCTGAAAATGATCTTTTGATGAAAAGTAGTATCAATCTTACCTCTTGAAAATCCATGACTAACCAAAAATGATCTTAGTCTTTCATACCAAGCTCAAGGTGCTTGTTTTTTTCCCATAGAGAGCCTTAGTCAACTTAAACACATGATAAAAAAACTGTGAGTTTTCAAAACTAGGAAGTTGTTTTACATAAACCTCCTTATCAATGAAGCCATTTAAAAACACACTTTAACATCCATTTGAAATAGTTTAAAACCTTTAAAAGAGGCATATGCTAATAAGATACGAATTGATTCTAACCGTGCCACTGGAGCAAAGGTTTCATCATAGTCGACTCCTTCCTGTTGAGAGTAACCTTGAGCGACTAGCCTTGCTTTGTTCCGGATAACTTTTCCTTCTTCATTCAGTTTGTTCCTGAATACCCATTTGGTTCCTATGATTACTGCATTTGCTGGTTTGGGCGTCAATGTCCAAACTTGATTTTTTTTAAACTGATCAAGTTCTTCTTGCATAGCCTGTACCCAACTTTAGTCTTTCAGAGCTTCATCAACTATTTTTGGCTCTATTTGGGATATGAGTGCGATGTTAGCCTTTTACTTTAAAAGTCCTCATGTTTTCATTCCATTAGTTAAATTTCCAATGATAAACTTTTGAGGATATCCTGGTTCGCTTCTCCATTCATTTGGTACTACTTCAGGATGTTGATTAGTCTACTCATTCTGACGTTGATCATGCTCACTGATGTCTTCATAATCGACTGTGGGATTTCAGCTGTACTGTCAGCAGTTTCTTTTGAAGTATTTTGTTCACTGACCTTTGGTTAAGTTTAACTGATCTCTTCATCACTTGCAAAATCTCCTTTCTCGGCCATAGAGTTATTATCATAAAAAATAACATGGACTGATTCTTCTATGCATAAGGTACGCTTATTATAGATTCTAAAAGATCTATTATTCGAGTAGCCGAGAAATATACCTTCATCACTTCTTTGGTCAAACTTACCAAGATTATCCTTTCCATTGTTGTGGACAAAGCATTTACTTCCAAAGGGGTCAAAGTATCCAATGTTGGGTTTCTTACCTTTCCATAGTTCATATGGAGTCTTCTTCAAAATCGGTCGAATTAAGCACCTGCTAAGAATGTGACAAGTTGTGCTAACTGCTTCTGCCCATAAGTGATTCGGAAGGGAATGTTCTAATATCATGATTCTAGCCATATCCTACAGAGTTCTGTTTTTACATTCAACCACTCCATTTTGTTGTGGTGACCTGAGAAATTATGAGTGTATCCTTGATCATTTGTATAATTCTTCACTTTGCTTTCAAATTCTCCTCTATGATCACTTTGAATGGTTGTGATAAGATGCTTTTTTTCTCGTTCAATTCTTTTACAGAAAACTCAAACTTTTTCAACGCTTCATCTTTATGAGATAATACAATCACCCATGTAAAATGTGAGTAGTCATCAACAATAACAAAATCATATCATTTGGCTCCAATGCTGGCAGTTCTAGCGGGTCCAAACAAGTCCATGTGAAGCAATTGTAAAGGCTTGGTAGTAGACATAATGTCCTTGGTTTTTGTAATGACCCGATCAATCGTTTTGAGCTTTTGTACTTTGCTCGGTAGTTTGAGGGCATGAGTAGCTCTGTATGATGTATTATGACTTGAGTGAATCATCGATTTTTGTTTACAGGTTATTCAGAATCGATTTGGAAGAATGAATTTCAGCGTTGAAGCTTTAAATGGGAAGAGTTGATCAAGTTTGACTTTTGTGAATTTGACCCCGAAATGGAGTTTTGATGGTTCTGTTAGGTCTGGATGGTGATTTTGGACTGGGGCATATGCCCGGATTTGTATTTTGATGTTACTAGAAGGATTCGACACTAATTGGCGAAAGTTGGAAATTTGAAGGTTTGGAAAGTTCATAAATTTTACCGGAAGTTGACTTTGTGGATATCGAATTCAGATTGTGATTCTGGGAATTGGAATAGCTTCTTATGTCATTTGAGACTTGTGTGCAAAATTTGCGTTCATTCCGAGTTGATTTGTTATGTTTCAACGCGAGTTTTGTAAGTTGAAAGTTCATTTATGTTTGATTTGAGGTGTGATTCATCATTTCGGTGTTGTTATAAGTGAATTGAGGCCTCGAGTAGGTCAGTTTTATGTCATGGAACTTGTTGGTATATTCGGACGGGGTCTTGAGGGGCTCGAATGAGTTTCAGACGTGGTTCAGATCATTTTTCATCTTGTTGCATTGTTGAAGATTTGTTGGTACTGGTGTGCCGCATCTGCGGAGTCTTGGTCGCAGAAGCAACTTCGCAGATGCGGGCTGTCCATCACATAAGCGAGAAGAAGCTAGCTGAGGAAGATCGCAAAAGCGAAGAATTTGGAGCAGATGCGAGTGCGCAGGTTCGACGAATTGGAGCGCAGGCGCGAAGGTGTTCGCAGAAGTGGAGTCTTGCTACCGCAGGTGTGAGGGGTGTTGGGCCAAGCTACTTTTGTAGAAGCGAAGCATTATACCGCAGAAGCGGGGGTCACAGATGCGATAGTGTGACTGCATATGCATAATTTCTGGACAGAAGCTACAAAATCGAGGTTTTTGGTTCTTTTTTCATATTTTGAGATTTGGGGCTTGGGGTGAAGCAATTTTTGAGGAAAATTTTATCACAAGGATTGGGGTAAGTGTTTTATACTCGGTTTTGATTATATTTTGTGATTCTATCTTCGTTTTTGGTAATTGGATTATGAATTTTAATGAAAATTTGGGGGTTTTAGCCTAAAGCTTCATAGAGTGCGTTTTTGAGTTTTGAACATTGATTCGGAGTCGGATTTGAGTGAAAATAGAATAGTTGGACTCGTAATTGAATGGGTTGTCGGATTTTATAGGTTTTGTCGAGTTTCGAAGCGTGGGCCAAGGTTGGACTTTTGGGTTGATTTTGAGCTTTTGATTAAATATTCGACCTTTATCGATTGGGTTTGTTTTCTTTGGCAGTATTTGATGTATTTTTGTTGCTTTGGGCTAGTTCCAAGCCGTTCGGAGGTGGGTACGCACAAGATAGAATTTGGATCATTGTTTGGCTTTCTCGGTTTTGTATTTGGCTTGTTCGAGGTAGCACTTCTAAACTTGGTGTTAGGGGTATGAACCCCTCAATATACGTGATATGTGTTTAGGTATTGAGGTGACACACATGCTAGGTGAAGGGCGTGTAGGCGTGCACCATGTGAATTATGACTCGGTTATTTCTGTGGCACTATGTAGTTACCTAATCTTATTTTTATCCATGAGATTTCTACGTGTTAGAGTAATTGAGATGTGATCCATGTTAGAAACCATGCTTAGGGTATATGCTGATTCTGTTAGGACCCACTGATTTCATATCTGTTGTGGAGTTATTTGCTTAAATTGCAGTTATATAATCTGTCATACTAATTCATTTGCATATCATATCTCAGTCTCTGTTGCTATTTATAGATGCATCATATCATCATTTTTGGGATGATTTTCATGACATTGTGAGCCCGAGAGACTGTAGAGATTGATGACTGAGTGAGGCAGAGGTCCTGTTTATGAGTGATATTTATAGGAGCGGGTAGCACACCGCAGCATGTTATTATTATTTATGCCAGGATTGGCTTATTATGGCGCTTGGGCTGAAGGATCCCCTCCAGAGTCTGCACACCCACAATGAGCGCAGGTACCTATTGAGTGCGAATGCCAAGCGATCGGGAGGATTGAGTGACTGTGGGGACTGAGTGTCTGTGAGTACTGAGTGACTGGGAAGAATGAGTGGATTGATACTCATAGAGTATGCATATGGTTGTTCACTATGTTGTATCGCATTCGACATGCGCACTTGACATGCAGGCTTAGAGATGTATTTTTCTTATGTTGTACGGTATCACGTCATTCATGACTTCTCATACACATTGGCATGTAGGCATAAAGATGTACTTTCCTCATGTCATTTGATAATGAAACATTTACCAGTGGAAACGTTTTAAAAAAAATCACGGTTTTACAAATTTGCTCATGTTATAGAGCTTTCGGTAAAAGATTTGGGTTTTACTGTTATACTTGAAAAACATGTCTATTTTTCTGGAATTTTGAACGAGCGGAGCACTATATCTCTGAATTACTTCTTTTAGCAGTTTTAGTATGATTTTATGAATTGTCGTTGGCTACTTGTGTGGGACTCTGATCTTTGTTCTAGCTCGCCACTACATTCAACCTAAGGTTAGGTTTGTTACTTATTGTGTACATAGGGTCGGTTGTACTCATACTACACTTCTGCACATTGCGTGCAGATGTTGGATTCTGATGTTGTTGTGCATTGAGGGAGCTGGATTTGAAGATGTACCTGCGTTCCGGTCATAACTGCCTCTCGATCATGGTATCATTAGAATTTTAATTTGTTCATGTATATTTCAGACAGATAATGTACTTTATTTCATACTAGCTTTGTAACTTCTAAATATTAGAAGCTCATGATTTGTACTACCAGTCCTTGGAAAATGTATTAAGGTTAAGTTATTTTATCATTTATTTGTCACAATAAATCTCATTAAATTGGATAGTTGTTAATTGGCTTACCTTAGGGGTTAGGTTAGGTGCCATCACGACTAGTTAGATTTTGGGTCGTGACAAGTTGGTATCAGAGCTCTAGGTTCATAGGTTCTACAAGTCATGAGCAAGTGTCTCGTAGAGTCTTGCAAATCGATTTGATGACGTCCATACCTATCTTAGAGAGGCTACGGGCATTTAGGATAAACTTCCCATCTTTCTTTCGTTATCATATGGTATTGATACAGCTTGAAGCCTAACTCTTTGAATTCCTTCCACGCATTTGTATGCGCATGTGAGCGCTCGGTATTAGCTGTGCATCGATGTCTTGTGGATCCCATGGATGAGGTGCGAGATGTGTTTTTTATGTTTTGGTGATGGGCTAATCTGGAGGACTTGAGGCCAGGCTTAGACCACAGTTTAGGCTCTGTAGTTTCAGTTGTGTGAGTATATGTTTTTGGACTTATATGTCCGGTAGTGTCCCTATGATTGGAATTTATGGCTCGATGAGTGGTTGGATGGCTATGTGACGAAGTATGATGTGACTACGGGATACGTTCAGATGGTTTAAACGTGATGAGAATAGTTTACTTGAGATGTAAAAAGGACAATTGGGTGCTTGATTTATGTCTTAATGTGTTGTATAGTCTCGAGTTATGATCATAATGCGGAATCTTTCATGTTGTTTATTTGCAGAACGAAGTAGATTTTCATCTTTTGTTGATGAGTTCAGAATCAGGAATATTAAGGGATTGCATAATAGTCGTGGTTGTGAAAGGGTATAGAGAGATTTTAGTTTGAGACTAAGCAGGTGAGTTATCACCCGCAGGGTAATTTACGGACGTGTGATCCTTATGATGTTATGCGGAGGCTTTCTTTCCTATCAGTGGGGTCATATTTGTTCGATTTGAGTTGTATCGGTTGTAATAGTTGGCATGACCGTCACGAGGATGAATACCAGATTTATAGATTATTTGAGGTATTAGATGGTTTGTGTTACATGAGGTTATGAAGGATTGAGTTCAAATTCGGTGCGGGATTATGGCAGTAATAGAATATGGGTATTATGATTTATCAGATGTTTTATTCCATGGCTTTGAGCCAAGTGGGGGGAGTCTGCTATCACCGATTTGATTGCATGGTTATGTGTTGTGCTGGTTTCGATTTGAGGCATACTTGTGAATCAGGTATGACTTGCGGAGGTTAAGATCGAGGATGACTCGAGTAAAGAAATTTCTGGATACGGGTTATGTCACACTTTATGGGTATATGGGGATCATGGAAGGATTGAGTTGTTATTATGGAAAACGTAGTGCACATAGAGTAGGACTTTGCTCGGTTGCGTTAAGGCGGGGTTACTTCTTTAGGTGTTAGTGTGCTAATGGGGCACAAGTCGTTCGGCCCGTTTGGGCAGTGCAATTGAGATTTGAGTATAGTGGATGACTCTCGAGAAGGTTCTAATGGATTCAAGATTTATATGTGGCAATTGAGAATTTTTTGGACTTGTATATGGCTAGAATCTGAGATTTGCATTGGATGATATATGGACTTGCGGTATTTCTATATCATTATGGATTTTACATTTCAGTATCAGGAAGGTAAAAAAAATAGCTTTAGATTCACAAAAGGTCTCTTCAGAGTGGGTGTCTTAGTTGTGGTACTTTTGGGGTGCTTAAGAGGAAATACGGCGGCTTATGGGCCTTAGGGCGGTGTGATTTTATGCTAGGATCTCGTGGGGTGAGTTTTGGTTCAGGATCGTGGTGTTCTGGCAAGGGAAGTGTCCATTTGAGGGTAATTCGGAAGGAACTCAGAGAAATAGGACAACTTGATATTAGCTTGGATCAACACGGTAATGGATATGATCGGTTCTTTGAATACTTATGATGTGGTGAGCCTCTACAGGTGTTTCGTGGCAATGCTCTTGGGTTTTGATGACATGTGTGGCTTGGTTGAGTTAGAGGGATTTAATTCTGATAGTTGGATTATGTGCAGATGGATTTCAAAAGCTTCTCAATGGTTTCTACCACGGTTCGAGGTATATATTTCTTGCTGGTGTGAGGAGCATGTTGGGTGTTGTGATTTTCTCCTGGATGTGATCTAATGGAAGGTTCCTGGCTAATTGAGTATGTTGTTTGCTTGTGACTCAGAGTTGATTATGAGATTCTCGTACTTTTCATATGCATGAAGGATGCGGTATGTTGTTTGGGATTAAGAATTGCGTGTGCAAGGTCACAGTTTAGTTTTGAAAAGAAGGGCATGAATTCTTTAGACATCATGGGCGGTTTTAGATGACTAGATGAATGATATTACTACTTGGAATTGCCTGAGGAGAGCGTATATTTCAAATGGTGCACTTAGTGTTGACTTACGGATGCTTCATTGGTATTGCGGTACTTGCCTGCTTGATCGACTGCTGATATTCAGATTTTTCTATATGGCACGGAAGAATCATAGAAGTATTCCCGTGGGATGATCGTGTATGAGAAACGTGTTAGACATTCGGGCGGTAGAGTTGGGATCAGATATAGTGATTCGTGTATTCTACGGATTTGGAGACCGAGAAGTTCTCAGAAGTAGATTGTTTCGTGGTTGTGGACTGTGAAGATGTGGCCAAAGCTAGCCAGATGATATATGTTATGGTTAGGTCATTGTGGACTTTCGGAGGATTATTTATCTATTTATGGATGACCAGAGTGATTTGGGTCCCATTGGTAGGCCCAACGAGGATGTGTATTCTACACCGGGTCGGATTGGTCGACTCTGTATTGCTATTATTGGGGGATGTGCCATTCGATTAGAGTTGAGTTTATTTATGTTCTGATATGATCTATGTGTTACTCCTCTATCCTATGAGAGGTTGTGATTTGTTGGTTATAAGCACACATGGTGCGGTTCTGTTTGGGTCTTGTAGGGGATTTGAGAGAGATGGTTATTAGGGTGTCGAATTGTCAATTGCGCCTTGGTTATGTTCTCTTCGGACTGTGGTATATTGTGCTATTTTCTTCTCCGTAGTTATGGTCATTCACTTCGTGTATTTGATGTTGAATTGCGTGTAGTTGTTAATTTTGAGTATGGTGGCTTGAGGTATTTCATATGGACTCGTGTTTCGATGGGGTCATGCATTGCAGCTGGGTTATGTCGGGATATGATCCTTTGTGTTAGATTCGTGTGTCTTGGTTCTACTATGTAAGATGGGTTTGTAGCATTGTGGTTGTGGTGGTACTTGTTGAACTTGCGGGATAGTTCTCTCATTTGAGTCATTTTCCATGGTTGAGTACATTTGGGTTGTTGCTTATTGGTGCACGGATTGCGTGGGTTATGGTTTTAGGTTGTATTGATGTGGCATGTCACTAGAGTGGTTGTGTGATGAGATGAGGTCATCAAACCTAGAATGGGTGCAATTGGATTTGTTTACGGTATATTTAGAAGGATAATGCCATTGATCGGCTTATAAATTGGCTATAGTTCTTGTCGAAGGAGAGGGATCTCCATGACTTGTTGATCTGATATGTAGTTATGAGTTTCTGCGTGCTTCTTTCATCATTGGCAGTGTACAAATTGCGAACAACCCACAAGGGTGGTATGATTGAAACATAGTTTGAATAGGGGCACAAGTCTAACGAGGTATTGTTTGATATGAGGCTTATTACCGGTACCGGGTTTGCTTCGAGCAGTTATTGTGGTCGAAAATTATTGCTATGAGTATTTGAGTTATGAGGTATATCATGTGATTGCATCTTGGGATATGGTTATGGTTTGATACAGCTTTTTCAGACTTATACAGTGTGTTCATGCGAGATTCGGATCATGTAGGGAATTTCGGATGTTGGAAATTGGGTTCCAAAGTTTATTGGCTAAGGTTGGATTAAGGATCTTCAGTTTGGTAGTGTCGTCAGGTTTATATGAATTAGGATAACATGGGATCACCCCCAGGTATGTACATGGTAAGGTTACACGGCGATATCATGGCTTTGGAACGACTCTTGGCACATTCGAGGATGAACGTATGTTTAAGTGGGGGGATGTAACCACCCGACCGGTCGTTTTGAGCTTTTGCACTTCGCTCGGTAGTTTAAGGGCATGAGTAGCTCTGTACGATTTATTATGACTTGTGTGAATCGTCAGTTTTGGTTTTCAAGTTATTTGGAATTGATTTAGAAGAATTAATTTCATCGTTGAAGCTTTAAGTTGGAAGAGTTGACCAAGTTTGACTTTTGTAAATTTGACCCCGGCACGGAGTATTGATGGTTCCGTTAGGTCCGAATGGTGATTTTGGACTCAGGATTATGCCCGTACTTGCATTTGGATTTCCTAGAAGGATTCGACACCAATTGGCGAAAGTTGGAAATTTGAAGGTATGGAAAGTTTATAAGTTTGACCGGAAGTTGACTTTGTGGATATCGGATACGGATTGTGGTTCTGGGAATTGGAATAACTTCGTTATGTCATTTGGGACTTGTGTGTAAAATTTGAGTTCATTCTGAGTTGATTTGTTATGTTTCGACGCTAGTTTTGGAAGTTGAAAGTTCAAAGTTCATTTAAGTTTTATTTGAGGTGCGATTAGTTGTTTCGATGGTGTTATGAGTGATTTGAGGCCTCGAGTAGGTCCGTGTTATGTCAGGGAACTTGTTGTTATACTCGGACGGGGTCCCGAGAGGCTAGGGTGAATTTCGGACGTGGTTCTGATCAGTTTTCATCTTGCTGCATTGTTGAAGATTTGCTGGTACTGGTATGCCACATCTGTGGACTCTTGGTCGTAGAAGCGACTTCGCAGATGTGGGATGTCCATCGTAGAAGCAAGAAAAGGCTGGGTGAGGAAGACCGCAGAAGCGGAGAATTAGGCGCAGATGCGAGTGAGCGCGTGCGACGAATTGGAGCGCAGGCGCGAAGGTGTTCGTAGAAGTGGAGTCTTGCTACCGCAGGTGCAAGGGGAGCTGGACCAAGATGGTTTCGCAGAAGCAGAGCATTTTACCGCAGAAGCAGGGGTCACAGATGCGACAGTGTGACCGCATGTGTAGAATTTCTGGGTAAAAGCTATAAAATCGGGGTTTTTGGTTCTTATATCATATTTTGATATTGGGGGGGTCGGGGTGAAGCGATTTTGGAGGCATATTTCATCACAAAGATTGGAATAAGTGTTTTATACTCGATTTTGATTATATTTTGTGATTCTATCTTCGTTTTTGGTAGTTGGATTATAAATTTTAAAGAGAAATTGGGGGTTTTAGCCTAAAGTTTCATAGAGTGAGTTTTTGAGTTTTGAACATCGATTCGGAGTCGAATTTGGGTGAAACTAGTATGGTTGGACTCGTAATTGAATGGGTTGTTGGATTTTATGAGTTTTGTCGAGTTTCGAGGCGCGGGCCCGAATTGGACTTTTGGGTTGATTTTGGGCTTTTGATTTAAGATTCGACCTTTATCGATTAGGTTTATTTCTTTTGGCAGTATTTGATGTATTTGTGTTGATTTGGACTAGTTTCGAGCCGTTCGGAGGTCGGTACGCGCGAGATGGCATTTTGGAGCATCGTTTGGCTTGTTCGAGATAACACTTCTAAACTTGGTGTTGGGGGTGTGAACCCCTGAATATACGTGATATGTGTTTAGGTGTTGAGGTGACGCACATGCTAGGTGACGAGCGTGTAGGCATGTACCGTGTGAATTGTGACTCGGTTATTTCTATGGCACTATGTAGTTACCTAATCCTGTTTATATCCATGAGATTTCTACGTGTTAGAGTAATTGAGCTGTGATCCATGTTTACAACCATATTTAGGCTATATACTGATTCCGTTCCCACTGATTTCATATTTGCTGTGGAGTTATTTGCTTAAACTCAGTTACATACTCAGTCATACTAATTCATTTGCATATCATATCTCAGTCTCTGTTGCTATTTATTGATACATCATATCATCATTTTTGGGATGATTTTCATGACATTGTGAGCCCGAGAGACTAGAGAGATTGATGACTGAGTGGGGCTGAGGTCCTGTTTGTGAGTGATATTTATGGGAGCGGGCTGCACACCGCAGCATGTTATTATGATTTATGCCATGATTGGCTTATTATAGTTCTTGGGATGAAGGAGCCCCTCCAGAGTCTGCACACCCACAGTGAGCACATGTACCTATTGAGTGCGAGTGCCGAGCGATTGGGAGGATTGAGTATTTGTGAGGACTTAGTGATTGGGAGGAATGAGTGGATTGATACTCTGAGGGTATGCATATGGTTGTTCACTATGTTGTATCACATTTGACATGCGCACTTGACATGTAGGCATAGAGATGCATTTTTCTCATGATGTACGGTATCACGTCATTCATGACTTCTCATACACATTGACATGTAGGCATAGTGATGTACTTTCCTTATGCCATTTGATAATGAAACATTTACCTGTGGAAAAGTTTTGGAAAAAAAAATCACATATTTACAAACTTACTCATGTTATAGAGCTTTCGGTAAAAGATTTGGCTTTTACTATTATACTTGAAAAACATGCCTATTTTTCTGGAATTTTGAACGAGCTGGGTACTATATCTCTGAGTTACTTCTTTTAGCATTTTAGGTATGAAGTTATGAAATGTCGTTGTCTATTGGTGTGGGACTCCGATCTTTGTTCTAACTCGTCACTACTTTCAACATAAGGTTAGGTTATTATGTATTGAGTTCATGGGGTCGGTTGTACTCATACTACACTGATGTTGATGTGCACGGCGGGAGCTGGATTTGAAGATGTACCTGTGTTCCGGTCATATCTGCCTTTCAATCATGGTAGCTTTAGAATTTTAATCTGTTCATGTATATTTCAGACAAATGATGTACTTTATTTCATACCAGTTTTTTAAATTCTAAATCTTAGAAGCTCATGATTTGTACTACAAGTCCTTGGGAAATGTATTAAGTTTCAGTTATTTTATAATTTATTTGTCTCAATAAATCTCATTAAATTGGATAGTTGTTAATTGGCTTACCTAAGGGTGTCACGACCCGAAATTTCCACCTTTGGGACCGTGATGGTGCCTAACATTTTACCTGCTAGGCAAGACAACGTAAGAATAAATTTTATCAATTTTTAACAGTTCAGTTGAAATGATAATAAATCAACCAAATATCTGGAATAAATATGAAATTGAAATTTTCTACAATCCCAAAACCGGTAGTACAAGTCACAAGCTCTATAGAGTTTACTAGAAAATCTCTAAGTACAACTGTTCTGGAATAGTATCAAACAGCACAAAGAAAATATTAGAAGGTGACTCTGAGGCCTGCGAACATGACATCATGTGTACCTTGAATCTCCACAGAGATGCACGATCAGATAACAGGAATATCAACAACTCTGAGGCACCTGGATCTGCACAAAAATGTGCAGAAGAGTAGCATGAGTACACCACAGCGGTACCCAGTAAGTATCAAGCCTAACCTCGGTAGAGTAGTGACGAGGCTAGGTCAAGACACCTATCGGACATATAAACCTATACGAAATGCTACATAAAGCTAACAAGGAAGGAATATCAATGTAAGGCCAATAACAGAAGAATTGAATTCAACTTCAACAAGCGACGCCGAAACCTATCAAATCCTGTCTGATTGCCCCCAAATTACACACACAAGTCACAAATGACATTACGGACCTACTTCAATTCCCGGAATCGGAATCCGACTCCGATATCAAAAAGTTCACTCCCGGTCAAACTTTTCAAAAAATCCAACCTTCATCATTTCAAGCCCAATTCCACTACGGACCTCCAAATCACAATCCGGATATGCTCCTAAGTCCAAAATCACCCAACGGAGTTAACGGAACCATTAAAACTCCATTCCGGAGTCGTTTACACATAAGTCAATATCCGGTCAACCATTTCAACTTAAACTTTCAACCACGAGACTAAGTGTCTCAATTCACTCCGAAATCTCTCTGGACCCGAACCGACTACCCCGGTAAGTCACACAACAACTATAAAGTACAAAATAAGCAGTAAATGGGGGAGTGATACAACTCTCAAAACGACCGATTGGGTCATTACAAATATCTATTTATTAAACAAACAAAGTTTAAACTATATTCAATTAGCTAGTCTATGTCAGAAGTCATTACAAGAGAAAAAGAAAATGGAAAAAATATTAGCATAAGATGATGGTTATACTCAAGTTGGTCAATTGACTGAAGTTGTGAGGCGTCGACTTACACTGTTGTGCTCTTTAATGAGATTGAGAAGGATCATCCTGATGATGCTTCAAATTCTTGAAGTTGGAAGATTGACAAATAACAAGAATACACTTGTCATCAGACATCTACATAGGAAAGAACACTTTCTAAAAAATAATTATCGAAGAATTATAAACGAAGAAATAAAATTTTGATAAGAAAATTTATATGTAATAATAAGAATCAAAGTGGTAACAGAAAACTGAGGTATTTATATAAATCACATTCGGAATGCGACTTATACACCAAATTGACTTAGAAATCACATTCCCTAAATGCATAGAATCGCATTCATTAAATGCTACTTATAAATCACATTTTATAAATGCGACTTATAAATCGCATGTCTATATTGCGTTTTATAATCGCATTCACTAAATATGACTTATAAATCGCATTTCTAAATACAACTTATAAATCGCAATAACATCATGACTTATAATTTAAAGCATCCACCTAATAATGAAACTCAATACTGTTCAGTTAGCCTCAACTCTTCTACAAATAGTATAGCGAATTTTAACTTTTCCGGGAAATGGGAAAGCAGCGAAAGTGTGCACTCAACGAACATATCAATACCATTCATGAAACTCTTCAGGTTTAATTATAGCTACTTTAATTTTTTAACATCGTTTATTATATTTGTATGGTGTGATTTATGAAAAAAAAATCTTTTTTTTTTGTAGCTGTAGGTGTTGAATCAAACAGCATCGTCATCACTTGGAAGAGTAAGCTAGAAAGAAGTTATTCGAATGGGTGAACAACTTTTTACAAACAAGCCACTATGGGTCAATTTCTTTTTCTCTTTTATTATTATGTAGTTTCACAACTCGAAGTTGTAATTTTTTATACTTTATACGTGCCATCGTTGTACTTATATATAGTTTTTTTCTGAAATGGGTTCCATTCAATTTATGTTTCTATGCAATTTATGTTTTTTTTTAAATACTGCAATTTATGGGTCAATTCTTCTTTCTTTTCTTTTTTTTAAATATATGGAGTTTGCTACTCAAAGTTCCAATTTTTATACTTTATATATGCCATCTTTGTGCTTATATTTGGTTTTGATGAAATGAGATTACCTCCAAATTTATGTTTATTTGCAAGTTATGTTTTCTTTTAAATAAATGATGCAATTTATGCTTAAACATTGTAAATGTAAGATCAAGGTTGATATTGAAAGTTCTCTTTCCTCCTTGAGCATTTTTTTACTCTCTTGTAATGTTGTGATGACCTTTCTTTTACCTAATATATCCTTTTTTTATTTTAGATACTATTATAGAGTAATTAGGTTGATTCTTACTATATATTTTGGGCATGCATATCATAGAGATAGATATACAAAAAACCAGCACTTTAGGTTGTCTTTGCTTTGTGAGCTTAAGCACAACTGTCTTTGCTTATCGAAACGTATTTGGCTACATTTTCAGCTATGAGAAGGGAATCGGGGATTATGTCGCGGACATGGCCGCTCTTCTATGTCTGTGGTATCTGTCATAACGGACAGCTAGCAAGGGTTAGACTTCTTCCTCATCAAATTACTACAATAAAATTAAAATGAAAAAAGATTGACATAGGCTCCGATATGCTGCCAACCACATCCCCGTGCAACACCAGGAATGTGTATAAAGCCACAATTAGTCATACGCCTGTTTATATACATAACAATTTTCGGGCACAGGGGATTCAGTTGAACCCTGTGATAAATGTGGGCCCGCCGCTGTGTTTTTTTTTTTTTTTTTGGGGGATAAGGAGTCAGCCTATGTGGTATATGTTACTGTGTCTCTTTATTTTTTCTAATGGGATCATTTTAATACTGATTTAATCACTTGTGATTTAGATAGGGTATTACATTTTTTGGTGTGACGCCAATTAATGGATGAGGTTTCAAAAATCTAAATTGCAATAAATTTTTCTCATAGTGACTGGCAAAAAACAATTAGGACTTATAAAAATTTTGTTCCTTAAAATTTGTTAATTAACTTGGCTAAGATGATCATACTTATAAAGAGATAATAATAGAGAAATGAAATTCGTTTAGCTACCAATTTCAGATTTAAAAGATAATAGAGATATAATTTCAATGGACAAAAGTTTTTTCTTACCAAATGAGAAAGAAAAAGAAAAGCTCTATCTTAAAGGAGTAACTTCTTGTGGGAATATACGACAAAATTGAAACATACGCAATATGAGTAACTTCAACTAGAAAAGTAATTATCACAATATGGTGCAATAATAAACTTTTATATTTCAAAAAATGTACACCAAGTAAAAAGGAAAATAAAAAGTTTCTTCTTCAATTAGGACAAGAAACGAGAAAATGATTTTTTTTTTAAAAGGTCCATTATAGTTGAGAAAGGATTTAAATAGTCTCTTAAAACTATTCATGTTTAATTATAACTCCTTTATTTTTTTCGCATTTTTTATTATATTTGTATTGTGCGATTGATGAATTATAGTTTTTTTTTTACTTTTTTGTTTTGTGGGTATTGAATCCAACATCATCTTCATCACGTGAAAGAGTGAGCTAGAAAGAAGTTATCAAATGGGTGAACAGCTTTATAAACAAGTCACTATGGGTCAGTTTTTTTTCTCTTTTATTATGTAATTTTACAACTCGGAATTCCAATTTTTAGACTTTATATATGCTTATATTTGGTTTTGCTGAATTGGGATACTCTCCAATTTATGTTTCTATGCATTTTATGTTATATTGCAATTTATGGGTCAATTTCTTTCTCTTTTTTTATATGTAGTTTTACAACTTAAAGTTCGAATTTTTATGCTTTATATATGCTGTCTTTGTACTTATATTTGGTTATGCTGAAATGCTTTCATTCCATACTTATGTTTCTATGCAACTAATATTTTTAAAATAAAAAAAATACTGCAATTTTTGGGTCAATTTCTTTCTCTCTTTTATGTGTAGCTTTACAACTCAAAGTTCCAAATTTTATACTTTTTGTATGCATCCATGTAGGTATATTTGGTCTGATGAGATGGGTTACTTCCAAATTTATATTTCTGTGCAATTTATTTATATTAAATAAACACTGCAATTTATGCTTTGTATTCTAGGATGAAGGTTGATATTGAAAGTTCTTTTTTACCCTTGAGCATTTAATACTCTCTTGTAGGGGTGTACATAAGTCGGGTTGGTTCGGATTTTTCAATTATCAAACCAAGCCAATGGTGTCGGGTTTTTAAATTTATAAACCAAACCAACAAAGTCGGATTTTTCAATCTCGATTTTTCTCGGGGTTTTCGGGTTTTTTCCCGGTAAAGTCTTCATAGCATAAAATATGTAACTTGTGCTCAAAATATTTCTTAAGTCCTAGTAAAATACAACTATATAATGTGTTTTCGAAGAAACTAACACAATAATATGAGATAAGTCATAGCATTATACTAAAATATTCAATAACAAAGATAAAATAATAAAATTACATAAAACAAATATTGCTAATTAATAAGCCATAATGAAAATTAAAATAATCTAAAAATACTATATAGGTCGTGCTAAAATAGGTATAGCTAATAAGTACTAATATTAATTACATAACTAAGCACTAAAGAAAAAGATAAACTAAGTTATGCATTTTCATTATAAACCAATATAAAACTAAAATAATTATCCAACACTATTGTCATTGCTAGTATTGAATTGAATTTCTTTTGTTAGCATTAATATTGATTTGAACTTTGTTTGAGTTACTACATTTATGGGCTATAAAATTTATTTATCATTCAAGAATGTTAAGTCTAAACTTGAAATAATACGTTAAAAGATAAAACTGTGAAAAAGTTTAAGAAATATTTATAAATTACATTACAATAAATATTTATATGTATAAAATATTTTTAAAAATTATATAAATGTACTATCAGGTTGGTTTGGTTTCGGTTTGACTTTTTTTAGTTAAAACAAAACCAAACCAATTATGGTCGGGTTTTATTTTCCAACACCAAACCACATTGGATTTTTTTTCCGGTTTGACTCGGATTATCGGTTTGGTGCAATTTATTGGTTTTCTTTGTACACCCCTACTCTCTTGTAATGCTGCGATGAGCCTTTTTTCCCCTTCCTAATACCCTTTTGATTTTTGATGATATTATAGAGTAAGGTTGAAAGAGGGCAATCCGGTGCACGAAGTATTTCGATTTCACACAGTATCCTGCAAGGGCCGCACCCCAAGGGGTGTGATGTAGGCAACGTACCTTTATGCAAGCATAAGTGGTTGATTCCACGGCTTCTTATTGTAAATTTTGGGCATATGCACGAAGAGATAGATATAAGAAAGCTTGGCATTTTAGGCATAATGAAGGGACTTCGATTGAAAGTAAATGGAACAAGATGCATAGTAACTTCTAAAAATGCGGATTTATATCTATCCCATGGGCGAGATAAGATAGATGTTGCACCAAGGTTACACTTCCCTCACCTGTTCTTATGATCCGTTAAAATTAATGATTGGAAGGATATGTAGCAAATTTCGTACAGTATGGATCAGGCCTCTTTACATGCTGCAATCATTTAGCATTCATAACCAATAAGAGCAATTACATCTTCTAAAGTCCTCAATGACTACTAGGAAGTAGTTTGGTTTAGTAGTGCTTTGTGAGCTTAAAGTAAAGTGAAGAACTAGAAAGAAAAAAAGAGAGCAAAAAGGAGAGAGCTGATATCATGCTTTAAGGAGGTATTCGAGATGTTGAAAAACAAGGAGATAGAACTTCAAGTGACAGATGAATGACTACTATGGATCAATAGTGCAGAATGTGGCATGGATGTCGAGGTTTACATAACAGGAAATTTGTATAGTATAGGATCCTATTGCTGGAGATCCTCCCTGGAAAAAGGCCTACAGACAAACTGTTTGAACACAATGTGAATCTCCACTATTTTGTCACACTGGCATTACCAGATCAAAATAATGGATATAATTATTGATGGATCTGCTCTTTGTGGAAATGACAGAAGGGGATGCAAACAAGAATATAAGTAGTGAACAGATCGAGTGCTTGGTTTCTATTTTCCAACTTGGTCTAGCATGTTCAGCAAAAACTCCACAAACACCACAAGAGAGAATCATCATTGCTTGGTTTACAGGGAATTGATAATAATCAGAAACAGATTCCTAAAGTTAAAGGAATGCACTGCTAACAAGTCCCTAAAAGACAGCTCTAGGAAAGACTTGATCGGGTTGTTAATTATCAACTGACTTATGTATGGTCAAAGTCAGATATCAACTCACATATAGTTTGCTTAAGACATATGAAAGTTGATATCTTTTTCTACCAAATGACAGAATATATCAGAATGCCTTAGTCCATCTGAATAAATTTTGTCTTCAATCAGCAACAGCAATTCAAATTACTTGCTCAGATAGACATGATATAACTTTGTGGTTAACACAGCAATTCAGAAGGATATAACTTACCAAGTAATCAGTTTTCCAAAATATCTTAAATCATATGACATCACTAAAGTAATAGCACTAAGTTTGAGCATCATTCAAACCAGTCACAACTCATAACTATTATCTCTTCTGCGAGGTACCATAGATTGACTGTTGGACGTATAGAACGAATAAGGAGAAATTATTCATCTCCATCTAGGCAAAATTTCAAATTAATTTTTTGAGATAGCAAGTGAACAGTTTCTTGTAAATATAGAGATAAAAGCGGAAAAAGTAAACCTCCCATGTAATATGTATTGTTTCCAGATGCAGCCAAAAGCAAGGACAAAATAGAGGGGATGCACATAAAATCTGACAAAACTACAACCAAAAAAGGAATCATTCAATCCCTCCAAACCAGCAAATTTTTTCCTCCTCTGCTCAAAACTAAAAGTCAAAGTTACCCAAAAAATAACTATAGAGTGGCGCAAAATTCCTAAAGATTTGTGTGATCACTAACGATTCCCAAAACCAGATGAAAGGGAGAAAGAAACAGTGCTAACCCGCAAAAGAAGCTATATTCAGAAAGCCATAACATTGTCATGTTATCCTCATCGTCGATCATTTGCTGCAACGTTTGGCCAGTCGAGAAACTTATAACCTTGAAGAGATGGTGGCAAATAAGTCTGGGATGATGAGTTTGGATTGTCAGGAGGATAAATATAGTCCTTCCCATAACCAAGATCCTTCATTAGCTTAGTTGGTGCATTCCTAAGATGAAGGGGCACCCCTTCATTTTGTCCAACTGATTCTCTTACCACTTTTAGAGCTGCCCCTAGTGCTCTATAGACAGAAATAGACTTGGGAGCCAAGGCCAAATAAGCAATACACTGAGCGAGGATAACATTGCACTCGGGCATGCCAATAAAATGGCAAGCTTGGTAGCAAGCAACCGCCTGGCAAAGAGCCGATGGATCAGCTAACCCCACATCTTCACTAGCAAACCTGACTAGCCTACGCGCTATGTAGAGAGGCTCTTCACCCCCTTCCAGCATTCTCGCCAGCCAATAAATGGAAGCGTCAGCGTCACTTCCTCTCATAGATTTGTGAAGCGCGCTGATAAGATTATAATGTTCATCCCCTGCTCTGTCATAAGCCAAATGCTTACACTGCATTGCTTCTTTTACATCACCCAGAGTTATAACTGCGGACTCTAACTCCCCGTTTGATCCTCTCGCCATTTGCGACCGTGCAGCAGCAGTGGTAGCTGAAATTTCCAAGGCATTCAATGCCACCCTAGCATCTCCATCACAATTGTCTGAAAGAAACTCTACACACTCATCATTCACTTCAATTTTCAACATCTCACCCATAGAACAACACAGCCCCTTGTTACAATCAGTTGCGGCACGCCTGAGGAGGGAAGCAATATGTTGGGGTTTTAAGGGATTGAGAGTCAAAACTCTGCACCTAGACAATAACGGCGTAATCAAATGAAATGAAGGGTTTTCAGTAGTTGCTCCCATGAAAATAACACTGCCATCTTCAATAACCGGCAAAAAGGAATCTTGTTGGGCCTTGTTGAACCTGTGAACTTCATCAATGAACAAAATAGTCCTCTTGTTGCTCTTCTTTTTCAATCTTCTCGCTTCGTCAACAGCATCTCTAACATCCTTAACCCCCGAAGTGACAGCCGATAAGGAGACAAACCGATAAGTATTATTTTCAGAAGCAGAGCAAGTGTTGACTATGGCTCGAGCAATGGAGGTTTTGCCGGTACCAGGTGGACCCCACAAGAGTAGTGAAGGGAGACGACCGCAGTCAATGGCTGATCGGAGAAGGGATCTTGGCGCCAAAATGTGGTCTTGACCAACAACCTCGTCTAGGGTACGAGGTCGCATTCGTTCGGATAAGGGTTCGTGAGGGGGTTTCTTTTTCTTTTCTTGTTCAGATTCTACTACTAATTTAGGACGCTTTGTTAGTTGGGGTTCATAATCTTCTTCTACTTCTTCTTCGCGGGTCGCCACCCCCTTTGTAGTAACAGTGTGTTTAAGAGTTGATATAAAGGTAGGGGTTAGGGGTTTGGATTGGAACTGAAAGAACCGATCGATTTTGGGCTGAAATGGAGGAGGGGACGAATGTTCATCGGTAGTAGAAGGAGACAGAGATTTTGGGTTGAAATTGCAAGAATCTTTGTGGAGAATCCAGTCGGTAGCTTTGACGATATCGCCGCCGGTTGCCGTCAGAGCTTCGACGGCTAAGTCTTGCGGAAAGCCCATGCTCAGAAGCTGCTGCTCAGCCATCGCGTTCAGTTCGTCGCTCCCCATTCCAAATAATGGACTCCGGGGAATTGTGGCGCCTTTTTAAGCCTTCCAGTTCCGACTTTGTTGAAGCAAATGTAACGATGACGTCAGCACTTGACAAGAAAATATGCTCCATTGCTTCAAACGAGCTACTCTTCATTTTAGTCTGTTTTAAAATTAATGATTCATTTCTAAATTTAAAAATAATTTAACTATAAACTCTTTATTTTACTCATTTTATTCTCAATAAAAAGTTTTTTATAACCACATAAATATTATGACCTCACAAAACTTTTACCTTTAACCTTTTAACACCACATGTTTCAAAGCTCATCTAAATTGAAACGGAGGAGTACTACTACCACCTTAAAAAATGATTAATGTCAAAATTTTAGAAAAACAATAGAGTAGAAGAAAAAGAAGAAGAAACAAACAAAAAAATTGTTAACTTAATGAAATTTATTCCTATAGATAATAATTATTAGAATCGCACAATATAATAATTACAGTGACTTGTTTGTTTGTATAATATATTATCATATTTGCTTGCACATTTATAATTACACAGTTTAATTATTTTACACAAGAAGAAGCTAGTTGTGGGCTTCGATTGCCATAATATTCTAACAACGTGGGTGGCACGCAGTGAATCTCGAAAATTGATCTGTGGATCGGGACAATGGGACACATGAAACTTAGTTCGAGAGAGAGACTCGTGAATCGTGGTAGTGAGCCACGTGGAATTTCGTTCGAATGGGAGATTGTTGGGCGTGCGAATAGAGTCCCACATTGATAGCTGAAAAGATTGAGAGAATACATATAAGGTGTAGGGATATCTTAATGGTGTGTGACCTTTTGAAAAAAACCGTGCGGGCTAGTCCAAAACAGACAATATCATATCATGTTAAGAGTATCTTTTGGCTATTTTAACCCAACATATTGTAACTTGTTTGTTTGTTATAAAATATTTATCATGTAATTTTCATTGCTGTGTTTGATTGCACATGTGTAAGTATACAACTTATTATTTTTTTATTTTCAATAAACTATAACTATCAAAGCCAAATATAATATAAACGTCATTCATTGATCTATCTAGAATAGTGATATTTACTTGCTAAATTGTTTATCTAACTTGTGGTGAATCCAGGACTTTTACATATTTGGATTGAAACTTTGAAATATAATAACTATAATTTTTAAGAAAGATCATCATCATACTATAGTATAGTAAAGATTTATGATGAAATTATTTTACTAAAACATCCTTCAAAACTTGAATGATCAAATTACCCAAATAAATTATTTCTCATTAAATAATTATTTGCCACTATCGGTCATTTCCAACTATTCTAACGTATGTACTTAATGGGATGGGAAGAGTTTTTCACTTTCTAATTAATTATTCTCCGCCTCTTGATATGTCACTTTCGTTTTCACCAATATAATTATTTTTTCTTCATGTTGTTATTGATGGTTGTTGCTGGTTCTGGTGTGACCGGACCTGCGGCTGGTTTGCACAGGTGCGATGGTCGCAGAAGTGGCCAGGGAAGCTTTGGACAGAGGCCGTAGATGCGGACATGCTGGCGCAGAAGTGACCCAACGCGTGCAGAAGCGCGACCGCATATGTGGTTTGCAAGTCGCAGAAGCGACCACAATCGCAGGTGCGAGCTTCTTACGCAGAAGAGGAGGTCGCAGATGCGGCTATTTGACCGCAGATGCGGAAGGCGCTGGGCAGAACCCTTTAAGTTCGAGGGTTTGATATTTTCACCCATTTTCAGATTTTGGATCTCGGTTTGGGCAATTTTGGAGAGGAATTTTTTCACACAACTTGGGGTAAGTGTTCTTGACTCCCTTGTGATTATATTTCATGAATTAATCTTCATTTTTGGTGTAAGATTATCGAATCTTCAAGGAAAATCGAAGGAAAATTCTATAATTTCATAAAACAAATTTTCGAGTTTTGAATATCGATTCAGAGTCTGATTTGAGTAAAATTAGTATGGTTGAACTTGTAATTGGATGGGTTGTCATATTTTGTGAGTTTTATCGGATTCCGAGACGTGGGCCCCACGAGCGATCTTTTTGAGTGTAATTTCGGATTTTGTAGGAAAACATTAGTATTTTGATATGGAATTAATTCCTATAATTGTGTGGACTGAATCAAATTAATTGTGACTAGGTTAGAGCCGTTCAGGAGTTGATACGCGCAGAATGGAATTTCTGGAGCATTGTTTAGCTTGCTCGACATTGAATTCGTCTTGTTCGAGGTAAGTAATTCTTCTAATCTTAAAGCTGAGAGTATGAACCCTGACTATACGTGTTATGTGTTTGGTGTTGGGGTGACGCACATGCTAGGTGACAGGCGTGCACCATGTGAACTGTGACTCCATTAGTTCTATGGTACTGTGTTGTTACTTGAACTTATTTGTAATCATGAAATCTCTACGTACTAGAGTTATCGAGCTGTGATTCATGTTAGAAGCCATGTCTAGGCTACATGCTTATTCTGTTGGGACCCATTGAGGTCATTACTGTTGTTGAGTTATTTGTTTACATTGCAATGTCATACTCAGTCATATTCATTCATTGTATATCATATCTCAGTCTCTGTTGTTATTTATTGATACATTATATCATCATTTTTGGGTTAGGTCCATGACACTGTGAGCCTGTGAGAGATAGAGACTGGAGAGATTGATGACTGAGTGAGGCCGAGTGCCTGATTATGAGTGACATCTATGGGATCGGGTTGTACGCTGCAGTGGTTATACTGATTTTTGATAGAGCTTGGGCTGAAGGAGCCCCTCCGGAGTCTGGACACACCCCCAGTGAGCGCGATTGATTTATATTGAGGGATGGATCTTACTTGGACATGGATCTTGTCCGAAGCATTTATACATGGGGATGGATCTTCCCCACGGGCTGGATTGGCCCTACTCGGTACTGAGTGACTGATGATCAGTTGATGTGTATATTTCAGGATGGATCTTCCCTGGGCCGGATTGACCATATACAGTACCGAGTGATTGAGCATGATGAGTGGAATGTGTGAGATAGTGAGATTGAGTAATCTGAGAATGTGAGTACATGAGTTCATCTCTGAGATACATTACATTGACATGCACACATGACATACATGTATAGAGATGTATTTTTTCTCATGTTGTATAGTATCACGTCATTCATGACTTCTCATACATATTGACCTACGGGCATAGTGATGCATTTTCCACTGGCTATCTGGAAAGAAAATGAAACATCTTATTTATTGTTGAAAGGATTTTTGGGAGAATTACTATTTTCAAACTTACTTATATTTTTGGCAACTTCGGTAATTGACTTGGGATTTTCACTGATATACTTGAAAGGCAGAACTATTTTCAGAAATCATGATTTAGCTAAGTATTTATTCTTTGAGTTACTTCTTTTATTACTTGCTTTATGTTGTTGTGAACACTTGTTGGTTATTAGAGTTGGACTCTGACCTTGGTACAAGCTCGTCACTACTTTCAACCTAAGGTTAGGTTTGTTACTTATTGAGTACATGGGGTCGGTTGTACTCATACTACACTTCAGCACCTTGCGTGCAGATGTTAGCTGTTGATGTTGTTGTGTTCGTTGGGAGCTGGATCTGAAGATGTACCTGCGTTCCGGTTGTAGTTGCCTCTTGTTCATGATAGCCTTAGATTCATAAAACTCTATTTATGTAATTTTCAAACAGATGATATATTTACTTCATACCAGCTTTGTAAACTTTATTCTTAGAAGCTCATGATTTGTACTACCAGTCCTTGGGGAATGTATAAGATTTAGATAATTTCTTTTGCTTAATTATCTTGTTAAATTACATTGGAATTGGTTAGTTGATAATTGGCTTACCTAGCGGGTTGGGTTAGGTGCCATCACGACTAGTTGGATTTTGGATTGTGACAATTGTAGAAATAAAGTGTCACATATGGGCACAAATTTAGGGTATTCGAAGCATATCATAAGTATGAGAAGGGTAGGTGAACTTTGAATGCCTCACAGTTAACGAATGAGATACCAACAGATGCTAACATTCAATGATGCATACCAATGTATGCGTGGATGAGATAGGTGGACTTAAATGGGTAAGTAAGTAAAATTAAGGCATGATATACACAAAGGTGTACCTTGAAAAGGTACAAGAAGCAACAAAGGTTACCAAAGGAGGTAAAATGATGTGGAATGACAACCTTAGGTTTGACTAGTTAAGACTCAACTTGTGGGAATTGAGAATTTTCAAATGTAAGCTCCAAATTACTTATGCATGTGTCAAGTGGAGCGATTAAACTAGGATTTGATGGACCCTTATGAATTATGAGACATGAACGTTTGAAATAATGTATGAGGCAAAGTAATTATTTATGACAAGTTGTCAATACTATATATGTTGTGGGAACTGGGCTCCAAATTATAAGAGTTTACTTTTATCTTTCTCAGAGCAATCTGATCGCTTAAAACCTAAGAGCTTGAAAATGGTAAGGGTACGTGTGGGAGTTGAGAGGTTACAAGTGTCCAAATATTATAGAGTGATGCATTAGAAATCCCTAACATATTATGCATGGGGATGAGATTGAATATACTATGGAAGTACAAAAGAAATTACTGTATGATGATCGGGTACCCACGAACTAGATTCCATGAATAATGGAAAATATACAAGTACTTATATTAATTGCACGAATCATGATGATGTAAAGATGAGATATTAACTATAGTTAAAAATATTTGTTAGGATGACGACATGAAGTTGGATTGTACACTTTTTACATATAGCATTCTGAAAATGGTGTACGTTATGGAAAATTGTATGAATGTTATATGGGTTTAGTATGAAGGAGTCGTACTTGTTAAAATACATAAGCATGGAATGCGAGGTGTAAGGTGGTCGCACTTGCTAGAAAGGTATTTCAGCATGCATTGAAGGGTATAATGTCAAAAAAGGGGATTCTGAAGATAAAACGAACATGAAAGGTGATATGCTAACCATATTATTGTTGTAAGAACAGAAAATGATGATACTTAGCAACATGAATTGCGGTTAGAAGTATCATAATACTTTAGTATGGAAAGGAACAAGGAAATCTTAAACGAGAATAACCGTTATATCCTATTTTTCAAAACAAAAATCAATACAAGTGTAATGACGAAATAAGGTTGGGGTTTGATGAAAAAAAATATATTTATTAAGGAAGTCCAATCATAGAGAGATTTTTGGTTTATTTGAAGGTACTTTTCAGGTACTACTTGACGTATGCAAGACTAAAGAAAATGCATGCATGTATAATAGTGATGTGGGAGCTATGTATAGTAGCTATTATTGATATTGAATGGTATTCATATATGTTACTAGTTAAAAGTTTCAAAGATTCACACTTGATGCACTTGTGGTATATGTACGGCCTAGTGGGGACAAGATGGTACATTATATTGTATATTGTTATTGGTGCCCGTGTGGGGGCTTGTTCTGCATCGGTTAAATTTTTTTCGATAGTCCCAATTACAAGGGAAACTCTGCCAAAATTCTTAAAAATTTATAAAGGTAGCCAAATTTTGAGGGCCTTAAATAAGTTGAGATTTTGGAAAGAAAGTATAAGACCTATATAATTAAAGTCAATAAGTGCATATGCATGGTGGTTGGAGATAAAAGGATGGTAAATCTATGCTTAGAAGTGACTTGCAAAACATTCTAGGACGAATGTTCTTAAGTGGGGGAGAATGTAGCACCCCAAAATTTTTTGAAATACTTAAGCGCATTTAAGAAATTTGATGTGTGTTAATTATTATTTTGTATGCAGACGAGGACTATTAATATGATAAATATTAATTGGATATGATAATAAGTGTACGAGGTGTATTTGAAGTGATATAGGGCACAAGGAGAGCCCTTGGGACAAATCAAGTTGGAAATTACATGATAGAGGTAATTTTAATGCTTCAAACTCGTTTATTATGAGTAGTTAGAAGTATTTGAAGTATTTGTTACAAGTTTTAATGGTTGAAAGATTGGATTATAAAACTCTAGTTCATGGCATGAATAGAATTTTTGAGAAGATAAGTATTAATCTTGGCGATGAAATTGATGAATACAATGAATCTATGGAGTTATTTGTTAGCAAGAGTTGGAAATGATCAACTAAGTAATCACTCAAATTATATATTTTGCAAGTGTTGATTATGAAAGACGAAGAATAGTAACTTGGTGGTATTGGACAATTGATGTAGTATCATTAATGATTTCAAATGGTATTAAAATATAAGAATGAAGTTGAATGGTCTAGCTTGTAAATCTATTTGGCTATTTGAGTTGTTGGAGGCTTGTAGCCAACTTATGAGCCATATATGGATATTGATCAATATTTTAGGTCATATTTTAATGTAATTAGGATATCTAATTGTAGATATCGACTTGTTGGTGATGTTTGGGCATTTTAATAAATATTGGAATGATGGAAGAGGATTGAAAGCTTGTGGGAGTTAATAAAGCGAAAGCGAGGTAAGTTGATTAAAACTTACTCTTCTTGAGGGACTTTCACTAAAAGTATGTTTAAAGTTAATACTTAAGTTGTTTGCAAATGTGCTTTCGTGCTTGTGGGAACTAACATGTACGGATGTCTCCATGTACTAGAATATTATGTTGCATATGTAGTGTCATGCCATTTTATAAAATTTTATTTTAAATCTTGTTGGAAAAATGACACCCAAGGTAAATGTTATAAGTTTTTATCAAAACTTACGTATTGACAAGAGTATACTGCTAAAGATAAGTGTTCATGGAAAGTATTTCTTTTGAAAATTGACGAACAGAATAACACTTGTGGTATCTTTTAAAGATTGATGTTAAATTGCTAAAAGCTTTAGCATGTAAAAGGTTGTTTATTTAATTTTTGTTTAAATGATTTAGATTTTCTATAAATGCTATGAGTTGATAAAAATAGATCCTTTGAAGCTACTATGCTATGAATCTATTTTTGAAGTATCAAATATTTTGGGAGTTACTTGTGTTCACCGAGATTGACTTCGGATATATTGTGTTCGTTGTCATGAAACTACTCGTGCCGGTATAGGCGCAGATGGCTACTTTGTGGTATAGACTACGGCAGAGTGATCTCCTTCGAGAGAGTATTATTTTGTGCTATTAGTAGCATAGCTTAGTCGATTCGTACGATACTACGATGAGACGACCTGAGCAAGTAGGGTATATGATACTTGCTGCTAGGTACATAATCTAGTTGACCTTCTTATGTCGGTGATGGTATAGTACTCCCAGTGAAAGGTAAGGATGATTTTCTTATGTCTAGGTCTAAGGAGCCGAATATGATTTCAATAACTAAAAAAAAATGGAATGATTTTGTATGATTTTATCCAAAATCTTGGATTGATGTAAATATTTTAAAAGTTTATATTGTGGTTTATATTTTACTTGTCTTTTATTTAAAATGACAAGGTCATGAATTGATAAAACTTCTTATCGTTTTATATCAAATATTGATGCATTATTTTTTTTTATAAAGTTTGTCTCAAAAACTTAAGTAAGAGAGAGTCTATGACACTTATTGAGTACCGATGTGGTGTACTCAGCCTTTAGGCCCCCCCTCCAGGGTCCCCCTTACTGTACATATTTCAAGATGAGGTATGATACGTGGCATGCGGTCAGGTCTAGGATGACTCTCTTTCCGAGGTATTATGAAGCACCACTTTTATTTCGTGGTAGCTATCATGTATATTCTTATTTTCTTTTGTTGGAATTACTCCAAGTGTTGGTTATGTTCTTTGGTATAGAGGCTCCATAGATAATTGTGTTGGATTATAAAAAATAGGATTGCGGACGTCATGCATAAATGAATAATCATTTAATTTGATTATATCATTTTTATGAAAAGTTTCATGTATGATTTTGGAAATGAAAAATATGTTGTGACTTGATCTGAAAATGTATAAGATTCTCAATTGGCTTCCGCAATTATACTTGGTCTTGACATATGGGTTGGTTCACTTGGGTCGAGTAGTGTGCCGAGTGCCGGTCACGTGGATTAAGGTCGTGAAAAACACGGCCTCTGTGGGTCCATACAGTGCCAACACATAGCCTAAACATGATTTCTAACATGATTTACAGTTCAATATTTTTATAACACATGGAGAATATACATATAACAACAGATTATTCAACTATATAGTTCCATAAAATTGACCAAGTTACAATCCTACGGTGCACGCCCATACGCCCGTCACCTAGCATGTGCGCTACCTCAAAACCAATCACATGACACATAATACGGGATTTCATACCCTCAGAACTAAATTTAGAACTGTTACTTACCTCAATCTGTGCAAATCCCTACTCCAACACGTCCTTGCCTCGCGAATTGGCCTCCAAATGCCACGAATCTAGCCACAAACAGTTCGATACAATAAACACAAGCTAAATGAATCAATTCAGCAAGAAAATACTAAGTTATTAATCAAAAGTCAAAAGTCCCACTCAAAAGTCGACCCCCAGGCCCACGTCTCGAAATCCAATAAAAGTCATAAAATCCGAAAGCCCATTAAACCACGAGTCCAACCATACCAATTTTACCAAAATCCGACACCAAATCGTCACTTAAATCCCCAAATTAAACTCTCCAAATTCCTAACCTCAAACTCCCAAATTACATCTCAAAACCACACAATCTAGGCGGGAAAATCAATGGGGAAGCATAATTATTGAATGAATTAAACCACAAGTGATTTACCTCAAGAATCTCTTCGAAATCGCTCTCACAAATCGCCTAAGACCGAGCTTGAAATGTCCGAATTGAAGAAAATATCGGAAACCCTCGAATTTAAACAATACCCAGGCTTTTCGCACCTGCGACAACTTACCCGCACCTGCGGCTTCGTAGGTGCGACCAAACCATTTGCTCCTGTGATAGGCTTCGCGCCTGCGGACACGCATCTGCGAGCACACTGCTGCTTCTGCGGAGCCAACTCCCTTTCCCATTTTCGCTTATGCGTTCAATACTTCGCACCTGCGACCTCGCAGGTGTGGGCAAGCTCGTCGCACCTCCGAGCACTGCACAGTTTCACTCCTGGTCTCTTCTACGATGGCTGGTGTGCACATGCGGTGTCGCACTTGTGATCAAAACCCTCGCAGGTGCGATTGCACGAGACCTGGTGCTTCATCAGTCCTTCAAACTCCAATTACGATCCGTTAACCATCCGAACTCCACCCGAGGCCCTCGAGACCTCAACCAATTATACCAACAAGTCCTAAAATACGATACGAACTTAATCGATCCCTCAAATCATATCAAACAATATCAAAAATACGAATCGTACCCTAATTCAAGCCTAATGAAAACTAAGGAATTCCAACTTCTATAAACGATGCCGAAACCTATCAAATCACGTTCGATTGACCTCCAATTTTGTACACAAGTCATAAATGACATAACAGACATGTGAAAATTTCCAAAACTGGATTCTGACCCCGATATCAATAAAGTCAACTCATAGTCAAACTTCCAAACCTTCCATTTCTAATTTCTGCCATTTCAAGCCAAAATCAATTACGAACTTCAAAATAATTATTCGGACACACTCCTAAGTCCAAAATCACCATACGGAGCTATTGGAATTATCAAAACTCTATTCCGAGGTCGTTTATACATAAGTCAACATCCGGTCAACTATTTCAACTTAAACTTTAAGTCTTGGAACTAAGTATCTTAGTTCATTCCGAAACTTCCCCGGCAAATCACATAATCACAATTGAGCATAAAATATTCAGTAAATGGAGAAATAGAGATGTAATACTCAAAATGGGGCTTTAAAGGCAGTTTCTAGATTCGTGCTTTGCAATTATAATAAATACTGATTGTCTAGGATCACTATTTATTAGTTTGAGCTTACATGTTTTCCTTTAAATTTTACGTAACTCATTATATACATATTTTAATATTGTTTATACTATTTTAAAATATTTTTACTGATTAGCATAGGATTCACGTGCAACGCACGTGTCCAAAAATTAGTTAAAGATCTAAAATCACAAACTATCCCATAATTGGAAAAAAATTTATACAAGGGAAAAGAACGACAGAGAAATTATTAAATAGCTAAATTATCCAGGAAAATTATAGATCTATGATTACAATCTGTACTTTGTTGTAATAGTAAAAATAAACAAACTCGGAAGCTACAAGGTACTAATATTGCATACGCAATAAGAACAAAAAGGAAAGGAGAGAAGTAGGAAAATAAGACTATCTATAAACGGAAGGACTTACAATGTAGAAGGAAGGAATGGAAGAGCAAGAGTCTTCCCTTTTAAAGTACTAATTTTAGGTTAAGCGTGTTACACATATCCTTATCAGTAATTATAACTTTTTTAATATATATTATTATTATTATTATTATTATAATTTTATTTAAGCTGTCAAATAAAAATAAAAGAAATAATTCAAGTTTCTAAAAATTATGAAGGTTATTATTATTATTATTTTTTAAAAGATTGGGTAAGATCCACCGAGGTGGGTAGCCTTAACCGAATGTGTCTGATAACAGGTAGGGGTGTTCAAAACCGAACCGAAATCGAAAACCGAACCGAAATCGAAGCTTAATGGCTTATTGGTATCGGGTTAACGGTTTAACGGACGGGGAACAGATTGAATTTTTTTTATTAACGGCTTATCGGTTTGGGGGCGGATTATTCAATTTTCTTAACGGATAATCCGTTAACCCGTTAAGAATATATATATATATATATATATATATATATATATATATATATATATATATATATATATATATATATCAAAAATCCTTCCACTTCTTCCAGCTATTAGCTTAGCTTATTCTCCCACCCTACAATAAGATTGTTTAAGCTGCTATCTATGGTTCACCTCTACTTTTATTTTTTTAAACTAATGCATGTTGTCTATATTTAATAGAAGAACAGTAGTGTTGTGCCACAACTTTTATCCCACAATATTGACGATAATACTGTCTTGAATTATGTTCTGGGGAAAGAGCGCATTTGCGTTTTCTGTAAATTATTTCCTGCTTATAATCCATCCCTATTTCTATACATAACTGCTTTTTGCTTGGTGATGTTTGTATGGTTAATGATATAGCGTGAAATGCCTGGTTGAGAGTTTAAGTTAGAAATTTGAAGCTGTTGTTTGAACTTTGAAGCTGCAGAAATTCAAGCACTGTTAGGCGTTAGCTGTAGGCCAAACATTTCTGTGTAGACTTCTCACTTATGAATTAATCATTTTGAAATATCTATTATGGACTCAATTTGAATATAGACTGGAATTTTCTATTCTGAATTAATATGCTAGGCGTTAACAGACATATGTATGTTTGGACTCATGTAATGTAGTCTGCTTTGGGATTTAATAGTAGGCGTTAACAAACATGTATGTCTGGACTCATATGTAGTCTGCTTTGGGATGTAATGTAGCCTACAATGTGTTCTGCCTTTTTCACTCTACAACACATGACACACTACATCATTCTTATGTAGGCGTTAACAGACATGTATGTCTGGACTTAATGTGTAATTTCCTATTCTGAATTTGTATGCTAGGCGGTCAACAAACAATTAATGCACGCAATATAGATTGCATTAGGCCAATAAACCGCCCCATAACCGCCCGATAAGAGCTAAACCGATACCAATCCGCCTGATATCTTATCGGGTGGCTAGCGGATTAATACATTTAAAAGCCGATAACCGTTAAGCCAAACCGTTAAGAGTAATTAACCGCCCAATCCGCCTGATAAGCAGCCCTAATAACAGGTATAGTCTGAAGACTGTTCACGTCCTTGTCAGGGGAGATACCAACCGTCTCTCCTTTCTAAACTCAACAAAGTGCTAAATATTAGAAAAATATTTGAATGACAAATTATCTAATGAGAATTTTATTTTAAAATCTCAATTACACTCAATTTATATTGATCAACTAATAACTTGATCACACAAACAAAGGAAACAAAAGGAAAAAGCTTATCTCTTTGAATAAATAACGGTTCATGTACCCCTATTAATATAACTAGAGAAGACAAAAGTCTCTACTGCAATTATTTGCCACCATTTCTTGAACTCTACTATAGAACCCCAAAAGTTTTCTTTCAATTTCTGGTTACGAGGTTCATCTGATGTTTTATAATAGAAAGCGGAGGAGTGAAAATCAAAACCAAGTTCTGAGTTTGACAAAAATGAGAAGCTTATTAATAAATTAGTGTGCAATAGGACGTCATCTATCTATAATCCGAGGACATTTCAAAGGACAGGTAATTTAAGCATTGTTGTTTGTGGGTCATTCTTCTTTCCCATTTCTTAGGTATTTATCTTGTAAAAGAATGTCTGAATTACTTTGTTGATACGATTACGAAATGTTTGGCAGTACGTTGTATTATAATGCTGAATTTTTTACATTATTGCACTTTTCATGCTTATTAATTATTTTTTTCTCAATACTCTATAGCAAGTCCTCTAGATAGTCACTGCATGCAATCCCTTGACAAGAATTCCATCTGCATAGGATTAAGCCCTGTTCTGATATTGGTATGGTTTGAAACTTTGAATTAAGTCACTAATAAAATTTAAAGAGTTCTCTAGGAATTAAGATGGGAAAAAAGGTTTGCTTTAACGGTTATGCAAGGTGCTTACTTTTTCTAAATTAGTAGTTATGCGCGGTTTCTGTACTCTTATTGTTGCGTTAGTGGTGCTTTGACTCTTTTTTTTTTTGTGTGTGTGTGTGTGTTTATGAATTGCTTGTTTGTTTTAGTTTGTAAGAAGTTATTACATGTTATAGAAAGGAGAGATGAGGTCTCCAGTTTGAGGATGTTGTGATCAATGCCGGTAGCAGAGAAGGTGGTGGTGATTGTGTGCACTTAGTCTTAGTCAAACATCTTTTGGGCTGAAGATATGGTAACGTCGCCTGTAATATACAGACGACTCCATTAAATTTCTAATACTTCATCTTCGGAAATTTAAAACACGTTGGACCAACACATTGAGTACCAAGTGTACTACTCGAATGTAGTAGGGGGCATGCATTGATCATGAGTTTGTTTCTTTTCGATTAGCATTCTTTTCTTAATCATATATAAATAAATGTCCAACTTGATTCGAACCATAAGAGGGAACATGACAAAACACGTCAAAGAAGGATTCAGGGGTGAGCATCTGTCATATGCAAAGATCATATATTAAACAATTGCTTTCGTTTTCTTCCCATCCGTACAGGTGAGCAAATATTCGGCTGATTTTCTCCTTTAATTTGTTTCGTTGAATATATCTTTCTCTAACACAAAAATGGAGGCATATGAAGGAGGCCGGTCGAGCTCAAATAATGAAAAAACATCACAAGGGTATAAGTGGAAAGGAAGAGTTCCGGAACTGGCTACTAAGAAACGCCTTGAGAAAAACAAAAAGAAGCAAAACAAAAACAAGAAAAGAAGGGTTATTGAAGAATTAGCAGAGTGTGTTGGGGATAACAAAGAGAAAGATGAGCGGGGAGTTTGCGGGGAGCATCAATATCTGTTAACAACATCACTAGATAACATTAGCTATAACGTGTTGGATTGGGAATCTGTCATGACGAACATGGCAGAAGAAGTGAATTTCGTGATCAAAACTATGGTGCAACTGCTAGGGGTTAATAAAGAGGTGGCTCTTCTGCAGTTTGAACTACTATTGAAGAGCTTGCATATCCGCAAAGACTACATATTGCTTATTCTCAAGGCTTTGAAGAAGGTACGATCGAATAGTCCTTTCTTTAAGTCAAAGAGGAATGTTATCACATTATAATAATTATGTGTTTATCAGTATGTGAAATATTACTATGTAACATGGAAACTTTGAAAGTGAACCATTCTCTTTTGTATGATTGTGCTGATTAGTTATAACAACACTTTGATCTTTTTCTTCTGCTGGATGACTTGTATTATCTTTATATGCACTAATTGAACTTGTTTTTTAGGAGTATGTTTCTGAAGAGGAAGAATATGAAGTATTGAAGAAGATTTGGGATGTGAAAATGGAGCATGTGCAACTTATTAGGGATGAGCATTTTAATTTGATTAAGGTAACCTTCAAGTTTTGTATGTCATAATAATACAAATTAAGTTACAAGACTTACTGGTTTGCTTTGTGGATCAGATGGGAGAAGAAAAAGGAAATAAGAAGCAGAAAATGGCAGAGAAAGCAGAAGATGAGGAAAACAACAACTTTGATGGAAAGCAGTTGGTTCTGTGCATTGAAAAATTGCAAGATATACAAGACAAGCTCGAGAAGATTAATGAAGAAGCAAGGGATGAAGTGTTGAAAATAGCACAAAAGTTGAGTCAGATCCGCAAGCCAGTGTATGAGAAGCGAAATCATATTATTAAAAGTATTCCTGACTTCTGGTTGACGGCATTCCTGAGACATCCTATTCTTTCTGAACTTGTAAGTACAGAAGAGGACCATAAGATTTTCGAGTTTTTATGTTCTATCGAAGTGGAAGACACTGAAGATTTTAAATCGGGTTATACCATCACCTTCTACTTCAGTCCAAATCCCTTTTTTGAAAATACAATGCTGTCGAAGACTTATACCTTCCTTGAAGATGGACGACCTAGAAAAGTTACTGCTTCCACAGTACAATGGAAAGAAGGAAATGGAGTTGTTCCCCATGCTGAGGAAGGCTTCTTTAGGTGGTTCAGTAGTGAAGTCGATCAGAAGTATGATGAGGTTGCTGCGATAATCAAGGATGAGCTATGGCCGAACCCTCTAAATTATTTTAACGAAGCTGATGAAGAAAAAGATTTTCATGAGGCAGACAAAGGTGGTGATGAGATAGTGAACGACAGTGAAGATGATGGCAATGAGGAGGCCGATGAAGCTGATGAAGAGGATCTTGAGGCTGCAGGCGGAAGTGGCAATGAGGTAGTAAAGGACAGTGAAGATTACGATGAGGAGGCTGATGAAGAGGATCTTGAGGCTGCAGACGAAGCTGGTGATGAGGGAACGGAGAGTGAAGGTTCTCATGATGACTATGATCTAGGAGGATGATAATGAAGATATGATGAAGCCGAATTTACTCTTATACAGCCACTCCTCTTTCTGAGTTCGATCCCGTCAAATGTTTTCTTCAATAGGTCTGTTTGGTGTCTGTGATGAGGCTTTAGATGTTTGGAAAAGAACGTACAGAACATTATTGATAGCTAAATCTACATCCTCTTTTGAACCTGCTTGTTTTATCAAGTTTGAGCTTTTGGTTCAAAAAAGCATATTGTCCAATTGAAAATATTTCTCATACCATAATTCAGGCTGTGATGCATGGTCACACAGCCAAGTTATAACACCAGATTTAAGAGAGCATGTATCAGCTGTTTTTTGAGGATATATGGTCATCAGCTATGTAGAAAACAAACCTTTAGTTGAATATTGAGTCGGAAGGAATTTATAGAAAAAAAAAAAAAAAAAAAATCGCCAATTGAACAAATTCACTATTAAGAACAAGTACCCCGTTGCCGCGTATTGATGATCTATTTCACTAGTTGCAGGGTGCTAGGGTGTTCTCTAAGACCGACTTGAGGTCGGGGTACCATCAGTTGAAGATTCGGGATTCGGACGTTCCGAAGACTACTTTTTGGACTAGATATGGTCATTATGAGTTTCTGGTGATGTCCTTCGGTTTAACTAACACCCCGGCAGCATTTATGGATCTGATGAACAGGGTATCCAGGACATATATTGATTCGTTTGTCATTGTCTTCATTGATGACATTTTGATCTACTCGCGCAGTAAGGAGGAGCATGAGCATCATATGAGAGTAGTGCTTTAGATATTGCGGGAACAAAAGCTATATGCTAAGTTCTCCCAATGTGAGTTCTGGCTAGAGTCTGTAGCATTTTTGGGGCATATTATGTCGGGCGAGGGTATTAAGGTTGATCCCAAAAAGATTGAGGCCGTTCAGAATTGGCATCGTCCTATTTCGGCGACTGAGATCAAGAGTTTTTAAGGTTGATCGGATGTTGACTTATGTGTAAATAGTTTCAGAATGGAGTTTTGATGGTTCCGATAGCTCCGTTGGGTGATTTCGGACTTAGGAGTGTGTCCGGATAGTGACTTGGAGGTCCGTAGTTGATTTAGGCTTGTAATGGCGAAAGTTGGAAATTGAGAAGTTTGACCAAGAGTTGACTTTGTGCTTACCAGACTCGGATTTTGGTTTCGGGAGTTAGAGTAGGACCGTTGTGTCATTTATGACTTGTGTGCAAAATTTGAGGTCAATCGGACTTAATTTGATAGGTTTTGTCATCGATTGGAGAAGTTGGAATTTTTTTTATTTTCATTAGGCTTGAATTGAGGTGCGATTCGTGTTTTTGATGTTGTTTGATGTGATTTGAGGTCTCGACTAAGTTAGTATCGTATTTTAGGACCTGTTGGTATATTTGGTTGAGGTTCCGGGTACCTTGGGTGGATTTCGGATGGTTATCGGAATGGAATTTAATTTGGAGAAATGGCTGAAGTTTTCTGGTGTCCCTGTCTGGTTTCCTTTTACGCGGTCGCGTAGGCTATTTTTGGGAAGTGGAGGTTTGTTCTATGCGATCGCAAGTCTTGGGTTGCGATCGCGTAAGCTGGAGGAAGCAGTGCATCGTGAACGCGTGGGCTAAGCCGCGTTCGCGAAGAGGAAGTGAGGCAACTGGGTTCCGCGTGGTTGTTATTCGCGAACCCGAAGAAGTGTTTGCGATCGCGTAGTTCTGTGATGGTTATTCATCGCGTTCGCTTGGATATTTATGCGATCGCGTAAGGTTAATTTATTGGGCAACATAGTTTTTCTTTGCGATCGTGAAGCATTTTCCGCGATTGCGATTAAGGACATCTGGGAAGAACTTAAATATTTCAAAAATGAGGGTTTGAGTCATTTTACATAATTTGGTTTTGGGAGCTCGAATTGAGGCGACTCTTAGAGAGATTTTCAAGGGAGTGATTGGGGTAAGTGATTCTTACTTGGTTTTGGTTAAATTACATGAATATATCTTTGATTTCATCATTTAATTAGTGATTTGGGGTGGAAAATTTGGAAAAAATGGAAAAAAATTCTTAGGCCGAATTTTAGAGATTTGAGCGAGATTTTGGTATCGGATTTGAGTAATTTTGGTATGGTTGGACTCGTGGTTGTCACACCTCCTTTTTCCCCGGGGAATAGGAAAGAAAGGAGTTTTTTCAATTTAAGTGACATTATTCGAAATGAAATTATTTATTTAATCAGAGTCGCCACTTGGGATAATTTCTGGTGTCCCAAGTCACCGGTTTATTTGAAATCCCAAATCGAGGAAGTTTTGACTCCGAATTACGGTCCGCGAACACAGAAGACCGCATAAGGAATTCTGTTAATCCGAGAGAAGGTGTGAGGCACTCTCGGATTCCGTAGTTTTAGCACGGTCGCTTTAATCATACCTGACTTAATTAAATTATTTAATTACTTATTTTTAGAACCTATGTACATTTATCTTTTTACCGCTTTTAATTGCTTTATTATTCGTAATTATGAAATTATCTTGAAACGAATCACGCGTACGTGTATTCATTTTGTTTGGTATGTCATGAATCATGTCACGTGTACGTGTACACAATTAATAACACTTTATTATTTTTAAAATTATTTTGTCAAAGTTGCGCGAACGCATTCTTTGCCTTTAATTTGGGAAATCGTACCTATGTCACGCGAACGTGTACATAATCACGATAATTGATTGGTTAACACGCGCCTAAAGCATACTAGCGTATTTAGAGTATTTCATTTATCTATCTTTTTTATCCGAGACATTTAGTTATATATATATTTTTTTACTTACTACAAGGAGTCTAAAATTAGTTTCTTACTCATTTCGCTCTCTCATAATCTTTTAGCACTTGAATTATAGGAGATTAAAAGAGTTTGAGTTAGTTAGCTAATTAATTACTTTGGAATGCAAGACTTGATTATTACGCCTAAGTTATTTTATAAGACGAATCCTTGACATACTTAATTTCTCATCGATTTAAGCTCAACCTTTAATTCTTTATTAATTCAAACCTAAACTTGCTAAAAATATTTAAGAGCAACTAAAGTTTAATCATCTTTTGCAATGTTTTTTTAAAATTATCACTATGATTGAAATATTTAATATGTTACTGTTACTATTACTTTCTAAAGATTTAAAAGTAAAAATTAAGCAAAGAAGTAAAATTAACTAGCTAAATCATCTTAAAACTAAAACACATCCAGAATATTTAATATGTTATACTAGAAGGACATTCACATCACATATATACTAATTATAGTACTTCAACCTATACTAAAGTTTGCAATTTGCAAAAAAAGAAAGTCCTTATGCGAAATTTTTTATGGATTTCTACGTTGAAGGTAAATCAGTTTTATTATCATTATTTTTATGATGCAAAATTGACAACTTTTTTAAGGACTAATGGAGACCTCTGAATTTATATATATATATTTTCTTACCCATGTTAAGAAAATATAAAGAAACGAGCAAATTGTGAATCTTCTTATTAAAAAATACTTTATCCTTTTAGCTAAAGGACCATCTCAACTTCTGAACGAAAATTAAATCAAACAATAGGTATGAGATACCTTAGCAGTACTTTAAACAAACTTTAAGAATGATATTCTCAGTTTTATTTAACAATCTTTACGAAAACTAGTGAAAATCATTATATGCTAGAATATAAAATAATAAATACTTAGTGTTGTATAATAAAATACTTCCTATAATTAATTTTTAACTTTAATAGCAAATGAGTATTCAACTAACTATAAGTTATTTAGTACTATCTAGGGTATCGGAATCACGTTAAAAAGAAACTAAGGAGATAAGTAAACAATAAAAATAATATTAAATAAGATAAACATCACATTAAACATTACAAACACACAAAATACATACAAATTAACAGGCTGAAGAAACAAAGATAGAGGATATGAACCTTTGCAGAAGCTTTCAAGAATATAAAAGAACACCTAGCAATTACAAGAAAACGAACAAAGACAGCAAACGTAACCCGGATCCGAAACTCGAAATCGAAACTTCGTCTCTGTCAAAGAAAAAAAAAACTTTTTCTCTTGATCCTTCTCACTTAGTTCTCTGTGGAATATAATCAATGGCTTCCTCTCCGTATATGTGAAAATCCCCCTCTAATATAAAGTGTATGCCAACTATATATAGAATGTGTGTGCCTTCAAAGTGATGAGTGGAGCAGGCAATAAGATGTGAGGGAGATGGGGATGATCGTGTGTGTGTGTGTGTGTGTGTGTGTGTGTGTGTGTGTGCAACGTGTGTGTGTGTGTGTGAAGGGAAATAGGGATATGGGGTTGGGACGTGAGGAGTGCTGTGTGTAGGTAGTGATTAGTTAGATTGAAAATTTGCTAATCTTTTGGTTTTAGTTTTGTTTTGTTTTCCTTTTTGTTTCTCTTTAAAAGATAAAATATAAAGATAAGATAATTAACTAACTAATTTTTAGACTAAAATAATATAGGCAAACTAAATTATTATACTAGACACCCAAAATATACTAAAGCTAAGCTAACTTATTTACTATAATTCTAATTAAAAGAAATCATATATTTTTATAAATTTTCCTTTTCTATTTATAAATAGAAATAAAATTTATACTATAAGCATGTGAATATTTTTTTTTTTTTTTGTAATTTTGACTTTTCTCAAATAAAACTTAAAAAATAATATAAAATTTTAAAATATAAAGATTAGACCTAGAAAAAATATTTACACTAAAATAGTATAGAATTCAGGTGTGGTAAAAAATTAGTTGTTCACAGCATGCCCCTCTTTGCTTGGAAACATGAAAAGTTTTCAGGTGAAGAAAATGAACAAGGTGACTGATTTTTGACCTCACTATTATTTAATAAGGAAAAGAAGATAAAAGAAATATATGTGACCGAGCCTTGGCTTTAGGCAGCCTACATATCTCGGGTTATAAGGAAATCAGATCACGTGTAGTTCAAGTGGAAGAAGAGTGATAGAGTATGCTTAGATGGAGAATCGAGCGAAGTTCCGTCGAGGTTCTGGTCCGCGGTTCCTACTATTACAGCAAAATGAATAGAAAATTACATACTCTTAAAATCTAAGAGTTACAAAATTCCTATCTAAAAGTCATTTCGAGTCTAGTCTTGATTCTTGAGTTGCTTCTCCCATTGACTTTAGACTGAAACTTGATACTCCCGATGTAAAAGACTATGAAATATTCTCATAGGCCTGCTTTTTGATCAGGTGATAAAAAGATGGATGTTGAAATCCTATGTCTTAGCATGCATTATGTCAAAGCTGGTTCGGCTGGTATTGAGATCAAACGTTCCACTTTCTCTGGCGAGAGATGGAATCTTATTTTTTGCACATCCAATCCGTACTTTGCAAAAACAACCTGCAAACCATCAGAAACAAACAAAAAATTTATGCCCCAGTTTGCTCTAGGAAATTTTTGTGAGTTATTGAAAATTCATTAAACTATATTTGCTATTGCAGAATAAAGAATTGAAAAAAAAGACACATTTTTTTTTGAATAATAGGGGATGTCGTACCCTATGTTAATAAAAAGGAAGGCAACCAGGGGATGTAGTACCCTATGTTGACAATAAGATGAGGCTCGTGGCACTCTGAGATGCTACTAGGGAATGTCGTACCCTATGTTGGCAGAAAGTAAGGCAGCCAGGGGATGTAGTACCCTGTTTGGCAATAAGGTGAGGCTCTTGGCACTCTGGGATGCTACTAGGGAATGTCGTACCCTATGTTGGCAGAAAGTAATGCAGACAGGAGATGTAGTACCCTGTGTTGGAAATAAGATGAGGCTCATGGCGTTCTGAGATGCTACTAGGGAATGTCGTACCCTATGTTGGTAGTAAAAATGAGGCTCGCGGCACTCTGGGATGCTACTAGGGAATGTTGTACCCTATGTTGGCAGAAAGTAATGCATCCAGGGGATGTAGTACCCTGTGTTGGTGATAAGATGAGGCTCATGGCATTTTGAGATGCTACTAGGGAATGTCGTACCCTATGTTGGCAATAAAAATGAGGCTCGTGGCACTCTGGGATGCTACTCGGGTATGTCGTACCCTATGTTGGCAAAACGATGAGGCATGTGGCTCTCTGAGATGCTACTAGGGAATGTCGTACCCTATGTTAGCAATAAGAAATGCAACCAGGGGATGTAGTACCCTGAGGTGAAGATAGGGTATTGATTCCCTATAATGAAACTAAAAATAACATGATTACATGTATATTGGAAGAAAATCAAGTATTTGAGAACTTCACTTGGTGGTGTTTGTCTTTTCATGAACTGTTTCCTAAAATTGTTATGTTCTTGTTCTGAACAAAGAAAGATTCGTTAGTTTTAAAATGGTGGTCAGTTTGTGGCCTTGATTTCTTGGGTGACTTGACCTCGAGTCCATTACACTTGTTAGAAAAGTTGACTCTGTCGATGGTCGTACAAATCGCCGGGAGATTCTGTCTTTACTTTCTGGAGATCTTCTTTCTCAACATCAAAACCAGACTATTTTGCGCCTATCACCACTTGTGTTTATGATGCAAACAACCTTGCTCCCAAAATAACTTTTAACTGAGTAACTTTTGTTGAACCTTGAAGCATTGTTCATTCCTTCAAGCCTTTTGTTCGTCAGGAAAAATCACAGATGGCTTTATGCCTTTGCCCATACGGTTTATGCCCAGCAATCTTTGCTTTATATAATGGAAAAACTGTAACTAATTTTGCGGCCTTTTCTTTGCTTTGCTTTGACAAAATTAGACTGAAAGAGACTCAAAAAAGTAATGCGAAAGAAAATAAGAAGGTGAACTAATAGGTATTACAACTTAATCAAGAAGTGTCCATTTCAGAGGAAAGAATAAGAAAGGACTTATCTGGAGGAAATATGCTGACTTCAATGAACATGACATGCACTTTGGACTGGATGCCTGATCCGTTTGAACCGTCTAATTCTCAAAATCTATTGTAAACTTAACTTTGAAACTAAGTTCTTTGCCTTGACCATGCTTGTGTCGGGATGTACGAAGCCTTAAATCGATCAATGATGCCCTTTGTGGGTTTTCACCAATTGACCTCTCTTATTTGCCTTTCTCTCAACTCACAATTGCCTTATAGTGCCCGTGAAGGTTTTCACTAATAAGACTCTCTTATTTATTTTTTCTCTCTTCAATGGCTGAAGCATTACCCGTAGTATACTGACTTAGCATTCTCGAAAGTTGATCAGAAGGTCTTAGCAGGGAAAGGTAATGGTTCCAAAAGTTATAATTCAGCAGGTATGACTGCTTCAGTTCCATAAACCAATAAGTAGGGTGTTGCGCCAACTGATGTACGAAAAGTTGTCCGGTATCCCAAAAGAGCAAAAGGTAGTTT
This sequence comes from Nicotiana tomentosiformis, assembly GCF_000390325.3. Classification (NCBI taxonomy): domain Eukaryota; kingdom Viridiplantae; phylum Streptophyta; class Magnoliopsida; order Solanales; family Solanaceae; genus Nicotiana; species Nicotiana tomentosiformis. The sequence continues at coordinate 194,721,656 of NC_090813.1, read as the reverse complement.
CTCATGCCATTGTCTAGACCCTTGGATCATCTTCCTAAGAATCTTCTTGATGTTCTTATTCGCAGCTTCAACAGCTCCATTAGCTTTGGGACGGTAAGGAGTAGAATTGCGATGCTCAATTTTAAATTGTTCACATACCTCCTTCATCAGATGACTATTCAAATTAGCAGCATTATTTGTAATAATGGTTTTTGGAATACCGAAATGACAGATAATGTTGGAGTGAACAAAGTCTACTACTGCTTTCTTGGTAACTGCTTTCAATGTAATAGCTTCCACCCATTTGGTGAAGTAATCAATTGCAACCAAGATGAATTTGTGCCCATTTGAAGCTTTTGGCTCGATTGGGCCAATGACGTCCATTCCCCAAGCAACAAAAGGCCAAGGAGCCGACATAGGATACAACTCTGAAGGAGGCGAGTGAATCAAATCACTGTGAATCTGACACTGGTGGCACTTGCGAACAAAACGAAAGCAATCTCGTTCCATATAAGCCAATAATATCCTGCCCGAAGGATTTTCTTTGCTAGAACATATCCATTCATGTGCGGACCACAAACTCCCGAATGCACCTCATTCATAATCATTTCAGCTTCTTTGGCATCCACACATCTCAATAAATTCAAATCCAGAGTTCTTTTGTATAGGATTTCCCCACTCAAAAAGAAACCATTAGAGAGTCGCCTAACAGTTCTCTTTTGATCCCTATTAGCATGTTCCGGATATTCTCTTGTTTTCAGAAACTGTTTAATATCACGATACCATGGTTCACCATCTGGTTCTGCTTCAATTGTATTGCAATAACCATGTTGATCCCGAATTTGAATTTCTAATGGGTCAATGTGAGTATTACCCGAATATGGAAGCATTGAGGCCAGGGTGGCCAAGGCATCAGCTAATTCATTGTGAAACCTGGGAATGTACCTGAATTCGATGGACTTGAACCTTTTGCTAAGATCCTCCACACATTGTCTATATGGAATGAGCTTGATGTCTCGAGTCTCCCAATCACCTTGAGCCTGCCGAATAAGCAAATCTGAATCTCCCATCACCAACAATTCATGCACATTTAGGTTTATTGCTATGTTCAGACCCATGATGCAAGCTTCATATTCTGTTGTGTTATTTGTACAGAAAAAATGAAGTCGCGCCGTGGCAGGGTAATGTTGCCCAGTAGGTGATACCAGAATTGTCCCAATCCCTACGCCTTTGATGTTGACAGCCCCATCAAAGTATAGTTTCCAAATTTGACTGTCATCTTGGACTACTTCTTCAACTAAATTAACCTCTTCATCTGGGAAATATGTGTTCAAAGACTCATACTCATCATCAACCGGGTTTTCTGCCAGATGATCAGCCAAAGCTTGTGCCTTCATGGCAGTGCGAGTGACATAAACAATATCAAACTCTGTGAGCAAGATTTGCCATTTTGCTAATTTGCCAGTTGGCATCGGCTTCTGAAAGATGTACTTCAGGGGATCCATTCGGGATATGAGGTAAGTTGTATAGGCAAAAAGATAATGCCTAAGCTTCTGGGCGACCCAGGTTAAAGCGCAACTTGTTCTTTCCAAAAGAGTGTATTTGGCCTCATAAGTGGTGAACTTTTTGCTCAAATAATATATTGCTTATTCTCTTTTGCCTGTGACATCATGTTGACCCAGAACACAACCAAAGGAACTATCCATTACTGACAGATATAAAAATAGAGGCCTACCAGGTTCCGGCGGGACCAAAATAGGGGAATTTGACAAATATTCCTTGATCTTATCAAAAGCTTCTTGGCACTCATCTGTCCACTTGATAGCGGCATTATTTTTCAACAACTTAAAAATAGGCTCACATGTGGTTGTAAGCTGCGCGATGAACCTGCTGATGTAATTCAACCTCCCGAGTAAACTCATGACTTCTGTTTTGTTCTTCGGGGGAGGCAGCTCTCGAATGGTCTTTATCTTGGAGGGATCTAACTCAATGCCTCTTCGACTAACTATAAAACCCAAAAGCTTCCCAGAAGGAACTCCAAATGCTCATTTGGCTGGATTGAGTTTGAGATTGTACCTTCGTAGCCTTTCAAAGAACTTTTTCAAGTCTTGCACATGGTCAGCTTGTGTTCTCGACTTAATGATCACATCATCAATATACACTTCAATCTTTTTGTGCATCATGTCATGGAACATGGTAGTCATGGCTCTCATGTAAGTTGCCCCTGCATTCTTCAAACCGAATGGCATGACCCTATAACAATAAGTTCCCCATGGAGTTGTGAAGGCGGTCTTTTTGCATCTTCTTCATCCATCAGAATTTGGTGATATCCGGCATAACAATCCACAAAAGATTGGATCTCATGTTTATCACAATTATCAACAAGGATATGAATGTTGGGTAAGGGAAAGTTGTCCTTTGGACTTGCTTTGTTTAAATCCCTATAGTCAACACAAACTATGATTTTCCCATCCTTCTTTGGTACTGGCACAACATTTGCTAACCATGTAGTGTATCGGATGACCCTAATCACATTTGCACTTAGTTGCTTCGTGATTTCTTCTTTAATCTTATCACTCATGTCTGTCTTAAACTTCCTTTGTTTTTGCTGGATTGGTGGAAAATTAGGATATGTGGGAAGCTTATGGACCACTAAATCGGCACTCAAACCCGGCATGTCATCATACGACCAAGCAAATACATCTCTGTACTCAAACAAAACTTGAATTATGGCATCTCTCGTCTTTTGTTCAGTATGAATGCTTATTTTTGTTTCTCTAGTTTCTTCAGGACTTCCCAGATTAATTGCCTCAGTTTCATTTAAGTTAGGCTTAGGCTTATTCTCAAATTGATCCAATTCCCTTTTTATTTCTCTAAAAGCCTTATCTTCATCATACTCAACTTCTTGATTTATTATTTCGAGATTAAATAGCTTTTTAAGATCTGGGCATGAATTCCGCGTGCATGTCATGTATTTAAAGCCAGCATTATCGAAACTGAAAATGATAAGAAATTAACAAAAATTAGGGAAATAAAAAGATAGAATTTTACTACAAAAATGGAACTTCATTTCATTGAATTTGAAAGGATAGAAGGGTTAACATCACAACAAAGCAATTAAACTAAAATATCTGGATTACAACCCTTAAAATAATCCAAATACAGAAAAACAACTAAACAGGCTACCCAGACTCCTTCCTGATGGGAAGAGGAGTTGCTTCCCAGTTGCTGAGTGAAGTATCTGGACCAATCAGTTGAACACTTGCACGGCTAGGGCCCTCCCCAACTTGAACCATATTGATCTCATAGAACATCTCCTTGAGACCCTGGCAAACTCCGTCAATGTCATCCTGAGTAGAAGGATTTTGGACTTCTTCAAATTGTGGCTTGACAAAAGAGTAGGCAATGTGAGGGATTGGTTTGGACAGATTCCAACCATTCTTTTTGCGGGCCTTGACTCTGTCTATGTCAGCTGATGTTGGTTTAAAGCCCAAGCCAAAGGTATTTTTCTTCGAAAATGGAGCAATGGTGTTCACAATTCCTTGTAGAGAGGATCCCAATCCTTTTCCTGGTTCATAGCCATTCCTCAACATCAGCGAAGCTACCATCATTGATGTGGCTGAAAGACGAGGATGCAGAATTGGTTTTCCTTCTTCCACTTGGTCCACCTCAATCACCTCAAATGCTTGATATATGATAGATTCACATCCTTCCTTGGCCTCGATATATGGAATGGAGGGGTCTTTATAGACGGATGAGTCGTCCTCCCCATGAACAATAATTTCTTGCCCGTCACACTCGAATTTGACCATTTGATGTAGGGTGGATGGTACAGCTCTGGCCATATGGATCCACGGCCTTCCCAAAAGAAAATTATAGGAAGTTTCCATATCTAACACTTGAAAGACAATGTTAAAATCAACCGGGCCGATTGTCATGGTGAGTTCGATTTCCCCAATAGTGTCTCTTTTTGAACCATCAAAAGCTCTGATGCTGACATTACTGGTTCGAATTCTGTTAGTGTCGATGTTCAGCTGTTGTAGAGTAGAAAGAGGACACACATCTACACTTGAGCCTCCGTCAATCATGACTCCTTTTACGTAGTGCCCTTCACATTTGACCATAAGATGCAAAGCTCTATTGTGGCCAGCCCCTTCCTCAGGCAAATCATCATCGCTGAAAGTAATTCTATTTACTTCAAAGAATCTTTCAGCCATTATTTCTAGCTGATTCACCGTTGTCTTTTCTGAGATATATGCCTCGTTCAAAGTTTTGATCAACACACGACGATGCTCTTCTGAATGCAAAAGTAGAGATAACAAAGATATCTGAGCAGGAGTTTTCCTTAGTTGGTCAATAATTGAGTAGTCTTGCAATTTCATCTTCTTAAGGAATTCCTCCGCTTCTTTTTCTGCAACGGGTTCTTTCACTGGCAAATGACCTTCTCTGGCTTGCTTAGCTTTTCTCAATTCCTCTGGTGAATAACACCTTCCAGAGCGGGTCAAGCCCCCCATTTCACCTGTTTCTTCAACTATCTCTTTTCCTTTGTATGTCATGACAGTCTTGTTATAATTCCAGGGAATAGCTTTTATGTTTGTCACTATGAGTTGGGCAACAAGTCGGATCACGACTGGCTCTGTTATATTCCTCAAACCATTATTCGGAATGATCTTTTGAATGCCCCCGAGGATGTAAAGTTTTGGCCCACCCAATTGAACCTCAACCTTTTTTGTGCTTCCAGGAACATAGAGAATCGTTTTTTCAGAACATGCCAAGTTCAAACTAGAATTCGCACCTTTCACCATCAATGGTGCCAATTGCGGCGGGCTCACTATCACTTTTGGTTCTGACCCTATAGTTCTAACAACCATCTCTGTCTTGCCAGACTGCTTATAATCCCGATCATCACAAATCATCCCAATAAAATGTGTATTATCATGAGTTGGGAGCGGATTGTTTGTGATATGAGGAGTATCCTCATTGTTTGTTACCACAATTGCCTTTGCTTCAATCAAATTTTCAATGGCTTTCTTTAATGTCCAACAGTTTTCAGTACTATGCCCTTGGGTGTTAGAGTGATACTCACATCTTGCATTTGAGTTAAAACCTTTTGAATTTGGATTCACATAGCGCAACATAATAGGTTCAATCAACTTCAACTGCATCAACTTTCGAAATAGGCTTGTATACGATTCCCAATTGGGGTGAACTCTTTCTTTGGCTCTTGTTCTATAACATATTCTTGTCGGGGACGAGGATTATATGGTGCCTGAAAATTCGGCCGGAGTTAATGGGAGACTTGTGGAATCGGTGCCCGCCATTGTTGGTGATTGAGAGGCCTAGCATAAGCCTGAGCATTAAACACTGTGTATTATTGCAGGGGAACTGAGTATCGGGGATCTTGAGGCGGATAATAATGTTGAAGAGAATTGGATAGTCCTTGTTGGAATTGCACGTAAGAAAGAGTTATTCCTCTTTGAACTCCTCCGAACCCAGATGCCATAATGGATCCTTCCTCCTTCTTTTTTCGATTTCCGAAATTGTCTGACCCGCTTTGAATTGCTTGTGTGGTTGCCTTAAGGGCTGCCTGACTCACAATTTTGCCTGACTTCATGCCATTCTCAACTATTTCACCAATCTTAATCGCCTCAGCAAAAGGTTTACCGATGGCGGCCAACATGTAATGGAGGTAATCAGGATCCTGAGCTCGGAGAAAATAGTCAATCATTTCTGCCTCTTTCATTGGTGGTTTGACCCTAGCATCCTGCTCTCTCCACTTGATTGCATATTCTCTGAAGCTTTCTGTTGGTTTCTTCTTTATGTTGACGAGAGAGGAGCGGTCTGACACTATATCAATATTGTACTGAAACTGTTGGACAAAATCTTGAGCCATGTCATTCCAAAAGTGCCAGTGAGAGATGTCTTGATCTATGAACCACTCTGAAGCAATTCCTGTCAAACTTTCCCAAAAATAAGCCATGAGCAATTCTTCTTTGCCTCCTGCTCCCCTTAGTTGGTTACAATACCTCTTCAAATGGGCAACGGGATCACCATGCCCATCATACTTGTCAAACTTGGGGGTCTTGAAGCCGGGTGGGAAATGAACATGGGGAAACATGCATAGATCGTTAAACGAAACACTCTTGTGGCCCCCCAAACCCTGTATGTTTCTCATGGTTTGTTCCAAGCTCTTCATTTTTCTGGTCATTTCCTCTTGTTCCATATTCTTTTCGGGCTTTTCGATCTCAATTGGGAACACGTTATGAGGAGTGTTCTTGTATGAATCTGGAACCTTTAAAGTCAGTTCTGGAGAGTAATGTTGGTCATCATGAGCATCCAGCTGTAGATCATTATTGGAATTTTGAGCAAGAGCGGTTGAGGGACAGTGAAAGTATGGACAATGGGTATAGTAGGTGGGTCATTTCTGAGGGATGCGATTGGAGGACGTGGAATGGAGGTACTGGGGATAGTGGGAAGGTTAAAGCTTGGACTGAATCCAGGTTGGTACAATGGGTTACTTGTTATGGAGATAGGCACTTGAGTGGCAACTAACACATTATGAAGATTGTCCGAAGGCCCTATGGGTAGAGTGGGCGGTGCTTGTCCATTCACCTAGGCTTGGTACATCTCTGCCAATTGTTGCTTCAACACTCTTACTTCTTCAACCAGTCCTGAACCTTGTTCAACCAATTGTCCATGGACATCATCATTATCTGACTCATTCTCACTATTGTTTGCCATTCTACTTTTTCCTTTTGATCTCATGTTGTAAGGGTGAGTCGCCAGTTTAAACCACAAACCAACCACCTCTGTTTTACTTTATCTTTTAAAATGATAAACAACAAACGTGTTAGAGTTAGGCATTTTGCAGATATTAATCACACATTATATGTTATGCACCTAATGCCATTTTCATTTCTAAAATGATCTTGGAAGGCTTTATGTTTCATCCCGGCTTATTGATTTATTAGTTTATTTTCATCTTGAATTTAACGGGTTTTTTTTTTCATTTTTTTATGGTTATGATCGCATCCGATGAGGATTGCCTACGTATCATGACGCCGCATGAATCAGACCATTACGTAGTTCAGGGGAAAATAATAATAGTAGTTTTTTTTTGTTTTTTTTTTAAACAAAACGAAATAATACAATAACAGAAAGGACATTACATTGAAAATGACTTACCAAACTCTGACAAGACTAAAAGACAGCGATTTTAAAGATTCAACAATGACTCAAACTAAAGCATAACTACTACATAAAAAGTTCTAACAACTACGACTATAATTCAACTCCACAATCTTCTGGCTTTCAAACACTGGAACATCTGCTCATGGTGGGGCTTGCCCTGGTTGAGCCCCTAATGTACGGTACATCCTTTCTAACTCTGCTGCAAGATGACGGGCAAAAGTAGGTGCATGCTCCAAAAACTTCTCATAATCCATCCCTTGGCAGTTCACATAACTTTGAGCGGTATAAACAGCCAAATTATGAACTTGCTCTTTGAAGTACTGGAAATTCTGGTCTCGATCTTGTAACTGCTGCTGGCGAGTGGTGGCTATCTCCCTTATGTGGCCCTTCACGATCTAAGGCTGACTCCAACTGAGCCCGAAGTCTAGCCTGCTCGAGTCTCGCCTGAGCCATCTCCCTATCAAAATCTGCATGCTGGTATTCTCTATTGTACCTTCTCATTTCTTCCAACTGTGCATGGAGCTGAGCTTCTGAACGTACCCAATGGGCCTTCTCTCTCTCTCTCTCTCTCTCTCTCTCTCGAATTGAGCCCTCTTTTCTTCAAATTGTGTTACTTGGCGATCCTTACTTGATTCGGCCTTCTCATTTAGCTGTGCGATCTTTTCATTGGCTTTGTCCAATGACTTTTCAGTCTTTGCCAAGAGGGAATCATAATCTTGCACTTTTTCCATCAGATTGACAATAGTTCTCTGGTCTTTCCAACTTCTCACTGGCACTTCAGAGGCTTTCTTCATCTGTTGAGGTTGAGCAAGAAAGGCTTCATTTTTGCGGATCAGACTCTTCTTTTCCCCTTCGGCTTCTTGTTCTTGCAAGTCTTTCTCAAAATTGAGGTTTCTCAGCCTTTCTTCTAAGGCATGAATAGTTGTTTTGTATCCCTTTTCCCGTTCACCCCAGGCTTCTTGGATTTTATCATCAAAGGCTTGAACATGCGGCCTTTTTGTGGGCCTTTTGGGCTCTGGCACATCATCCACGCGAGACCTCTTCCCAAACCATATAGCATAACCTGGATCTACCTCACCTCTTGCAGGATATGGCACCTGAGTATCATCTTTCAAGTAGCGACAACCATTCCAAATTTGCTGGATTAAAGCTTCGGGGAGTGGGGCTTCGGGGTGTAGCTCAATCACTTGCACACTCAAATCTTCATCTTTAGGTATTACTTGGTACCTTCCTAGCTGTCTTAGAACTCTGTGTGGTGCATACGGCTGGACACTTCTCTAACCCAATAACAATAAATAACTTTTTAGGGCCGACATGTGTATCACCTCTCTTACCGGGAGCCATCCCAAAGTCCACTCAATTTGACTTGCATTTAAAGATCTTAGGTGGGATATCCAGGCTTCCACCCCTTCTGGAGAGTTGTAATCTTTTACTCTTTCTTCGTAACTCTCAATGAAATTGTCCTTGCTCGGACCATAGCTCATGAACTTGGGGTGATGTCGGAGATGCTCAATCAACCACATTTGTAACAAAATATTGCACCCTTCGAAGAATTTTGCCCCGGACTTGCATAAAGTCAACGCCCGATAAATGTCTGATAGAATGATTGGGGCAAGAGTTTGATGTTCTTTGGTAATGAGGACCTGTACAACCCTGGCTATGCGGGTATCAATTGTCCGCTCCTCATTTGGGAAGACAATAATTCCCAGAAATGCCACTATGAAGGCGAAGCGACGATGAATCTGCCATGTGCCTTTGTTCTGCTTGTTGTTAAGGCCCTTTTCATGCATTTCAAACCCATTTGGCTGCCCGAACCTAGAGTACAAGAAGTAGAAAGAACAACACCGTTCGACTACGTTGGTCTTTCTAATTTGCTTACTGATATTCAGAAGATCGAAGAATCGGTGTACAGAAAGAGTCCTTGGGAATATGAGCTCCTGGTTTCTCAAATCCCTGCCAAACCCAGAATATCCAACTATCTCTTCTAAAGTAGGAGTTAGCTCAAAATCGGAGAAGCAAAAGACATTGTGAACGGGGTCCCAAAAAGTCACTAGTGCCTCAATCAAATCGTCCCGTGGTTTAATTTTCATAATATCTGTAAGGGCTCCCAAGTGCTTGGTGACCCATTTCTGACCATCTTCTCCTAAATCATACCACCACATCTGAAGCTGAAGTGGAGCCTCGTCTACAACTGTGAATGGTGTATTCTGGACACTGCTCATTTTGTACCTGTGGGTGGTTAAGGTTAGGGTTGACACTAGTCTCAAGAGACAGAACCAATGCACTCCTTTTGCAATTTTTTTTTTTGTAAATAACTCAATTTTAAGAAAAATCAACGAGAAGGGGGGCTATTTTTGCAATTGTGACCAAAGAAAGGGTGGCTATTTTTGCAACTATGGCCCCTTCTTACTTTCAAGGATAACTTTAGGGCCGGGGGAAGGGCATTATGGTCAAAGTGATTCCCAATTGACAGACACGTCCGTTCTTGCGAGAACAGCCCTTCAATAATATTGAAGATGTTCTAAGGCTATTCTGACAGGAACGATTTAGGATTAACCGAAGCTGGGTTTGCTTATTTGTTTTTTGATTAAAAAAAACACTAGACACATTTTTTTTTTATTTATTTTTAGTTATTTTATAAAAATGGGGCCGAACCCTATGAAGGTTGCCTACGTATCTCACATCCGGTGAGAATCAGACCCGCGTAGTTCGTAAATATTTCAGGAATAGGATGACACATTTTTTTTTCTGAAAAATTCAAGCTTTTTTTTTTGGGGTAAATACTGAGATTTTCGAAAATCGGGTAAATTTTCTCCCTCATATTTTCTTCTTTCTGGTTTTCCCTCAATATTTTTATATTTTTATTTTATTTTATAAACCGGTCAACATGCACAAACCAAATCAAACATAATGCACAAGTAGCACATAAGATGCATCAGGATGGTCTTGTAATTTCGGGTACACCTGTCCTAGACGGACCCAACTCCTGTGTTGAGTCCCCAAAGTCAAATGCACATGATGAAAACAAACGTTCCTACTAGGGATCCGGCATGAGGCTATGTTATTCTAGGTTTAAATCCTAAAGGGAGTGTTTTAGACCTGGCTTACCCAAGTGGACAGCTCGAGCCGAGGTGGGGGTAACGTACAGGGAGCACGAAAGTCTACCCGGCCTAGTTACTGACCCAGCCTCGTTCTAATTGGTATGACTTCTAACAGAAAAGTGGGCAACGCGCACGTGTGCACCATTAATTCAGAAGACTCAGAAGGGAGGCGTAAGAAGACAATTTAATACAGTTCAAATAATATCAAAGCGGTAAATAAGCGACAATTAGCACATTAGAACCAAAAGTACATTAATAACATCAAATCAATAAAGCCAAGTATAAATCATCTTATAAGCTCGAATTCTGAACCCCGAACTAGAAGTTCTGGGTTCTTGTCCCCAGCAGAGTCGCCAGAGCTGTCACACCTCCTTTTTCCCGGAGGAATAGGAAAGAAAGGAGTTTTTCCAATTTAAGTGACATTATTGGAAATGGAATTATTTATTTAATCAGAGTCGCCACTTGGGATAATTTCTGGTGTCCCAAGGCACCGGTTTATTTGAAATCCCAAATCGAGGAAGTTTTGACTCCGAATTACGGTCCGCTAACATAGAAGACCGCATAAGGAATTCTGTTAACCCGAGAGAAGGTGTGAGGCACTCTCGGATTCCGTGGTTTTAGCGCGGTCGCTTTAATCATACCTGGCTTAATTAAATTATTTAATTACTCATTTTTAGAACCTATGTACATTTACCTTTTTACCGCTTTTAATTGCTTTATTATTCGTAATTATGGAATTATCTTGAAACGAATCACGCGTACGTGTATTCGTTTTGTTTGGTATATCATGAATCATGTCACGTGTACGTGTACACAATTAATAACACTTTATTATTTTTAAGATTGTTTTGTCAAAGTTGCGCGAACGCATTCTTTGCCTTTAATTTGGGAAATCGTACCTATGTCACGCGAACGTGCACATAATCACGATAATTGATTGGTTAACACGCGCCTAAAGCATACTAGCGTATTTAGAGTATTTCATTTATCTATCTTTTTTATCCGAGATATTTAGTTATATATATATTTTTTACTTACTACAAGGAGTCTTAAATTAGTTTCTTACTCATTTCGCTCTCTCATAATCTTTTAGCACTTGAATTATAGGAGATTAAAAGAGTTTGAGTTAGTTAGCTAATTAATTACTTTGGAATGCAAGACTTGATTATTAAGCCTAAGTTATTTTATAAGACGAATCCTTGACATACTTAATTTCTCATCGATTTAAGCTCAACTTTTCATTCTTTATTACTAAAGTTTAATCATCTTTTGCAATTTTTTTAAAATTATCACTATGATTGAAATATTTAATATGTTACTGTTACTATTACTTTCTAAAGATTTAAAAGTAAAAATTAAGCAAAGAAGTAAAATTAACTAGCTAAATCATCTTAAAACTAAAACACATACAGAATATTTAATATGTTATACTAGAAGGACATTCACATCACATATATACTAATTATAGTACTTCAACCTATACTAAAGTTTGCAATTTGCATAAAAAGAAAGTCCTTATGCGAAATTTTATATGGATTTCTACATTGAAGGTAAATCAGTTTTATTATCATTATTTTTACGATGCAAAATTGACAACTTTTTTAAGGACTAATGGAGACCTCTGAATTTATATATATATTTTCTTACCCATGTTAAGAAAATATAAAGAAACGAGCAAATTGTGAATCTTCTTATTAAAAAATACTTTATCCTTTTAGCTAAAGGACCATCTCAACTTCTGAACGAAAATTAAATCAAACAATAGGTATGAGATACCTTAGCAGTACTTTAAACAAACTTTAAGAATGATATTCTCAGTTTTATTTAACAATCTTTACGAAAACTAGTGAAAATCGTTATATGCTAGAATATAAAATAATAAATACTTAGTGTTGTATAATAAAATACTTCCTATAATTAATTTTTAACTTTAACAATAAATGAGTATTCAACTAACTATAAGTTATTTAGCACTATCTAGGGTATCGGAATCACGTTAAAAAGAAACTAAGGAGATAACTAAACAATAAAAATAATATTAAATAAGATAAACATCACATTAAACATTACAAACACACAAAATACATACAAATTAACAGGCTGAAGAAACAAAGATAGAGGATATGAACCTTTGCAGAAGCTTTCAAGAATATAAAAGAACACCTAGCAATTACAAGAAAACGAACGAAGACAGCAAATGTAACCCGGATCCGAAACTCGAAATCGAAACTTCGTCTCTGTCAAAGAAAAAAAAACTTTTTCTCTTGATCCTTCTCACTTAGTTCTCTGTGGAATATAATCAATGGCTTCCTCTCCGTATATGTGAAAATCCCCCTCTAATATAAAGTGTATGCCAACTATATATAGAATGTGTGTGCCTTCAAAGTGATGAGTGGAGCAGGCAATAAGATGTGAGGGAGATAGGGATGATCGTGTGTGTGTGTATGTGTGTTTGCGCAACGTGTGTGTGTGTGTGTGTGAAGGGAAATAGGGATATGGGGTTGGGACGTGAGGAGTGCTGTGTGTAGGTAGTGATTAGTTAGATTGGAAATTTGCTAATCTTTTGGTTTTAGTTTCGTTTTGTTTTCCTTTTTGTTTTTCTTTAAAAGATAAAATATAAAGATAAGATAATTAACTAACTAATTTTTAGACTAAAATAATATAGGCAAACTAAATTATTATACTATAATTTAAATGACGCCCAAAATATACTAAAGCTAAGCTAACTTATTTACTATAATTCTAATTAAAAGAAATCATATATTTTTATAAATTTTCCTTTTCTCTTTATAAATAGAAATAAAATTTATACTATAAGCATGTGAATATATTTTTTTTGTAATTTTGACTTTTCTCAAATAAAACTTAAAAAATAATATAAAAGTTTAAAATATCAAGATTATACCTAGAAAAAATATTTACACTAAAATAGTATAGAATTCAGGTGTGGTAAAAAATTAGTTGTTCACAGTGGTTGAATGGGTATTCAGATTTTGTAACTTTTATCGGATTCCGAGACGTGGGCCCAGGAGTTGACTTTTGATTTAGAATGTAGCATTTTCATATGAAATTGATTTCTATAGCTTAAGTTGATCGTATCGGATTGTTTGTGGCTAGATTCAAGGCATTCAGAGGCCGTTTCGCGAGGCAACGACTTGTTGAAGTAGATTTTGGCACGACTTGAGGTAAGTAACACTTCTAAACTTGATTTTGAGGGTATGAAATCCCGAATTACGTGTTATGTGATTGATGTTGAGGTGACGGGCGTGTGGGCATGCACCGTAATAATTGTGATTTAGTCGATTCCAAGCACTTTAGCTGTGATTTATACTAGAAATCATGTTTAGGCTATATGCTGGTACTATTGAGACCTATAGTGATCGTTCCTTGTTGTTGAGTTATTTTCTTAATTGCAATTATGTACTCAGTCGCATTCTTCATTACATATCATATCCGAGTCTCTGTTATCGTACATTGTCACATCTCGTATCATTGATTTGGGTTGCTTAGCATGAGTGTTGTGAGCCCGAGAGACTGGAGAGATTGATGACTGAGTGAGCATGAGGACCTATTGTGAGTGATATTTATGGGATCAGGCTGCACACCGCAACATGCAATATTGATTCATGCCAGGATTTGGCTTATTATAGCGCCTGGGTTGGATCTCATCCTCCGGAGCCTGCACACCCACAATGAGCGCAATTGCTATTGATTCATTTGCATTGGGTTGGATGTGCCTTGAATTTATTTGCATTGGGCTGCATCTGCCCTGAATTTATTTGCATTGAGTTGGATCTGCCCTGGATTTATTTGCATTTGGGATGGATCTGCCCTGTACAGTGGTGAGTGATTGAGTGTGATGAGTGAGAATTGAGACAATCAGGTTGAGTACTCCGAGAGTTTGAGTACGCGAGGCTTTTATTGTGTTGCATATTGGCAGGTAGATATAGAGATGTCATATTCCTCATATTATTCATACTTGACATATTTTATATGTTCCGACTTTAATTGTTAAACATGGAAGCATGCCTAAATTCTTGTACCGTTACCTGCAGATTGTGAATTTATGAGATATTACTGTCATATTTTCCGTAAATATTCGTATTGTTAATTATGTATGTGGGCGGTAATGATCGAGCTCTCAGTCCAAAGGCTAGATTTGTTACTTATTGAGTTGGTTGTACTCACGTTACACCCTACACTTCGTGTGCAGATCCATGTATTTTCGGGCACGGTGGTTGCTGATTCTCAGAGTTCAGTCATTCGGAGATTATCAAGGTAGCTACCCTAGCGTCCGCAGACCTTGACTCTCCTCTCCCTATCCCTCAGTTTTAGTTATTCAATTTCAGTTTTTCTTAGTCAGTGTTCCAGACTTTGTATTTGTATAGATGTTCATGTACTCGGTGACACCTTGGTTTTGGGAAATTTCTGTATTGAGTTATGACGTTTTATCCAGTTTTATGAGATTTTTACTTATTTAAACATGTTTTAGTGTATTTTTAATTTGGAAGTGTTGGTATGTCTGAGTTGCCGGCTTGCGTAGTATCATGATAGGTGCCATCACGACAGGTTGAGTTTTGGGTCATGACAATAAGTGTGTGATAGGGGCTAACTCCAATCATTACTCCATTTTTTACTCCAAAATAAATATTTCTTTTTATATTCTTCTCTCTTCTATATTATATTATTATCCTTTATTTAAATTTTATTTTCTTATTTCCATTAAACAAATCCTATTTTTTTTAATCTTTTTTACATATTCATCCCATATAATTCATATTTCTTTCTTATATAACCATTTAAAATAAAATTATTTTATACCATAAATTTTTAAATAATATAATTTATACTCAAATATTATATACATATTAATGGATAATTCAAATAAAAGTGAAATCATTGAGATACAAGATAATTCAATACATATTACATGTAGTTTAAAATTTAGTTTAAATACTACTTAAATATTCAACTTACAATTTCCACAGCCAGAACCACAACAGTCCTCTATCCCATTCACTCAGTTCTTTAATAATTTTGGTGTATCTGGAAATGACTTATCTCCCTACTAAATTATTATGTTATTTAATGTAGTTTCAATTTTTATGTATTTCCAATTTTAAGGTATTTTTATTTAATGTATTT
This sequence comes from Nicotiana tomentosiformis, assembly GCF_000390325.3. NCBI lineage: Eukaryota > Viridiplantae > Streptophyta > Magnoliopsida > Solanales > Solanaceae > Nicotiana > Nicotiana tomentosiformis. The sequence goes on along the minus strand of NC_090813.1, from coordinate 194,706,240 downwards.
TCAATTTTCACTTTTCACTTTTCAATTTTAGAAACATCTTCTATTTTATATTTGCACCGTTTATTTTTGTGTAGGTTATATATATTTTTATACAATTATAACTTATAACGGCATTAACTTACAATTTTACATAAAAATAATATATGCACGAAAATTAATTTATCAAAATTATACACCAAAATTAAGATGTAAAATTAATATTATAAAGATATTACATAAACATAATTAGGTATATATTATTTGATAAATTAAAAGAGTTAAAAAAATAAAAATAATAATAAAATAATAGAAAATAGTGATGAAGTGGATGAATAGTGTCACTCCAAATTCACCCTCCAAAATGGAGGCAAATTTGCAGCTGGGTTGGAGCAAAATTCCTTCATTATTTACTCTAAAAATGGAGTTTGGAGGTAAAAATGGAGGTGGGTTGGAAATAGCGTTAGTAATAAGTTTTAATTTCTAGACCACGCGCCATTTAGTAAAATTTAAAGCGTCAAATCATGCGTGATTGTAATGACCCGACCGGTCGTTTTGAGTATTAACGCTCCGTTCAGTGGCTTAAGGTCTCAAGAAGCTCTATATTATGTGTTATGACGTGCGTGCGTAGTCGAGTTCGAATTTCGGATGATTCGAGATTGATGTGGAAAAAGGATTCGTGTTTTAAACGCTTAAGCGGTAAGAGTTGATCGAAATTTGACTTTTGTGTAAATGACTCCGGAATGGGGGTTTTGACTGTTCCAATAGCTTCGTATGGTGATTTTGGACTTAGGCGTGCGTCCGGATTTGGATTTGGAGGTCCGTAGGGTAATTTGAAGCATTTCGGTGAAAAATTAGAAAGTTAAAGTTTTGGAAGGTTGAGAGGTTTGATCGGGAGTTGACTTTGGTGATATCGGGGTCGGATTTCGATTCCGAGAGTTGGATTAGCTCCGTTATGTCATTTGGGACTTGCATGCAAAATTTGACGTCATTCCGGGTTGATTTGATGTGTTTCGGCATGGGTTTTTGAAGTTGGAATATTCGAAATTTCATAAGTTCGATTCATGGTGCGATTCGTAGTTTCGACGTTGTTTGATGTGATTTGAGACCTCGAGCGAGTCCGTGTTATGTTATGAAACTTGACGGTATGTTTCAATGGGGGTTCTGGGGGCCTTCGGGTGTGTTTCGGGTGAGTTTTGAACAAGTTTGGACATTTCGGCACTTTGATGGTGCTCTGGAGCAGCTGAAGTGCGGAGGGAATATTTTTGGAGTGCTGATGTGCGGCTGCAAAATCCCGATGTGCGGAGGCAGTGGAAAATGTACGGACCGCAGAAATCCTCTTGCGGCCGCAGAAAGGAGAATCTGCAGGTTTGATGGTCTGACTTCAGAAGCTTATATTTTTTAATCTATAAAAGTTTTTTGTCACAACCCAAAATTCCACCACAGGAGTCGCGATCGCACCTAGTCTCTAAGACTAGGTAAGCCGATTTCTATTGCATTTTTGAAGCCTTTTTTATTTATTTAAATAAGTAACCAAAACTAACAACGGAAATAATTACAAAATACAACCTCCCAAGACTTGTTGTACTGAGTCACGAACTCTAACTGAATACATAGAATGATCACGAGGACCGAATATACAATACTATTTGATTAAAAATTAACAGTACAATGAAATGGAAAGACTCCAAGGGACTGCGACGACCAAACAGCTCTACCTTGAATCCTTACGATCTCGCTTTAATTTTTTTCAATCCCAATAACTCCAATAAGTATCAAGACTAACCTCAATGGAGTAGAGACGAGGTACAATCAAGATACTCACTAGTCTAATAACTTGTGCAATATAATATACAAAATAATAAAAAATAAATAATAATAAAGGCAGGATAAAACAATCAGTGATATGCACAACAAACAACAAGAATACCATTAATATTACTCAATAATTAATAAACAAAATTACACCCAATTAAATCAAGCCCTTCAAATAAATGTCTTTCACATAATTCTTCTAGATAACTCTCTTTCAAATATAATTTTCTCAAATAATTATTTTTCAAATATAATTCTTTCAATATATCTTTTCAAATACAATTTCCTCAAATAAATATCTTTCAAAATACAATTCTTTTATATAATACTTTCTAAGTAAAAATCCTTCCAAATAAATATTTTAAATATGATTCTTTCAATTAAAAAGTTACCATGTGACACCTCATTTCAAAATCATCAAAATACGTGTCTCAACCCATTTTCATATTTTTCGTAAATACGGGTCTCAGCCTATTTTCATATTTCAACGGCACCTCATGCTCATAATTAAATCATCATATTTGTCCGGCACCTCGTGCCCTCATTTCATATCACAACTGCACGGATAATTCACGTGCCAAATAGCATTATCATTTCATCACAGCATCTCATGCCCACATTTTATATCAATTCACGTGCCAATATCCCCATTTCATATCACAATTCACGGCACCTCGTACCCACATTTCATTTTATAAACCACCTGGCAATAGCCATAGGCTCCCAATTTCAACATAAATCAGATTATTATCAATTTACTAACAACAAGACAAGTTGCACAAGGTATAAAAATTAAACACAAGAAAATCACAACATCACATGAAAATTGTCAACACCACAACCCCACATCATCACATATCGTCCCTGACAATAGCCACCCTTATCGCTCCTATTGCCACCCTTATCGCTTCTATAGCCACCCTTATCGCTCCGCCCAGACAATATCAATAGCCACCCTTATCGCTCCTATTGCCACCCTTATCGCTCCTATAACCACCCTTATCGCTCCGCCCAGACAATATCAATAGCCAACAAACACAACAGTGAAATGCCACCCTTATAACCATATAATATCAATGGTAAAATACCACCCTTATCTCCCCAAAATAATAACTCACACAACACAACAATTTACACGGGAAATTATTACAACAACATAACAAAAATCAATTCATATCACAATTTGCCCAATGACCACAACCAAATTTCAAAGCTACAACCAAGTCAATTAATTTTACAGCAAATAGCCAAATGCTCCACACAATATGTACAACACCCAAAAACAATCAATAGAGATAGAAATTACTCAGCATAAAGTAAAGTCTTCATAAAAGATCAAATTTTTAATAATTATATAAACACCTCTTCTTAAGCTCATTCAATTAATTATTTGCATAGGAAAAAATCCAAAATGAAATTAAATTTCAATAATTATCAAACCAGCAAATTCACAAAATTTCATAAATAATCAAATAACAATCACATCACATTGTTATATAACAACAGAGTCAACAATAAGGGTTTAGTCACGACAAGTAGATGATTAAATATATGCCAACAATTATCCAATTTACTAGACAATACGTTCAAGACTTTAACTCAATAAAATTTGCACATACAAACCAAGTACGTACTTGTCACCTCGCGTACATGGTTTTCAATTACCCAAGTTGCACATAAGACTCAATGCCTAAGGAGAATTTCCCCCACTCGAGGTTAAGCAAGACACTTACCTCTTTGAAGTTATGCCGATATTCCAAAATCGCCTTCTTGCTTGAATTGAGCTCCGCGCCATTCAAATCTATCCAAATTAATTATATAACTTCATTAAAATTCATCGGAAACAATTCGGATAATAATACGTCGACTTAAAAATTTATTCCAAAAAGTCAACAAAAGTCAATGCGGGACCCGCCTCTCGGAACCCAACATAATTTTCATGAAATCTGAACACCCATTCCGATACGAGTTCAACCATACCAATTTTATCGAATTCCAATAACAACTCAACTTCCAAATCTTAAATTTTTGTTTTTTGAAGATTTTACAAAAATCTTGATTTTTTCTCCATTAAATGATGGATTCAAAGACATAATCATGAAAATTAATCAAAACTGGATAAGAATCATTTACCCCAAATACCTACGCAAGAATCTATCCAAAAATTGCCTTCTACGAGCTCCAAATTAGATTTTGAGTTATGAACTCAAACCCCCGTTTTTGGGACTTTTAATTCTGCCCAAAAACTCGTTGCCATAATTTCTTCTTCGCGTTCGCGTTCCCAGCGTCGCGTTCGCGAAGGCCTGCCATGCATATCATCGCGTTCGCATTGCACTCAGGTCCTATTGCTTCGCGTTTGCGATTGAAGCTTTGCGTTCGCGGAGGTTGATGACTCCAAGCCCAGTCCCCTCCTTCCTTCTATGCGTTCGCGACTGGCCCCTTGCGTTCGCGTAGGTTCTTCAGGCATACCTTCGCATTCGCAAGACCTCCTTCATATTCGCGAAGGCTAAATCCCATCAGCCTCAAAACTCTTCTTCGCGTTCGCATGACTCTCTTCGCGTTCGCGAAGAAGGAAGTCAGATACCAGATACATCAGTTCCAAAACAGCCCGAAATGATCCGAAACCACCCGAAACACACTCGAGGCCCCCGGTACCTCAACCAATTACACCAACAAGTCCTAAAACATCATACGAACTTAGTCAAATTCTCAAATCATCTCAAACAACATCAAAATGATGAATCGCACCCCAAATCAAAATCTATGAACTTTGAACTTTCAAATTCTATAACTTGTGCCGAAACACATCAAATCAATCTGGAATGACTTCAAATTTTGCAGGCAAGTCCCAAATAACATAACGGAGATGTTCCAACTTCGGAATGGCATTCCGATCCCGATATCAAAAGGTCAACTCCCCGGGTCAAACTTCCCAAAAATTTGACTTTCGCCATTTCAAGCCTAAATAGGCTATAGACCTCAGATTCACGGTCCAGACACGCTCCTAAGTCCAAAATCACCCAACGGAGCTAACGGAACCGACATAACTCTATTCCAGAGTCATCTTCACACAGTTCCGACTACGGTAAAAATCCTAAGGCTTAAGCTTCCCTCTCAAGGACTAAGTGTCCCAAGTCTCTCCGAATCATCCGTAAATCAAACTCGACCACACACACAGGTCATAATACGTATTGCGAGGCTACTAGAGACCTTAAGTCACTGAACGGGGCGTAAATTCTTAAAATGACAAGTTGGGTCATTACATTCTCCACCTCTTAAACAAATGTTCGTCATCGAACGTTCTAAGAATTATTCTGAGGTTACCGAGTTGATAATTTTACTTTTACACATAAACTCACGGTTGATTCCACGTTACCGCATTTGAGATAAGCCCGACAACATTATCTCACTTGAGATTATTCCTTTTATCCATTTTTGTAAACTTTAAGGCCATTTTCTTACGCTCCAATATTTTCAAAAGGCCTGATTTCTCACAACAACGCACAGTATTAGTCTCAACTGACTATAGCAACTCGTGCCTATGCACACATCAATTTTTTTTTCCGATAGTGTTGAAGTAATTCAAAACTTCCTTTGGGGTGCTGCATTATTTCCCGCTTAGGATCATTCACCCTCAAACACATAACATAATTTGTCTCTTCTTTTGCAATTCTCAATCCTTCAAATTTTACTAACTCCCAAATTGTTTTCCAGAAATTTCGGTAGAGTCTCCCCTGTAATTGGGCCTATCCACCTTCCAGAGTAACACCCAAACAACTCCTAACAATATATCCACAACCCAACAAAATACCATAGGGTATATATCAATAACATTAATCTCAGAATTGCCTGGTCATAATGATATCAGGACATGAAGCACATCATATGTATGTTCATCACCACATCTCTGGTCTTAAAAGCTGTTCATAAGTAATTCCACATCATCAATTAATCTCATATTAACTATCACCTCATTTTGAATTTTCACAATACTGACAACAGAACGTGAGGCATGGAGACCTCATGATTACTTACTCGGATTAATGAGTCACATTTAACGCCACCTGGGCACTCACCTCATAGGCTAAAACTCAATATTTACAGCACGAAAATGGCTGAATATGAACATAAAATATTCAAGCATTATCAAATAAGCCTAACAAGCATGACTCCCTATTAATATTATTGCACAAATTAAATTTCACAAGGGAGAATTGTTTTTAAACTCATAAATATTTCGCCACAAGGACCTCGTCCTTATATAACTTCCATCGCAGCTTGCAGCCCGATTTAAATATTTCACATCATGTAAAAGTGCGAGGATCTCGTCCTCAAATCCGAATCACAGTTATGTTGCACATGGTGCCAACTGAAATTTTTAATTTCCTTTATTTCTTCTTTTCAATACATTTCATAAACAATTTTCACAACATATAATGAACCCTCATACCGGTAGGGCGTATAATTCATAAAAATTGGAATCAATTATTCCGAAATACATTAAACCCACTGTGATGAATAATAAAAATTACTTTTGGACTTATAGCCCTCAATGGTGTACAGAAATAAAATAACAGACACGGGCTCACCTTTTTAAATCTCCCAACAAGGATAAACATATAAGTGGGTCACAAATTTACGAAGCTCACCATAAGTGGAGCATAATAGGAGGACTCACCTCATTTTTCAGAACCGAGTCAAATTAAGGAAAATATCCTTCTATAATAAAAATCAGGATCGTACCTGCAACGACACCATCTGGTGTATTGGCCTCAGCCAAATCATAGTGATTATATCAACGGGTCGGGCCTCTACCTCTTAGGCACCCACTACCCTCCTGTCCTCCACCTCTAGCTGACTGTGCACGTGGAGTATCAACTGGAATAAAGCTTGTAGTTGGAGTGTTCTGATGGAATCCACCCCTCCCAAGTCTGGGACAATTTCTCATGATATACCTAGTATCACCAAACTCATAACAACCCCTATGAGGTCGCGACTGCTCGTACTGAGTCTGTGCTGAATATCTGAAATAATCACTGTAAGAATCTTGTGTCGGTGGTGCACTATAAACTGGAGCACCCCGAGTAATCTGATATGCGGACTAAGCTGACCGACTGCTCGAGCCTTCGCTATAATGGGTTCTAGCTGAAGAGTAAAATCCACTGAACCCTCCAGATCTTCGAGACCTTTTGGCCTCCTTAGACCCCCTTTCCTCGCCTAAAACACCCTCAATCTTCCTTACAATCTCCACTACTTGATGAAATGAAGCATCAGTTTGCAATTCTCGAGCCATGCATATTTTAGTATTATAATCTAGCCCCTCAATGAATCTGTGGACCCGTTCTCTGATTGTAGGAACTAAGATAGGTGCATGACGGGCTAACTCACTGTACCTAATAGCATATTCTGACACTGTCATAGTGCCCTGACATAACCGTTCAAACTCTGTGCGCCACGCATCTCGGAGAGTCTGGGGAACAAATTCTTTCAAGAACATTTACGAAAATTGAGCCCAAGTTGGTGGTGTGGCATCGATTGGTCTACCTTCTTCATAGATTTGCCACCACCGATACGCTGCGCCTGACAGTTGAAATGTAGTAAAGGGAACTCCGCTCACCTCCACAATACCCATGGTGTGGAGAATACAGTGACAATTTTCTAGAAATTCTTGGGCATCCTCTGTAGCTGTGCCACTGAAAGTTGGTGGATCATATTTCTTAAACCTTTCAAGTCTCTTTTGTTCTTCTTCTGATGCCTCGGGCCTGACCTTAGGCTGAACCGGAATAAATGGTTGTACCGGTACTACACTCGGAACCTGACCAACGTGAATCTGCTGCTCTGGAGTTATGATAGGAGTCTGAGCTACTCCCCCAATCTGCAGAATCTTTGGTGCAACAGAGATCAATCCCGCCTGAGTTAATGTACCAAATATACTCAGGAACTGTGCCAAAGTCTCCTGAAGTTCGGGGGTAACAACAGGTGCTTCTGGTACCTGTCCCCCAGCTGGAGCTACTAGTGGCTCCTCAACTGTTGTTCATACAGGTGCTCTAGTCGCAGCACGTGCCCTTCCTTGACCTCTACCTCGGCCTCTACCTCGGCCCCGACCTCTTGCAGCCCTAGCAGTATGTGCGGATGCCTGCTCAGCTAACCTAGTAGCACGTGTCTTCACTATCTGTGAAAGAATGGAGATACAAAGGTTCAAATTTCAAATTCAATAAATTTCGCACGACAGGAATGAAAGAAATGGAAATTTCCTAAAAGTTCCCTAGCCTCTCGAAGATAAGTACAGACGTCTCCGTACCGATCCGCAAGACTCTACTAGTCTCATTCGTGACTCGTAGAACCTATGAACCTAGAGCTCTGATACCAACGTGTCACGACCCAAAATCTCACCATAGGAGTCGTAATGGCACCTAGTCTCTAAGACTAGGTAAGCCGATTTCCATTGCATTTTTGAAGCCATTTATTTATTTATTTAGATAAGTAACCAAAACTAACAGCGGAAATAATTACCAAATACATCCCAAGACTGGTAGTACTGATTCACGAACTCTAACTGAATACATAGAATGATCACGAGGACCGAATATACAATACTGTTTGATTAAAAATTAACAGTACAATGACATGGAAAGACTCAAAGGGACTGCGACGACCAAGCAGCTCTACCTTGAATCCTTACGATCCTGGTTTAATTCTTCTCAAGCCCAATAACACCAATACCTGGCTCTGCACAAAAATGTATAGAAGTGTAGAGTGAGCACACCACAGCGGTGCCCAGTAAGTATCAAGACTAACCTCAATGGAGTAGAGACGAGGTACAGTCAAGACGCTCACTAGTCTAATAACTTGTGCAATATAATATACAAAATAATAGGAAACAAATAATAATAAAGGCAGGATAAAACAACCAGTGATATGCACAACAGACAACAAGAATACCATTAATATCACTCAACAATTAATAAACACAATTACACCTAATTAAATCAAGCCCTTCAAATAAATGTCTTTCACATAGTTCTTCTAGATAACTCTCTTTCAAATATAATTTTCTCAAATAATTATTTTTCAAATATAATTCTTTCAATAAATCTTTTCAAATACAAATTCCTCAAATAAATATCTTTCAAAATACAATTCTTTTATATAATACTTTCTAAGTAAAAATCCTTCCAGATAAATATTTTGAATATAATTCTTTCAATTAAAAAGTCACCATGTGACACATTTCAAAATCATCAAAATACGGGTCTCAACCCATTTTCATATTTTTCGTAAATACGGGTCTCAGTCCATTTTCATATTTCAATGGCACCTCGCTCCCATAATTAAATCATCATATTTACCCGGCACCTTGTGCCCTCATTTCATATCACAACTGCACGGACAATTCACGTGCCAAATATCATTTTCATTTCATCACAGCACCTCGTGCCCACATTTTATATCACAACTGCACGGACAATTCACGTGCCAATATCGCCATTTCATATCACAATTAACGACACCTCGTACCCACATTTCATTTTATAAACTGCCTGGCAATAGCCACAGGCTCCCTGTTTCAACATAAATCAGATTATTATTAATTTACTAATAACAAGACAAGTTGCACAAGGTATAAAAATTAAACACAAGAAAATCACAACATCACATAAGAATTGTCAACACCAATACCCCACATCATCACATATCGTCCCTGACAATAGCCACCCTTATCGCTCCACCCAGACAATATCAATAGCCGCCCTTATCGCTCCTATTGCCGCCCTTATCGCTCCGCCCAGACAATATCAATAGCCAACAAACACAACAGTGAAATGCCACCCTTATAACCATATAATATCAACGGTGATATGCTACCATTATCTCCCCAAAATAACAACTCACACGACACAACAATTTACACGGGAAATTATCACAACAACATAACAAAAATCAATTTATATCACAATTTGCCCAATGGCCACAACCAAATTTCAAAGCTACAACCAAGTCAATTAATTTTACAGCAAATAGCCAAATGCTCTACACAATGTGTACAACACCCAAAAACAATCAATAGAGATAGAAATTACTCAACATAAAGCAAACTTTTCATAAAAGATCAAATTTTCAATAATTATACAAACACCTCTTCTTAAGATCATTTAATTAATTATTTGCATAGGGAAAAATCCAAAATGAAATTAAATCCCAATAATTATCAAACCAGCAAATTCACGAAATTTCATAAATAATCAAATAAAAATCACATCATACTGTCATATAACAACAGAGTCAACAACAAGGGTTTAGGTACGACAAGTAGATGATTAAATATATGCCAACAATTATCCAATTTACTAGACAATATGTTCAAGACTTTAACTCAATAAAATTTGCACATACAAACCAAGTACGTACTCGTCACCTCGCGTACATGGTTTTCAATTTCCCAAGTTGCACATAAGCCTCAATGTCTAAGGGGAATTTTCCCCACTCGAGGTTAAGCAAGACACTTACCTCTTTGAAGTTATGCCGATATTCCAAAATCGCCTTCTTGCTTGAATTGACCTCCGCGCCATTCAAATCTATCCAAATTAATTATATAATTTCCTTAAAATTCATCGGAAATAATTCAGATAATAATACGTCGACTTAAAAATTTATTCCAAACAGTCAACAAAAGTCATCGTGGGACCCGCCTCTCAGAACCCGACATAATTTTCATGAAATCCGAACACCCATTCCGATACGAGCTCAACCATACCTATTTTATCGAATTCCAATAACAACTCGACTTCCAAATCTTAAATTTTCGTTTTTGGAAGATTTTACAAAATTCTTGATTTTTTCTCCATTAAATGATGGATTCAAAGACATAATCATGGAAATTAATCAAAACTGGATAAGAATCACTTACCCCAAATACCTACGCAAGAATCTCTCCAAAAATCGCCTTCTACCGAGCTCCAAATTAGATTTTGAGTTATGAACTCAAACCCCCGTTTTTGGGACTTTTAATTCTGCCCAGATAGGCCTTCTTCGCGTTCGCGAAGGCCAAAAACTCGCTGCCTCAATTTCTTCTTCGCGTTTGCGTTACCAGCGTCGCGTTCGCAAAGGCCTTCCATGCATATCTTCACGTTCGCATTCAAGCTCTCGCATTCGCGATGCACTCAGGTCCTATTTCTTCGCGTTCGCGATTGAAGCTTCGCGTTCGCGAAGGCTGAGGACTCCAGGCCCAGTCTCCTCCTTCCTTCTACGCGTTCGCGACTGGCCCCTCGCATTCGCGTAGGTTCTTCAGGCATACCTTCGCATTCACGAGACCTTCTTCGCGTTCGCAAAGGCTAAATCCCAGCAGCTTCAAAACTCTTCTTCGTGTTCGCGTGACTCTATTCGCGTTCACGAAGAAGGAAGTCAGATACCAGATTCAGCAGTTCCGAAATAGCCCAAAATGATCCGAAACCACCCCGAAACACACCCGAGGCACCCGGGACCTCAACCAACACCAACAAGTCCTAAAACATCATACGTACTTAGTCGAATTCTCAAATCACCTCAAACAACATCAAAACGACGAATCGTACCCCAAATCAAAATCTTTGAACTTTGAACTTTCAAATTCTATAACTTCTGCCGAAACACATCAAATCAATCCGGAATGACTTTAAATTTTGCAGGCAAGTCCCAAATAACATAACCGAGCTGTTCCAACTCTCGGAATAACATTTCGATACCGATATCTAAAGGTCAACCCCCCGGGTCAAACTTCCCAAAAATTTGACTTTCGCCATTTCAAGCCTAAATAGGCTACAGACCTCAGATTCACGGTCCAGACATGCTCCTAAGTCCAAAATCACCCAACGGAGCTAACGGAACCGAAAGAACTCTATTCCGAAGTCATCTTCACATAGTTCTGACTACGGTAAAAATCATAAGGCTTAAGCTTCCCTCTCAGGGACTAAGTTTCCCAAGTCTCTCCGAATCATCCGTAAATCAAACTCGACCACACACGCGGGTCATAATACATATTGCGAGGCTACTAGAGACCTTAAGTCACTGAACTGGGCGTAAATTCTTAAAAGGACAAGTCGGGTCGTTACAAATTTGGAGATGATTCAAAAATCAAAGTTGTAGCCCTTTGAGTCTAGTTTCCATAAACGTAAAACATTCATCATTTAGACATTTGTACATAGAGTTATGGTTAATTTACTAAAGCATGGTAGTGCAGATGCTGCTGAAGTGCGGCCACACAATTTGGATTGCGACTGCAGAACGTGGAATGTGCGGTCAACACTTTGGAGGTCAGATGTGGTACCATATAAATGAGGGTTTCATCTCATTTTTCATTTTTGGACCTAGAGAACTCGGTTTGTGGCGATGTTTCGTGGATTTTTCAAGAAAATCATCGGGCTAAGTGATTCTAACTCAGCTTTGGCTATATTACATGAATTCGTTGCTATTTTCATCATTTAATTAGTGATTTAAGTTGGAAATTTGGGAAAAAATGTGAAAACTTCTTAGACTAAATTTTGGGGATTTGAAAGGCGATTTGAGTAATTATTGTATGGTTGGACTCGTTATCGAATGGGTGTTCGGATTTTATAATTTTGGTCGGGTTCTGAGGTGCGGACCCGGGGGTTGACTATTTAGTTTTAATTGAAGATCGAAGCTTTATTATCCAGAATTATTTTCTATGAGTTTTATTTATGGATTGAAGTTATTTTGGCTAGATTTGAGCCGTCTGGAGGTTGTTTCACTTGAGAGGGCCATTTTAGAGTATCAACCTAGCTTCTTGTCACGACCCAAAATCCCACCACAGGCGTCGTGATGGCACTTAGTCTCTAAGACTAAGTAAGCCAATTTTAATTACCATTCAAGCCATTTTTTTTTAAAAATCGAAACTAACAGCGGAAATAATTACCAATATAGCAACCTTCCCAAGACTGGTAATACTGAGTCACGAACTCTAACTGAATACATGAAATGATATCAAAGATCGAATACTCCATATTGTTTGAATAAAAATTAACAGTACAATAAAATGGAAAGACTCCAAGGAACTGCGACGACCAAGCAGCTCTACCTTGAATCCTTGCGATCTCACTTTAACTCTGTCCGAATCCGATAGCTCCAATACCTGACTCTGCACAAAATTGTGCAAAAGTATAGTATGAGTACACCACGGTCGGTACCCAGTAAGTATCAAGACTAACCTCAGTGGAGTAGAGACGAGGTACAGTCAAGACACTCACTAGTCTAATAACCTGTGCAATATGATATACAAAATAATAGGAAATAAATAACAATAAGGGCAACATAAATCAACCAGTGATATTCACATCAAGACAACAAGAGCACCATTAATATCGCTCAACAATTAATAAATACAAGTACACCCAATTAAATCAAGTTCTTCAAATAAATGTCTTTCACATATAATTCTTCCAACTAACTCTCTTTCAAATATAATTTTCCCAAATAAATAACTTTCAAATATAATTCTTTCAATAAATCTCTTCAAATATAATTTCCTCAAATAAATATCTTTCAAAAACAATTCTTTCATATAATACTTTTTGAATAAAAATTCTTCCAAATAAATATTTGAATATAATTCTTTCAATTAAAAAGTCACCATGTGACACCTCATTTCATAATCATAAAAATACGGATATCAGCCCATTTTTATATTTTTCGTAAATATGGGTCTCAGCCCATTTTCATATTTCGACAATCATATTTTCCCGGCACCTCTTGCCCACGTTTCGTATCCCAATTGTATGGACAATTCACGTACCAATATCATCATTATTTACTCACGGCATCTCGTGCCCACATTTCATTTCCTAACCCACCTGGCAATAGCCACAGGCTCCCAATTTCAATATAAATCAGATTGTTATCAATTTACCAACCACAAGACAAATTGCACAAGGTATAAAAATAAACACAAAAAAATCACAACATCACATGAAAATCACCAACACAATAACTCCATATCATCACATATCATCCCTGACAATAGCCACCCTTATCTCTCCTATAACCACCCTTATCACTCCTATAATAGCCTCCGTTATCCCTCCGCCCTGACAATATTAATAGCCACCCTTATCGCTCCTATAGCCACCCTTATCTCTCCTATAGCCACCCTTATCACTCTGCCGAGACAATATCCCAACACACATAACAACAGTGAAATGCCACCCTTATACCCACATAATATCAACAGTGGAATGCCACTCTTATATCCTCAAAATAACAACTCACACAACACAATAATTTACACGAAAAATTATCACGGCAACATAACAAAATCAATTCATATTACAGTTTGCCCAATGGCCACAATCAATTCCAAAGTTAAAACAAATCAATTAATTTCACAACAGATAGCCGAAGGCTCCACACAATGTGTATAAGACCTCAAAAACAATCAACAGAGATATAAATTACTCAGCATAGGGCAACACCTTCATTAATCCAAGTTCTCAATAATTACGTAAACACCTCTTCTTAAGTTCATTTAATTAATTATTTACAGAGGAAAAATCCATAATGAGATTAAATCCCAAGAATATCAAACCATCAAACTCACGGAATTTACATAAATATACGGGTAACATTCACATCAAATCGTCATATAAAAACAAATTCAATAAATGCGAATTGAAGCATGGCAAACAGATGATTAAATAAATGCCAACAATTATCCAATTTACTACACAATATGCCCAAGACTTTAACTCAATAAAATTTCCACATATAAGCTCGAGTACGTACTTGTCACCTCGTGTACACGGCTTTTCACATTTCACAAATGGCACATAAGACTCGATGCCTAAGGGGTAATTCCCCCATTCGAGGTTAGGCAAGACACTTACCTTTTTGAAGTTAGGCTGATATTCCAAAATAGCCTTCTTGCTTGAATTGACCCCCGGACAACTCAAATCTATCCAAATTAATTGTATAACTTCATTAAAATTTATCGGAAACAATTTCGGATAATAAAACATCGACTTGAAAATTTATTCTAAAAAGTCAATAAAAGTCAATGCGGGGCCCACCTCTTGGAACCCGATAGAATTTTTCCGAAATCCGAACACCCATTCCGATACGAGTTCAACCATACCAATTTTATCAAATTCCGATAACGAATCGACCTCCAAATCTTCAATTTAAAGTCTATAAAATTTCTACCATTTTCAACCCAAATCACTAATTTAATGATAAAAATAATAATAGATTCGGGTAATTTAACCAAAATTGAGTTAAGAAATCTTACCCCGATGTTTTCCTAGAAAATCTCCCGAAAATCGCCTCTCCCCGAGCTCCAAATTGTCAAAGATGTCCCATTTTCAGAACTTAAATCTGCTGCCCAGTCATTTCCTCTATGCGATAGCGGAAAAACACCCGCGATTGCGAAGAACAAAATTTTTCCAGCCCTTTTTTACTCTATGTGAACGTGGCCATACTCCCGCGATCACGAAAAACAAATTCCCCAACAGCCTTGTCCAACTTCTTCCGAACAGCCTCTAGTATAATGGTCATAACATTTTATACAGAACTCCAAATAATGAATAGTTTAGCTTTCTGAAAACTAGACACCAAGAAATACAACTTTTATGTTTTTGTCATCTCCCAATTTCTTATAGATATGGATATATAAGCTTCCAAAGTCAGCCATGTGCAACACAAATTTCTTCTTTGCGATTTCCAAACTCTTCCCGGATAGCCTGTAGTATATCAACCATAACCTTTGGTACACAACTCCAAATAACAATTGGTTTAATTTTCTAAAAACTAGACACAAAGGGCTACAATCTTTATTTTTGCATCATCTCCAAATTCCTTATAGATTGCGAGATATAAGCTTCCAAAATCGGGTTAGTACAGTAGAAAATTTCCTCTACGCAATCGCGAAAGGCCTTCCGTGATCGCGATTCACTGGCCATTTCCCCCCATTTTGTGCTTCGCGATCGCGGCCAATTCCACGCGATCACATAGCACACTACTGTAGCCAAAACCCAATAGCTATAAATGGCCTAGAAATGGTCCGAAACCACTCCAAAACTCACCTGAGCCACTCTGGACCCCGTCCGAACATACCAACAAGTCTCAAAACATATTACAGACTTAGTAGAAACCTTGAATAACATCAAACAACGTTAAAACCATGAATCATACCTCAATTCAAGTTTAATGAACTTTGAAATTTCAAGTTTCCACAAACGACGTCGGAACCTATCAAATCAATCCGGAATGACTTCAAATTTTGCACACAAGTTATAAATGACATAACAAAGCTTTTTCAGAATCGGATTCCGACCCCGATATCAAAAAGTCAACCCCCGGTCAAACTTCCCAAAAATTCATCTTTCGCCATTTCAAGCCAAATTCCTCTATAGACCTCCAAATAATTTTCTGGACGCGCTCCTAAGTCCATAATCACCATACCGAGCTATTAACATCAACAAAATTCCATTCCGGAGTCGTTTGCTCAAAAGTCAACTCTCCGGTCAACTCTTTCCATTTAAGCTTCTAAATAAGGATTGTTATTTTAATTTAATTCCGAATTTTCAGTAAATCAAATTCGACCACACCCGCGGGTCATAATACATATTGCGAAGCTGCTCGAGACCTTAAGTCACTGAACAGGGCATTAATTCTAAAAATGACAAGTCAGGTCGTTACACTTCTTTGAGGTAAGTATCTTGCCTAACTTTGTGTGGGGGAACTACCCCTTAGGATTTGAGTCTTTGGTGCTAATTGTGTCATGTGAAGTCCGTGTACGCGAGTTGATAAGTACGTGCTCGGGCTTATTTGTGGAAAGTTGACCTTTTAGGGCTCTTAGGTTCTTATGTCCATTAGATATGAAGTTGTTTTATTATGTTAAGTTCTCCATTTACTAGCTTCACCTCTACGTGTCTTAATTGGAATTAATTGCCTCATGCTCTACCCTTATTGCCTATTTGACTCTTGTGTGCCTTAACTGAGGTCGCTGCCTCTTCGATTGCCATGTTATCCTTTTCTAATTACTTATCCTTAATTAAAATTATTATTATCTCTTTTGTAATTGTTTATACTTATTTGAGGTTATGATTATCTTTTATGTTGCTTATCCTTAATTGAATTTGTTGCATCTCTTCGTAATTGCTCAACCCAAAATGAAGTAGTTTAGTTATCCTTTATCGTAGTTGCCTTATCCTTATTTGGAATTATTGACTCATGTTATCTCCCTTGTTGTCGAATTTTACTTTTGTGGAATCATTTGTTACATATTATGTCTCCCTTATTGAGCTCGTTATACCGCTTCTTTGTGATCCAAAGCTCTTGAGTTGTTTTACTTGTCGTATTTTCGCGCTATTGTTGTTGTTGTTGCTGTTGTACTCAGTTTGTTGAGCCGAGGGCTATGCGCCGTTGTGGTATTGACACTATTTAGATGAAATGCTGTGGAATATGGGCACATGTTGTGAAATTCATTCTATTGTGATGTTGTGTTTTTGGCACGTGATGTTGTTGGGAGGTTTTGTTCGGGTGTTTGCACGAGGTTTCTGTCGTGCTATTGTTACTATTGATATTTGCACATGCGGTGTGACAAGGCGGGCTATATATGTGGGTTTGCGCATGTGGAGAGACAAGGTGGAAATATTATTATGTGTGTGCGGCAAGACAAGGTGGGCATTTACTTTATTATTGCGCACGTGGCGAGACAAGGTGGACTATGTCGGGGATTGATTTATAATACCTTGTGATGGCGTGGGGGCATTGTTATTATTGTTATTTGTATAGTGGTGTGTCTACCCTGTGTGAGTTATACCGTGTACATTTCGTGGTGATCGTTTCTTATGTGCCATTCATTGTCTCTACTCTTACTTGTTGACTTGAGTTGTGGTAGAACACTTGCACACGCATACATATACTCTATCACCCTATCGGTGTAAGAAGATGAACACTGATGCTATTGATCATTTGTACGTACTCTGTCTACTTGTCATATATGTGAGAATTGTTCAATTGGCACGTGAGTCATCCGTGCAGTTATCAGTTGTAATGAGGGCACACGATGCCAAGTGATTAGAGTTCAAGAATTGGGACCCGTGAATTGTGTGAGTTTTGAGGTTTGGTACCTCGTGGGGATTATTGCCAAGTGATTAGAGTTCAAGTTTCTACTTATCTTTCCTTTATTTGTTTTTCACCGGATTTACACTGTGTTATTGCTGGTGGTGTCCCGCTGCTAATTGTTCCTTCTATTTCCTATTGCAAGAACCGTGTTATTGTTGTCATTATGCGTAATTTTGTAGAGATATCGTACTCTATTAGTTCTATACCTATACTTGTTTAGGTTATCTAGTCCAGTAGGTGTCTTGACTATCCCTCGTCACTACTCCACCGAGGTTAGTCTTGATAATTACTGGGTACCGCTGTGGTGTACTCATACTACACTTCTACACATTTTTGTGCAGATCCAGGTAATTCGGAGTCAGTTGATCGTTAGCTAGCTGTACAGATCTTGATGTGGAAACTAGAGGTAAACCTGCTACTGCGTTCACAAGCCTCTGAGTCACCTTCTGTTATTATACTTGCACTATTTTATCTCTTTTTCGAAACAATTGTATTTAGAGGTTGTTTTAGCAGACTCAGTGGAGCTTATGACTTGCAGTACCGGTTTTAGGAATTGTAACTGTATATAAGGTTTTTATCTCATATTCTTTGTTTGATGGCTGATTTTTTCAATTAATTCAGTAAGTATTAGGCTTACCTATTCTTAGAGACTAGGTGTCATCACGACATCATTCGGAGGGAAACTAGGGTCGTGACATTGATTAATTTAAGCTTCAAATCCTATGTTATCAATTTTGAATTATGCACCTTTTTATTACACCAGACATATAGAGTTGCTCTTATATAATTGTGGTTTTTTCTTTGGAAAATTCTTTCCTGCCACTCTTTTTGGCCACAATGGCCCAAATGGGGTTATTACTGTAAAATCATACCCAAATTAGGGTTTCTGCGCTAATCCTATGCCAAACTGCCCTTCCCGTTAGGGTTCAAATTTCTCTCCTTGATTCTCTCTGTCACGACCCGAAATTTTCCACCAACGGGACCGTGATGTCGCCTAACATTTCACTTGCTAGGCAAGCCAACGTTAGAGAATCACTAACCAATTCCTTATTTCTATTCAGTAATCAACAATAATTAACTAAGATGAAATATAATAAGTGCGGAATATCATAAATCTGTATTAACTACTACCACCCGAACTTGGAGTCACATTCTAGAATTTGCTATAAGTAATAGTCAGAAAGAAATATAACTGTCTGAATGAAAGAAATAGTAGAACAAAAAAGATAGACTGGGCCTTCAAGGTCTGTGAACGCCGACAGATCTACCTTGAGTCTCTGGACAGCGGACCAATAGCAGAATCTCGATCAACCCGAGCTGGTATCAAAATCTACACAGAAAGTGCAGAGTGCAGTATTTGTACAACCGACCCCATGTACTGGTAAGTGTCGAGCCTAACCTCGACGAAGTAGTGACGGGGCTAAGGCAAGGCACCTACAAATTAACCTGTACAATTTAACAGTGTATATACAAATAACAGAAATGCAGAACTAAATAGGAAATGTCGGGAGGGGAACATACTGAGGGCAAGATAAAGAACTACAACAGAATGATCACCGGAGCAGTCAATATACCATGAATCAACTGGAATAGTGGATACAGTAAGGAAACAAATGCACGGCATCACCCTTCGTGCTTTTACTCTCAATCTCACCATACAAATCAATAGAAACGGCACGACGTCACCGTTCTTACATTAACTCTCACAATATGGCACAGCATCACCCTTCGTGCATTAACACTCACAATATGTCACGGCATCACCCTTCGTGCATTAACACTCACAATATGGCACGGCATCACCCTTCGTGCATTAACACTCACAATATGGCATGACATCATCCTTCGTGCATTAACACTCTCCCTTACCATAATGCAATGCATAAATATCAACAGGGAGATAGAATAGCAAGTACAAACCTTACCTCAACATTTGGTTCCATAACATCAATCTCAACTTTGAAATAAAAACTCGATTATCACCAAAAATCTGTAAACATGATAAGAACGATAAATTGAACAACACTAGTATAACACATTACAATTAGGCATAGGATTGAGACAATATAAGAAAAACTGAGAAACATGGAAAAACAGGAAAATTGGCGGCGCATAAGTACTCGTCACCTCACATATACGCCGCTCACATGAATTTCACTTAGCAAGTAATCTAAGGTTCCTAATTCCCTCAAGTCAGGGTTAGACACAACACCTATCTCAATTTCGCAAGCCGCTCACTCCTCAAGTATTGCTTTCCCTTTAGATTTCACCTCCAACCCACTCGTATCTAAACATAATTAGTTTAATATCATGAATTATCGCTAAAGGAATCAACTTTAATGCATAATTACAGTTTTTCTAAGTTTTCCCAACAAAAGTCAAAAACCGACCCCGGGCCCGCTTGGTCAAAACCCGAGGTTCAGACCAAAATCCATTCACCCATTCACCCCGAGCCCTAATATATAATTGGTTTTGGAATCCGACCTCAAATTGAGGTCTAAATCCCCAAATTTATGAAATCCTTAGTTTCTACCCAAAACCCCTAATTCTACCATGAAATTCTTAGATTTTAGGTTGAAATCTTGTAAAATGTAGTGAAAGATTGAAACAAACCAGTTTAGAATCACTTCCCTATGATTTTGGGAAGAAATGGTCTTTGGAAAATTGCCTTTTGTGTTTTTGGTCTTGAAAATTTGGGAAATGAATGAAAATTCCTGTCCACAAGTCATTTTGATCAGCTGCAGATGTCGCATTTGCGAGCTTCGCATTTGCGAAGATAAGTTCGCAAATGCGACCTTGAATCTTCGCAGATGCGACTAAATGGTCACATTTGCGATCACTGCCCTTCCCCGACTCCTTTCGCAATTACGAAGATAAACTCGCAATTGCGAGAACTGCTGGCCTAGGCTTTCTTCGCAATTGCGATAAAAACCTCGCAATTGCCATACCTGCTTGGTTCACATTTGCGAAGCCTGATCTCGCAATTGCGAGATCAGAGGCCTGCTACAGACACTAGTTACACCAGCAAATTTCTAAGTTCCAAAATCACTCCGTAGCCTACCCGAAACTCACCCGAGCCCTTGGGGCTCCAAACCAGACATGCACGCAAGTCTAAAAATATTATACGAACTTGCTCGTGCGATCAAATCACAAAAATAACACCTAAAACTATGGATTTAGCACCAAAACTCATGAATTCCTCAAGAGCATTTCAAAACTACTATCTTCTCAACCGGACGTCAGAATCACGTCAAATCAACTTCGTTTCTCACCAAATTTCACAGATAAGTCTTAAATATCATAATAAACCTGTACCGGGCTCCAGAACCAAAATACGGACCTGATACTAACAATGCCAAATATCAATCAGTTCTTAAAAACAAATAATTTCCAAACTTTTAATTTTCATCAAAAATTCATAACTTGAGCTAGGGACCTCCGAATTCGATTACGAGCATACACCCAGGTCCCACAATTCGATACGGACCCACCAGAACCGTCAAAATATGGATTCGGGCCCGTTTACCAAAAATGCTGACCGAAGTCAACTAAAATCAACTTTTTAAGGCATAAATTCTTATTTTCATTAGTTTTTAACATAAAAGCTTTCCGGAAACCTGCCTGGACTGCGCACGCAAATCGAGGAGGGTAAAAATGAGATTTTAAGGCTTAATAGCACAGATTTGAGTTCTAAAACATAATATGACCTTTTGGGTCATCACATTCTCCACCTCTAAAACAACCGTTCGTCCTCGAACGGATATAGAAAAGTACCTAGGCTGGTGAAAAAGGTAGGGATATCTACTCCGTATATCGGACTCGGACTCC
This sequence comes from Nicotiana tomentosiformis, assembly GCF_000390325.3. Lineage (NCBI taxonomy): Eukaryota > Viridiplantae > Streptophyta > Magnoliopsida > Solanales > Solanaceae > Nicotiana > Nicotiana tomentosiformis. Next base: position 194,684,508 of record NC_090813.1, on the reverse strand, counting down.
CAAGTAGCTTCCTCAATAGGCTGACCTCTCCACTGCACTCGAATTGAAGGGTAACTCTTTGATCTCAACTAGCGAACTTGCCGAGCTAGAATTGCCACCGGCTGCTCCTCGTAAGTCAAATCCTTGTCCAATTGGACAAAGCTGAAATCTAACACATAGGATGGATCACCATAATATTTCCGGAGCATAGACACATGGAACACCGGATGAACCGCTGATAAACTAGGTGGTAATGCAAGCCTGTAGGCTACTCCACCCACCCTTTCAAGAATTTCAAAGGGTCCGATATACCTAGGGCTCAACTTGCCTTTCTTTCCGAACCTCATTACACCTTTCCTAGGTGAAACCCAGAGCAATATCCTTTCTCCAACCATGAATACAATGTCACGAACTTTACGGTCGGCATAACTCTTTTGCCTAGACTGAGCTGTGCGAAGTCGATCCTTAATAATCTTTACCTTATCCAAGGCATCCTGTACTAAGTCTGTGCCCAACAACCGAGCCTCTCCCGGCTCGAACCAACCAACTGGCGATCGGTATCGCCTTCCGTATAATTCCTCATATGGAGCCATCTGAATGCTCGACTGGTAGCTATTATTATAAGCAAACTCCGCAAGTGGCAAGAAATGATCCCAAGAACCTCCAAAGTCTATAACACAAGCGCAGAGCATATCTTCCAATATCTGAATAGTGCGCTCTGACTATCCGTCTGTCTGTGGATGAGATGTTGTACTCAACTCCACCCGCATGTCTAACTCACGCTACACAGCCCTCCAAAAATGTGAGGTAAACTGCGTACATAGATCTGAAATAATAGACACGGGCACCCCGTGAAGGCGGACAATCTCACGAATGTAAATTTCAGCTAACCTCTCTGAAGAATAGGTAACTATCACTGGAATGAAATGTGCTGACTTGGTCAACCTCTCCACAATGACTCAAACTGCGTCAAATTTTCTCTGAGTCCGTGGGAGCCCAATAACAAAATCCATAGTGATATGCTCCCACTACCACTTAGGAATTTCTAACTTCTGAAGCAAACCACCAGGTCTCTGATGCTCATACTTAACTTGCTGACAATTCAGACACCGAGCTACATATGCAACTATATCCTTTTTCATTCTCTTCCACCAATAATGCTGCCGCAAGTCTCTTGGCGGCGCCCGGATGAACAAAATACCGGGAACTGTGGACCTCCTCAAGAATCAACTCACGAATTCCATCCACATTAGGCACACAAATACGACCCTGCATCCTTAAAACTCCATCATCTCCAACAGTAACCTGCTTGGCACCACCGTGCCGCACTGTGTCCTTAAGGACAAGTAAATGAGGATCATCATACTGCCTCTCTCTGATGCGCTCATATAAAGAAGACCAAGCGACTGTGTAAGCTAGAACCCGACTAGGTTCTGAAACATCTAACCTCACGAACTGAGTAGCCAATGTCTGAACATCTGTAGCTAATGGCCTCTCACCAACTAGAATATACGCAAGACTGCCCATACTCACAACCTTTCTACTCAAAGCATCGGCCACCACATTGGCCTTTCCGGGGTGATACAAAATGGTGATATCATAGTCTTTCAACAACTCCAACTATCTTCTTTGCCTCAAATTAAGATCTTTTTGTTTGAACAGATACTGAAGGCTGCGATGATCAGTAAATACCTCACACGAGACACCGTAGAGGTAATGCCACCAAATCTTCAGCGCATGAACAATGGCTGCCAATTCTAAGTCATGAACATGATAATTCTTCTTGTGAACTTTCAACTGCCGCGACGCATATGCAATTACCCTGCCATCTTGCATTAATACTACACCAAGCCCAATGTGAGATGCGTCACAATATACCGTATACGATCCTTAACCTGTGGGTAATACCAACAATGGCGCCGTAGTCAAAGCGGTCTTGAGCTTCTGAAAGCTCAACTCACACTCGTCTGACCATCTGAATGGGACACCTTTTTGGATCAATCTAGTCAATGGGCTTGTTATAGATGAAAACCCTTCCACGGACCGACGATAATAACCTGCTAAACCAAGGAAACTCCGGATCTCTATAATTGAAGTAGGTCTAGGCCAATACTGAACAACCTCAATCTTCTTAGGATCCACCTTTATGTCTTCTGCCGATACAACATGCCCCAAAAAGGCAACCGAGTCTAACCAAAACTCACATTTTGAAAACTTGGCAAATAACTGATTATTCTTCAAGGTGTGAAGCACACTACGAAGATGCTGCTCATATTCCTCTCGACTGCTGGAGTAAATCAAGATATCATCAATGAATATAACCATAAAAGAACCCAAATAGGGCTTGAAATCCCGATTCATTAAATCCATTAGTGTTGTTGGGCGTTGGTATGCCCAAATGATATTACTAGGGATTCGTAATGCCCATACCGAGTCTGAAAAGCTGTCTTAGGGACACCAAATGCCCTAATCTTCAACTGATGGTAACCAGACCTCATAATTATTTACCCAAATTAACGAGTCACATTTAACACCACCTGGGCGGGCACCTATCTCGTAGGTTAAAACACAATAATTACAACACGAATTTGGCAAGTATGCACAGAGAATTTCATACAAAAAATTTTCAAATAAGCCTAGCAGGCATGACTCTCTATTAGTACTATAGTACAAATTTAATTTTTCACAAGGGAGAATTTAAACACAAGAATTTTTATCACAAGGATCTCGTCCTTATATAACTTCCACCGCAGCTCATACCCCGGTTTAAACATATCAATTTATTTTAAAATACGAGGACCTCGGCCTCTGTTCTGAATCACAAGTAATATGCACATCTTGCCAATTGAAACTTTCCACTTTATCCTTTTAAATAACTTTCGTTAAACAAAATCACAACACATAATGAACCCCACACCGATTGGGCATATAATTCATAATTTGTAATTAATTATCTGAAAATACATCTAAACATACCGAAATAAGTACCAGAAAGGCACCTTTAGCCTCACAGATCTTATTAGAGTCCATCATGGAATGATAGGTGTAGTTATCTCCATAAAACCTCCCAACAGAAGTAAACACATAAGTAGATTATAGAATTACGAAGCTCACTCATAAGTGGAGCACAATAGGAGGACTCGTCTTGATACTCAGAACCGAATCAAGTTAAGGAAATTATTCCTTTATTTGAAATCGAGGTCATACCTATAACAGCACCATCTGATGTAATGACCTCCACCATACCATAAAACAAATATAACAACGGCTGGGTCTCCACCTCTAGGAAGCCTTCTACCCGCCTGTCCTCCACCCTTAACTGATCGTGTGGGTGGTGTAGTAACTGCAATGGGAGACGTAGTCGGAGTGCTTTGATGAAATATGCCTCTTCCAAGTTTGGGACAATTTTCTCATGATGTGCCTAGTATCGCCGTATTCATAACATCCCTTTGTGGGTTTGGCTGCTCATATTGAGTCTGTGCCAAATAACTGGAATATCCATTGTAGGAAACTCATGCCGGTGGTGCATTAAAAGAACTTATTGGAGCACCCCGGGTAATCCGATGTGTGGACTGGGCTGGCCGACTGCCCGAGCCCCTGCCATAATGATTTTTACCTGTAGAGTAGAATCCACTGAATTCCCCAGAACTTCGAAATGTCTTGGTCTCCTTATCTTGGCAATTTCTACCACTAGCGGAAATGAAGTATTAGCCCGTAGCTCTCGAGTCGTACAAAATTTTACGATTATAATTGGGTCCTTCAATGAGTCTATGGACTCGCTCTCTGGCTGTAGGAAGCAAAGTAGGATTATGACGGGCTAACTTATTGAACCTGATGGCATATTATGACACTGTCATGGTGACCTGACGCAACCGTTCAAACACTATGCTCCACGCATTATGGAGAGTCCGGGAACAAACGTTTTCAAAAGCATTTTTGAGAATTGAGCCAAGTGGGCGGTGTTGTATTGGGTGGTCTGCCCTCTTCATAGGCTTGCCACGGATACCTATGCAGAATTACCTCTCCCAAGACCAATTTCTTCTTTTGTTATGCTGACTTAACACTGTTGAGCTGACCCATTTCTTAACATACTCTTCGATTCTTCTCAGAGGTAACCCTTACCCCTATTTATACACAATGATCACAAAAGTAGAGCTCCATACACAGAAATCTTGGCACGAACCACATAGTCCAGAATCTTGTCAACCATTGTACTTCCTCCGAATCACCCCAAAATCCACAACCATGGCATCCACGCTGAGTTGACCTTCTGTAAATTTAAAGTTGTTTCTCTAACTCCTTAGGTACTGAAGTATAGGATTATTAAGTAGGTGAACATACCGCAAGTCCCAACCTTATCCTCTATAACATCTCAGGCCTCAAACACATGTAAATTTTGGGAGAACCTTTCAGTACCACATATATACATTTTAGGCCAAAACTAATATAACACGACTCACAATCCATTCATTGATAGTGGACTCCCTCACTCGGCGTGAAGTCATAGTTCAACATGTCCGATGGTCCACAATAATAACCTTCACAATTCGTATTAATCAACCAGATGCCAAGGTGCATTGCACCCCCCACATTATTCACTGGGTGATCTTTTTATACGTCCGCATCTTCAGTTGGAAACCATACGTTGAGGCAATGTTTGAGCATCTCTGGCTCCCTCGTAGTTCATATGCAGCATCACGAACCGTCGACGCATAACTGATACCGAGTGCGCAATGTCATACACGAGTAGATACAAAGGAATGTAAGATATAGGTTTCAAGCAAAATCATTGCCGCACGATAAGGAATGAAAGAGGTGATATTGTTCCTAAACTTCATAGCCTCTGAGAGATAAGTACAGACGTCTCCGTACCGATCCTTCAGACTCTACTAAGTTTGCTCGTGACTCGTGAGACCTATGTAACCTAGTGCTCTGATACCAACTATCACGACCCGAAATTTCCCACCGACGAGACTGTGATGGCGCCTAACATTACACTTGGTAGGCAAGCCAACGTTGAGAATCATTAACCAATTCCTTATTTCCATTAAGTAATCAACAATAATTAACTAAGATGAAATATAATAAGTGCGGAATATCATAAATCTGTATTAACTACTACCACCTGGATATGGAGTCACAATTCACGAGCATTCTAGAATTTGCTACAAGTAATAGTTAGAAAGAAATACAACTGTATGAATGAAAGAAACAGTAGAACAGAAAAGATAGATGGGGACTTCAAGGTCTGTGAACGCCGACAGATCTACCTTGAGTCTCCGGACAGTGGACCAATAGCAGAATTTAAAGCAACCCGAGCCGATATCAAAATCTGCAGAGAAAGTGCAAAGTGCAGTATCAGTACAACCGACCCCATGTACTGCTAAGTATCGAGCCTAACCTCGACGAAGTAGTGACGAGGCTAAGGCAAGACACCTACAAATTAACCTGTACAATTTAACAGTGTATATACAAATAACAGAAATGAAGAACTAAATAGGAAATGTCGGGAGGGGAATATACTGAGGGGAATACAAGATAAAGAACTACAACAGAATGATCACCGGAGCAGTCAATATACCATGAATCAACTGGAATAGTGGATACAGAAAGGAAACAAATGCACGGCATCACCCTTCGTGCTTTTACTCTCAATCTCACCATAAAAATCAATAGAAACGGCACGATGTCACCGTTCATGCATTAACTCTCACAATATGGCACGGCATCACCCTTCGTGCATTAACACTCACAATATTTCACGGCATCACCCTTCATGCATTAACACTCACAATATGGCACAGCATCACCCTTCGTGCATTAGCACTCTCCCTTACCATAATGCAATTCATAAATATCAACACGGAGATAGAATAGCAAGTACAAACCTTACCTCAACATTTGGTTCCATAACATCAATCTCAACTTTGAAATAAAAACTCGATTATCACCAAAAATCCGTAAACATGATGAGAACTAAAAATTGAACAACACTAATATAACACATCACAATTAGGCATAGGATTAAGACATTATAAGAAAAACTGAGAAACATGGAAAAACAGGTAAATTGGCGGCGCATAAGTACTCGTCACCTCACATATACGCCGCTCACATGAATTTCACTTAGCAAGTAATCTAAGGTTCCCAATTTCCTCAAGTCAGGGTTAGACACAACACTTACCTCAATTTCGCAAGCCACTCACCGCTCAAGTATCGCTTTCCCTTTAGATTTCACCTCCAACCCACTCGTATCTAAACATAAATAGTTTAATATGATGAATTATCGCTAAAGGAATCAACTTTAATGCATAATTACAATTTTCCTAAGTTTTCCCAACAAAAGTCAAAAACCGACCTTGGGCCCGCTTGGTTAAAACCCGAGGTTCGGACCAAAATCCATTTACCCATTCACCCCGAGCCCGAATATATAATTGGTTTTGGAATCCGACCTCAAATTGCGGTCTAAATCCCCAAATTTCCGAAATTCCTAGTTTCTACCCAAAACCCCTAATTCTACCATGAAATCCTTAGATTTTAGGTTGAAATGTTGTAAAATGTAGTGAAAGATTGAAAGAAACTAGTTTAGAATCACATACCTATGATTTGGGGAAGAAATGGTCTTTGGAAAATCGCCTCTTGTGTTTTAGGTCTTGAAAATTTGGGAAATTATTGAAAATTCCCGTCCAAAAGTCATTTTGATCAGCTGCAGATGTCGCATTTGCGACCTGAGCTTCGCAAATGCAAAGCTCGCAAATGCAAAGGAGTCATCGCAAATGCGAAGCCCTTCACACTTCTGGTGCCTAATTGATCGCATTTGCGATCACTGCCCTTCCCCGACTCCCTTCGCAATTGCGAGAACTGCTGGCCTAATCTTTCTTCACAATTGCGATAAAAACCTCGCAATTACCATACTTGCATAATTCGCATTTGCAATGCCTGATCTCGCAATTGCCAAATCAAAGGCCTGCTACAGACACCAGTTACACCAGCAAATTTCTAAGTTCCAAAATCACTCCGTAGCCTACCCGAAACTCACCCGAGCCCTCGGGGCTCCAAACCAAACATGCATGCAAGTCTAAAAATATCATACGAACTTGCTAGTGCCATCAAATCACAAGAATAACACCTAAAACTATGGATTTAGCACCAAAACTCATGGGTTCCTCAAGAACATTTCAAAACTACTATCTTCTCAACCGGACGTCCGAATCACGTCAAATCAACTCTGTTTCTCACCAAATTTCACAGATAAGTCTTAAATATTATAATGAACCTGTACCGGGCTCCGGAACCAAAATACAGACCTGATACTAACAATGCCAAATATCAATCAATTCTTAAAAATAAATAATTTTCAAACTTTTAATTTTCATCAAAAATTCATAACTTGATCTAGGGACCTCCGAATTCGATTCCGGGCATATACCCAGGTCCCACAATTCGAATACGGACCCACCGGAACCGTCAAAATATGGATCCGAGCCCGTTTACAAAAAATATTGACCGAAATCAGCTAAAATCAACTTTTAAGGCATGAATTCTTATTTTTATTAGTTTTCAACATAAAAGCTTTCCAGGAACCTGCCTGGACTGCGCACACAATTCGAGGAGGGTAAAAATAAGATTTTTAAGACTTAATAGCACAGATTCGAGTTCTAAAACATAAGATGACCTTTTGTGTCATCACACTCTCTCATCCATTGAATGCTTGTCTTCCCAATACATGGAAAATATCAAGCATAAAAAACCTTCTTTTCCATAAACGTATTTTTCATCTTTTTTTAGTATACTCGTATATATTTCGAATTTATTCATCTATATACATATACTTGATTGAGTAGTTTGTATATCTTTCATATAATAAGGTCTTCAAAGCCCTAATATTTAAACAACCCTAGACGGACGAACATAAAACTCTAAGGTATATTTTATCCCTCTTCAAAGCCCTAATACTTAAACAAACATAATACTTGATAGTTTATTCATCTCTTACTCTCCTATGTTATTCTAAGTGTGAGTGAATATATTAAGAAATCTACAATGGTGCAGTCGAAGAAGAATAATGCTTCAAAAATGTATGTTGTATTTTCTGGTAAAAGGTCAGGAATATACTACTCATGGAGTGAATATTTTCCTATGATTATCGGGGTTAAGTGTAGCATCTTCCAGTATTTCAAATCTCATGATGCGGCCATATCTGTGTTCAACGAATTTGAAAAATCAATTGAAGGTAAAAAAATTCTCAAATCGATAATTTTTGTTGTATTTTGTGGTACGAAGCCGGAATTATACAAATGTTAGTCTGAGTGTGTTAATATAATAGTTGGAGTCGAGGATAGCTGCTTTCAAGCTTTACAATGTTATGATGAAGCCTTAGAAGCTTTTAACAAGTTTCAAAAAATAAGTTGTTCACAGGAAGAGCCATCTTCAAGCTCGGCTGTTAAAGAAAGTGAAGAAGTGATAACAAATAAAAATGCAGCAAGTGCTATTTCATATGCTATATTAGCAGGAATATTTATTGGGATGAAGTTATCAAAAAATGTTGCAAACTGATTATGTCAATTTTATTTCTTATTTTCTCCTATATTAGAATAGTGTTTGCTATAAGTTTTGGATGTAGACTTTGTTTTGCATTTTGAATATTAAGTTTTGTATGATGTTGGCCATGATTATTTCATGTTTACTTTGTTCATTATTTATGAAGTTCGAATTTTATGACTTCTTTAGCATTTCGATCCTATTTCAGGCAAATTATTCCAAGGAAAAAAAATCTGTATTTTGTACATTTTGTATTAATTTGCATTTCGCCAGTGTTGTACATGCATTGTATTTCAAATGGGGTACAATGCAGTATTTCTTAACTTTTTATTCAATTAGCACTATTGTTTTTATTCAATTAGCAATACTGTTTTTATTCATTGTATTTGTCATAAGGTTAACTACAACATCCTATACCAATAAAATCTTCAAAAGAAAGATTACAAATAGTACTAGTTTCGTTTGTCATAAATGTCATATGGGATATTGGAAAGGTTCCTATTAAATGATTCGAGAAGGAGAGAGAGAGAGAGGGAGAGGGAGAAAAAGTAAAAGAACTTCACTATATTTATACATTAAAGATGCGTATTGCTTTTGGCTTGATAATATTTGGAACCAATGGATAAAGGAAGCAAAAATATTTTTGAATATGCAACAAAAAATAAAAACCAAAAGTAAAGGAAGCAGTGGGTAAAGAAATACGAAATAAGCATAATTTTTATTGATTAATTGATACTCTTTAACATATTCCAAATAATATTTAGAAGTTTATCACGTAACATAAGATAATGTTAGCATACGATGCTACAAACATGGCATGCACAACAAAAGGACTTAATATACCAACCTTCTTAAAATAAGTCTACTATATCTTTTGGTTGACAGATTTTCATGCCTTAGATGCGGCTTTGGGGCCACTACATATAACGATAACATGATTATCATTATCTTAATTTTTGTCAGCAAGAAGTTCCTCCAACATGTCGTAACAGCAGGTAAGAGGGTAGGAATCAAGTAAAGCCTTTTTACGTAGTTGACGCCAATTTCATGCGTCATCCTAAGCATCAGCAAGTTCGTCTCAGTCTTTAGCTTTTTCTATTGATTTCTTACATCTTGGTATAGGATGTTATGGTTAATTGGTGAACCATGAAGAGGTTCATCAATAATTTTTTTGAATATGCAACAAAAAATAAAAACCAAAAGTAAAGAAAGCAGTGGGTAAAGAAATACGAAATAAGCATAATTTTTATTGATTAATTGATACTCTTTAACATATTTCAAATAATATTTGGAAGTTTATCACGTAACATAAGATAATTTTAGCATACGATGCTACAAACATGGCATGCACAACAAAAGGACTTAATATACCAACCTTCTTAAAATAAGTCTACTATATCTTTTGGTTGACAGATTTTTATGCCTTAGATGCGGCTTCGGTGCCACTACTTATAACGATAACATGATTATCATTATCTTAATTTTTGTCAGCAAGAAGTTCCTCCAACATATCGTAACAGCAGGTAAGAGGGTAGGAATCAAGTAAAGCCTTTTTACGTAGTTGACGCCAATTTCATGCGTCATCCTAAGCATCAGCAAGTTCGTCTCAGTCTTCAGCTTTTTCAATTGATTTCTTACATCTTGGTATATGATGTTGTGGTTAATTGGTGAACCATGAAGAGGTTCATCAATGATTTTTTTATTGGTGTTCTTTCCATTGTTATTTTCACAGAATTTGAAATAGAGTAGATGATTTGGATGATGATATTAATAATGTAGTTGTATTTATAGAGTTATATTTAGGGTTTGAATCTTTCTTTAGGGTTAGGGTTTCGGTTTTATTAATTGCGTTCCCATGTATTTAATTGGAATCCCAATTTATAATGAAGTTTGTACACTCCTCAAAGAATTCTTTACAGTTTTCAATGCATCCATTTCTTTTACTGAAAATTCTATTCATGAACTCTTGATCCAACCAGTGAGAATATCTGGTTTGAGATATGGTTTTCAATACAACCATTTCGTATGAATTTTCTTGGGATATAGTAAGACCATTGTTCCATCCAAAAAGGCTTAATCTCTATCAAGATTAGCGGTATTGTTTTCCCGTATTTGAAAAAAAGAACCTTAGTTAGCCTAATAATTTAACTATTGAAATTATTTACATTTTAGTTAGCCTAAAGAATCCTCCATTTTAGTTAGCCTAAAGAATCCAGTCAGTAAACGAACAACCTATTACTGGTGTGACTATCTAGTTTGGTTTGAATAAAGTTGTTGTCGAAATTAATGGTGTTAGTTGAATTGTATTCATTATTTCGGTTACCAAAATTTTATTGATAACTACAATTTTTGAATCCCCATGTAGATATTGAATCCTATTTACTAACATAACTATTCACATACCAACCATTTAACTTCTCAATGAGCATTTACACCTCTTATTTACTCTTCCTATTTCGAATTAATGCTGTTTTAGTAGTGTATAGAATTAGGACAAAGTCTTCTTGTTCTAATTCATAAGTCTGCCTCTTTTTCGTATATAATTCATACGGAATAATTGATTTTAAGAAAAATAGTCTTTTGAAATGATATAAAAAAAATGTTATAGCAAAGAAGACCAATGTGATGAAGATTGAAATTTGATAATATCAATAGTTCAACAGAAAATCAACAGCACAACTACCATAACTAAATTAACATGAAAATAAAAGATAATAAAATGATAAATCAACACAAATACATCTTAGAAACTAATCAATTTCAACCGAATTATCAGAAGTTCCTTCTCCCTTCACTTGAACTTTGAAGACAACATACAGTAGTGCAACATCAACCAACTCAAATTTGACGACGAAACCTTGCTTGACATAATTGTCCAAAACAAAAAGTTTTTAGCCTACTTTGAACCTTCTTTGATCAACAACACTCGAAGATACAAACCACTCTTTGCCACGATAGTGAAGAAGCGCGGTTTCTACAGTTGGAGGAAGATGCTTGTAGACTTTTCTTGGAATATACGTAAAAAAGAAAAGAAAAAAGCATTACTATTAAGTTTTCGAAAAATATGAAACTGAAACAAGAAAATATATATATATATATATATATATATATATATATATATATATATATATATATATACACACACACACACACACTACTGATGCATATATTTTTTCTGGAGTTAAGGTATAAAAAACAAAAGTATTTTATGTAAAACAAATTCAGTTAGGATTTAAGTCAAGAAGTTAGTGTAAAATTCAAATAAATAAAGTTTAAAGGACATAATAATTTACCAGATCGTCGTAGTTGATGTATGAATCAATCATAACCACTTCAAATGTTGGATGATTCTATTCTTCATTATCTTCAGTAGAAGAGTAAGATAGGGCTCGTTTGGTAGAGGGAGAGGCGTCCATAGTTAGGGTTTATAAGTGAGTGTGTTTTAGGTCTTTAGGGTTTGAGTATATGAGACTATATATATGGGTCCAACCCAGTCCAAAAAAATATTTCAAACACCCTCCTAAACAATTTTAAATGCTAATTTTCTCTCTTAAGTTTTTTTATCGTTCAATTTTGACAACTTTGTATTCCATCGTTTGAGTGCTAATTAAATCGTTTTTATGCTAATTCCATCATTTTTCATCCTAAATTTGAATCCTAAGTAGAAATTTTGATTATGAAATATTAATGAATTAAGTTATGCATTTTACATATTTAGTCCCTTTTAATAATCAATAGCTATTGACTAAGGTTGTAGTCATATAACCTATGTTAATTACATCGTTGCGATTCATAGTTATATTGACCGTTTATATAATAGCCAATATATAATTCTACTCATTAAGGTCAAACGTATCGGCCACTAGTTATTCATAGCAACCATATAAGTCCACTGACTAAGGTTGTAGTCATATATCCTATGTTAATTACATTGTTGTGATTCATAGTTATATTGACCATCTTTATAATAGCCAATATATAATTTCATTCATTAAGGTCATACGTATCGGCCACTAGTATCACGACTCAATTTCACCTATAAGTCGTGATGGCACCCAACATCACAACTAGGCAAGCCAACTAGTTATTTAAACATATATTCATTTCCTTAAAAATTATCCGAGTAGTTAAACTCTTCTTACTTGCAAGAATTAAGAAAATATGAAAGATCAGATAAATTAAAAACCAAGAAAATAATTAAATCCAAAATTCTACTAGTGTGTGTGCCAAGACCTGGTGTCACAAGTGTATGAGCATCTAGTAGATTATACAAAAATTCTAAATACTGTCTGAAATAAAATAGACAGAATACAAATACAAGAAAAGGCATTAGTCGCTGCAGAACGGATCAGAAAGGTAGCTCACCATTAAGCCTCAGGATAATGTGGGTACGCGCCGGTAGGTCCACCTATAGCACATGTCTCAGATCTTGCACAAAAACTGCAGCAAGCGTAGCATGAGTACATAAACAACGTGTACCGAGTAAGTACCAAGCCTAATCCTGAAGAATTAGTGACGAGAGGTCGACTTTGACACTCACTGTGGGTCAATAATATTAAACATAGAAACATTTAATTAAACATTATTTATATGAACAACAATAATTTCCTTAACAAGCAGAATCAAATAAATTCTCAAATTTCAATAATTTTCAATTTATCAATTAGCTCTACAAGCTGCAATAAAATATCAAGGTATCGTGTAATTATTATTATTAGGCACGATTTCTGTCGAGGTCATTCGGCCCGGTCCAAAGTGTCATGTATACTACCGAGGGACTTGCGGCACGATCCATAGATGCATCTATACTACCGAGGCATTCAGCCCGCTCCACAAGAAAGGAAGACAATTTTTTATGAACCTTCGTAATGAGAAGTTATCATAAAGCTAACACATAAGGATGTACAATTTCTTTTAACAAATAAATAATTTACTCAAAAATTCAAGTGTATGAAATTTCGATCTTTGAGTCCTAAACTACCCGGACATAGCATAATTAGTAGCTACGCAAGGACTCTCGTCACCTCGTGCATACGTAGCCCCCACAATTAACAACAATTATTAATTTAAAATCACCTATGGGGTAAATTCCCTCTTACAAGGTTATACAAGAGACTTACCATGTCTCAAGGTCCACTTCCCGATCACAATGTCGCATTAAAATCTCAATTCGATGCCTAAAAATCCGAAACTATCCAAAATATTATAGAAAATCATTAATACATGCTCAATAATTCAAAATTAGACTATTAAATAAATTACCCAACCCAAAATGATAAAATTTTTAAAATTAACCACGGGCCCACTTGCCCGAATTCCAGAAATTTTCGGAGGAAAACATTACCGATAATCTCAAGAACTCAAATATACAATTTTCATCCAATTTCATAACCATTTTCGTGGTTAAAATCTCATTTTTGTAAAAACCCTTAATTTCCATGATTTATAGGTTATAATCTACCCATAATCCATCTATTTAATTCAAAGTGTATAGAATTAACTTACCTTCAAGTTGCTAGTTGAAATCCTCTCTCAAAAAGCTCCAAAATCGCCCAAGAAATGAAGAAAAGTGGGCAATCATGGCTGAGCCTCATTCTCCTTAAACATTCTGCCCAACAATATTTTCGCACCTACGGACAAAGGGACCGCTTATGCGCAACCGCATATGCGCCCCAAGCCTTCGCACCTGCAAAAGTTTTCTCTTCTGCATGCCAAGCTTCGCACCTGCGCCCAAAAATCTGGCTTCTACATCTTGTGGCCTGCCCTCCCTTTTCGCTTATGCGAGCTAAATGTCACACCTGTGATTCTCGCACCTGCGACTGCCCAAGCGCAGGTGCCATCGCACCAGAAGCAGAAAGCTTCAGCTTTTCTCCCAAGTCCAAAATTAGTCCGGTTAACGCCCGAGGCCCCGTCCGAACATACCAACAAGTTTGAAATCATAAAATAGACTCGCTCAAATCCTCGGAACTTGTAAAACAACATCAAAACTAAGAATCATACCCCAAACCAAATTTGTTTAACTTAAAAATTTTCAAATTCTTCAAACTTACTCCGAACGCGCCGAAACATACTTAAACTACTCGGAATGACACCAAATTTTGCATGCAAGTCTTAAATCACCATACAGAGCTATTCCCAGGCTCGAAAATCCAAACGGAACTCATTTACTCGAAAACCTACTCCAAACCAAAATTTAAGAACCTTAAACCTTTATATAGTTAATTTTCACTATTAAGTGTCGAAATGCCCCCGGGTCGTCCGAAACCCTATTCGAACATACGCCCAAGTCCAAAATAATCATACAGACCTATTGAAACCATCAAATCCCGATTCCGGGGTCGTTTTCTAAAAATATTGACCGAAGTCAAACTTGGCCTTTTAAAGCCAAATCAAGGAACTAAGTGTTCCGATTTCAACCCGAACACTTCCAATTCCCGAACCAACCATCCCCGTAAGTCATAAATTAGTAAAAGCACATATGGGGAGTTTTATTTAGGGGAACGGGGTTCTAAAAGTCAAAACGACCGGTTGGGTCGTTACATTCTCCACCTCTTAACCAAACGTTCATCCTCGAACGAGTTTAGAATTATACTTGGAGTACTGAATAAGTGTGGATATTTGCTCCGCATGTCCTCCTCGGCCTCCCAAGTAGCTTCCTCGACTGGTTGGCCCCTCCACTGGACTTTTATCACAGAAATCTTTGTGGACCTCAACTGGCAAACCTGTTTATAAACAATGGCAACTGGCTCCTCTTCATAACCCAAGCTCTTATCTAGCTGAACTGTGCTGAAGTCTAACACATGTGATAGGTCGGCATGATACTTCCAGAGCATAGATACATGAAAAATCGGATGAACTCTAGATAGACTGGGAGGAAAATCAAGCTCAAAAGCAACCTCCCCAACTCGTCTCAACACCTCAAACGGGCCTATAAACCTTGGGCTCAACTTGACCTTTTCCCCAAATCTCATTGTAACAACCCGACCGGTCATTTTTGATTTGCTAGGGTAATTGGTTCGGGTCCGATAAGGTTTTGGAATAATTTGGAGCACTTAGTTCCAAGGGTTAGAATTTAAGTTAAAAAGGTTGACCGGATGTTGACTCATGTGTAACGACCCCAGAGAAATTTTGCTAAGAAAATTAAGGTTTTGTGGTGCCGAGGTAGATCAATTAGTATAAAGATTATAGAAATTTCTGGCGGCGAGCAAGCTCACCGTGGCTCGGACTTTTTGGGTTGAACAATGCACCAATGTGTAAAGGAAAACTTTGCCGAAAAAAGGGTCATTTCTCCGACCACTATGCGGTCGTAGAATCACTCTACGGACCACATAATGGTCGCATAGTGGATCAGCAGAGGGTCAAGATTTGAGGAAAATCTGCGGTGCATCATGCGACCGCAGAACAGGTGTGCGGGCCGCATAATGATCGCAGACCGGGTCAGCCACGCCTAGTTTTGGAGGCCAAATTATGCGGCCGATATGCGGACCGCATACCTGTTATGTGATCACATAACTGCATCGGAGCTTCCATTCTTTCTAATTTTTGACCCGACCCAACTTCGATTTATAGCCCTTGAAGCTCATTTTTGAGCCAAAAATCTGACATTTTAGAGAGAGGTGAGAGGATTTTAGAGAGAAAAAGTGAAGACTTAGTCATTTATCCATCAATTCTTGTTCAAGGTTTGAAGATTTCACAAGGATCTTGCTAAGGCTTCAAAGAGGTAAGAATTTCTTTCCCCAATTATTCAATTTTGGGTTTGGAGTAAAGATGGGTGATTAATAGTATGATTCTTGGGTGTAAGAGTATTATGTATACATACCAATAAAATTATGGAAAGATTGTTAAGTTCAAATGGGTAAAGATTGGGTTGAAAATGGTAGAAATCTTCATAGACTTTAATTAAAGATTTGAGGGTCGAGTTGATGTCGGAATCTGGTAAAATTTGTATGGTTGGACTCGTGGTTGAATGGGCGTTCATACTTTATAACTTTTGTTGGGTTCCGAGACATGGCCCCCACGGGCAATTTTTGAGTTAATTTCGGATTTTATTGGAAAATTAGTATTTCCTTATGGAATTAATTACAATAATTGGTATTGACTGAATCGAATTAATTGTGGCTAGATACGAGGCTTTCAGAGGCAAATTCTCATGGCAAGGGCATAGTGGAATAAAGAATTACACGGTTTGAGGTAAGTAACAGTTCTAAATTTGGCCCTGAGGGAATGAAACCCCGGATTATGTGATTGGTTTTGAGGTGACGCACATGCTAGGTGACGGGCGTATGGGCGTGCACCGTAGGAATTGTGACTTAGTCAAATTCCATGGGACTATATATTTGAATAATTTGTTGATATCCGTACATTCTCTACGTGTCAGAGAAAATTGAGCTGAGACTCGTATTAAAAATCATGCTTAGGCATATATTGTTATTGTTCGTACCCAGTGGGGTAATTTTTGTGGTTGAATAATATGTTCAAATTGTAATTTTTCACTCAGTCATGTTTATTCATTTTATATCATACCTCAGTCTCTCTTATTTATTATTGATGCATCATATCACTATTTTTGGGATGCTTATCATGATTTCTGAGAGCCCAAGAGTTTGGAGAGGTTGATGACTGAGTGAGGTAGATGGCCTAATTGTGAGGATATTTATGGATCTGGCTGCACACCGCAACATGTTTATTGATTTATGCCATGATTGGCTTGATATAGCGCTTGGGCTGAAGGAGCCCCTCTGGAGTCTGTACACACCCCCAGTGAGCGCAGGTACCTACTGAGTGCGAGTGCCGAGTGGTGAGTGATTGTGAGGAATGAGGGACTGTGAGGATAGAGTGACTGTGAGGAAAGAGTGGCTGTGAGGTTGGAGTGAATGGGAGGACTGAGTGACTGTTACTCTCAGAGGATGCATTGATTTCATTATTTGCTGCATTTCAACTGTCATATATCACTATTTTGGAAGTTTCAGAAAATATTATTTTCTGTTCCGGTCAACCTTGATATGAAATTTCAGTGAAATCTTAAATGTTGAACTGAGAGCAAGCCTACTCTTTTATATTGGAAAGTATTGTATTTGGACTTAGCTGGGAAGTTCGTCACTACTTTGAGTTCTTTATTTATTATTGTTACTTACTGAGTTGGTTGTACTCAAACTACACCCTGCACTTCGTGTGCAGATCCAGATGATCCCGGATACAGTGGGTGTTGATTCTTTCGCACAGTTGATTTTTGGGAGATTCAGAGGTTACTACCATGTTTCGCAGGCCTTGTCTCTCCTTCCCTATCCTTTTGTTATTTTATTTGGTTTTGAATTATTATTATAGACCAGATTTTTCCCAGACATGTAATGTATATATGCTCATGTACTCAGTGATACCAGGTTTTGGGTGTGTGTTTATTTCTAATATTTGTGGAATTTACTCTTAAACTTAATTATTATGTTTTCAGTATTCAAAAGAAATTGTGGGTTATTGATGTTGTCGGCTTGCCTAGTATCGACTTAGGCGCCATCACGACGGGTGAGATTTTGGGTCGTGACAAGTTGGTATCAGAGCCTAGGTTTCATAGGTCTCACGAGTCATGAGCAGGTTTAGTAGAGTCTTGCGGATCGGTACGGAGACGTCTGTACTTATCTTCGAGAGGTTGCCGAACCTTTAGGAAATTTTCACTTTCTTGTAATCTATCGTACGAACTTGTTAATTCTGGAAAACTAAAATTCTTTTATTCTATTCTCTCACAGATGGTGTGAACACGTACTACCAGATCAAACAGTCAACCACAAGTTCCACCAGTTAGGGCCGCGAGAGGCCGGGGCCGTGGTAGAGGTCGAGGTATCGCTCGTACAGAAGTTGGAGCAGTACCTGTAGCACCACCAATTGCTCCAGCTCAGGAGAAGATTCCAAATATAGTTGAGCCAACGGGACCCGCTCAGGCACCTGCTGCCCATTGAGATTCCAGGCCTAGATGAGGCTTTGACTCAGATATTGATAGTTTGTACTGGCCTTGCTCAGGTGGTTTCGGCTCAGGCCGCACCAGCCACTTCTCAGGCCGGGGGAGATACTCATACCCCTATTGCCCGCGCTCCAAAGCAGGTAGTGCAGGGACTTCAGATACCGGGGGCACTACCATCCCAGCCGGTTGCAGCTGCCCCGATAGTCCCCGTTATGGCAATTGATGAGTAGAGGAGACTTGAGAGGTTTGGGAGGCTTCGACCTCAATTATTTAGCGGTGCTGAGTTAGAGGATGCTCAGGGTTTTCTGGATAAGTGCCAGCGGATGCTTCAGATAGGGGTTTTTTTGGAGACCAGTGGGGTCTCGTTCACTACTTTTCAGTTTTCTGGAGCTGCCTTCAGATGGTGGGAGACTTATGAGAGGCGCAGGCCAGTCGATGCAGTACCACTTACATGGCAGGATTTCTCTGTTCTCTTTTTGGAGAAGTTCGTGCCACAATCTCTCAGGGAGGAGCTGTGCAGATAGTTTGAGCAGCTTCGGCAGGATGGCATGTCTGTGACCCAGTACGAGATGAGGTTTTCTGAGTTGGATCATCACGCTGTTTGGTTGGTTCCCACTGATAGGGAGAGGATTAGGAGATTCATTGATGGCCTTACATATCAGTTGCAGTTACTCATGACTCGGGAGAGAGTATCGGGTGCTACTTTAAATGAGGTAGTTGACATTGCTCGGCAGATAGAGGTGGTCCGTAGTCAGCAATGTGGAGAGAGGGAGGTCAAAAGGCCTCGTGGTCCAGGTGATTTCAGCGGTGTTCCTTCAGGGGGACAGTTTTACCGCGGTGGGGGTCGTCCTTACAAACACGCTCAAACGGGTCGTCCAGTTCACCATGGTGCATCATCCAGCCATGGTTCATACGATTCTCATCAGGGTCAGCCATCCCTCAGCGCCCTTCTAGACCAGAGTTCGTCCCGTGCCCCTTCGGTTCAGGGTTCATTTGCACTGGGTGCTTCTAGCAGTTATTCTGGTTCTCGGGGCCCGATTCAATCAGCACCACCACCAGCACCAGGGAGCTGCTTTGAGTGTGGGGAATTTGGGCATATGTGGAGACAATGTCCTCGTCGTTCGGGAGGTCCAGTGCAGCAGAGAAGTCAAACTACGACTTCAGCACCAGTTACTTCATCACCCGCCCAGCTGATACGCTCAAATTACACCTTAATAATTAGTGTAAAGCGGTTGATGTCAAATATAATAACCCAACTAGGTTGGGGTCGAATCCCACAGGGAATAGGTGTGAAAAGGTTACTTGAGTAGTGTGAAACTTGACTTAATTTGTAATTCTATTCCATTAGTTAAAAAGAATGTTGCAATTGAGTGAAATGAAGACAAGTAGAATATTGTGAGGTTGTAATTAATTTGATTAAAGAAACCAAGGTTGTGTCCCCATTGATGTAATGTAATGCTATCGGTGTTAATATGATATATTTCTAATGGAAAGTCCTTTGATATGCAAATGGTTTCTAAGTGACTACCCACTATTTCCCAATAGTTGAGTAATATCTACTCTTCAAGATTTTCCCAAATGCAAAAGAGTTGCAATTGAAAATAACCAATTTATGCCAAATAAAACCCACTTATTCCTAGGCGATTCCATTAAACAAGGGTTAAAGCCTTGAGTTTTTGGTATTCAATTCTACCAAACCCTAGCCCGCTTTTCCAAGTGAAGATAGAGTGAAATGGAATTAGTTAATGTTTGCAACCACTAACATCACATGAAGCATAAGAACTGAATAAATATCAACCAACCATTATGTATATATTCAATGGTAAACACCCATTAACATTACACCCATCTAAGGTCCACAACCTTAGTAATTAAATCTAGCTACTCATACCGAAATCTAAGAACAAAGCGATAAATAGAGTCATAAAGCTTACAAAGATACAAGATTCTTCCTTCAAAAGTCTCCAAAACAATGGTTCTTTCAATGATCTAAAAGTAATTTCTTTTTTTGACTTAGCTGCACCACAAAAACCCTAATAAATCTATTTATAGTGAGCTAAAAGTCGGAGCTAAAATTGGACAAAAATAACCCTGCAGATAGTTTATGCGACCGCATAGTGGTCGCAGATCACGTATGCGGTTCGCATATTATTCGAAATCATCGCATAATCTCATGTATCCAACCCAGATCTTGACTACATTCACATTATGTGGTCCGCATATACATTATGCGACCGCATATTCCTTCGCATAAGTGCTTCTCAGCTTTCTTGATTTCAGTTATGCGATCACTATGCGTTCCGCATAATCGTTATGCTACCACATAATGGGTCCCATCTTTTTCTTTTTAGTTAACCAACAATCTGCTTCAGTCTGCGATGGGTATGCGGTCCGCATATGCTTTATGCGACCGCATACTTGCATCATTTCTGCCCTTTTGTGGCTTTTTGACTTCTTTTCCATGTTTTTGGGTCCTCAAGCCTCATGCACTGCAAAACACTAAAACTTCATAAAAATTAACTAAAAATGCATTGAAAGATGAGCTAAAGTCTATGTAATTGGTATCAAATGTGCCAAAATTCTACGTGACATCAACACCCCTAACTTAAACTCTTGCTTGTCCTCAAGCAACTCGAACAAACATTATCCTATTCTAAACTCTTACCGACAATTCACTAATAGTAGTGGCCATAGATGGTATTAACTGTCAGTTAATCAAGCATGTAACTTCATTTATTGACCCTTCTTGGAAGACAAATATCACTTAACAATGCAACCAATCAACTTGTAAACTTTGAGCCTCAACCAAACGGACAAAATGTTACTCACAGCTAAGTGCACTCGTATTCTACTTCAAAAACCTAACTTCTGTTAAATCTTGTAGTTCATGCGTGCTCATAACAAAGAAAATCCCCAACTCACATATTTACAGGGGATGCAATCAAACACTCTTTCACTCGGAACGAAAGCTACATGTTACAAGTATCAGTCCATATGCTTGCCCTTATTTTAACTTGTTCCTATCTCAGGAATGATTGGCTAAAGATCACCTGGGACTTTCCACAGGTTGTAATGTAGGTTTCGAGACGGGTTGGATGAATATCTGGGAGCGTCGTGGCTATACCCTCCTTGAACTCTACGTATACTTTGCTTCTTTACTACATAGCATTGATCGACCTCGAGTTACCGACAACGAATCACCTCAAAGTGTTTATTCAATTTCTACAAGACTCCACTTTTCTCTTTTCTTTATTTTATATATATATAAAAGCATTTCTTTTCGGAGCTTGAGTTTCTTCATATATATACAACTTTGAGGAACCATATTTGTTTCTTCTACATACAGTGTCAACCTTTCCAATCTCCACTTTATACCGACACCCCCAACTTAGGCTTTTAGCTCGTTCTTACTCGTTCAAGGAGGGTTAGGTTCAAAAAGAAGGAATTATTTCACCATGGAATAAAGGTTTGTAATGTGGTGGCCAAAGAAAAGGTTAAAGGCTCAACGGGGGTAACTAGGGTAATTTATGTACCCTGGGAGGTCAATTTTTGGTCAAAATTAGCTAGCAGTCACAAAGATAGCCTAAGATCATCTCAGCACCCAACCAATAGCTTGAGATTTGCACAACGAAAACCAACCGGGCAAGTTCTAGACATCCCAAGTTAAACATGCGCATTATTTACACAAATACTCACTCACTCACGACACATGAACTGTTCGACTCAACATACTTTCAGCCCTCAAGTGAATGCAAGGCAACTCACAACTTTTATCACATGATATGTAAGATTCTGAGTAAACATAAAGTCAAAGAGAGAGCCTCAAGTTCACCAGAATGACTAACCATACAAAGTCAAAGAAGGAAGGGTACCATTTATTCACCAAAAATTTCCTTACATGCTTGAAACTATACAATCACACCAAACAAGTCAAAACATTCCATGGTTCTACTATTACACCCCTGGAAAAGAACCTGGCAAAGAAAAACCAAGGGGAGTTTATTACTAGCTACAAGTCTATGCTATTAAAGAAAAGGGATTTCATACAACTATTACACAAAATATCACACAAAATATCTACCCCCACCCCCAACTTCAAGATCATGCATTGTCCCCAATGCATAAAAATTGAAAAGCAAAATTTAGGGGCTTCCTGGGCGCTCGAAGGATCTGGAGCATGCTGGCAAACTATGGTAGTGGTCGCTGAGGCTGGAGCAGGAAGATCCACCTGCTGTGTGGCTGAAATAGGAGTTTGGAGTTGCTGGACTCTCCCAGTGATGCCTGTGGGGTAGCTGGATGTGCTCTGGCGACCATGTTAGCAAGTGAATGTGCAATTGCTTTCTGCACGTCTGCTTCCTCTGCAGCCTGAGCCTGTGTAGAAGTATCCTCTATAGAAGCGACCACCTTCTTACCCTTATAGTCCCTCTGACCCTTAGTTTCCTGTGCCAATTCTTCCTCATCGGTTTCCTCATCTTCAGTTGCTCCATCATCTAATTCCCCTTCCAACTCTCCGGAATCCTCCTCCGAAAGAGTGTCAATGTGGACAATGGCAGTTGGAGTCTTTAAAGTTTCTGCACCCTGTGCCTCCGGGTCTATCATGAGGTTGGAGAAGTCCAAATTTAGGCCCGGAATGGAGGTTCTTTTACCATGCTCACTGCCCTCCGGAAGGAGAGAAGTCAAATCGAACTCTAAGTTCTGCAGCTTCTGTAGCTCTGTTTTCAGCTTAGCAACATCTGTCCTAAGCTGTGGCATATCTCCAGTCTCGCCTCGCTCGACCTTTTCAATCTTTATATGATTTATGCTGTTGTTGAAGCGCACTCATTGATGCTTGAGTGGGACCCAATGCTTGCTTGATGAGTTTTGGTAGTTCCTTTGTCAGCTAGTCTACCTTGGTGCTGGCATGCTGAGCTAGTAGACCCAGCTTTGCGATAGCTAGTAAGGAAAAAGGTGGCTGTGCACTGCTTGACTGAGGCTGAGGAGTGGCTGAGGAATCAGCGGGAGCAGCAGGGGAAACAAGAGTGTCATGCATTGATGAGAGAGCAGGTGCAGGTGCTGGTGAGTCGGATGCATAAGGGAATGAGATCTCGAGCTAGATGTCCGTTTCCTTGCCTACTGCATCACTTAGCCGAGTGATGTTAATGCACTGGAGAGCCTTCTCCATACGATCATGTTTCGGGACAGGTGGAATGCTTATAGCTTTGCAAAGAGCCGTGATAAAACATGGGAAAGGAAGAGAGGTTTGCTTTTGGTTTGACCTGATTCCCAGCTCCTTGAAGATAATGTGTCCCACATCAATCTTGATGTCCGACATGATGCATGAAATTATGAGGGCCTTTTCAATGTTGATGTCTGTCTCATTCCTAGTCGGCATCAGACGGGAGCAAACAAAGCTGAGCCAATATCGGGCTTCCTGGGTGAAATCCCGTTTGTAAATCTTGTGGAGCGGGTCAATCCAGGAGGGGGTTCCCTTTGCTATGACATATGCTATCCAAGCACGCTCGTTATCTTTGTTGGTTACTTTTGCCTCATATTCAGCTATGCCTGATGACCAGTCCTCAAAGAATAGATCATTTATTGTGCCTGCGTAACAGAGAACCTGAACCCCTCGAACTAGAACGGAGTCCAAAAATATCCTATTCCGCCTTTGCTCAGCATTTCTTGAGGCAGCATAGGAAGCATATAATTCCCTCACAATTGTTTCATTTTAGTCATCTAGGGCATCCGTGAAGAATCCCCATTTCCTCTTCTGAATGTTTTCAATTATGTGAGGGTAGTTATGTTTCAGACCATTCAGGCTTAACTGCTTCTCCTCGAGAGTGTTTCTCTTTTTTATCCCCTCTTTGTATAGGTTCCATGATCCTGGGACCCCAAACCTCGAATCTTCCTCGCTCTTCCGCCTTGCTTCAGCTTGTAGGTCAACTGATGGTAGGATGTCCGTCTGTGCCCTCTCTTCTTCAGACTGGGAGGAGTGCTCAATAGTGTTGCGGGTGGTTTCTGGCTGTTGACGCTTATACTATTGTGCTTGTTGGTTCGGAGCAACTCTTTTCTTCCCACGAGCAGGTGGTGATCGTGTTGCAATAGATTTCCTTGGTTCCATTCCAAATATCGGAGCAAGACGAAGGTGGAATCTGAGTTATGAGCAAGGTAAATTCCTTAATTCCGATCCTTGATATGTGATCTGCGTGCGTGATTAAAATGTTTTTAGCTTTTCTTTCATTTCTTTTGTTTTTGTGTTTTTGATTTTGTGAGAGTTGTTAAGTGTTCGTGTGCGAGTGGGGTTGACAGTATGCGAAGGATTAGGGATTTATACCTGGACGTTTTGCGGTGGGCAAGTGGTCGCATAACACATTATGCGGTCGCATATGTGTTATGCGATGAGTTTAGAGTTGAGTTATTTTTCCTCCATTCTGCGATGCATTCTGCGGTCGCATAATGGCTATGTGGACCGCAGGACTTGAACTCTTACCGCAGTTTTCAGACCCAAGTTCCCCAAATTCTCTGACCGTGTTTGCGACAACTATGCGGTTCGCAAAGTCATTATGCCACCGCATAGTTGCCGAAAGCCCCTGATCCACCATTTTTTTGCTTTAGTCTTTGCACTCTGTTTCATGTTAAATTGGGCTACCTGCACTCTAATACACACATCAACTTGTTCAATCACTGACAACTAAAAAAAAAAAAAATTTTTACCACACATGGGTTTCCTCCTAAGAAGCGCTTGATTTAACGTCGCGGCACGACGATGTTGGTCCCCTTTTTGGGCTACTCAGTGGTGGGGGTCGAACTATCCTTGAGAGCAATTTGATCTATCAAGGGCTTGTCTCCTGTTGTGCCCAGGTAATGCTTAACCCGTTGTCCATTTACTTTGAAAGTGCGAAGTCCGTCTTCCGACTTTAATTTAGTAGCACCGTAAGGGGACACATTCACAATTTTGAATGGGCTAGACCATTTGGATTTGAGTTTGCCCGAAAATAACTTGAGTCTCGAGTTGAAGAGCAAGACCAAGTCACCAGATTTGAATTCTCGTTTCAAGATCTTCTTGTCATGAACAAACTTCATTCGTTCCTTATACATGGCTGCACTCTCATAGGCATAGAGATAAAATTCTTCCATTTCTTTGAGTTGTGTCATTCTCAGATTAGCAGCTTCAGCCCAGCCAGGATTTAACCTTTTCAGAGCCCACATGGCTTTGTGTTCAAGCTCCACGGGAAAATGACACGCCTTACCATAGACTAACCTATACGGTGAGGTGCCAATGGGAGTCTTAAATGCGGTGCGATATGCCCATAATGCATCCTTTAGCTTCCTTGACAAGTCGGTCCTGTTTGCATTGACAGTTTTTGCTAGGATGTTTTTAATCTCCCTGTTGGAAACTTCAACTTGACCACTCGACTGAGGATGATAAGGCATGGCCACCTTGTGCTTTACGCCATACTTTTCGAGAAACCCGGTGAAAGCCTTGTTGCAGAAATGAGAACCCCCATCACTAAGGATGGCTCAGGGAGTACCAAACCGCATGAAAATGTTCTTCCTTAAGAATGCGGTCACACTCCTTGCCTCATTGTTGGGCAAGGAGATTGCCTCAACCCACTTGGAGATATAGTCCACTCCCACCAAGATATATTTCATGCCATAAGAACTCACAAAGGGACCCATGAAATCAATCCCCCACACATCAAAGATCTCGACCTCCATTACAAACTTCATAGGCATCTCATTCATTTTAGAGATTGATCCTTGACTTTGACATTGCTCACAAGCCTTGACCATTTGATTCGCGTCATGGTAAATAGATGGCCAATAATAGCCACATTCAAGCACTTTCGCGGCTGTTCAATTTCCTCCATGATGACCCCCAACCGGGGAGTTTGGCATGCTTTGAGAATTGGCATTACTTCATATTCCGGAAGACATAGCTGAATGATGTTGTTAGCACAAATACGAAACAAGAAGGGCTCCTCCTAATAGTATTGCCTACACTCCCACAAGAACGTTTTCTTTTGATATGTTTCTAATCCATCGGGGACAAGGTCGCCAACCAGATAGTTAGCAATATCGGCATACCAAGGAGCAAACGTGTCAGACAATGCCAATATGTGCTCATTTGGAAAATCATCATTGATGTCAAAGTCCTCTTTTGGCCTCCTTGCTTCTTCAAGCCTAGATAAGTGATCCACAACGTGGTTTTCTGTCCCTCTTTGATCCTTGACTTCAAAGTCAAACTCTTGCAACAAAAGGACCCATCGAATCAATCTTGGCTTGGCATCCTTCTTCGCCATAAGATAGCGAAGAGCAGCATGATCAGTGTAGACTATCACCTTGGATCCTAACAAATAGGCCCGAAAGTTTTCAAAAGCATAGACAATGGCAAGAAATTCTTGCTCGGTCACAATATAATTCATCTAAGCACCATTGAGAGTCTTGCTTGCATAGTAGATAGGATGAAGGGTTTTGTTATGCCGTTGACCAAGCACCGCCCCAATGTCTACACCACTAGCATCACACATGAGTTCAAATGGAAGAGACCAATCCGGTGTGACAATAATAGGTGTCGTGGTGAGATTTTCTTTCAACTCCTCAAATGCTTTGAGACACTTTTCATCAAATACGAACGTAGAATCTTTTGCAAGGAGCTTGCACGTGGGGTTTGCAATTTTTGAGAAGTCCTTGATAAAACGCCTATAGAAGTCGGCGTGCCCCAAAAAACTTCGAACATCCTTTACTGAAATGGGTGGAGGAAGCTTAGATATGATTTCAATCTTTGCACGGTCAACCTCTATGCCTTGTTTGGAAATTTTGTTACCCAAAACAATGTCCTCATCCACTATGAAGTGGCACTTTTCCCAATTTAGTACAAGGTTTGTTTATTCACATCTTTTAAGCACTTGTCTAAGGTTGTCAAGACAATGCTCAAAGGAGTCACCCACTACAGAGAAGTCATCCATAAACACTTCTAGGAAATCTTCCACCATGTCCGAGAAAATTGACATCATGCACCGTTGGAAGGTAGCCAGAGAGTTGCATAGCCCAAATGGCATCCGGCTAAAAGCAAAAGTCCCATATGGGCATGTGAATGTTGTCTTCTCCTGGTCTTCCAATGCAATGTTAATTTGGTTATAGCCGGAGTGTCCATCCAAAAAGCAATAAAATGACCTTTCCGCTAGCCGATCAAGCATTTGATCAATAAAAGGCATAGGGAAATGGTCTTTGCAAGTGGCACTGTTGAGCTTCCGGTAGTCCATGCAAACTCTTCATCCGGTCACAGTCCTTGTTGGGATGAGCTTATTTTTCTCATTTTGGATAACGGTCATGCCTCCTTTCTTTGGCACACATTGCACCGGGCTCACCCAAGAACTATCGGCAATGGGATAGACTACCCCGGCTTCTAACCACTTGATGATTTCCTTCTTAACCACCTCCTGCATGGACGAGTTTAATCTTCTTTGGTGCTCCACACTAGGTTTGCTTCCTTGCTCCAATTGTATTTTGTGCTCACAGAATCCGACGGGAATCCCTCAGATGTCCGCTATTGTCTACCCAATGGCTTGTTGATGTTCCCGTAGGACATTCAATAAATGATCTACCTGCACCTCATTCAACTAGGAATAAACAATTACCGGTAAAGTATCATTAGGGCCAAGAAATTTATACCTTAAGTGTGGTGAAAGTGGCTTGAGTTCAAGTTGTGGCGGCTCAATAATTGAAGGCTTTGCTGGGGGAGTGGCTCTATTCTCTAAGTCAAGAGAAAGCTTCTTTGGTGCGTAAGTGTTAGACCCACGTCCTTTTAATGCATTCATCGATTCCATGTACCCCTCCATGTTTTCACCATCGAAATTTACCAATATCGCCGCCAAAGCCTCACCTAGGCATTCTTCTTCCATCTTCATTTCATTTGCGTCCTCTACCTCATCAACAACATCAATGACTGAGATGCCTTCATATGCATGTGGCAACTTTATACCCTTACTTGCTTGGAAGATGACCTCTTCATCATTAACTCGGAACTTGATTTCATTTTGTTTCGAATCCATAAGTGCTCTTCCAGTAGCACGGAATGGCCTCCCCAAGATGATAGGGATTTCTTTGTCAACAGCACAGTCAAGGATCACAAAATCGGCCGGAAGGAGGAACTTTCCCACTTTCACTAGGACATCATCAATAATTCCCACTGGTCTTTTGATTGAACGATCGGCCATTTGCAATCTCATGCTTGCAGGTCTCGACATGCTTAACCACGCTTGCTTGTAAATGGCAAGAGGCATCAAGTTAATGCTAGCCCCATTGTCACAAAGAGCCCTTGCAAAATCTCACAAGCCAATAGTGCATGGATTGGTGAATGCACCCGAGTCTTCTTTCTTTTCAACGGTGGTTGTTGCAATAATGGAGCTAACCCGGTGAGTAACATTCACTACTTCATTCTTGGTGGTTCTTTTATTGGTTATCAAGTCCTTTAAGTATTTAGCAAAACCCGACATCTCTTGAAAGGCTTCCACAAATGGTATGTTCACCGATAATTTCTTGAGAATGTCATAAAATTTCTCGAATTTGCTATCGTCAACACTCCTAGCAAGTCTTTGATGGAACGGAGGGGAAGGTCTAGGAATCTGTGCTAGAGCTTTTGGTGCCTCTTTCATCTTTACCTTTTCATGATTTTCTTCTTGGAATTTGACTCCTTTTAGGAGCTTTTCAACTTCAATAACAATCGGAACTTTAACTTGTGCTTCAACCTCTTGCTCAAGATCATCTACTCCAACAATTTGTTCGTTTTCTCCTTGAAGTATCTTCCCGCTTCGCATGGTGATTGCCATGCAATGAGTAGTTGGACCACTCCTATTTCCTTTAGGGTTTGCAATTGTGTCACTTGGGAGTGTGCCTTTTGGCTTTGGATTATGCTCTCTTGACATATCTCTCATTTGCATTTCTAGCTTTTGTATGGATGCGGTGTGTGACCCCACACGTTCGGACAGGTTTTTCATTGTAGTGTCGCCTCTTTCTTGATTTTGTAATATTCTTGTAAGCATGCTCTCCAACTTGGACTCACTTGAAGAACCTTCCTTATAATGCGAGAAGTTAGAGTATTGCCCCTTTGGTGGAACATAGGGGTTTGAACTCCGGTTTGCATAGTTGTTGTTGTTATTGCTCCAATTACCTTGACTTGATCCACCTTGATCATTGCGCCACTGTTGATGGCCTTGCCCTTGCGGGTTAGGCCTCCATTGATTTTGTTGGCGATAACCACCTTGAGAATTATGGACATAGTTCGCCTCCTCGCAATCTTCGATTGACCAGGGTTGCACATCTTCCAAAGCATTTACCTTTTTAGTTTTGTTTTCAGCGAACATCTTGGTTAACACATTAATGTTTGTGGAAAGACTGACAATTACTTGATCTCTCTCTTGATTCTCCTTAATCATGTTGGTCAAAGTGGGAGTACCGTATGCAATTCCACCCGTGGTATCTTTCGAGTGCCAAGCTTGATTGTGTTCTGCCATCTTGTCGAGAATTTGTGTGATCCTTGTGAATGTTTTATCCATAAAAGATCCATCCACAGAATTCTTTGCTATGGATTGGTGCAACGGATCCAAACCCATGTAAAACTTTTCTAACAAGATTTTGTCCGGAAAACCATGATTAGGCGACCTCACTAGGTATAACTTGAACCGATCCCATGCCCCATGTAGGTGTTCTCCCGGTAATTGCTTGAAAAAGAAAATTTTATCCCTGAGCTTGGATTTCTTGCTTTGTGGGAACCATATGGCTAGGAAAGCACGAACTAGTTCAGGCCAAGAGTGAATGGAGTGAGGTGGTAGATTTTGGATCCATTTCCTTGCCTCTCGAACTAGTGAGTACTTGAATACCCTCAGTCTTAGGGCATCATCTGACCTGTTGTTCTGTTTGTGCATCGTACACACACCCAAGAAGTTTCTAAGATGTTGATGAATCATTATCGGTAGAATTCCTAAAAAATCCCTCTACTTTAAGCATTAGGATCAAACCATGTTCCACTTTGAAGGTAGCAGCGTCAACTCGCGGAGGGACAATGGCATTTGTGTCCTCGATGTACTCATCTATATCCGCAAAAGGATTTTATTCTTCGTCATACTCTGCCATGTTTATCTAGAACACCAAGCAAAGCAAGCAAAGTGTGATGGAATAAAAATGTGAAGTAAAGCACACACCAAATCGTAATTTCAAAACAGTATTCCCGGCAACGACACCAAAATTTGATACGCTCAAATTACACCTTAATAATTAGTGTAAAGTGGTCGATGTCAAATATAATAACCCAACTAGGTTGGGGTCGAATCCCACAGGGAATTGGTGTGAAAAGGTTACTTGAGTAGTGTGAAACTTGACTTAATTTGTAATTCTATTCTGTTAGTTAAAAAGAATGTTGGAATTGAGTGAAATTAAGACAAGTAGAATATTGTGAGATTGTAATTAATTTGATTAAGGAAACCAAGGTTGTGTCCCCATTGATGTAATGTAATGCTATCAGTGTTAATATGATATGTTTCTAATGGAAAGTCCTTTGATATGCAAATGGATTCTAAGTCACTACCCACTATTTCCCAATAGTTGAGTAATATCTACTCTTCAAGATTTTCCCAAATGTAAAAGAGTTGCAATTGAAAATAACCAATTTATGCCAAATAGAACCCACTTATTCCTAGGCAATTCCATTAAACAAGGGTTAAATCCTTGAGTTTTTGGTATTCAATTCTACCAAACCCTAGCCCACTTTTCCAAGTGAAGATAGAGTGAAATGGAATTAGTTAATGTTTGTAACCACTAACATCACATGATGCATAAGAACTGAATAAATATCAACCAACCATTATGTATATATTCAATGATAAACACCCATTAACATTACACCCATCTAGGGTCCACAACCTTAGTAATTAAAACTAGCTACTCATACTAAAATCTAAGAACAAAGCGATAAATAGAGCCATAAAGCTTACAAAGATACAAGATTCTTCCTTCAAAAGTCTCCAAAACAATGGTGCATTCAATGCTCTAAAAGTAATCTCTTTTTCAGACTTAGCTGCCCAACAAAATCCCTAATAAATCTATTTATAGTGGGCTAAAAGTCAGAGCCAAAATTGGACAAAAATAACCCTGCAGATAGTTTATGCGACCGCATAGTGGTCACAGATCATGTATGCGGTCCGCATATTATTCGAAATCATCACATAATCTCATGTATCCAACCCAGCTCTTGACCGCATTCTAATTATGCGGTCCGCATATACATTATGCGACCGCATATTCCTCCGCATAAGTGCTTCTCAGCTTTCTTGATTTTAGTTATGCGATCACTATGCGGTCGGCATAATCGTTATGCGACCGCATAATGGGTCGCATTTTTTTCTCTTCAGTTAACCAACAACCTGCTTTAGTCTGCGATGGGTATGCGGTCCGCATATGCTTTATGCGACCGCATACTTGCATCATTTCTGCCCTTTTGTGGCTTTTTGACTTCTTTTCCATGTTTTTGGGTCCTCAAGCCTCATGCACTGCAAAACACCAAAACTTCATAAGAATTAACTAAAAATGCATTGAAAGATGAGCTAAAGTCTATGTAATTTGTATCAAATGTGTCAAAATTCTACGGCACATCACCAGCCAGCTCGGGGTGGGGGTCACGTAGCTAGGGGTCGCCCAAGAGGGGGAGGCCGATCAGCCCCGATTCTATGCTTTTCCTGCCAGAGAAGATGCTATTGCTTCAGATGCAGTGATCACAGGTATTGTCTCAATATGCCATTGTGAGGCTTCTATATTATTTGACCATGGTTTTACTTATTCGTATGTGTCATCATACTTTACTCATTATCTGGATATGCCCTGTGAGCCCTTAGTTTCACCTGTTCGTGTATCTATGCCGGTGGGCGATACTATTATTGTGGACCATGTGTATCGGTCATATGTGGTAACTATTGGGGGATTGGAGACTAGAGTTGATCTTTTATTGCTCAATATGGTTGATTTCGATGTAATTCTAGGTATGGATTGGTTGTCTCCATGTCATGCTATTCTCGACTGTCATGCAATAACCGTGACATTGACCATGCCAGGGTTGCCAAAGGTTGAGTGGAGAGGTTCTCTAGATTATGTTCCTAGGAGGGTAATTTCTTATTTGAAAGCCCAACATATGGTTGGTAATGGGTGTTTGTCATACTTGGTTTTTGTGAGAGATGTTAATGCAGATACTCCTACTATTGATTCAGTACCGATAGTGAGAGACTTTCCTGATATATTTCCTGTAGACCTGCCGGGTATGCCGCCCGACAGGGATATTGATTTCGGTATTGACTTGGGGCAGGGCACTCAGCCCATTTCTATTCCTCCGTATCATATGGCACCAGATGAGTTAAAAGAATTAAAGGAGCAACTTCAGAAACTTCTTGATAAGGGGTTTATTAGGCCTAGTTTGTCACCTTGGGGTGCACCGGTTATGTTTGTGAAAAAGAATGATGGTACTATGCGGATGTGTATCGATTACAGGTAGTTGAACAAAGTTACAATAAAGAATAAGTATCCTTTACCGCATATTGACGATTTATTTGACCAACTTCAAGGAGCGAGGGTATTCTCCAAAATTGATTTGAGATCTGGGTACCACCAGTTGAAAATTCGTTATTTGGATATTCTAAAAATGGCATTCAGGACTCGTTATGGTCACTATGAATTTCTTGTGTTGTCGTTTGGGCTAACAAATGCCCCAACAACATTCATGCACTTGATGAATAGTGTATTCCAATCATATCTTGACTCATTTGTCGTAGTATTTATTGATGATATCCTGGTGTACTCAAGTAGCCAGGAGGAGCATGCACGACACTTGAGTATTGTACTATAGAGGCTGAGAGAGGAGAAACTTTATGCCAAATTCTCTAAGTGTGAGTTCTGGCTTAGTTCAGTAGCATTCTTGGGACACATAGTGTCCAGTGAAGGGATTAAGGTGGATCTGAAAAAAATAAAGACAGTTCAGAGTTGGCCCAGGCCATCTTCAGTTATTGAGATTCAGAGTTTTCTCGTCTTGGCCGGTTATTATCGTCGCTTCGTGGAGGGTTTCTCCTCTATCGCATTGCCTATGACTAAATTGACCTAGAAAGGTGTTCCGTTCAGGTAGTCGGATTAATGTGATGAGAGCTTTCAGAAGCTCAAGACAGCTTTGACTACAACTCTAGTATTGGTGTTTCCTACAGGTTTAGGGTCTTATACTGTGTATTATGATGTGTCGCGTATTGGTCTCGATGCAGTACTGATGCAAGACGGTAGGGTGATTGCCTATACCTCCAGACAGTTAAAGATACATGATAAGAATTATCCAGTCCCTGACCTTGAGTTAGCAGCTATTGTTCATGCCTTGAAAATTTGGCGGCATTACTTGTACGGTGTCCATTGTGAGGTTTATACCGATCACCGGAGTCTACAACATCTGTTTATACAGAAGGATCTTAATTTGCGGCAGCGAAGGTGGTTGGAGTAACTTAAGGATTATGATATCACCATTCTTTATCATCCCAGAAAGGGCAATGTGGTGGATGATTCCTTGAGTCGTAAGGCAGAGAGTTTGGGTAGCTTAGCATACTTACCGATAACAGAGAGGCCTTGGCCAACCAGTTTGTTAGATTGGATGTTTCCGAGCCGAAACGAGTTTTGGTCTGTGTGGTTTCTCGGTCTTCTTTATATGATCGCATCAGAGAGCGCCAGTATGATGACCCCCATCTGCTTGTCCTTAAGGACACGGTTCAGCATGGCGATGCCAAGGAAGTCACTATTGGAGATGACGGCGTATTACGGATGCAAGGTAGCCTATGTGTGCCTAATGTAGATGGTTTGCGTGAGTTGATTCTCTAGGAAGCTCACAATTCGCGGTACTCCATTCATCCAGGTGCCGCAAAGATGTATCAGGATTTGAGGCAACATTGTTGGTGGAGGCAAATGAAGAAAGATATAGTTGGGTTTGTAGCTCGGTGTACAAATTTTCAACAGGTAAAGTACAAGCATCAGGACCGGGAGGATTACTTCAGAGACTTGAAATTCCGGAGTGGAAATGGGAGCGCATTACCATGGACTTCGTAGTTGGACTTCCACTGACATTGAGGAAGTTTGATGCAGTTTGAGTGATTGTGGATCGGTTGACCAAATCCGCGCATTTTATTTCAGTTGGTACTAATTATTATTTGGAGTGGTTGGCTGAGATTTATATCCGCAAGATTGTTCGCCTACACGGTGTGTCATTTTCTATCATTTTAGATCAGGGCACGCAGTTTACATCACAGTTTTGAAGAGCAGTGCAGCGAGAATTGGGCACACAGGTTCAGTTGAGTACAACATTTCACCCTCAGACAGACATATAGTCTGAGCGCACTATTCAGATATTGGAGGATATGCTACGTGCTTGTGTCATTTATTTTGGAGGTTCTTGGGATAAATTTCTGCCACTTGCGGAGTTTGCTTACAATAACAGCTACTAGTCGAGTATACAGATGGCTCCATATGAGGCATTATATGGGAGACGGTGTCGATCTCCGGTTGGTTGGTTTGAGCCTAGGCAATTGGGTACTGACTTGGTTCAGGATGCTTTGGAGAAGGTTAAAGTGATTCAGGAGCGGCTTCCCACGGCGCAGTCCAGACAGAAGAATTATGCCGACAGGAAGGTCCGTGATGTTGCTTACATGGTTGGGGAGAAGGTTCTGCTCAAAATTTCACCAATGAAGGGTGTGTTGAGGTTCGGGAATAAGGGAAAGTTGAGACCTCGGTATATCGGGCCTTTTGAGATACTTAAGAAAATTGGAGAAGTGGCTTATGAACTTGCTTTGCCACCCAGTCTATCAGGTGTTCATCCAGTGTTCCATGTATCCATGCTCCGAAAGTATGTCGGGGACCCGTCTCATATTTTGGATTTCAGTACAGTGCAGCTGGACGGTAAATTGACTTATGATATAGAGCCGGTGGCCATTTTAGACCGGCAGGTTCAAAAGTTTAGATCAAAGAACATAGCTTTGGTGAAAGTGCAGTGGAGAGCCCAGCTAGTCGGAGAAGCTACTTGGAGATTGAGCAGGAGAGGCAGAGCAAATATCCACACCTATTTGAGACTCCAGGTATGATTCTAAGCCCGTTCGAGGACGAACGTTTGTTTAAGAGGGAAAGCATGTAACGACCCGGCCGGTCATTTTTTACTATTGCAATCCCGTTCCCCCATTTACTGCTCAAATTATGATTTACGGTTGTTATTTGGCTTGCCGTGGTAATTGGCTCGGGTTCGGTGAGGTTTTGGAATGATTTGGAGAACTTAGTTCCAAGGGTTAGAATTTAAGTTAAAAAGGTTAACCGGATGTTGACTCATGTGTAACGACCCCAGATAAATTTTGCTAAGGAAATTAAGGTTTTATGGTGCCGAGGTAGATCAATTAGTACAAAGATTATAGAAATTTCTCGCGGCGAGCAAGTTCGCCGCGGCTCGGACTTTTTGGATTGAACAATGCACCGATGTGTAAAGGAAAATTTTGCCGGAAAAGGGTCATTTCTGCGACCACTATGCGGTCGCATAATCACTCTGCGGACCGCATAATGGTCACATAGTGGATCAGGAGAGGGGCAAGATTTGAGGAAAATCTATGGTGCATTATGCGACCGTAGAACAGGAATGTGGGCCACATAATGACCGCAAACCGGGTCAGTCACGCCCAGTTTTGGAGGCCAAATTATGCGGCCGATATGCGGACCGCATACCTGTTATGCGATCGCATAACTACGTCGGAGCTTCCATTCTTTCTAATTTTTGACCCGACCCAACTTTGATTTATAGCCCTTGAAGCTCATTTTTGAGCCAAAAATATGATATTTTAGAGAGAGGTGAGAGCATTTTAGAGAGATAAAGTGAAGACTTAGTCATTTATCCATCAATTCTTGTTCAAGGTTTGAAGATTTCACAAGGATCTTGCTACGGATTCAAAGAGGTAAGAATTTCTTTCCCCAATTCTTTAATTTCGGGTTTGGAGTAAAGATGGGTGATTAATAGTATGATTCTTAGGTGTAACAGTATTATGTATACATACCAATAAGGTTGTGGAAAGATTGTTAATTTTAAATGGGTAAAGATTGGGTTGAAAATGGTAGAAATCTTCATAGACTTTAATTAAAGATTTGAGGGTCGAGTTGATGTCGGAATTTGGTGAAATTTGTACGGTTGGACTCGTGGTTGAATAGGCATTCATACTTTGTAACTTTTGTCGGCTTCCGAGACATGGGCCCCACAGGCAATTTTTGAGTTAATTTCGGATTTTATTAGAAAATTAGTATTTCCTTATGGAATTAATTACAATAATTGGTATTGACTGAATCAAATTAATTGTGGCTAGATACGAGGCTTTAGGAGACAAATTATCGTGGCAAGGGCATAGCGGAATAAAGAATTACATGGTTTGAGGTAAGTAACAGTTCTAAATTTGGTCCTGAGGGAATGAAACCCCCAATTATGTGTTATGTGATTGGTTTTGAGGTGACACACATGCTAGGTGACGGGCGTGTGGGCGTGCACCGTAGGAATTGTGACTTGGTCAAATTCCATGGGACTGTATATTTGAATAATCTGTTGATATCCGTACATTCTCTACGTGTCAGAGAAAATTGAGCTGAGACTCGTATTAAAAATCATGATTAAGCATATATTGTTATTGTTGGTACCCACTGGGGTCATTTTTGTGGTTGAATAATATGTTCAAATTGTAATTTTTCACTCAGTCATGTTTATTCATTTTATATGATACCTCAGTCTCTCTTATTTATTATTAATGCATCATATCACTATTTTTATGCTGCTTATCATGATTTCTGAGAGCCCGAGAGACTGGAAAGGTTGATGACTGAGTGGGGCCGAGAGCCTAATTGTGAGGATATTTATGGATCGGGCTACACACCGCAAAATGTTTATTGATTTATGCCATGATTGGTTTGATATAGCGCTTGGGCTGAAAGACCCCCTCCGGAGCCTGTACACACCCCCAGTGAGCGCAGGTACCTACTGAGTGTGAGTGTCGAGTGCGAGTGCTGAGTGATGAGTGACTGTGAGAAATGAGGGACTGTGAGGATAGAGTGACTGTGAGGAAAGAGTGACTGTGAGGTTGGAGTGAATGGGAGGACTGAGTGACTGTTACTCTGAGAGGATTCATTGATTTCATTATTTGCTGCATTTCAGCTGTCATATATCACTATTTTGGAAATTTCAGAAAATATTATTTTCTGTTCCGATCAACCTTGATATGAAATTTCAGTGAAATCTTAAATGTTGAACTGAGAGCAAGCCTACTCTTTTATATTGGAAAGTATTGTGTTTGGACTTAGCTGAGAAGCTCGTCACTACTTTCAGTTCTTTATCATTATTGTTACTTACTCAATTGGTTTTACTCATACTATACTCTGCACTTCGTGTGCAGATTCAGGTGATCCCGGATACAGTGGGTGTTGATTCTTTCGCACAGTCGATTTTACGGAGATTCAGAGGTAGCTGCCATGTTTCGCAGGCCTTGTCTCTCCTTCCCTATCCTTTTGTTATTGTATTTGGTCTCGGATTATTATTATAGATCAGATTTTTCCCAAACTTGTAATGTATAGATGCTCATGTACTCAGTGACACCAGGTTTTGGGTGTGTGAGTATTTCTAATGTTTGTGGGGTTTACTTTTAAACTTAATTATTATGTTTTTAGTATTTAAAAGAAATTATGGGTTATTGATGTTGTCGGCTTGCCTAGTATCGACATAGGCGCCATCACGACGGGTGAGATTTTGGGTCGTGACACTCATGATCCCCTTCATCGGCAAAACCTTCAAGAGAACTTTTTCACCTACCATAAATGATAAATCACGTGCTTTCTGATCCGATTAAATCTTTTGTCTGAACTGTTCTATACGAAGTTGTTCCTGAATCAAATTTACCTTTTCCAAGGCATCCTTTACCAAGTCAGTACCATATAACTTAGCCTCATTGGGCTCAAACCATCTGATGGGCGAACGACATCGCCGACCATATAAAGCCTTAAATGGAGCGATCTCGATGTTGGATTGGTAACTGTTGTTATAAGCAAACTCGGCCAAAGGCAAGAAACGATCCCACTGACCTCCAAAGTTAATCACATATTCCCTAAGCATATCCTCCAAAATCTGAACTGTCTGCTCCGACTGCCCGTTGGTCTGCGGATGAAAGGTTGTGCTGATCTCTACACATGTCCCCAATTCACTCTGTACTGCTCTCTAGAAATGTGAAGTAAACTGAGAGCCTTTATCTGATATGATGGAAATTGGCACACCACGCAACCGAACTATCTCCTGAATATAAATCTGGGCCAACCTCTCTGAAGTATACGTAGTCACAACCGTAATGAAGTGTGTCGACTTGGTCAACCTATGGATAATGACCCAAACTGCATCAAATTTCCGCAAGGTCCGCGACAACCCAACTACAAAGTCCATAGTAATGCATTCCCATTTCCACTCCGGTATAGTCATCTACTGAAGTAGGACACCTGGCCTCTGGTGCTCATATTTAACTTGTTGGCAATTTAGGCACCTAGCTACATACTCCACTACGTCTGTTTTCATCCGCCGCCACCAATAATGCTGCCTCAGGTTACGATACATCTTTGTAGTACCTGGATAATTAGAATATCGAGAACTTTGTGCCTCCTCTAGGATCATTTCCCTCAGTCCATCCATATTAGGAAGACATAGATGATCCTGGAGTCGCAAAACACCATCTGCACCAATAGTAACTTCCTTAGCACCACCTCGTAGTACCATTTCTCGAAGAACCAATAAGTGTGGATCATCAAACTGGCGAGCCTTGATCTGCTCAAATAGTGAAGATTGGGCCACAACACATGCAAGAACTCGACTGGGCTCTAAAATATCCAGCCTCACAAGTCTGTTAGCCAAGGAGCGAATATCCAAAGCTAATGGCCTCTCCTCTGCTAAAATAAAAGCCAAACTACCCATACTCTCCGCCTTTCTACTCAAGTCGTCTGCAACTATATTTGCTTTGCCCGGATGATAGAGGATAGTAATATCATAATCTTTTAGTAACTCAAGCCATCTGCGCTGTCTCAAATTTAGGTCCCTCTGCTTGAACAAATGCTGTAAACTGCGATGATCAGTGTAAACTTCACAAGACACCCCATAAAGATAATGCCTCCAAATCTTAAGAGCGTGAACAATTGCAGCTAATTCCAAATCATGTACCGGGTAATTCTTCTCGTGGGGTTTTAGCTGAAATGAGGCATATGCAATAACTCGCCCCTCCTGCATTAATACATAAACCAAACCAACATG
Source organism: Nicotiana tomentosiformis (assembly GCF_000390325.3). NCBI lineage: Eukaryota > Viridiplantae > Streptophyta > Magnoliopsida > Solanales > Solanaceae > Nicotiana > Nicotiana tomentosiformis. The sequence continues at coordinate 194,644,696 of NC_090813.1, read as the reverse complement.
TGAAGCGTCACAATACACTGTATACATCCCCGAACCGAAAGGCAACACTAACACTGGTGATGTAGTCAATGTTGTCTTGAGCTTCTGAAAGCTCACCTCACAATCATCGGACCATCGGAACGAAGCACCCTTCTAGGTTAATTTGGTCAAAGGTGCTGCAATAGATGAAAAACTCTCCACGAACTGAAGATAAAAACCTACTAAACCTAGGAAACTCCTGATCTCAGTCGCCGAAGTGGGACGATGCCAATTCTGAACTGCCTCGATCGTTTTGGGATCAACTTTAGTGCCCTCGCCCGATACAATATACCCTAAAAATGCCACAGGATATAGCCAAAACTCATATTTAGAGAACTTAGCATATAGCTTTTGTTCCCGCAAGGTGTGAAGCACCACTCTCATATGCTGCTCGTGCTTTTCCTTACTGCACGAGTAAATCAAAATGTCATCAATGAAGACAATGACAAACGAATCAATATATGGCCTAAATACCCTGTTCATCAAATCCATAAATGTTGTTGGGGCGTTAGTTAAACCAAAAGACATCACCAGAAATTCATAATGACCATATCTAGTTCGAAAAGCAGTCTTCGGAACATCCGAATCCCAAATCTTCAATTGATGATACCCCGACCTCAAATCGATCTTAGAGAACACCCTAGCACCTTGCAACTAGTCAATACACATTGGCGATATGAGGTGACTTTGTTCTTAATAGTGACTTTGTTCAATTGGCGATATTCAATACACATTCGCATAGTTCCATCCTTTTTCTTAACAAATAATACCGGTGCACCCCAAGGCGATACACTCAGTCAGATAAACCCTTTGGCTATTAACTTCTCAAGCTATTCTTTCAAATCCTTCAATTCTTTCGGAGCCATGCGATACAGTGAGATAGATATAGGCTAGGTATCTGGAGCCAAGTCAATATAGAAATCAATATCACGATATAGCGGAATTTCTGGAAGATATGAAGGAAATACATCAGAGAATTCCCGAACTACAGGCACTGAATCAATCGCCGAAGTCTCTACAGTAGTGTCCCAAACATAGGCTAGATAAGCCAAACAACCCTTCTCGACCATGTGTCGAGCCTTCAAAAAGGAAATAACCTGATTAGATGCGCTGACAAGCAAACCCTTCCATTCCAACCTAGGCCAAAGTAATAGTCTTAGCATGGCAATCTAGGACAGCATGATATAGGGATAGCCAGTCCATGCCCAGGATGATCTCAAAGTCGGTCATATCAAGGAGTAGAAGATCTGCTCTAGTTTCATAACCACAGAATGTAATAACACAGGACTGATAGATCTGATCTACAACAATAGAATTGCCCAGAGGACACATAAACAGGAGTACCCAATGACTCACGAGAAACATCCAGGAAATGAGCAAATAGAGATGACACATAGGAATATGTAGACCATAGATCAAATAATACGGAGACATCTTTGCCGCAGACAGAAACAATGCATGTGATCACAGCATCTGAGGCCTCTGCATCTGGACTGGCCAGAAAAGCATAGAACCGAGCTGGAGCGCCAACTGGTTGGCCTCCACCTGGCTGGCCTCCACCTCTAGGACGACCCCTACCCACTTGCCCTCCACCTCTAGGTGGCCGGATAGCTGGTGGAGCAACTAGTGCGGTAATCATAGACTGATGACCCTGCTGCACTGGTCTACCCTGAAGCCTGGGGCAGAATCTCTACATGTGACTGAAATCCTCGCACTCGAAACAACCTTTCGGTGCGATGGGCTGCTGACTTGAAGTCTGACCCTGGTGACCTGAATACCCACTAGAAGAACCCTGAATAGTCGGTGGGTGGTAAGAACACTCCGGCATAACACTAAAATAATGCCGCACTGGATCACCCCAAGGATGCGGTGGTGCTGTATATGGGGGCCTCTTAGACTGCCCTCTCACGAACTGACCTCTACCCCCAGACGGAGCACCTCTGAACTCTCCAGAATATCTAAACCGCTTATCTCTCATAACCTGCTCTCAGCTACGCTGACGCACACCCTCAATCCTTCGGGCTATCTCCACAACCAGTTCATAAGAAGTCCCCATCTCAACCTCTCAGGACATAGTTGCCCGAATGCCAGTATGCAAACCCGCAACAAACCTCTGTAATCTCTCTGCATCAGTAGGAAGTATAATAAGTTCATGGCGAGATAACTCAGAGAACCTCGCCTCATAATCAGGCACTGAAATCTGACCCTGCTGGAGCTGGTCAAACTGAAACTGCAACTCTTCCCTATGGGAGGGTGGAATATACCCGTCCAGGAAAATATGGGTGAACCTATCCCAAGTCATGGGAGGAGAATCTGCTGGTCTGCCAAGAAGATAAGACTTCCACCATCTACGGGCTCTGCCCTCCACCTGAAAAGTAGCAAAGTCTACCCCATGAGACTCTAATATCATCATATTGTGCAGTCTATCCCTGCACCGATCAATGAAGTCCTGGGGATCCTCATGTCGCTCTCCCCCAAATACAGGAGGATGTAGTCTAGTCCATCTGTCCAATAGCTTCTGCAGCTCGGCGGCCGCAACTGGTCTGGGCTCAGGTGTAGCTGCTACCACTAGCTGGGCTCCACCCACGGGTAGTGCACCCTGGGTCTGATATACAATAGTTGCCTGCCCATGGGCCAGTACGGTATGGGTCTATGCTCCCCCGCCCGCCTGAGATGTGGCTGGGTCTGCCGGAAATAAACCGGCCTGAGTCATAGTGTCCATGAACCGCAGCATACGACCCATGACCTCTTGAAATCCCGGTGTGGATGTGAAATCCACCGGAGCTGGATCGGCTACGGGCACTTCGCCATGCTCCTCGATAAAAGGATCCTCAACTGGATCCACTGGTGGCATAACTGGAACAACTCTCAGACGTCCTCGCCCCCTACCACGGGCTGGAGCCCTCCCTCGGCCTCTTCCTCGGCCTCTAACAACTGGGGGAGTAGCTCTTCCCTGGTATGGAACCTCATTTGAGCACGTTCTCACCATCTGTGAGAGAATAAGAGAAAGATATTTATTACTACATCAATTGCACGATGGAAGATGTATAAAGGTAGTTTCCTAACAACCTATAGCCTCTCGAAGATAAGTATAGACGTCACCGTACTGATCCGCAAGACTCTATTAGGCCTGCTCATAACTTGTGAGACCTACGTGAACCTAGTGCTCTGATACCATGTTGTCACGATCCAATTTCACCTATAGGTCGTGATGGCGCCCAACATCACAGCTACACAAGCCAAGTAGTGATTTAAAAATATATTCATTTCTTTAAAAATTATCCGAGTAGTTAAACTTTTATTACTTGTAAGAATTAAGAAAATATGAAAGATCTGATAAATTAAAAACCAAGAAAATAATTAAATCCAAAATTCTACTAGTGTGTGTGCCAAGATCTGGTGTCACAAGTGTATGAGCATCTAGTAGAATATACAAAAATTCTAACTACTGTCTGAAATAAAATAGACAGAATACAAATACAAGAAGAGGCATTAGTCGCTGCAGAACAGTTCAGAAAGGCAACTCACCACTAAGCCTCTGGATAACATGGGTACGCACCGGTAGGTCCACCTATAGCACCTATCTCAGGTCCTGCACAAAAAATGCAGCAAGCGTAGCATGAGTACGTAAACAACGTGTACCTAGTAACTACCAAGCCTAATCTCGAAGAAGTAGTGACGAGAGGTCAACTTTGAAACTCGCTATGGGTCAATAATATTAAACATAGAAACATTTAATTAAACATGATTTATATAAACAAAAATAATTTCCTTAACAAGAAGAATCAAATAAATTCTCAAATTTCAATAATTTCCAATCTATCAATTAGCTTTACAAGCTGCAATAAAATATCAAGGTATCGTGTAATTATTATTATTAGGCACGATTTATGTCCAGGTCATTTGGCCCGGTCCAAAGTGTCATGTACACTACCGAGGGACGTGTGACACGATCCATAGACGCATCTATACTGCCGAGGCATTCGGCCCGCTCCATAAGAAAGGAGGACAATTTCTTATAAACCTCCGTAATGAGAAGTTATCATAAAGCTAACACATAAGGATGTACAATTTCTTTTAACAAATAAATAATTTACACAAAAATTCAAGTATATGAAATTTTGATCTTTTACTATTTACCCTAACTATTTACAATATAATTCCAATATTTTAATTAAATAGAGGATGCATTTATCACAAGTATTTCATGATTTGAGTCCTAAACTACCCAGACATAGCATAATTAGTAGCTAAGCACGGACTCTCATCATCTCGTGCGTACGTAGCCCCCATAATTAACAACAATTATTAATTTAAAATTACCTATGGGGTAAATTCCCTCTTACAAGGTAAGACAAGAAACTTACCTTGTCTCAAGGTCCACTTCCGGATCACAATGTCGCGTTAAAATCTCAATTCAATGTCGTCTCAAGGTCCACTTCCGGATCACAATGTCGCGTTAAAATCTCAATTCAATGTCGAAAAATTCGAAACTATCCAAAAAGTTATATAAAATAATTAATACATGCTCAATAATTCGAAATTAGACTATTAAATAAATTACCCGACCCAAAATGATAAAATTCCTAAAACTCACCCCCGGACCCACGTGCCCGAATTTCAGAACTTTTTTGAGGAAAATGTTACCCATCATCTCAAGAACTCAAATATATAATTTCCATCCAATTCCATAATCATTTTCGTGGTTAAAATCTCATTTTTGTCAAAACCTAGGTTTTTCATCTAAACCCTTGATTTCCATGATTTACAGGTTATAATCTGCCCATAATATATGTATTTAACTCAAAGTGTGTAGAATTAACTTACCTTCAAGTTGCTAGTTGAAATCTCCTCTCAAAAAGCTCCAAAATCGCCCAAGAAATGAAGAAAAATGGGCAAAAATAGCTGAGCCTCATTCGCTTTAAACATTATGCCCAGTAGTATTTTCGTACCTACGGACAAAGGGACTGCTTCTGTGCAACCGCATCTGCACCCCAAGCCTTCGCACCTACGAAATTTTCCGCTTCTGCACGCCAAGCTTCGCATCTGCACGTTCGCAGGTGCGCCCAAAAGTCCTGCTTCTGTGGCTTGTGGCGTGCCCTCCCTTTCTGCTTCTGTGAGTTAAATGTCGCACCTGCGACTTCCCAAGCACAGGTGCGATCGCACCAGAAGCAGAAAGCTTCAACTTTTCTCCCAAGTCCAAAATTAGTCCGAGCCTCGTCCGGTTAACGCCCGAGGCCCCTAGGGCCCCGTCCGAACGTACCAACAAGTTTGAAATCATAAACCGATTCGCTTGAACCCTCAAAATGTGTAAAATGACATCAAAACTAAGAATTATACCTCAAACCAAATTGATTCAACTTAGAAAATTTCAAATTCTTCAAACTTACTCCAAACGCGCCGAAACATACTTAAACTACTCGGAATGACACCAAATTTTGCGTGCAAGTATTAAATCACCATACGGAGCTATTATCAGGCTCATAATTCTAAATGGACCTCATTTACTCCAAAACCTACTCCAAACCAAATTTTAAGAACCTTAAACCTTTAAATAGTTAATTTTCACTATTAAGCGTTGAAACGCTCCCGGGTCGTCCGAAACCCGATTCGAATATACGACTAAGTCTAGAATCATCATACAGACCTATTGGAACCGTCAAATCCTGATTCCGGGGTCGTTTTTTTAAAAATATTGAGCATAGTCAAACTTGGCCTTTTAAAGCCAAATTAAGGAACTAAGTGTTCCGATTTCAACCAGAACACTTCTAAATCCCGAACCAACTATCCCCGCAAGTCATAAATTAGTAAACGAACATACAAGTAGTTTTATTTAGGGAAACGTGGTTCTAAAAGTCAAAATAACCGGTTGGGTCGTTACAACTAGTTATTCATAGCAATCATATAAGTCCATTGACTAAGGTTTTATTCATATGGCCTATGTTAATTACATCATTGTGATTCATAGTTATATTGACCGGTTATATAATAGCCAATATATAATTCTATTCATTAAGGTCATACGTATCGACCACTAGTTATTCATAGAAACCATATAAATCCATTGACTAAGGTTTTATTCATATGCCATATGCTAATTACATCATTGTGATTCATAGTTATATTGACCATTTATATAATAGCCAATATATAATTTCATTCATTAAGGTCATACGTATCTGCCACTAGTTATTCATGGCAACCATATAAATCCATTGACTAAGGTTTTATTCATACGGCCTATGCTGATTACATCGCTGTGATTCATAGTTATATTGACTGTTTATATAATAGACAATATATAATTTCATTCATTAAGGTCATACATATCAGTCGCTAGTTATTCATAGCAACCATATTAGTCCATTGACTAAGGTTTTATTCATATGGCCTATGTTATTACATTGATGTGATTCATAGTTATATTGACCATCTATATAATAGCAAATATATAGTTCTATTTATAAAGTTCATATGTATCGGCCACTAGTTATTCATAGCAACCATATAAATCCATTGACCAAGGTTTTATTCATATGGCACGTAACGACCCACCCGGTCGTTTTAAGTATTTGCATTCCGTTCAGTTATTTGAAGTCTTAATTTGCTTTGTATGATGTATTATGACTTGTGTGTATCGTCGGTTTTGGTTTTCAGGTGTTTCTGAATTCGTTTGGAAGAATGAATATCATGTTTGAAGCTTTAAGTTGAAAGAGTTGACCAAGTTTGACTTTTTAGAATTTGACTTTGGTTCGGAGTTTTGATGGTTCTGTTAGGTCCGGATGGTGATTTTAGACTCGAGCGTATGCTCGGATTTGCATTTGGATATTTCTAGAAGGTTTCGGCGCTAATTGGTGAAAGTTGAAAAATTTGAAGGTTTGGAATGTTCATAGGTTTTGACCGGGAGTTGACTTTGATGATATGGGGTTGGATTGTGGTTTCGGGAATTTGAATAGCTTCATTATGTCATTTATGACTTGTGTGCAAAATTTGAGTTCATTTCGGGTTGATTTAAGGTTCGACACGAGTTTTGGAAGTTGAAAGATTAAAAGTTCATTAAGTTCGATTTGAGGTGCGATTAGTGGTTTTGATATTGTTATGTGTGATTTGAGGCCTCAAGTAGGTTCGTGTTATGCTATGGGACTTGTTGGAATGTTTGGACGGTGTCCCGAGGGGCTCAGATGTGAGTCAGATCAATTTCGGACCATTTTTCTTCATAATTGCATTGCTAGTTCTTGCTGATGTGTGGTGCACCAAGTGTTCTTCACGATCACGAAGTTAGAGGTGCGATCGCGTAGAGGAAAAATATGGAGCTGAGTATTTCTTCTTCTCGTTCGCGAGTAATTGTCCGCGTTCACGTAGGTTGCTGATTTTTGGGCATCGCGTTCGCATAGGAAACATCGCATTTGCTTAGAGCTGAGCTGAGAGCTGGGAGCTGGAAGCTTCTTCAACACATTCGCGTGAGAGGGGACGCATTACTAGTGTCGCGAACGCATAGAGCTTTTCTTGGTGGCAGTGCTTTTGTGATTCGCGATTGCGCTGTTTGTTCCACAATCGCATATAGTATTTATGGGGTAGTGCTTTTTTTCTTCTTCGCGATCACGATTCTTTGATTCATCCACTGATTATAAAGTACTCTATTTCAGAGGTTTCGTCCATATTTGCATATTTGAAGCTATGGATCTCAGATTGAGATGATTTTTGAAGCGATTTTCACCATATGGATTGGGGTAAGTGTTTTCTACTCGGTTTTTATTATATTTCATGAATCTATTCTTGTTTTTGGCATTTAGTGGATAAATTCAAAAAAGAAATTCAGGATTTTTGTCTAAAAATGCATAGAGTGAATATTTGAGTTTTGAACATCGATTCGGAGTCGGATTTGAGTGAAATTAGTATGGTTGGACTCATAACTGAATGGGTTGTCGGATTTTGGAAGTTTTGTCGGGTTCCGAGGTACAAGCCCGGGTTTGACCTTTTGGTTAACTTTGGACTTTTGATTAAAGATTCTACCTTTATCGATTGGGTTTGTTTCATTTGGCATTATTTGATGTTCTTGAGTTATTTTTGGCTAGTTTTGAGCAGTTCGGAGGTCGGTACGTGCGGGGTGGCATTTTTGGGGCATCATTAGTCTTGCTTGGTATTGGATTTGGCTTGTTCAAGGTATGTAACACTTCTAAACTTGGTGCTGAGGGTATGTACCCTAAATACACGTGTTATGTGTTTGGTGTTGAGGTGACGCACATGCTAGGTGACAGGCGAGTGGGTGTGCACCATGTGAATTGTGACTCGGTTGATTCTGTAGTACTGTGTAGTGATCTAATCTTGTTTCTATCAATGAAATTTCTACATGATAGAGTAATTGAGCTGTGATCCATGTTAGAAACCATGTTTAGGCTACATGCTTATCCTGTTGGGACCCATTGAGATCATTTCTGCTGTTGAGTTATTTGCTTAAATTGAAACTACATACTCAGCCATACTCATTCATTGCATATCATATCTTAGTATCTGTCATCATTTGTCTAAGTGAGTGAGGTCGAGGGACTGATTGTGAGAATGTTTATAGATCGGGCAGCACGCCGCAACAGGCCAGATTGGCTTTACATCGGCGCTTGGGCAGGATCCACCCCTCTGGAGTCTGACTTACCTACAGTGAGCGCAGGTACCTACTAAGTGCGAGTGAGAGTGCCTAGTGATTGGGATGACTGAGTGACTGTGGGGACTTAGTGACTATGAGGACTGGGTGACTGTGAGGACTAAGTGATTATGAGGACTGAGTGACTGTGAGGACTGGGTGACTGGGATGACTGAGATAATTGATACTCCGAGAGTATGCATATGGTTTTATTACTGCGTTGCATTACAGTTGGCATGCATACTGGGCGTGTAGGCATTGAGATGCATTTTCTCATTTGGTACTGTATTACATTCAAGACTTCACATACATATTGACATGTAGGAATAGAGATGCACTTTCCTCATTCCATCTGATAATAAAACATCTTACCTGTTGTTGAAGGTTTTTGGGAAAAATCATAGTTTTTGAGATTTACTCATATTTTGGTGATTTTGGTAAAAAATTTGAGTTTTACTGTTATACTTGAAAAGCATACATATTTTTCAAAACTGTGAACAAGCTGAGCATTATATCTTTGAGTTATTATGTGTGCTGCTTTAGTTATATTGTTATGAGTTGTACCTGACTGTTGGTGTTGGACTCTGACCTTTGTCCAAGCTCGTCACTACTTTCAACCTAAGGTTAGGCTTGTTACTTATTCAGTACATTGGGTCAGTTGTACTCATACTACACTTCTACACCTTGCGTGCAGATTTTGGATACTAATGTTGTTGTGTATGGCGGGAGTTGGCAATGAAGATGTACCTGTGTTTCGGTCATAGCTGCCTCTTATTCTTGGTAGATTTAGAATTATTAATCTGTTCATGTATATTTCAAACAGATGATGTATTTATTTCATTCTAGCTTTGTAAACTCTAAATCTTAGAAGCTCATGACTTGTACTACCAGTCATTGGGAATTCCTTGTATAAAGTTTAGTTATTTTTTCATTTATTTTCTAATTACATCTCATTGAATCAGATTGTTGTTAATTGGCTTACCTAGTAGATTGGGGTTAGGTGCCATCACGACTAGTTGAATTTTGGGTCCTGACATGGCCTATGCTAATTACATCATTGTAATTCATAGTTATATTGACCTTTTATATAATAGCCAATATATAATTTCACTCATTAAGGTCATACGTATCGGCCACTAGTTATTCATAGCAACCATATAAGTCCACTGACTAAGGTTGTAGTCATATAACCTATGTTAATTACATCATTGCGGTTCATAGTTATATTGACCGTTTATATAATAGCCACTAATTTCATTCATTATTGTCATACATGTCGGCCACCAGTTATTCATAGAAACCATATAAGTCCATTGAGCAAGGTTGTAGTCATATAACCTATGCTAATTACATCGTTGTGATTCATAGTTATATTGGTTGTTTATATTATAGCCAATATATAATTTCATTCATTAAGGTCATACGTATCGGCCGCTATTCATAGCAACCATAAAAGTCCATTCACTAAGTGTAACGACCCGACCGGTCGTTTTGAGTATTTGCACTCCGTTCAGCTATTTGAAGTTTCGAGTAGCTTCGTATGATCTATTATGACCCGTGTGAAGTGGCGTTTTTGGTTTTTCAGGTGATTCGGGATTTATTTGGAAGAATGATTCTCAACTAGGAAGCTTTAAGTTGGAAGATTTGACCAAGTTTGACTTTTGAGTATTTGACCCAGGAATGGTTTTTTGATAATTCCTTTAGCTTCATATGGTGATTTTGGACTTGGACATATGCGCAGATATTAAAATGGAGGTCCCAAAGTGATTTGGCATAATTTTTCAAAAATTGTTAACTTTGAAAGCTTTGAATTCCAAAATTTGGCTTCGTAACATTCCGATTTGGATTCCGAGAGTTTGAGCAGCTTCGTAACAATATTTATGACTTGTGTGCAAAATTTGAAGTTATTCCGAGGTGCGTAGTCACGTTTTCCGTTAGTTTTTTAAAAATTAAAAGTTTTGATTTTATAAAGCTTGAATTCGTTGCGATTTGTAGTTTTGATGTTATTTTTGTGTTTTGATCGCTCGAGCAAGTTTGTATGATGTTTTAAGACTTGTTGGTATATTTGGTTGGGATCCGTGGGGCTCAAGTGAGTTTCAGATGGGTTTTTAACGTGTTCGGTGTTTTGGCATTGTTTTGAGCATAAGCATATAATGATCAAAAGGTCCATTTTTTAGCTCTAGAGATCGGAATTTGATTTCGAGACTTCCGGGAGTTTGATAATGATTTATAGGAATGATATGGAATGTTTGGTATAATTTTATTAAGTCGTGATAGGGTTTTTACTGGGAAGATTAAGTTAATTATTTAATGAGCGAAGTTCGTAAATGAGCTTCGAATTGAGTTTCGACTGAACAATTAGGTTCGTATTATTATTTATGACTCATAGGAGCAAGAATCGTCAAATTTCGAGTTGGTATGATGGAGTTAAAGTTTTTTTAGTGAAAACAAATTGCTGGTGCAAACAAGTTCTGGTGCCCACCTTTACTGACTAGATTTGGACTTTAGCGACCACTTTAGTGTTTTTATTGGGCAGTTTTTTTATAAGCTCATTTCAACATTGGAGCTAGGGAACTCGGATTTGGGAGATATTTGAGAGTATTTCCACCATATGGATTGGGGTAAGTGTTCTCTACTCGATTTTGATAATATTTCATGAATCTATCCTCGTTTTTGGCATTCGGTTGATGATTTCAAATGAAAAATTGGGGGGGTTTTGTATAAAATTTCATTAAGTAAATTTTTGGATTTTGAACATCGATTCGGATTCGGATTTGAGTAAAACTAGTATGGTTGGACTCATAATTGAATGGGTTGTCGGATTTCATGAGTTTTTCGGGTTCTGAAGTGCAAGCCCGGGTTTGACTTTTTGGTTGACTTTGGGTTTTTGATTAAAGATTCGGCCCTTATCGAATGGGTTTGTTTCCTTTGGCATTATTTGATGTTCTTTAGTTTCTTTTGGCTAGTTTTGAGATGTTCGGAGGTTGGTATGCATGGGATGACATTTTTGGAGTATCGTTTGGCTTGCTCGGTATTCGATTTGGCTTGTTCGAGGTAAGTAACACTTCTAAACTTGGTGCTGAGGGTATAAACCCCTAAATATACTGTAATGACCCGGCCGATCGTATTGCTTTCTAGATCCCCATTCCCCTAAATAAGAATCCCGTATGTGATTTTAATGTTTTATGACTTGCGGGGATGGTTAGTTCGGTTTTGGAAGGGTTCGGGTTGAAATCGGAACACTTAGTTCCTTGGGTCAACATTTGTAGTAAATGATCTTGGAACTGGGATTTGACGGTTCCAATAGGTTTGTATGATGATTTTGGACTTGGGCGTATGTTCGGATCGGGTTTTGGATGACCCGGGAGCGTTTCGGCGCATAAAGTTGAAAGTTGACGCATTGAAGGTTTTAAAGTTCTTTAAATTTGGTTTAAAGTTGGTTTTGGTGTTATCAAGGTCCGTTTGGGATTTCGAGCCTAGGAATAACTCTTTATGGTGACTTAAGACTTGCATGCAAAATTTGGTGTCATTCCGAGTAGTTTAAGTATGATTCGGCGCGTTCAGAGTGAATTGGGAGAACTTAAAGTTCATAAGTTAATTTGATTCGGTGTAATACTTAGTTTTTATGTTATTTCACATGTTTCGAGGTTCGAGCGAGCTCATTTTATGATTTCGAATTTATTGGTATGTTTGGACGAGGCCTCGGATGCCATTCGGACGATGCGCGGAACTCGTTTTGACTTGGAATAATTCTGAAGCAGCAGGGCTTTTGGTGCATTTGCACCTGTGAAGAATTAGCCACAAGTGCGACAATGCTGAAGTGACTGGTTATCCGCAGGTGCGAATTTGGGCTTCGTGGGCTGAGTCTGCAGGTGCGGACATGGGAGCACAGGTGCGCGACCACAAAAGCGGTCACTGGTTCGCAGAAGCGGCCTTGAGCTGGAGGGGCAGTGGCGCAGGTGGAAGGTCTCGACCGCATATGCGAGCCCACAGATGCGATGAGGGAGTCGCAGAAGCGGAAGGAGGCCAGCTGGGGAGGGCCACATCTGCAATGCTTTTTCGGCAGATGCAGAGCCACAGAAGCGGCCGATTCTCCACAGAAGCGGAACCACTAGGAGGCAGAAGGTTCATTTAAGCAGGGACTTAGGCAATTTTGGCTCATTTCTTTTATCTCTTGGGCTATTTTTGAGCTCTTTGAAGAGGGGTTTTTGCCTAGCTATTGGAGTCAAGTAATTTCTATCCAATGTATGTTAAATACATAGATTATGGGTAGATCTTAACATGTAAGATTGTGGAAATTATGAGTTTAGTTGAAAAACCTAGGTTTTGATAAAAATCCGACTTGACAACGAGAATGATTATGGAATTGGGTGAAAATTATATATTTTAGTTTGTGAGGTTATAGGTAACATTTATATCCAAAAATTTCTGGAATTCGGGCACGTGGGCCCGCGGGCGAAATTTAGGAATCTTTCAATTTGGTTTGGGTAATTACCTCAATAGTTAAATTATGAACTTTTGAGTATGTATTGATTTATTTATATAATATTTGGCTAGTTTTGGGTTGTTTAGCACCAAGTTGAGGATTTAGAGCGGATTTGTGGACCGGAAGTGAGCTTGAGAACGTGGTAAGTCTCTTGCCTAACCTTGTAAGAAGGAAGTCATACCCTTAGGTGTATTTTTTTGTAGTGAATTACTTGTGCGGGGAGCTACGTACGTACTAGGTGACTATGGTCCATGCGTAGATATATTCCATGAGACATTCGGGTAGTCTTAGATTTACATCATGCTTTAATTGTACTATCATGTTTGTTGTGCATATTAATTTTCTTAAATAGAGTTGAGACTAGAGATTTTAAAGTTGAAAACTTCCAAGCTAAATTTCTTATTTTGGGGAAAGAATTGAAGAATACTTAATAACTCTGAGAAATCCATGTCCTCTCGGGTCGCAAGTACTTCTACGAGAGAGGTAAACTTCTCTATTCTCATAGGAGCAGGTCGTTCGCCTTGACAGTATAATAGATGCATCTATGGTTCGTGCCGTTCGGCCCTCGGCAGTGCACATAGTATTTTGGATCGGGTCGTACGACCTCGGCATAAATCATGCGTAATAATACTCGGAACCCGATTACACTTGATATTAGGTTATGGCTTGAGAGGTATAATTGTCTTAATGACCGGAAGTGATTTGGAACTAGTATGTGTTAGATGGAGATTTTGGAATTTATTATCAGTTAATGAATCATTTATTCACTGCTTGTTATTGTGTTATTATTATTATTTCCTTGCTCCATACCTGTTTAGAATTCTTGCATTTTATTATTGGCCCATAGTAAGTGTCGATGTCGACCCCTCGTCACTACTTCTTAGAGGTTAGACTGGATACTTACTGGGTACATATTTTTTATGTATTCACGCTACACTTCTGCACTAATCATGCAGGATCTGAGGCAGGTGCATCTGGCAGTCATCCCGACGCGCACCCTTGATACCCCAAGGCTTAGTGGTGAGCTGCTCTCCGAGTCTGTTCTGCAGCACCCAGAGTCTCTCTTTTGCATTTTCATTCTGTCTACCTTATTTCAGACAGTAGTTTAGTATTTTGTATATTCTACTAGTAGCTCATACACGTATGACACCACGTCTTGGAAATATGCTAGTAAACATTTCATGGATTTTGAGTATTTGTTACACCACACTTGCTCTTCGTTTACGCTTTATTTTATTAAATTTTTGACCTCATATTTTCTTAATAAATAAAAGTCAACTATTTTGAAATTGTTAAAAAGAATAAATACATGGCTAGTTCACCGTTGGCTTGCCTAGCGGCGACGTTGGGCGCCATCATGTCCTATAGGAGAAATTGGGTCATAACAACACGGTATCAGAGCACTAGGTTCACGTAGGTCTCACAAGTTATGAGCATGCCTAATAGAGTCTTGCAGATCGGTATGGAGACGTCCGTACTTATATTCGAGAGGTTATAGGTTGTTAGGAAACTACTCTTTCTTCACCGCCAATCGTGCAATTGATGTTGTGCTAAGTATCTTTCTCTTATTCTCTCATAGATGATGAGAATGAGCGCAGCGGAGATATCCGACCATGGAGGAGTGTCTCCCCCTGTTGCTAGAGTCCTAGGGAGGGATCCACCTCATGGTAGAGGACGAGGACATCCCAAAGTTGCTCCAGTTGTGCCACCAGTGGATCCTATGGAGGCTCCTGCTATTGAGGAGCTGGGTGAGGTGCTTGCAGCGGAGCCAGCCCTACCAGATTTCATGTCCGCACCAGGATTCTAGGAGTTCATGGCCATATGCTGTGGTTCATGGATTTTATGACTCAGGATGGTTTATTTCCAGCAGACCCAACCACATCTTAGGTGGGAGGGGGAGCACAGACTCCTACCGCTCAGGCTCCTGGGTATGCAGTTACCGTACATCAGACCCTGAGCGCACTATCCGTGGGCGGAGCCCAGCCGATTGCAGCAGCTATACCTGAGCCCAGACCAGCTGCGATCGGCGAGCTGCATAAGCTATTAGATAGATGGACCAGGCTACATCCTCCTATCTTTGGAGTTGAGCGACATGAGGACCCCCGAGACCTTATTGATCTGGACAGAGACAGACTACACAACATGAGGATATTGGAGTCCCACGGGGTGGACTTTACCACTTTTTAGTTGGAAGGCAGGGCCTGTAGGTGGTCGCAGTCATATCTTCTCGGCATACCATCAAGTTCTCCTCCCTTAACTTGGGACCAGTTCACACGTATCTTTCTGGATAGGTATATTCCAACCTCTCAGAGCGAAGAGTTGCGAATTTAGTTCGAGCAGCCCCAGCAGGGTGAGATGTTGGTGACCGACTATGAGACAAGATTTTTTGAGTTGTCTCGCCACGCACTTATGATACACCCCACCGATGTAGAGAGAGCGCGGAGGTTTGTTACAGGTTTGCACTCTATCATCCAGGCCACTATGGCCCGAGAGGCTGAGATGGGGACTTCTTATGAGCTAGTTATAGAGATTACTCGGAGAATCGAGGGTGTTCATCAGTGGAGCCGAGAGAAGGTACCGAGGGACAAGAGATTTCATTATTCTGGAGGGTTCAGTGGTGCTCCATCTGGGGGAAGATGTCAGTTTGGGAGGGGTCAGTCTAGTAGGCCCATATATCCAGCATCGCCGCCTTCTCAGGGTGCTCTAGTGTGGCCCTATTTCAGTGCCATGCCAGAGAGCTCATACCGCCCACCAACTATTCAGGGTTCCTTCAGTGGGTATTGAGGCCATCAGGTCAAACTTCAAGTCAGTAGTCCACCATTCCGATGGGTTATTACGATTGCGGGTATCTTGGCCATATGAAGAGGTTTTGTCCCAGACTTCGAGGCAAGGCAAAACAACAGGGTCATCAGTCTATGATTACAGCACCAGCTGCCGCACCAGCTGTCCGACCGCCCAGAGGTGGAGGAAAGGTGGGTAGGGTCCATCCTAGAGGTGGAGGCCAGTCAGGTGGCGCTCTATCTAGGTTCTATGATTTTCCAGCTAGACCAGATGCAGTAGCATCAGATGTCGTGATCACATGTATTATTTCTGTCTGTGATAGAGATACTTGGGTACTCTTTGATCCAGGGTCTACATATTAATATGTTTCATCTCTGTTTGCTCATATCCCGGGTGTTCCTCGTGAGTCCTTGGATACTTTTGTATATGTGTCCATACCTGTGGGCGATTCTGTTCTGGTGGATCAGATCTATCGGTCCTGTATCGTGACTTTCTGTGGTTATGAGACTAGAGCAGATCTTCTGTTTCTTGATATGACCAACTTTGAGGTCATCCTAAAATGGATTGGTTGTCTCCATATCACGTCATCCTTGATTGCCATGCCAAGACTATTACCTTGGTAATGATAGAGCTTCCTAGATTGGAGTGGAAGGGTTCGTCTGTCAGTGCATCTAGTCGGGTTATCTCTTTTTTGAAGGCTCGACACATGGTCGAGAAGGGTTGTTTGTCTTATCTAGCTTATGTTCGTGATACTATTATAGAGACTCTGGTGATTGATTCAGTGCCCGTGGTCATGGAGTTCTCTGATATGTTTCATTCTTATCTACCAGGCATACCACCAGATCGTGATATCGATTTATGTATTGATTTGGTTCTAGGTACCCAGCCTATCTCTATACCACCGTACCACATGGCTCCGAAAGAGTTAAAGGTGTTGAAAGAACAACTTGAGGAGTTGCTAGCAGAGGGGCTCGTCAGACCGAGTGGTTGCCTTGGGGTGCACCGGTTGTATTCATGAAGAAGAAAGATGGGACTATGCAGATGTGCATTGATTACCGCCAGTTGAACAAAGTTACCATTAAGAACAAGTACCCGTTTGCCGCGTACTGATGATTTGTTTGACGGGTGCCAGGGTGTTCTTTAAGATTGACTTGAGATTGGGGTACCATCAGTTGAAGATTCGTGATTCGGATGTTCCGAAGATGGCTTTTCGGAGAAGATATGGCCACTATGAGTTTCTAGTGATGTCCTTCGGTTTGACTAAAGCCCTGGCGGCGTTCATGGATTTGATGAACCAGGTGTTCAGGCTATATATTGACTCATTTGTCATTGTCTTCATTGATGACATTTTGATCTACTCGTGTAGTATGGAGGAGCATGAGCAACATTTGAGTGTGGTGCTTCAGACCTTGCGGGAATAGAAGTTATATGCTAAGTTCTCCAAGTGCGAGTTTTGGTTAAATTCTGTGACATTCTTGGGGCATGTTGTATCAGGCGAGGGTACTAAGGTTCAGAGTTGGCCTCGTACTACCACGGCGATCGAGATCAGGAGCTTCTTGGGGTTAGCAGGTTATTATCCTCATTTTGTGGAGGGCTTCTCATCTATTGCATCACCTTTGACTAGATGGAACCAGAAGGGTGCTCCATTCTGATGGTCCAACAATTGCGAGGCGAGCTTTTAGAAGCTCAAGACTGCCTTGATTTCAGCACCTGTGTTAGTGTTTCCTTCCGGTTCAGGGATGTATACTGTGTATTACGACGCTTCACGCGTTGGTCTGGGTTGTGTATTGATGCAGGAGGGACGAGTTATTGCATATGCTTCACGTCAGCTGAAGCCCCACGAAAAGAATTACCCCGTACATGATTTGGAGTTGGCCACGATAGTTCATGCTCTCAAGATCTAGAGGCATTATCTTTATGGGGTGTCCTGTGAGGTTTACACCGATCATCGTAGCTTGCAGCATTTGTTCAAGCAGAGGGATCTCAATTTGAGGCAGCGTAGGTGGCTTGAGTTACAAAAAGATTATTATGATATTACCATCCTTTATCATCCGAGCAAGGCGAATGTGGTTGCGGATGCCTTGAGTAGAAAGGCGGATAGTATAGGTAGTTTAGCATTCATTTCAGTGGAGGAGAGGCCATTAGATTAGGAAATTCAGTCATTGGCTAATATACTTGTGAGGTTGGAAGCCTAACCGAGTTCTTGCATGCATTGTCGCCTAGTCTTCACTATTCGAACAGATCAAGGCTCGCCAGCACGATGATCCGCACTTATTGGTTCTCAGAGAAACGATACTACAGGGTGGTGCCAAGGAGGTTACTATTGGTGAGGATGGTGTTCTGCAACTCCAGAGTCGTCTATGTGTCCCTAATGTTGATGGATTGAGGGAAAAGATTCTAGATGAGGCACATAATTCTCGGTATTCTATTCATCCAAGTGCTACGAATATGTATCGCGCCATGAGGAAGCATTATTGGTGGCGGCAGATGAAGAAGGACATAATTGAGTATGTAGCGAGGTGCCTAAATTGCTAGTAGGTTAAGTATGAGCATCAGAGGCCAGGTGGCCTACTCCAGCAGATTGTTATACTTGAGTGGAAATGGAAGCGCGTTACTATGGACTTCATAGTTGGGTTGCCACAGACCTTGAGGAAGTTTAATGCAGTTTGGGTCATTGTCGACAGGTTTACCAAGTCGGCACACTTCATTCTGGTTGTGACCAGCTATTCTTCAGAGAGATTGGCCCATATTTACATCGAGGATATTGTTTGGTTGCATGGTGTGCCTATTTCCATTATATCAGATAGAGGCCCTCAGTTTACTTTGCATTTCTGGAGGACAGTATAGAGTGAGTTTGGGACCCGGGTAGAGCTCAGTACAACCTTTCATTCGCAGACCAACAGGTAGTCAGAGCGGACGGTTAAGATCTTGGAGGATATGCTCAGAGCATGCGTGATTGACTTCGGAGGGAAGTGGGATCAATTTATGCCTTTGGCTGAGTTTGCTTACAACAACAGTTATCAGTCCAACATCGAGATATCTCTATTTGAGGCTTTATATGGTCAGCAATGTTGTTCGCCCATCGGATGGTTTGAGCCCGACGAGGCTAAGTTATATGGTACTGATTTGTTGAAGGATGCCTTGGAAAATGTAAAGTTGATTCAGGAGCAACTTCGCACAGCACAATATAGATAGAAGAGTTACACGGATCAGAAGGCGCGTTATTTATCATTTATGGTGGGCGAGAAGGTTCTCTTGAAAGTCTTGCCGATGAAGGGAATCATGAAGTTCAGGAAGAAGGGCAAGTTGAGCCGTAACTTTATAGGTCCATTTGATGTGTTGAGGCGAGTTGGGGAGGTTTCTTATGAGCTTGATTTGCCTCCTAATCTATTGGGAGTTCATCCGGTAATCCACGTGTCTATGCTTCGAAAGTATTACGCTGGCAGGTTGCATATGTTAGACTACAACACAATTCATCTACTTGAGAGCATAGGTTATGAGTAGGATCCAGTTGCCATTATTGATAGGTAGGTTCGCCAGTTGAGATCCAAGAAGATTTCTGCGATAAAGGTTCAGTGGAGGGGTCAACCAGTCAAGGAGGTGACTTAGGAGACCGAAGAGGACATGCATAGCAGATATGCACACTTATTCAGTTCTCCAGGTACGATTCTAGACCCAGTCGAGGACGAACGTTTGTTTAAGGGGTGGAGAATATAACAACCCGAACGATTGTTTTGATTTCTAGATCCTCATTCCCCTAAATAAGAATCCCCGTATATGCTTTTTCTGTTTTATGACTTACGGGGATGGTTAGTTAGGGTTTGGAAGGGTTCGGGTTGAAATCGGAACACTTAGTTCCTTATTATTAGTTTAAAAGGATTATGTTTGACTTGGGTAAACATTTGTAGTAAACGACCTCAGAACTGGGATTGGACGGTCTCAATAGGTTTGTATGATGATTTTGGACTTGGGCGTTTGTTCGGATCGGGTTTTCGATGAACTGGGAGCGTTTCAACGCATAAAGTTTAAAGTTGGCGCATTGAAGGTTTTAAAATTCTTTAAATTTGGTTTAAAGTTGGTTTTGGTGTTATTGAGGTCCGTTTGGGATTTCGAGCTTGAGAATAGCTCCATATGGTCGCTTAAGACTTGCACACAAAATTTGGTGTCATTCCGAGTAGTTTAAGTATGATTCAACGTGTTTAGAGTGAGTTAGAAGAACTTGAAGTTCTAAAGTTGATTTGATTTGATTCAGAGTGTAATCCTTAGTTTTGATGTTATTTCATGTGTTATGAGGGTTCGAGCAAGTCCGTTTTATGATTTAGAACTTGTTGGTATGTTTGGACGAGGCCTCGGGGGCCTCAGATGCCATTCAGACGATGCGCAGAACTCGTTTGGATTTGGAAGAATTCTGAAGCAGCAGAGCTTCTAGTGCATTTGCACCTGCGTAGAATTAGCTGCAGGACCGAATCTGGGCTCCGTGGGTTGAGTCCGCAAGTGCAGACATGGGGCCACAGGTGCGCGACCGCAAAAACATTCACTGGTCCGCAGAAGAGGCCTTGAGCTGGAGGGGCAGTAGTGCAGGTGCGAGGTCTTGACCGCATCTGCGAGCCCGTAGATATGATGAGGGCGCCGCAGAAGCCGAAGGAGGCCAGCTGGTGAGGGTCGCATCTGTGATGCTCTTTTCCATGAAATGTCTAGGTAGTCTTAGATTTAAATCATGCTTTAATTGTACTGTCATGTTTTTTGTGCATACTAATTATCTTAAATAGAGCTGAGACTAGAGATTTTATAGTTGAAAACTTCCAAGCTAGATTTCTTATTTTGGGGAAAGAATTGAAGAATACTTAATAACTTAGAGAAATCCATGTCCTCTCACGTCGCAAGTAATTATGCGAGCGAGGTAAACTTCTCTATTATCATGGGAGCGGGCCGCTCGCCTCAACAGTACAATAGATGCATCTATGGTTCGTGTCGTTCAACCGTCGGCAGTACACACAATATTTTGGATCGGGTCGTACGACCTCAGCATAAATCGTGCGTGATAATACTCGAAACTCGATTACACTTTATATTATGCTATGGCTTGAGAGGTATAATTTTTTAATGACTGAAAGTGATTTGGTACTAGTATGTGTTAGATGGAGATTTTGGAATTTATTATCAGTTTAGTAATCATTTATTCACTGCTTGTTATTATGTTATTATTATTATTTCCTTGTTCCATACATGTTTAGAATTCCTGCATTTTATTATTGGCCCATAGTAAGTGTCGATGTCGATTCCTCGACACTACATCTTCAAGGTTAGACTGGATACTTACTGGCTACATGTTGCTTATGTACTCACGCTACACTTCTACACTAATCGTGCAGGATCTGAGGCAGGTGCATCTGGCAGTCATCCCGGCACGCACCCCCAATACCGTGAGGCTTAGTGGTGAGCTGCTTTCCGAGTCCGTTCGGCAGCAACCGGAGTCTCTCTTTTGCATTTTCTTTCTATCTATACTTTTTCAGACAGTAGTTTAGTGATTTGTATATTCTACTAGTAGCCCATACACTTGTGACACTAGGTCTTGGAACCATGCTAGTAGACATTTGATGGCTTTTGAGTATTTATTACACCACACTTGCGCTTAAATTTGTTTATGCTTTATTTTATTAAATTTTTCACCTCTTATTTACTTAATAAATAAAAGTCAACCATTTCAAAATTGTTAAAAAGAATAAATACATAGTTAGTTCACTGTTGGCTTGCCTAGCGGCGACATTGGGCGTCATCACGACGTATAGGAGAAATTGGGTCGTGACATATATGTGTTATGTGTTGGTGTTGTGGTGACGCACATGCTAGGTGACGGGTATGTGGGCGTGCACCGTGTGAATTTCGACTTGGTTATCTCTTTGGTATGGTGTAGTTACATGATCTTGTTTTTATCCATGAGGTCTCTACGTTCTAGAGTGATTGAGCTGTAATCCATGTTAGAAATCATGTTTAGGCTATATTCTTATTCTGTTGGGACCCATTGAGGTCACATCTGCTGTTGACTTATTTGCTTAAATTGCAGTTACATACTCAGTCATACTCATTCATTTGCATATCATATCTCAGTCTCTGTTGCCATTTATTGATACATCATATCATCATTTTGGTCTGATTTTCATGACATTGTGAGCTCGAGAGACTGATGACTAAGTGAGGCCGAGGGCCTGTTTGTGAGTGATATTTATGGGATTGGGCTGCACGTCGTAATAGGTATTATTGATTCATGATGGGATCGGGTTGCACGTCGTAGTAGGTATTATTGATTCGTTCCATGATTAGCTTATTATAGTGCTTGGGATGGATCTGCCCCTCTGAATTATGTACACCCACAGTGAGCGCAGTTGCTATTGATTCTTTGGGCTGGATCTTCCCTATATAGTCCCGAGCATGAGTCCCGAGCGCGGGTGCGAGTGATGAGAGCGAGTGCCGAGTGATTGCGAGACCTGAGAGACTGTGAGGATTGAGTGACTGTGAGGACTGAGTGACTGGGAGGACTGAGTGAATTTATACTCTAGGAGTATTCATATGGTTTTATCATTGTGTTGCATTGCATTTGACATGCAGGCATAGAGATGTATTTTCCTCATGTTGTGCGGTATTACGTCATTCATGACTTCTCATACACATTGACATGTAGGCATAGAGATTTACTTTCCTCATGCCATCTAATAATGAAACATTTACCTGTTGAAAGTTTTGGGAAAAATCACAGTTTTACAAACTTATTCATATTTTGGTGATTTTGGTAAAAGATTTGGGTTTTTCCGTTATGCTTGAAAAGCATGCCTATTTTTTGGAGCTGTGACTGAGTTGAGCATAATATCTTTGAGTTATTACTTGTACCGCTTTAGTTATATTGTTATGAGTTGTTCCTGGTTGTTGGTGTTGGACTCTGACCTTTTTTCGAGCTCGTCATTACTTTCAACCTAAGGTTAGGCTTATTTCTTATTGAGTACATGGGATCTGTTGTACTCATACTACACTCATGTACCTTGCGTGCAGATGTTGGATGTTGGTGCTATTGTGTATGGCGGGAGCTTGATTTGAAGATGTACCTGTGTTCCGGTCATCGCTGCCTCTTGATCTTGGTAGCTTTAGAATTTTTATGTGTTTATGTATATTTCAAACATATGATGTATTTGTTTCATATCAGCTTTGTAAACTCTAAGTCTTAAAAGTTCATGATTTGTACTACCAGTTCTTGGGAAATTCCTTGTATAAACGTTCCGTTAGGTTATCTTTATTTCTCTAAGTAAATCTCTTTTGAATTGGATTGTTGCTAATTTGCTTACTTAGCAGGTTGGGTTAGGTGCTATCATGACTAGTTGAATTTTGGGTCGTGACAAGTTGGTATCAGAGCTCTAGGTTCATAGGTTCTACGATTCATGAGCAAGTGTCAAGTGGAGTCTTGCGGATCGGTATGATGACGTCCATACTTATCTTTGAGATGCTACAGGGCATTTAGGATAAACTTCCCATCTTTTTTTCCTTATCGTGGGTCATCGATTCGGCTTGAAGCGTATCTCTTTGAATTCCTTCCACTTACTCGTATACATACGTGAGCGCTCGGTATCAACTGTGCATCGACGGCTTGTGATTCCATGGATGAGGTGCGAGATTGTCGAGATGTGTTTTCTTTGTGCAGCTGATGGGCCAGTCTGGAGGACCTTAGACCAGGTTTTGACTGTAGCTTGAGCACGGTGATTTCGGTTGTGTGAGCATGTGCTTTTGGACTTATATGTTCGGTAGTGTTCCTATGGGTGGAAATTGTGGCTCGATGAGTATTTGGATGGCTATATGATGAGTATGATGTGACTGCGGGGTGTGTTCAGATGGTTTGAATGTGATGGGAATAATTTGCGTGAGATGTGAGAAGGACTATTAGATGCTCGATTTATGTTGATATTTCATACAGTCTTGAGTTATGAATGTTTAGAGGGATTCATTCTTGTTATTTCATTTGTTGAACGAAGTAGATTTTCATGTCTTGTTGATGAGTTCAGACTCAGGAAGATTAAGTGATTGTGTAGTAGTTGTGGCTGTGAATTGGTATAGAGAGATGTTAGTTTTAGTCTAAGCAGGTAGGTTATCACCTGCGAGGTAATCTACGGATGTGTGATCCATATGATGTTGTGAGGTGGTTTTCGTTTCTACTAGTGGGTTATAGGTGTTCCCATTTGAGTTTGGATTGGTTGAGAAAGTTGTCCTGACCACCACGAGGATGAATGCGATATTTGTAGATGATTTAAAGTATTATATGGTTTGTGTTACATGAACTTATAAAGGATTGAGTTGAATTTCAGTGCACGATTATGGCAGTAATAGAGTATGGGTATTGTGAGTTATCGAGTGTTTTGTCCTATGGCTTTGAGCCAAGTGGGGGAGTCTGCTATCGATAATTTGATTGCATGGTTATGTGTTGTACTGGTTTTGGTTTGAGGCATGCTCTTGAATCAGATATGACTTGCAGAGGTTGAGATCGAGGATGACTCGAGTAAATGAATCTCTAGATATGGGTTAATGTACACTTTATGGGTATATGGAAATCAGGGAATGATTGAGTTATTATTCGTGGGAGATGTAGTGCGCATGGAGTAGGAATTTGCTCGGTTGCGTTAAGGTGGGATTACTTCTGTGGGTGTTGTCGTGCTAAGGGGGAACAGATCGTTCGGGCAATTTGGGTGGTGCAATTTATATTTAAGCAGACTAGATGACTCTCGAGAAAGTTCTAATGGATGCAAGATTTATAGCAATTGAGAATTTATTCGACTTTGTATATGGCTAGAATCCGAGACTTGCGTTGGATGGTGTAGGGACTCGTGGTATTTTTGTATCACTATGGATTCTACATTTTAGTATCAAGAAGGTAAAGGAAACAGTTTTAAGTTCACATAAGGTCTCTTCAGAATGGGTGTCTCGATTGTGGTACATTGGGGGTGCCAAGAGGGAATACAACGGCTTATGGTCCTTAGGGCGGTGTTACAACCCATATTCACATACGTTAGTTCATGCCGTAAGTTAGTCAACATAAATCCGAGAAGAGATTATCTTTGAGATGATAAGAAGTTAATCATATTGGTCTTTAATGATACAAGGGTGTATAAGAGTGGTCAACAAGTATTAGAAGTTAAACGAATCAAAGATGTTGTAACCCGTATTTTCGGATAAAACTAGAGGTGATTAATATTCTCAAGAGGTCGTGTTTTAAGGTATTTGAATCATATAATATCCATATCATAAGTCTTGAAGTCAAACGAGATATGAAACAAAAGTTGTCGCAACTTACGTTCATAATTTTACTTAAACTTTAGGTCAAATGTTACTAATATTTTCTCCTAATTTATCTTGGAATTATGGTATGATCTACTGTAAAATTGAAGATCTATGAGTCTAGTTTCCAACGCATTAAACCGTTCGTTGATACAATCTCGGAGTAGAGAGATATTAACGATTTTGCGAGACTGCGCCAAGAAGCTCTCTATGTGACCCACATAGGCGGTTTAGATATATGGATATATATAAGATGCCTCAACCCTGTTTCAAGCAATTATTTTTCAGTATATTCGGACCTTAGAAACCTAAAAACACTCTCTCAAGGTTCTCTCATGATCCAAGACCCAAACAAAGGGCAAACAACACAAATCAATTGTCGGGAATCCCGTGACGCTAGTAAGTTTCTTGTTCTTCTTGTTGTTGCTGATTTTTTTGTTGTTACAGCTCGTGTGGGAGGTTGTTTTAAGTGGTTTACATTTTGTAAATACTCCCTCATGTTTTTAATATCAATCCTAGGTGATTTCAGGTCTTCTAAAGTGATTCTAGTGCCGAAAATCCCTAATTGATTGGCGCAGGTGCGAGGTCTTGACCGCATCTGCGAGCCCGTAGATATGATGAGGGCGCCGCAGAAGCGGAAGGAGGCCAGGTGGTGAGGGCCGCATCTGTGATGCTCTTTTCCATGAAATGTCTAGGTAGTCTTAGATTTAAATCATGCTTTAATTGTACTGTCATGTTTTTTGTGCATACTAATTATCTTAAATAGAGCTGAGACTAGAGATTTTATAGTTGAAAACTTCCAAGATAGATTTCTTATTTTGGGGAAAGAATTGAAGAATACTTAATAACTTAGAGAAATCCATGTCCTCTCACGTCGCAAGTAATTCTGCGAGCGAGGTAAATTTCTCTATTATCATGGGAGCGGGCCGCTCGCCTCGACAGTACAATAGATGCATCTATGGTTCGTGTCGTTCAACCGTCGACAGTACACATAATATTTTGGATCGGGTCGTACGACCTCAGCATAAATCGTGCTTACTCGGAACTCGATTACACTTTATATTATGCTATGGCTTGAGAGGTATAATTTTTTAATGACTGAAAGTGATTTGGTACTAGTATGTGTTAGATGGAGATTTTGGAATTTATTATCAGTTTAGGAATCATTTATTCACTGCTTGTTATTATTATTATTTCCTTGTTCCATACATGTTTAGAATTCCTGCATTTTATTATTGGCCCATAGTAAGTGTCGATGTCGACTCCTCGTCACTACATCTTCGAGGTTAGACTGGATACTTACTGGCTACATGTTGCTTATGTACTCACGCTACACTTCTGCACTAATCGTGCAGGATCTAATGCAGTGCATCTGGCAGTCATCCCGGCACGCACCCCCAATACCGTGAGGCTTAGTGGTGAGCTGCTTTCCGAGTCCGTTCTGCAACAAGTGGAGTCTCTCTTTTGCATTTTCTTTCTATCTATACTTTTTTAGACAGTAGTTTAGTGATTTTTATATTCTACTAGTAGCCCATACACTTATGACACTAGGTCTTGGAACCATGCTAGTAGACATTTGATGGCTTTTGAGTATTTATTACACCACACTTGCGCTTAAATTTGTTTATGCTTTATTTTATTAAATATTTCACCTCTTATTTACTTAATAAATAAAAGTCAACTATTTCGAAATTGTTAAAAAGAATAAATACATAGTTAGTTCACTGTTGGCTTGCCTAGCGGCGACATTGGGCGCCATCACGACGTATAGGAGAAATTGGGTCGTGACATATATGTGTTATGTGTTGGTGTTGTGGTGACGTACATGCTAGGTGACGGGCATGTGGGCGTGCACCGTGTGAATTTCGACTTGGTTATCTCTGTGGTACGGTGTAGTTACATGATCTTGTTTTTATCCATGAGGTCTCTACGTTCTAGAGTGATTGAGCTGTAATCCATGTTAGAAATCATGTTTAGGCTATATGCTTATTTTGTTGGGACCATTGAGGTCACATCTGTTGTTGAGTTATTTGCTTAAATTGTAGTTACATACTCAGTCATACTCATTCATTTGCATATCATATCTCAGTCTCTGTTGCCATTTATTGATACATCATATTATCATTTTGGTCTGATTTTCATGACATTGTGAGCTCGAGAGACTGGAGAGACTGATGACTAAGTGAGGCCGAGGGCCTGTTTGTAAGTGATATTTATGGGATTGGGCTGCACGTCGTAATAGGTATTATTGATTCATGATGGGATCTGGTTGCACGCTGTAGTAGGTATTATTGATTCATTCCATGATTAGCTTATTATAGCGCTTGGGATGGATCTGCCCCTCTGAATTATGTACACCCACAGTGAGCGCAGTTGTTATTGATTCTTTGGACTGGATCTTCCTTATATAGTCCCGAGCATGAGTCCTGAGCACGGGTGCGAGTGCTGAGAGCGAGTGCCGGGTGATTGGGAGAACTGAGAGACTGTGAGGATTGAGTGACTGTGAGGACTGAGTGACTGTGAGGACTGAGTGACTGTGAGGAATGAGTGACTGTGAGGACTGAGTGACGGGGAGGACTGAGTGAATTTATACTCTAGGAGTATTCATATGGTTTTATCATTGTGATGCATTGCATTTGACATGCTGGCATAGAGATGCATTTTCCTCATGTTGTACGGTATTACGTCATTCATGACTTCTCCTACACATTGACATGTAGGCAGAGAGATTTACTTTCCTCATGCCATCTAATAATGAAACATTTACCTGTTGAAAGTTTTGGGAAAAATCACAGTTTTAAAAACTTATTCATATTTTGGTGATTTTGGTAAAAGATTTGGGTTTTTCCGTTATGCGCGAATAGCATGCCTATTTTTCGGAGCTGAGAGCATAATATCTTTGAGTTATTACTTGTACCGCTTTAGTTATATTGTTATGAGTTGTTCCTGGTTGTTGGTGTTGGACTCTGACCTTTTTCCAAGCTCGTCATTACTTTCAACCTAAGGTTAGGCTTGTTGCTTATTGAGTACATGGGGTCGGTTGTACTCATACTACACTCCTGCACCTTGCGTGAAGATGTTAGATGTTGGTGTTATTGTGTATGGCGGGAGCTAGATTTGAAGATGTACCTGTGTTCCGGTCATCGCTGCCTCTTGATCTTGGTAGCTTTAGAATTTTTATGTGTTTATGTATATTTCAAACATATGATGTATTTGTTTCATATCAGCTTTGTAAACTCTAAGTCTTAAAAGTTCATGATTTGTACTACCAGTTCTTGAGAAATTCCTTCTATAAAAGTTCAGTTAGATTACCTTTATTTCTCTAAGTAAATCTCTTTTGAATTGGATTGTTGCTAATTTGCTTACCTAGCAGGTTGGGTTAGGTGCCATCATGACTAGTTGGATTTTGGGTCATGACAAGTTGGTATCAGAGCTCTAGGTTCATAGGTTCTACGATTCATGAGCAAGTGTCTAGTGGAGTCTTGCGGATCGGTATGATGACGTCCATACTTATCTTTGAGAGGCTACAGGGCATTTAGGATAAACTTCTCATCTTTCTTTCCTTATCGTGCATCATCGATCCGGCTTGAAGCGTATCTCTTTGAATTCCTTCCACTTACTCGTATACATACGTGAGCGCTCGGTATCAACTATGCATCGACGGCTTGTGATTCCATGGATGAGGTGCGAGATTGTCGAGATGTGTTTTCTTTGTGCAGCTGATGGGCCAGTCTGGAGGACCTGAGATCGGGTTTTGAATGTAGCTTGAGCACGGTGATTTTGGTTGTGTGAGCATGTACTTTTGGACTTATATGTTCGGTAGTGTTCCTATGGGTGGAAATTGTGGCTCGATGAGTATTTGGATGTCTATATGATGAGTATGATGTGACTGCGGGGTATGTTCAGATGGTTTGAATGTGATGGGAAGAGTTTACGTGAGATGTGAGAAGGACTATTGGATGCTCGATTTATGTTGATGTTTCATACCGTCTTGAGTTATGAATGTTTAGAGGGATTCATTCTTGTTATTTCATTTGTTGAACGAAGTAGATTTTCATGTCTTGTTGATGAGTTCAGACTCAGGAAGATTAAGTAATTGTGTAGTAGTTGTGGCTGTGAATTGGTATAGAGAGATGTTAGTTTTCATCTAAGCAAGTAGGTTATCACCTGCGAGGTAATCTACGGATGTGTGATCCATATGATGTTGTGAGGTGGTTTTCGTTTCTACTAGTGGGTTATAGGTGTTTCCATTTGAGTTTGGATTGGTTGAGAAAGTTGTCATGACCGTCACGAGGATGAATGCGATATTTGTAGATGATTTGAAGTATTATATGGTTTGTGTTACATGAACTTATAAATGATTGAGTTGAATTTCAGTGCAGGATTATGGCAGTAATAGAGTATGGGTATTGTGAGTTATCGAGTGTTTTGTCCTATGGCTTTGAGCCAAGTGGGGGAGTCTGCTATCGATAATTTGATTGCATGGTTATGAGTTGTACTGGTTTTGGTTTGAGGCATGCTCTTGAATCAGATATGACTTGCAGAGGTTGAGATCGAGGATGACTCTAGTAAAGGAATCTCTAGATACGGGTTAATGTACACTTTATGGGTATATGAAAATCAAGGAATGATTGAGTTATTATTCGTGGGAGATGTAGTGCGCATGGAGTAGGAATTTGCTCGGTTGCGTTAAGGCGGGATTAGTTCTGTGGGTGTTGTCGTGCTAAGGGGGAACATATCGTTCGGGCAATTTGGGTGGTGCAATTGATACTTAAGCAGAGTAGATGACTCTCGAGAAAGTTCTAATGGATGCAAGATTTATATATAGCAATTGAGAATTTATTCAACTTTGTATATGGCTAGAATCTGAGACTTGCGTTGGATGGTGTAGGGACTCGCGGTATTTCTGTATCACTATGGATTCTACATTTTAGTATCAAGAAGATAAAGGAAACAGTTTTAAGTTCACATAAGGTCTCTTCAGAATGGATGTCTCGATTGTGGTACATTGGGGGTGCCAAGAGGGAATACAACGGCTTATGGTCCTTAGGGCGGTGTTACAACCCATATTCACGTATGTTAGTTCATGCCGTAAGTTAGTCAACATAAATCCGAGAAGAGATTATCTTTGAGATGATAAGAAGTTAATCATATTGGTCTTTAATGATACAAGGGTGTATAAGAGTGGTCAACAAGTATTAGAAGTTAAACGAATCAAAGATGTTGTAACCCGTATTTTCGGATAAAACTAGAGGTGATTAATATTCTCAAGAGGTCGTGTTTTAAGGTATTTGAATCATATAATATCCATATCATAAGTCTTGAAGTCAAACGAGATATGAAACAAAAGTTGTCGCAACTTACGTTCATAATTTTACTTAAACTTTAGGTCAAATGTTACTAATATTTTCTCCTAATTTAGCTTGGAATTATGGTATGATCTACTGTAAAATTGAAGATCTATGAGTCTAGTTTCCAACGCATTAAACCGTTCGTTGATACAATCTCGGAGTAGAGAGATATTAACGATTTTGCGAGACTGCGCCAAGAAGCTCTCTATGGGACCCACATAGGCGGTTTAGATATATGGATATATATAAGATGCCTCAACCCTGTTTCAAGCAATTATTTTTCAGTATATTCGGACCTTAGAAACCTAAAAATACTCTCTCAAGGTTCTCTCATGATCCAAGACCCAAACAAAGGGCAAACAACACAAATCAATTGTCGGGAATCCCGTGGCGCTAGTAAGTTTCTTGTTCTTCTTGTTGTTGCTGATTTTTTTGTTGTTACAGCTCGTGTGGGAGGTTGTTTTAAGTGGTTTACATTTTGTAAATACTCCCTCATATTTTTAATATCAATCCTAGGTGATTTCAGGTCTTCTGAAGTGATTCTAGTGCCGAAAAACCCTAATTGATTGCTAGTTTCGCTTCCTTGTTCTTGTAGCAGCATTGGAGGGATATTTCGTGGTCAAGTAATGTCAAATTGGAGTTGTTCTTTCTGTTTAAAGGTAAGGAACCTATTACCCTACATGTATTTAAGATTATCCAAGTTACGGCTAAGTCGTTGAAGCTAGAGCTTGTGAGATATCTATCGAAAGGCTTGTTAGTAATGTTGTTGGTTGGTGGACTATTTTGGGAGGCTTAGTATGATTATTTTTTATGTTGTTTGGGCTGTTTGTTGATTGTTTTAACTTGTGGGAAGTCATATAAAAAAGGGAGGTGCTGTCCGTTTTATCGTAAAATAGGTTACGGTCGATATATAATAGTTACGATGCTTAAACGATAACGATAGTATCATTTCTCTTATTGTAGACTAAGGAGTCGTGACATTTGCATAGCTTGAGGTTGGGAAGTATATATAAGGTATGTGAGGCTATCCCTTTCCTTCTTTTTCACGACTCTGATTGTACATAATGTAATGAACGAGCTTCCAAAGATACTCTACTCTTAGAAGCTAGCAGTACTTACATTGTTTCCCTTATTATGGAACAATTGATGTTGAGGTTGCTTCTCTTATTCTTATGTTATCAATGTTGTTGGTACTTACCTGATTCTTATAAGATTCATGATGAAGAGTTAGTCCTAATAACGTGTACGGAGGATACCGACTTTACGTCACTCCGAAAGGTTCAGAATGTGATTCCAATGAATCCAATATATATATATATATATATATATATATATATATATATATATATATATATATATATATCTATTTTACTCTACCGAGCCGCGCTATATTCGGTCGGGTACATCACCTATTATGCAACCACTGATCAGTTGGGTTTTATCGAGCTCTACTTGGCCGGGTACAATTCTACCGAGCCTTATGATGGCCAGGTATGGTTTATACCGAGCCTATTACGGAGGGGTATGATATGATGATGATGATGCCCACAAAGGCGTATGTTTTAAAAGTTTATGTATATATATGTATGTATCATGCATTTCATGTCAGTAGCCCTCAGAGGTGCCCAGATGTTACAGGTTGTATATTCTTTATCCATGTTTACATTACTGTTCTTACTTATGCTTTCCTTCCTTACATACTCAGTACTTTATTCGTACTGACGTCCTTTTTATTTGTGGATGATCCATGTCATGTTGCAGGTCTTGATAGGTGAGTAGATGCAGCTCCCCCACCACAGTAGGCTTCCCAGTTCGGCGGTTATTGGCGAGATCCATTCTTTGGACTTGCTGTGGTCTTGGTATGCATTTTTGTTATAGACATTATGGGTATGTCGGGGCCTTGTTTCGGCAATGTTGCAACACTTATGTTCCTTTAGAAGCTCATAGATAAGTGTCGGCTCATGTATAGTTTGGATTGCCTTATTGGCTGATTTTTGTTGTATAGTCTCTCATGGCAGCTTGTCAGCTCGTACCTTATATATAGTTTCATGACAGTCTTGTCGTCCCATGTAATGTATGTTCATGCCATTATCTATCATTGTTGGTTGTTTATGGTTCATGTCTACCATTTATGTTTATCTCGCCGGCCCTTATAGAAAATAAGAAAGGTTAGATAAAATGTACGTTGATGCTCGGCAGGTATGGCCCGGGTTCCAGTCATGGCCCTCCAGTTTGGGTCGTGATAGGCGGTGTGGTTTTATGTTGGGATTCTGTGGTGAACTTTAGGTAAGGATCGTGGTGTTCTCGCAAGGGAAAGTGTTAACTTGAGGGTAATTCGGAAGGAACTCGGAGAAAATATGACAGCTTGGTAGTAGGTTGGATCAACATGGTAATGGATATGATCGTTCTTCTGGTTCTTATGATGAGGTGAGACTCTACGGGTGTTTTGTGGCAATATTCTTTGCTTTGGAGACCTGTGTGGCTTGGTTGAGTTAAAGGGATTAAGTTTTGATAGCTTAGTTATGTGCAAATAGATTTCAAAGTGTTCTCGATGGTTTCTACCACGGTTTGAGACGGATATTTCCTACCGGTGTGAGGAGCCTATTGAGTATTGTGATTTTCTACTGGATGGGATCATGTGAAAGGTTCTTGGCTAATTGAGCATGTAGTTTCTTGTGACTCAGAGTTGATTATGAGATTCTTGTACTTTTCATATGATGTCATGATAGATGCAGTGTGTTGTGTGGGATTGAGATTTGCGTGTGCAAGGTCACGGTTTAGTTTTGAAGGGAAGGTCATAAATTCTTAGACAATATGGACGATTTCAGATGACTAGATGAATGTTATAACTACTTGGTAATGCCTGGGAGGGTGCGCATTTCAGAAGGTGTACTGTGTTTTGACTTACAGATGCTTCATTGGTATCGAGGTACTCGCCTGATTGATCGACTGCTGATATTCAGATTTTGCTGGGTGGCACGGAAGAATTATACAAGCATTCCTTGTGGGAGGAATGTGTATGAGAGATATTTTAGACATTTGGGCGGTGGAGTTGGGATCAGATATGGTGATTCATGTGTTCTATGGATTTGGAGACTGGGAGTTCTCATAAGCAGACTGTTTCGTGGTTGTGGACTATGAAAATGTGGCCAAAGCCAGCCAGATGATAGTATGTGTCGTGGTTAGGTCATTGTGGACTTTCGGAGGGTTACTTATCTATTTGTGGATGACCAAAGTTGATTTGGGGACCATTGGTAGGCCCAATGAGGATATGTATTCTACACTGGGTCGGATTTGTTGACTCCGTACTACTATTGCTGAGGGATGTGCCATTTGGTTAGAATTGATTTTACTCGTATATGATATGTTCTATATGTTACTCTTCCATGCTAAGAGGGGTTGTGATTCGTTGGTTATATGCATACATGGTGCTGTTCTGTTTGGGCCTTATAGAGGAATTCGAGCGAGATGGTGATTGGGGTGTGGAATG
Source organism: Nicotiana tomentosiformis (assembly GCF_000390325.3). NCBI lineage: Eukaryota > Viridiplantae > Streptophyta > Magnoliopsida > Solanales > Solanaceae > Nicotiana > Nicotiana tomentosiformis. Next base: position 194,610,620 of record NC_090813.1, on the reverse strand, counting down.
GTTGATTGCGCCTTGGTTATGGTCTTTCTAGGCTATGGTATATTGTGTTGTTTGCTTTTCCATGGTTGTAGTCATGCACTTGTGTACTTGGTGTTGAATTTCCTATGGTTGTTGATTTTGAGCATTGGGGCTCAAGGTATTTCATATGGATCGGTGTTTGGATGGGTCACGTATTGCAGGTGGGTTATGATGGGATATGATCCTTTGTGATAGATTCATGTATTTTTGTTATAATGTGTGTGATGGGTTCTTAGCATTGCGTTGTGGTGGTACTTGTTGAGCTTGCAGGACGGTTCTCTCATTTGAGTCATTTTTCATTTATGGGTGCATTTGAATTGTTGCTTATTGGTGCACAAATTGCATGGTTTGTGGCTTTAGGTTGTAATGGTGTGTCCTGTCACTAGAATGGTTATGTTTGATGAGATTAGGTCATTGGACCTAGAATGGGTACTATCGAATTTGATTACAGTATGTATGGAGGAATAATATAGAAAGTCAGCTTAGGATTTGGCTTTGGTTCTTGTCGGACGAGAGGGGGCTCCGTGACTTGTTGATCTGATGAGTGGTTATGAGTCTCTGCATGTTTATTTCATCATCCGCAGTGTAAGAAGGTTTTAGAGCAAGGTTTTGTTTGATATGAGATTTGTTACCGGTAGTGGGTGTGATTGAGCAGTTATTGTGGTCAAAAGTTATTGTTGTGAGTGTCTGAGTTATGTGGTATATCATGTGATTACATCTTGAGTTATGGATATGACTTGATATATCTTGTTCTGACTTATACAACGTGTAGATGCGAGATTCGGGTCTTGTAAGGAATTCAGATGTTGGAAATTGGGTTCCAAGGTTTATGGGCTAAGGTTGAATTAAAGATCTTCAGTTATGTTGTGTCGTCAGGCTTATATGGATTAGGGTGACGTGGGATCACCCTCGGGTATTTTCATGGTAAGGTTACGCAGTGATTTGATGGCTTTGGAATGACTTTTGGCACGTTCGAGGACGAACGTATGTTTAAGTGGGGGAGAATGTAACGACCTGACCGATCGTTTTGAGCATTTGCACTCCGTTCATCTATTTGAAGTCCCGAGTAGCTTCGTATAATGTATTATGACTTGTGTGAAGCGGCAGTTTTGGTTTTTCAGGTGATTCGAAATTTATTTGGAAGAAGGATTCTCAACTATAAATCTTTAAGTTGGAAGAGTTGACCAAGTTTGATTGTTGAGTTTTTAACCCCGAAATAGATTTTTGATGGTTCTGTTAGCTTCATATGGTGATTTCGGACTCGGGCGTATGCCCGAATTTTAAATTGGAGGTCCCAAAGTGATTTGGCGTAATTTTCTGAAAAATTGTTAACTTTGAAAAGCTTTGAAATCCAAAATTTGACCATAATTGGATTTTTGTGGATACCGGGTCCCGATTTAGATTCCGAGAGTTTGAGCAGCTTCGTAATAATATTTATGACTTGTGTGCCAAATTCAAAGTTATTACGAGGTGCGTAGGCACATTTTTCGTTAGTTTTGGAAAAATTAAAAGTTTTGATTTTATAAAGCTTGAATTCGTTGCGATTCGTAGTTTTGATGTTATTTTTGTCTTTTGATCGCACGATCAAGCTCGTATCATGTTTTAGGACTTTTTGGTATATTTGGCTGGGATTCCGTGGGGATCGGGTGAGTTTCGGATGGGTTTTTAACTTGTTTGGTGTTTTGGCATTGTTTTGAGCATAAGCATATAATGATTGAAAGGTCCATTTTTTAGTTCTAGAGATCGGAATTCGATTTTGAGACTTCCGAGAGTTTGATAATGATTTATCGGAATGATCTCGACTGTTTGATCTAATTTTATTAAGTCGCGATTGGCTTTTTACTGCGAAGCATGAGTTAATTATTTAACGAGTGAAGTTCGTAAATGAGTTTCGAATTGAGTTTCGATTGAACGATTAGGTTCGTATTATTATTTGTGACTCGTAGGAGTAAGAATAGTCAAATTCCGAGTTCGTATGAGGGAGTTGGAGTCTTTTTAGTGAAAAATAAATTGTTGATGCAAGCAAGTTCTGGTGCGCACCTTTAGAGACTAAATTTGGTGCCTTTAGCGACCGGATTTGGATTATATTCACGAATCTATCCTCGTTTTTGGCATTTGGTTGATGATTTCAAAACAAAATTGGGGGGGTTTGTCTAAAATTTCATTAAGTGAATTTTTGAGTTTTGAGTATCGATTCAGAGTCAGATTTGAGTGAAACTAGTATGGTTGGATTTATAATTGAATGGGTTTGTTTCCTTTGGCATTATTTGATGTTCTTGAGTTGCTTTTGGCTAGTTTTGATCCGTTCGGAGGTCGGTACGCGCAAGATGACATTTTTGGAGCAATCGTGTGGCTTGCTCGATATTGGATTTGAACCTCTGAATATACATGTTATATGTTGGTGTTGTGGGGATGCACATGCTAGGTGACGGGCGTGTGGGCGTACACCGTGTGAATTTCGGCTCGGTTGTATCTGTGGTATGGTGTAGTTACCTAATCTTGTTTTTATCCATGAGGTCTCTACGTGCTAGAGTGATTGAGCTGTGATTCATGTTAGAAATCATGTTTAGGCTATATACGTATTATGTGCGGACCCATTGAGGTCATATCTGCTGTTGAGTTATTTGTTTAAATTGCAGTTACATACTCAGCCATACTTATTCATTTGCATATCATATCTCAGTGTCTGTTTCCATTTATTGATACATCATATAATCATTTTGGGCTGATTTTCATGACATTGTGAGCCCGAGATACTGGAGAGATTGATGACTGAGTGAGGCTGAGGGCTTGTTTGTGAGTGATATGATGGGATCGGATTGCACGCCGCAACATGTATTATTAATTCATGATGGGATCGGGATACACACCGCAACAAGTATTATTGATTCAAAACATGATTAGCATATTATAGCGCTTAGAATGAGTGACTGTGAGGATTGAGTGACTTGGAGGACTGAGTGAATTGATACTCTGAGAGTATACATATGGTTTTATCACTGTGTTGCTTTGCATTTGACATGCACACCTGAGATGACATGTATGCATCTCATACACATTGACATGTAGGCATAGAGATGTACTTTCCTTATGCCATCTGATAATGAAACATTTACCTGTCGAAAGTTTTGGAAAAATCACAGTTTTACAAACTTACTCATATTTTGGTGATTTCGGTAAAAGATTTGGGCTTTTCTGTTATGCTTGAAAAGCATGCCTATTTTCTGAAACTGTGAATGAGCTGAGCATTATATCTTTGAGTTATTACTTGTGCCGCTTTAGTTATATTGTTATGAGTTGTTCCTGGCTGTTGGTGTTTGACTCTGACCCTTGTCCAAGCTGGCCACTACTTTCAACCTAAGGTTAGGTCTGTTACTTATTTAGTACATGGGGCTGGTTGTACTCATACTACACTTTTGCACCTTGCGTGCAGATGTTGGATGTTGGTGTTGTTGTGTATGGCGGGAGCTAGATTTGATGATGTACCTGCGTTCCGGTCATAGCTGCCTCTTGATCTTGGTAGCTTTAGAATTTTTATGTGTTTATGTATATTTCAAACATATGATGTATTTGTTTCATATCAGCTTTGTAAACTCTAAGTCTTAGAAGTTCATGATTTGTACTACCAGTCCTTGGGAAATTCCTTGTATAAAAGTTCAATTATATTATCTTTATTTCTCTTAGTAAATCACTTTTGAATTAGATTGTTGCTAATTGGCTTACCTAGCAGGTTGGGTTATCTGCCATCACGATTAGTTGGATTTTGGGTCATGACACTAAGGTTGTAGTCATATAACCTATGTTAATTACATCATTGCGATTCATGGTTATATTGACTGTTTATATAATTGCCAATACATAATTTCATTCATTAAGGCCATACGTATCGGCCACTAGTTATTCATAACATCCATATAAGTCCATTGACTAAGGTTGTAGTCATATAACCTATGTTAATTACATCATTCGATTGACTATTTATACAATAGCCAAAATATAATTTCATTCATTAAGGTCATACGTATCGGCCATTAGTTATTCTCTGCAATAAAATTCTTGGCCAATATTTTACAATATTATTGTAGAATCTAAATATACTATATTTTATTGGTTAATCTTAATTATAATAAAAGGTAAAACATGATTAAATTTTAGGACTAAAATGAATTCCAGTTTTTTATTTATTTATAGGGAAAACATGATTAAAGTTTGACTAAAATGTCAAATAAATTTTTTGGAGGGAAACAAAGGGAAAATTAAAAATACGATTGAAGGGATATTAAAAGTTTTTGACTCTTTATATATATATATATATATATATATCTCCTAAACATAAGTTAACCTACATTTCCTACTCTACAAACAAAATGCATACTCTAAACATGAATGCTAACGGATGAATTGAAGATGATTTCTATCCATGGTTTACGATGAACGTGCCCAGATCATACATTAAGCACGGTGATCTGATAAATTCACTTTTTTTTGTTTTTTTAGTGTACATGATATGATTTTTTACCCTATCTTTCTATTATGATTGTGCAGTTTCTTCCAAAGAGTATCTGTGACTATCTTCCTCCTAGTTCGGTTAAAATAATACTTCGATGTAATGGGAAGGAGTGGACTGTGACAATAACAGGTGTTGTTCGAAGAAGACTCGTTAAGGGGTGGAAACAATTTGTTGTCGGCAACAATATGAAGAAAGGGAATGTTCTTCTTTTTGAACTTGTTGAGGCTACATCAAGGGCTGTAATATTCGCTGTTGAAGTGCAAGGAACATCTAATGCTTAGCTTTTTTGATTTTTTCATTAAGGTTATGTAGTGACTGTGTTCTACTCTTTTCATTAAAATATTTATGGATTAATATGATTTTCTTATAATATTATCTGTGATTTTTCCTTGTATTATTGTTATACTTATTTATATTAAGAAGGCTGGAAATATGTCTGTGATTTTTCCTTGTTATAGTTTTTTCATGTTTAAGGAAATTATTTTATACATTTAGTATAAGGAAAAAATGACTAAACTTAAACTAATGGGAAGAAGACTGGAAATTACAAGTCCCCCACTTCGTTTGGATATAATAGAACCCAGAACAAGACTGGGAAGCTTTAAAAAAAACTCTTGAAAATCGAAATTAATTTGGTCATAGAGAATTGGAAAAGTCAACATGAATAACAAATAATTATATTAATTAGTGATTTAAAGTTTTGGAGATCGAAATATTAAATACAATTCAACCACCTAGACTCTTTGGATGAAAACGAACTAATAAGGGAAAGAACAATTTCGGAAAAAATAATTGTAGCCAGGTTTCGAACCTTGGTAGCATATGTAAGGGAAAGAACTTAGAGAGTTGATCAACATGAGGGTTTATCGGCATTTCTAATTAGAATCAATATTACAAATACTTTAATAACTTTATTATTGAGTTGATAAAAAGAAAAAAAAGAATCCCGCTACTTGTTTCGAACTCAGGAAGCAAAGGTTAAGGGAAACACTTAGCAAATGCTTTCTTCATCGCAAAGGTTAAGTATTATGAACTTCAAGATAATTTTTTCATCGCTAATAACTTCTTAATCTTCATCGCTACATTAAGACCGTGCATCATTTTAGAGTTCAACACGACAAAATATTTGGCATCGAGCAAATGCTTTCTACATTATCTTTATTAGAACAATTTTATTTCTGGTATTGAAGTTAGAATACAACGTAACTAATCCAAAGCCATGGGGAGAGATACCAAAAATTATGCAGTAGCTAATATGCCATCAATAAGGCATAAACGTTAGAGAATTCATTTTGATTGAACTGTTAAAACAAACTAAGCAATGCATAAGTTTCATAAATCATTAAACAACAATGTTTATGCAAAACAAGCAAAAATTTATTCAAAAATAAAAAGTCATGGACCAAATAAAACAACAATAAAATTAGACCTATTGAAAACTCCAAGTTTCAACAATATTCTTTATCAAATATTATAGTTCCAAGTCAGGTTCGACATTAAGATCAAACAAGCTTGATTGCAATTGTGTAGCGTCAATTTGCTGCAATTAAAATCAAACAAATACTATAAGAAAAAATGATATGTTTAAGTAATAAATCAAATGTAGTTGCAAAATTATACCTCATTCCCACCTAAGGAACCATCATGCTCAATATAACGGTCCGACCGGTCGTTTTGATCTCCAGCGGGTCATTCGGTGGTTTGAGGCCTTGAGTAGTTTTACTTCAGGTATTATGACTTGTGCGCATGGTCGGAATTGAATTTCAGGAAGTTCGGAGTTGATTTGGAAAGAAAATTTTAATTTCGGAAGTTTTAAGTTAGAAGAATTAACTATGGTTTATTTTTGAGTAAACGAACTCGGAATCGAGATTCGAAGGTTCCAACATATTCGTACGATGATTTTGGACTTGGACGTATGTCCGAATCAGGTTTTGGATGACCCGGGAGAATTTCGGCGCCTATTGTGGAAGGTTGGCATTTTGGAAGAATTTCATAAATTTGGATTGAAGTGAACTTCAATGTTATTGATGTCCGTTTGGGATTCCAAGATTGAGAATAGCTCCGTAAGGTGATTCAGGTATTGGGAGCGCATCCGCATGTGGATTCGGAGGTTCGTAGGTCATTTTGAGGTCATTTGGCGAAAGTTAGAAATTCGAAGGTTTTGAAAAGTTTGACCGGGAGTGAACTTTTTAGATATCGGTCCGAAAGTTGGAGTAGGTCCGTAATGTCGAATGTGTCTTGTGTGCAAAATTGAGGTCAATCGGACGTGATTTGATAGGTTTCGGCATTGATTGTAGAAGTTTGAAGTTTCAAAGTTCATTAAGTTTGAATTAAGTTCAAAGTTCATTAAGTTTCAAAGTTCATTAAGTTTCAAGAATTGACTAAGTTCATAATGTGTTTTGGGACGTGTTGGTATATTTGGTTGAGGTCCCGAGGGCCTCGGTGGATTTCGGATGGTTAACGGATCGAGTTTGGACTTGGAAGAAATGTTGAGACTGCTGTCTTCTGGTGTAACCGCACCTGCGAGGTTAGAACCGTAAGTGCGGAGCCGCAGAAGCGGCCATGAGGGTCGCAGAAGCGGAGGCTGGCCAAAAAGCCCTGGGCCGCAAAAGCGGGCATAAACACGCAGGTGCGCGAGCGCAGAAGCGCTTGGTGACCGCATATGCATTGCATGGGGCGCAGATGCGGGTATTGTTGGGCCGAGCTAGAGCCGCACCTGCGATGGAATTTTTGCAGGTGCGGAGCCGCAGAAGCGGCTATTTGACCGCAGGTGCGAAGGTAGGGCTGGGCAGAATATTTTTAAAGCGGGGTTTCGGTACATTTCACCCATTTTTCATTTGGTTGGGCGATTTTTGGAGCTCTTGGAAGGGAGATTTTCGTCATCTATGTCAAGGTAAATGATTCCCACCTATTGCAAGTTAAATACTTGGATTATATAAGGATTTAGAGTTAAAAATTTGTGGAAATTTGGGATTTTGAAGAAAAACCTAGAAATTGGTATTTCTGGATTTTGACCACGAAATTGGACATGGAATTTGAAATAAATTATATATTTGAGTTCGTGGTGTTATGGGTAAAGTTTATCTTCGAAAATTTTCAAAATCCGGGCACGTGGGCCCGAGGGTGTTGTTTATCGACTTTTCAAGCGGAGTTGGAAATTGTCGTAAATTGAATTATGTCACAACCCAAAATCCAACTAGTCATGATGGCACCTAACCCAACCCGCTAGGTAAACCAATTACCAACTATCCAATTTTAATGAAATTAATAAGGCAATTAATTAAAAGAAAATACCTAAAACCAATACATTTCCCTAAGAACTGGTAGTACAAATTATGATCTTCTAAGAATAAAGTTTACAAAGCTGGTATGAAGTAAATACATCATCTATTTGAAAAGTACATAAATAGAGTTTTATGAATCCAAGGCAATCATGAACAAGAGGCAGCTACAACCAGAATGCATGTACATCTTCAGATCCAGCTCCCAACGAATACAGCAACATCAGCAGCCAACATCTGCATGCAAGGTACAGAAGTGTAGTATGAGTACAACCGACCCCATGTACTCAATAAGTAACAAACCTAACCTTAGGTTGAAAGTAGTGACGAGCTTGTACCGGGTCGGGTCCCAATTTCAATAACCAACAATAGTTCATAACAACTTAAACAAGTAATACCAGAAGTAACTCAACAATCAAATGCTCAGCAAGAACACGATTTCTGAAAATAGTTCTGCCTTTCAAGTACATCAATGAAAACCCAAATCGTTTACCGGAGTTGCCAAAAATATGAATAAGTTTGAAAATAATAATTTTCCCAAAATCCTTTCAATAATAAATAAGATGTTTCATTTTTCTTTTGAGATAACCAGTGTAAAACAAATGTATCACTATGTCTATCTGCCAACATGTGTGAGAAATCATGAATGACGTAATATCATACAACATGAGGAAAAATACATCTCTATACTTGCATGTCATGTGTGCATGTCAATGCAATGTATCTCAGAGATTAACTCACATGCATACTCTCAAAGTATCAATTCACTCAGTCCTCCCCATCACTCAGTCCTCACAGTCACTTAATCCTCCCAATCGCTCGGCACTCGCACTCAGTAGGTACCTGCGCTCACTGGGTGTGTGTACAAACTCCGAAGGGGCTCCATCAGCCCAAGCGCTATAATCTGTACGGACAACTCACGTGTTGCACAAACAACTCACGTGCTATAGTATCAATATCTTTATCCGCACAGACAACTCACGTGCTATAATAAGCTAATCTGGCCTACTGCGGCGTGCAACCCGATCCCATAATAATAAAGTATATAAAGCCAATATGGCATGCTGCGACGTGCAGCCCGATCCCATAATTATCCTCACGATCAGACCCTCGGCCTCACTCATTCATCAATCTCTCCAGTCTCTCTCTCATGGGCCCACGATGTCATGAAAATAGCCCGAAAATGATGATATGATGTATCAATAAATAACAACAGAGACTGAGATATAATATGTAATGACATGAATATGACTAAGTATAAATTTTCAATTTAAAACAAATAATTCATAGAAATATGACCGTTGTGGGTCCCAATAATACTAGCGCATAGCCTCAACATGATTTTTAATATGATTCTCAGCTCAATTTCTTTAGCACATAAAACTATATAGAAAATGCCAAGATTATTTGACTACAAAATTCCACGGAAACAATTATGTCACAATTTCCATTGTGCACGCCCACACGCCCATCACCTAGCATGTGCAACACCTCCCAACAATTCACATAATACATATATTCAGGGTTCATACCCTCAGCTCCAAGAGTAGAAGAGTTACTTACCTCAACCTTCAAGCTCCGAAAATACTACAATGCTCCAATTGATTAAATTGTCCAAATATCACCCACAATTCAATACCTACCATTAAATATCCCAACTACATCAAAATAAATACGAAAAGATTCATAAATATCCATTTAGGCTTCATAATTCGGCAATAAGCCTTCAACCATCCCAAATTATCCAATAGGCTCATCCATTAGCCTATTCAATTCCATTCTTATCATTTAATACTCATTTGGAGTCATTAATAATACTATGTTAATTACCCAACATCATTAAGTCACTATTCATTGTCTTCTCCAACAAAATCCTATGTTCAAGAACACCCATTTCAAGAACTAGTGTTGTATCTTGTCAAAATGGTGATTCCCTATTCAATTCGTTCATCAATTAAGTTATCAAGTCTATTGGAATCATTAGAAACTCACAACAATTCCTTTTATATCAATTCATCACTATTCATCTTCTTCTTTGCCCAAAATATCATTTTCAAGACCTTCCTTTAGGGTTCATACAATATCCAATTATAACTTCAAATAAAACTCATAAACATACTACGCATACTCCAATATGACATATATATGAAGCTCAAGTGAAGGGATTACCTGTTGGTGGAAGAATCTAACTTTTTGTCTTTTTGGTGCTCTTGAAGATTCAACCCATTTCCTATGGATTTGATCAATAATATTGTAAGTATTATCACTAAATGATGTTATATAATCATCCTTGTACCAAAATAACTTACCTTGAAGTGTATCCATGGTGGAAGAGCTCGTCCTTCTCTCTAGAAATCCATTCCAAGATAAAGAACTAACTCATTCTCTCTCTAAACTCACGTTTTTCAGCTCTTTAAAATGACCCTTGAAGCTACTGGATTTGCCTACGCAATGGTGCGTACTGTCACGGAACTGTTTTCTGAGGGTTCTGTGAGGACAGCGAAGTTAGCTTAACTGCTACTTAGCTTCAGTCCTAAACAATAAACAACATAATTATGCTGAAGTGATGGCAATCACACGAAACAAGCAAGAAAGCTTATGAAAGAAAGACCAAGATTTGGGAGGCAAGTGCCCTTTTCTGTTGTATTATCAAATATCTATTGATTACAAAGAATGAGTCTAAAGCCTATTTATAGAAATCAAAATGGCTATACAAATGGGGGTGGTTGGCAGGGCTGGTAAGGCTGTCCAGCAGCCTGGTGCATTCCATCTTGGAAAGCTGCCTGGTGCATTCCAGCATGGCAAAGCTGGAAAGGCAGCCTAGAGAGACCCTGCTGTCAGCCATGGCCCAGAATGTCAAAGATGCCCTCCCACTTTCGGCTGCTTGTCCCTTGGTCTGCTGACTTTCTACCAAAGGTGCCTTTTGATGGCATCTCATGACTTTTATGAGGCCCCAAGTGTTTTCCCACTGATGACTGCCCGAGATTTGAGCTTGGGTAAGACTCGTCATCGCTGGAATTGCAAAAATTTAATAGGTGTGATGGCGGGGCGGTACACTCTCCCCTACTTGAAATGGCGACGACCCCGGCGCCGCACAACTAAAGATAATTGTGGAATTGTGGACCTGTTCTTTGAACTACCACAAATCTTCGTACTTCTCCCATAATTCATCCTCTGGCGAAGTTCCTTTCCAGTGAACAAGGAACTGTGCGCTCGAATTGCCCTATCCTTTCCCACGGACTAACTGATGATCTATGATGGCCTCCACTTGCTTGTCTGTTGTTGGTGGAGTAATAAAAACTTGACTTCGGCTGGACTGCGCCCTATCCTTGTCTTTCATGTCTTCGAAATATGGTTTCAGTTGGCTAGCTTGGAAGACAGAGTAGATTTTCAGATGACGTGACAGGTCCAATCGGTAAAAGATTATACCCACTTTGGCAACGATCTCGAACGGGCCTTCGTATCGGCGAATCAGGCTATGATTGATGCCTCGCAGTGATTTGAACTACCGTGGAATTAATTTCACCATGACCTTGTCTCCAATCCTATAGTTGACTGGACGATGCTTCCGGTCCGCAAATTTCTTCATTTTACGGGCCACCTTGTCAAGATACGACCTGGCTAGATCGGCTTGTTCCTCCCAAAATTTGGCCATGTGATAAGTTCCCGGATTCTTCAATCCGACGTTGACGGACAATGATTAAGGAGTGTTGGGTTGTTGCCCAGTTGCAAGCTCAAAGGGACTCTTTCCGGTCGCTTCGTTGTGTTGCTAATTGTAAGAGAACTGGGCTATATCCAGTAGCTTGGCCCAGTCTCTTTGATTGGCACTTACATAATGCCTCAGATAGCACTCGAGGAGGGCATTAATCCTTTCCGTCTTTCCATTGGTTTGCGGATGGAAACTTATTGAGAAGTGCAGTTCAGTTCCCAACAAGCTGAATAATTCCTTCCAAAATGCGCTGGTAAATTGAGGGTCTCGATCGCTAATGATGTGCTTAGGCACACCCCAATATTTTATGATGTCCCTCAAGAATATACGTGTTGCCTCTTTAGCTTTGCAACCGGCTCTGGTGGCCGAAAAGGCTGCATACTTGGTGAATCTGTCGACAACCACCATGATGGTGTCGAATCCTTCTGAATTTGGCAGAGACGTAATGAAGTCCATGGTGATGTTATCCCATGGCTTCTCTGTAACAGGCAGCGGCTCAAGTAAACCCCCAGGGAGTTTGGATTCCACCTTGTCTTATTGACAAACAAGACAAGTACGCATGTATACCTCGATGTCGTCCCGCATCCAAGGCCAGTAGTAAGAAGACTCGATCAGGGCCAAAGTGCATTTTTGCCCTGGATGACCTGACCAGGCAGTGTCATGACCCTCTTTCAGCAGTGTATGTTTGAGATTTGCCCACTTGGGTACATACACTCTTTTTCCAGTGGTGTATAGGAGACCGTCTTCCTCCCAAAATCTTTGGGTCTTGCCTTGACTTGCCAAGGTAAGAAGTTGCTTCGCTACTGGGTCATGTTGCATGACCTCTTTGATGGTCTCGATAATTCGACTGCTTGATGAGCTAACAATGGTTGCTAGTACAGTTTTGCAACTTAAAGCGTCGGCTACCACATTAGCTTTCCCTGGTTTGTACTCCAGGGTGTATCAAACCCGGCCAGGAAATCTTGCCACGGGCCTGCTTGGCAGATAGCTTCTTCTAGGTCTGGAAGTAGCTTGTTGCGATGTTGTCAGTCTTGACAACAAAATGAGCCCTAGCAAGTAGTGACGCCATGTCCTTAGGCAGTGGACTACAACCATCATTTCCTTTTCCCGGACAGTGTAACGCCTCTCGGCGTCATTCAACTTTCGACTCTCAAAGGCTATAGGATGTCCCTCTTGCATCAGTACGCCTCCTATAGCAAAGTCAGACGTACCGGTCTGAACTTCAAAAACTTTAGAGAAATCAGGCAGTGCCAATACAGGTTCCTTGGTGATTGCTGCCTTGAGTTTCACAAATGCCTCCTGGCATATGTCACTCCAATTCCACTCCATGTCCTTCTTCAGCAAATCGGTGAGTGGGGATTCAATAGCCGAGTAACCGAAGATGAATCTCCGATAATAGTTGGCTAAGCCTAGGAAGGACCGAAGTTCTGGTACCTTCGTTGGAGCTTCCCAGTCCTGGATAGCTTCCACCTTGTCCCTATCCATCCGAATTTCCCCATGGCTGATTGTATGCCTGAGGAATTGTACTATGGGCTGTGCGAAGCTGCATTTTTCACGTTTCACGCACAGATCATTCTCTCTTAGTACCTTGAATACCTTGCGAAGGTGCTCTGCATGGTCATCCAGGTTGTTGATGTAAACCACATTGTCATCTAAATAGATGACAACAAACTGATCCAAAAAGGGATGGAACAATTTGTTCATCAATGTGCAGAATGTTGCAGGAGCGTTGGTCAATAAAAATGGCATGACTAACCACTCAAAAGCCCCATAGCATGTAATGCAAGTTGGTTTAGGCTCATCTCCGTCGGCAATCCGCACCTGATAGTAGCCTTTCCTAAGGTCTATCTTGGTGAATACCTTGGCCTGCCCCAAGTGGTCAAATAAATCAGCAATCAGAAGGATGGGGTGCTTGTTTTTCACAGTGACCTTGTTAAGGGCCCTATATCAATACATAAGCGCATGGTACCCTCCTTCTTCTTCTGAAATAAAACAGGAGCTCCGTAAGGTGCCTTGGATGGACGAATGTGGCCAGCCTCTAGCAACTCCTTGAGTTGCTTCCTCAATTCCTCTAATTCCGGGGGCGCCATGCGATAAGGCGACATGGTAGGGGGCTTTGCCCCTGGAACAAGCTCGATCTAATGATCAACTTCCCTTCGTGGTAGAAACTGTTTGGGAAGTTATTCTGGTATCACGTTCTTATTATCTTCAAGGACTTGCTCAATGCAGGGAGGCAATGCTACTGCCTCAAGGGAATTCTCAATGATTCCCGTCAAGGTTGCAAGAAATGTTGGTTCCCGTTTCTTGAACCCTTTCACAAGTTGCATCGCGGACAGATGCATTCCATTTTGTGGTACCCGAACAAGGGGCACAATGCACGAGCCTTCGGGATTGCTTATGTGAAGCTGGTTGATACGCGAAGTGATAAGTGCGTTGATCTCGTACCAAAAATCCAATCCCAGTATGATGTCAAAGACGTACATGGGGGCAACGGTGAAGTCCGTCAATCCCTGCCAGCCTCCTAAAACAATGTGCACATTAGGAGAAAAGCCATGAATGGTAGTGGGAAGGGCATTGACGGTCTTCATCAGCATGTCGCTGGATACAAAGACAAGTCCAAGATCCCTAGCTTGTTCCTCTGTCACAAAATTATGTGTCGCACCTGTGTCTACCATGATGCGCACGTCTTTGCCGTTTAACTTGGCATTGACAAATAATGATTCATGGGGCCTCACACGAGGCAGTTGTGCGGAAACAGCAGTAAGGGTCATGTGGTTTATCAAGGCCATATGATTGAACAAGCCTACAACCTTGTTCTTCCCTTGTCCCGCACCATCAGCTTGTGCACCACACTCCTCGGGTTGCTTGCCGGTAGGCGCAGCAATTTGTCCTTGCTACTGGTGGACTATAATGATTGCTCCTAGTTTGTTCAGTGTAGGGCAAAATCGAGCAGCATGAGAAGGGTCTCCCCAAAGGTAGCAAACATCCCGTTGGGCATCCTGTTGAGCACCTCCTTTCCTCTTCTCATCATAATTCTTGTGGTAGTGAGAAGAGTGGTTGTGGTTGCCTTTGTTATCGTTGTTCCAGTTGGGAACAAACTTGCATTTGCCTCGGTGGGTGTCCGTCTTTGGAGCAGCAACAACTTGGCTCCGGTTGTTATTTCCCTTAGATGTTCAGGTCCAGAAATCTGACAATGATTGGCTATTACAATAGCCTCATCGACGATGTCGATCTGTCGCCTTTGCAATTCTTGTTTGGCCCAATTCTGCAGGCCATCCAAGAAACTGAACAATAGATACTCACTAGTCAAGTTGGGGATCTGAAGGGTGAGTGTGGTGAACTTCTTCACGTACTCACGGATGGAGTATGTTTTCCTGAGCTCCCTTAACTTTCGGTGAGCCTCGTGCACAATGTTTTGAGGGTAAAACTGCCATTTTAGCTCCTCTTTGAACTGCTTCCATGTGTCAATGGAGCACGTTCCTTTCTCCATATATGCCTTCTTCCAGCGCCACCAAAGTATGGCGGTTTCATTCAAATACATGGCTACCGTTTGAATCTTGGCAGCATTATTGGTTATGCTCATATGTTCGAAATAAGCATCTAATTGCCACAAGAAGTTTTCCACGTCTTGATCACTTCTTTTACCCCAAAAATCTTTGGGTTTAGGAGCCTCAATACGTGTTTCTCGGACAGTGACGGGACCTCACCCGTTGGCTCCTGCTGTCTCCTCTAGACGCAGTTTTAAAGTTTCAACTTCTGCCTGTAAGGCAGACAAAGCTTCAGTGAGCTTGAGTACAAGGTTGTTTAGCCCTTCGTATTGCTCTTGAACGTCCCCTTTGACTTCGCCAAGTCCATGAAGGGCAATTGACTCAAGGGAATAGATATTATTTTCGGTGGCAGCAATACGATGGTGAAAGGCCGTCATACCCTTTTCTACCATGTCAACTCTCTCATCGAGTGTTCTGGTTTCGGAAATTTTTGGTTCCATGTAGGGTAACAACTCGCTATCGGGTGGAGATGCGTCTCTGGCCCTACTTTTAATAAATTCGCACCCCATTCCATATGATTATACACACCCATAGACTACTACAAGTTATTTATATCCCCAACTCGAAATCATAATTCACCATTTCAAATATTCATGAAGCCTTGACTTTTTTTTTTCTTTTGCAATTACACTTAGTAGTACCTACTATCTTGACAATAGAAGAAATATTGTTATGCTCATCAAGGATTTATTTGCCCCTTCTCGTACCAAATTATCATAGCACTTCTAGCCGCAACTCATGTTGCCAAGTATCATCCTTTTATGTCGTTACAACAACAATAAATTTAGCATATCCCTTTTCGTGCCTATTTTACTTTAAGAAATATTTTTCTCGCATCTTTCCCTTCAGTCCATGCTCAATTACATTTCTAGTAAATACAACTGCCTCAGGCTATACCCGTATAACTTTCCATAACATACACTATTTTCATAATGCTAGATGTAAGAACGTGCAATCTATCTCCATGTCCTCATCATAACATAAATTTTTGTGATTATAGTTAATATCATACCTTCACGTCATCATGCCTCGTTCAATTAATATTACCTCTTTGGTTTCCCATTATTCAATGGATTCTACACATGGGTACTCAATCACCTTCATATCTCGAGGTATCTTTAATCTCGTTGCAGTAGATAACATGCTAGGATTCGTGTGGCATCACTACATAGCCTTGGATCACTTGTAACTCA
Organism: Nicotiana tomentosiformis; assembly: GCF_000390325.3. Classification (NCBI taxonomy): domain Eukaryota; kingdom Viridiplantae; phylum Streptophyta; class Magnoliopsida; order Solanales; family Solanaceae; genus Nicotiana; species Nicotiana tomentosiformis. The sequence continues at coordinate 194,594,361 of NC_090813.1, read as the reverse complement.
TCAACTTCACACGTGTACCATTATCGCTTGCACGCTCTTGAGTTTTAAACTACATATGCAATATTCATAATCTGTGCGCACTACATACTTTGAAATAACAACTCACTCATCCTATGATTTTCATATACTCATAAAGCACAATATAACCCGTATTTAGGAATTTCAGTACTCGAGTCATCCTCGATGTCAACCTCCGCAAGCCATAACTAATCCACAAGTATGCCTCAGACCAAAACTAATATTTAACATATAACCATGAAATTGAATTATCAATAGCAGGCTCCCTCACTTGGCTCAAATCCATAGATTAAAATACTCGATAACTCACAATACCCATACTCTATTACTTCCATAATACCGCAGTCAGTTCAACAAAAATTCTTCTCATGCTCATGCAACACCAACCATAAAAATACCTCAATCATCCACTAAGCTCGCATTCATTCTCTTGACACTCAAGTCAACTTTATCAACCAGATTCAAATTCAAATCTCAACACCTATGCCCCGCTGGCAGAAAAGAAACTCTCCACTCAACATTATAAGGAACACACCTACGTAGATTACTCCGCAGCGGGTAACCCACATGCTTAGCCTTAAATTGGCATCTTGTTATACCCTTTTGCAGTCACAATTACTATGCAATCACTTAATCTTTCTGAGTCCAAACTCATTAACAAGACATGAGAATTTAATTTGTCCCAAAATTTAACAACGTGAAAGATCCTTCAAAATATTCATATTCGAGACCGTATGTCACATCAAAATGAAAATCAAGCACCCAATGACTTTTTTTTTTACATTTCAAGAAAACACTTCTCATCACATTCAAATAGTCTTGACATATTCCGCAGTCACATCACACTCATCACAAAGCCATTCCACCTCTCATCGAGCCATAAATTCCACTCGTATGGACATTACCAGACATATGAGTCCAAATGTACAAGTTACAACTGAAGATACCGAGCTTAAACTGCAGTCTAATCCTGGCCTCAAGTCCTCCAAACTGGCCCATCACCAAAACACAGAATACTTATTTTGAACCTCATTCATGGAACCATAAGCTGGCGATTAACAACTGATACCGAGCGCTCACATGCGCACGAATGCGTGGAAGGAATTCAAAGAGTTATGTTTCAAGCTGAATCAATTTCGCACGATAAGGAAAGAAATATGGGAAATTATCCTAAATTCCCTGTAGCCTCTCGAAGATAGGTATGTACGTCATCACACCGATCCGCAAGACTCTACTAGACACTTTCTCATGACTTATAGAACCTATGAACCTAGGGCTCTGATACCAATTTGTCACGACCCAAAATCCAACTAGTCGTGATGGCACCTAACCCAACCCGCTAGGTAAACCAATTACCAACTATCCAATTCCAATGAAATTAATAAGGCAATTAATTAAAAGAAAATATCTAAAACCAATACATTTCCCTAAGAACTGGTAGTACAAATCATGAGCTTCTAAGAATAGAGTTTACAAAAGCTGGTATGAAGTAAATACATCATCTATTTGAAAAATACATAAACAGAGTTTTATGAATCTAAGGCTACCATGAACAAGAGGCAGCTACAATCGGAACGCAGGTAGATCTTCAGATCCAGCTCCCAACAAACACAACAACATCAGCAGCCAACATTTGCACGCAAGGTGCAGAAGTGTAGTATGAGTACAGCCGACCCCATGTACTCAATAAGTAACAAACCTAACCTTATGTTAAAAGTTATGACGAACTTGTACCAGGCCGGGTCCCAATTTCAATAACCAATAATAGTTCATAACAACTTAAACAAGTAATACCAGAAGTAACTCAACAATCAAACGCTCAGCAAAAACATGATTTCTGAAAATAGTTCTACCTTTCAAGTACATCATTGAAAACCCAAATCGTTTACCGGAGTTGCCAAAAATATGAATAAGTTTGAAAATAATAAATTTCCCAAAATCCTTTCAATAATAAATAAGATGTTTCATTTTTATTTTCAGATAATGAGTGTAAAACAAATGCATCACTATGCCCATCTGCCAACATGTGTGAGAAATCATGAATGATGTAATATCGTACAGCATGAGGAAAAATACATCTCTATGCCTGTATGTCATGTATGCATGTCAATGCAATGTATCTCAGAGATGACCTCATATGCATACTCTTAGAGTATCAATTCACTCAGTCCTCCCCATCACTCAGTCATCATAGTCACTCACTCCTCACAATCACCCAATCCTCCCAATCGCTCGGCACTGGCACTCAGTAGGTACATGCGCTCACTGGGGGTGTGTACAGACTCCGAAGGGGTCCTTCAGCCCAAGCGCTATAATCTGCACGGACAACTCACATATTACACGGACAACTCACATGCTTTAGTATCAATATCTTTATCTGCACAGACAATTCACGTGCTATAATAAGCCAATCTGGCCTGCTGCGGCTTGCAGACCGATCCCATAATAATAAAGTATATAAATCCAATATGGCCTGCTGCGGTGTGCAGCCCAATCCCATAATTATCCTCACAATCAAGCTCTCTGCCTCACTCAGTCATCAATCTCTCCAGTCTCTCTCTCATGGGCTCACAATGTAATGAAAATAGCCCGAAAATGATGATATGATGTATCAATAAATAACAACAGAGACTGAGATATAATATGTAATGACATGAATATGACTGAGTATAAATTTTCAATTTAAAACAAATAATACACAGTAATATGACCTCTGTGGGTCCCAATAATACTTGCACATAGCCTCAACATGATTTTTAATATGACTCTCAACTCAATTTCTTTAGCACATAAAATTATATAAAAAATGCCAAGATTATTTGACTACAAAATTCCACGGAAACAATTATGTCACAATTTCCATGGTGCACGCCCACACACCCATCACCTAGCATGTGCGTCACCTCCCAACAATTCACATAATACATATATTCAGGGTTCATACCCTCAGCTCCAAGATTAGAAGAGTTACTTACCTCAACCTTCAAGCTCTGAAAATACTACAATGCTTCAATTGATTAATATGTCCAAATATCACCCTCAATTCAATACCTACCATTACATATCCCAATTACATCAAAATAAATACGAAAAGATTCATAAATATCCATTTAGGCTTCATAATTCGGCAATAAGCCTTCAACCATCCCAAATTATCCAATAGGCTCATCCATTAGCCTATTCAATTCCATTCTTATCATTTAATACTCATTTGGAGTCATTAATAATACTATGTTAATTACCCAACATCATTAAGTCACTATTCATTGTCTTCTCCAACAAAATCCTATGTTCAAGAACACCCATTTCAAGAACTAGTGTTGTATCTTGTCAAAATGGTGATTCCCTATTCAATTCGTTCATCAATTAAGTTATCAAGTCTATTGGAATCATTAGAAACTCACAACAATTCCTTTTATATCAATTCATCACTATTCATCTTCTTCTTTGCCCAAAATATCATTTTCAAGACCTTCCTTTAGGGTTCATACAATATCCAATTATAACTTCAAATAAAACTCATAAACATACTACGCATACTCCAATATGACATATATATGAAGCTCAAGTGAAGGGATTGCCTGTTGGTGGAAGAATCTAACTTTTTGTCTTTTTGGTGCTCTTGAAGATTCAACCCATTTCCTATGGATTTGATCAATAATATTGTAAGTATTATCACTAAATGATGTTATATAATCATCCTTGTACCAAAATAACTTACCTTGAAGTGTATCCATGGTGGAAGAGCTCGTCCTTCTCTCTAGAAATCCATTCCAAGATAAAGAACTAACTCATTCTCTCTCTAAACTCACGTTTTTCAGCTCTTTAAAATGACCCTTGAAGCTACTGGATTTGCCTACGCAATGGTGCATAGGCTACGCAAGACTCGCGTAGCTGTTCTGCCACCCTTTAGTAAAAATGTCACAACTTCTTGTAGGAATCTCCAAATGACAAACAGTTTGAAGAATTATAAACTAGACACATAGACCTTTCTTTTGACAGGTTATAAAATATTAATCTTCATATATTGAGAGTTATGCTTTTTTGAATTTAGGTCTTATGCGAACTAACTTGAAACTTTATCCCATCATATAATTTTTTCAGCTTGAGTTAGACTTAGGGCTCTTCTTAGACCATAAACAATTATTAATGCACCTCATACATATATTATCATGATCAACTGATATCATTCAAATTATGAGTCTTGTTCATACCCGAATTAATATAATTAGCACCCGCCAGTCTTCTTAATGATCTTAAAACTCTTCGAAAGTTTTCGGGGTGTTACAAATTATTATGAGTATTAGAGTATATATTTATGGATTTTCACCTTTATTGACTAGTTTTGGAGCGATGGGCATTGGTTTGAGTTGTTGGAAAGGCTTTGGAGTCGGTTATGGAATTTCAGAGCGAGGTAAGTCTCCTTTCTAATCTTGTAAGAGGGAATTAAGCCCATAGGTGAATCAAATTATTATGTGTTTCTATTTGTGTGGGCTACGTACGCACGAGGTGATGAGAGTCCGTGCATAGCTACTATTATGCTTATGTCCGGGTAGTCTAGGACCCATATCATGTTGTACTTGCGATGTTTTCCCCCTACTGGTTAATTTAATAGTTTAAAACATTAAGAAACTTGATAAAGGAATTGTAAAAAGGTTAAACTTCAGTTACTTGACCGTTAAATGAGACTTTGAAATTTTTGGAATATTTGCCCCTTAATAAATCTTGAATTGGTTGTTTAATGTGTTTCTCTTTTTTCTGGAGCGGGCCGAACGCCTCGGTAGCAGATAAATGCATCTATGGTTCGTGTCGTTCGACCATCGGCAATGCACACTTTAAATATTATGTTGGATCGGGCCGTACGAACTCGGCATAATTTGTGCTGATATATTTTTGGAATTGATAAAAATTGATATTACTTTCATTTGCCCGAGATACAAAAAAATATTAAATGACGAAAATAAATTTGGAAATTTATTATGAACAAAAGAATTGTTTACTTATTTCATGATATTGAGCTTACAGTCGTTCTACGTATTCTATGCTTAATTATATCATTGATATTTTATTAATAGCCTATAGTAAGTGTCAAAGTCGACCCCTCGTCACTACTTCTTCGAGGTTAGGCGGGATACTTACTGGGTACGCATTGATTTACGTACTCATACTACACTTGCTGTATATTTTTGTGCAGGTGCATATATGTCTAGTGGCCTTGTGGGCATAGAGGCGCGGTTATTGCGGGGAATTAGGTGAGCTGCATTCCACATTACTAGTCCGCAGCCAACAGAGTCTCCTTCAGAGTATTTATATTTCTCTTGTCTGAATTTGTATTCGGGACAGATGTTGTATTTTATTTTACATTCCTAGTTAAGGCTCATGCACTTGTGACACCGGGTTTGGGGTGATTTGGGTTGTCCTGTATTGAAATTGTTAAAAATATTATTATTTACTCTGTAAATTCAATATTTTACTATTTAATTGAAGGAAATATGATTTTAAAATATTAAAATGAGAACCAAATTAAGTATTTAGTTTTGGCTTGCCTGACAGCGGTGTCCGGCGCCATCACGACCTTTAATGGATTTTGGCTCGTGACAACATGGTATCAGAGCACTAGGTTCACTTAGGTCTCACGAGTCATGAGCAAGCCTAGGAAAGTCTTGCGGATCGGTACAGAGACGTCTGTACTTATCTTCGAGAGGCTACATGACTGTTAGGAGCACTTCCCTTCTTGATTCCTCATCGTGCGATTTGATTCCTTTGAGGTTTATGACTTCATTTCCTTCCTATTCAATCTTGTGCGACATGAACCGCTTGTTATAAATTGGGAATCGAGGAATTTTAATGGTACTACAGATATGGTGCATGATGTTTCTCCCTGCGTATTTGCTTTGGGCTATCGTCATCGCCTTGTGGAAGGTCATTTTGTCGTTTCCGCTCAGTATCAGTATTACCTAAGGTTTTAAAATTTGGCATTGATTGTTATGACAATTCATGCGGTGCTATCAGACAGTGTTTGAGTAATGGTAGGATACTTGTCTATGTGTAGGGGCAGTGAATGATTTGAAAGGAGGTTTTTCTCAATGCATGATTCAGAGGTTCAGTGTTTTATTACCAGCGGAGGAAAGGCAATCGGACTAAGAATGTTCAGGTTGGATTGATGGAGTAACGAGTGTGGTGTCGTCATCCTTGATTGAATGTGTTAGGTTCGCCGGTGTTATGGCCTTCTTCAAATCGCCTTTGGGCAGAGTAATGTGAATGGTGCCGGGGAAGCGGCTGTCAGATGTCGCAGTGGGCTGTGGTTCAAAATCGAATCGGTAATCCTAATGTTGGTGGATCAAGGAGGATGATATTCGGGGAGGTTTAAAGTTGGTAGCGATCGATTGGTTCAAGTTCTACAGAGATAGATTTTGATTTAAGGAAAAAACTGGGCAACGAAGGATGAGGAATGACATGTGGGAGGTGTCTTGTAGTAGTTAAGTTTTTAGAAGGCGAAGTGTGAGAAGTAGAAGTCGAGTAGTTGCTTAAAGGAGAGGGTTTGACCAAAGTGGGAGAGTGGTAGAGTATCAGATGGGTTCTGTGGTAGGATAGCTACACGCGTTGAGGAAAGTTTAGAGTGATTTGGAACTCATGGTGGACAGTGACTAAATCTACGAACTTAATTTGGAATATTGGCTGCTATACAGAGAAAGGTTAGATACGATGGAAATGAGTTGCATGATATGCAGAAGGATACAACATGACTTTGGATTGGAATGTATTGTCGCACCTTTAGTTGATGTCCATGGGGAGTGAACAAACTTGTACAGCTGATGAGTGAGCACGAGCTCAGGGTGGTTTATTGATTTCGTAGTAATTGTACTCGGTGCAGTGCTGTTGGAAGATGTCGGCAAGTAATTTCCACATGTGGGTTATCTCCTGTGAGCAGGTTAGTGGTCGTGTGGTGTTGATGAAGCCTCTACGAAGGATTTTATTGGCTATCCAGTAAGAGGTCGAATATGTGAATGTGGCTAGTGATTCAGAATGTTCATGAAATGTTTGACATAAGGATTTCGAGGAATTTAGCGGGTTGATTGTGCAAATATTGTGTCAAAGGGGGATAAGGAGTCTTGGTGGATTCCAGAGTTATGCAATGGTTGCTTCAAGCTAGTTATTAGCATATTAGTGGGTTATTACGAATAAAGAAAGAGAACATCAGTGGTGATTTGAGCCAAGGATTTGAGGAATGTGTGCTACAATTGGTCTTATCGATTCATGTTCAGGCTTTGGGAAGACTCGGAGTTTATGCTTTGTGTAGATGTGATGTACAAGGAAAGTGAGTCAGCCGAGATCTTCTTTGAGAAGGTGTTCATGTGCTAGCAGGGACTTGGAGTTTAATCATAATTTGGAATACATCAGAGCGGGTGACTCTAAACAATGGTTCTAGTGGGTTCAAAAATTGAAAGTGCGGTGACTAAGGATTTCGAGCCAATAGTACGGTTAAGTATTGAGCTTTTGCAGTGGATTATAAAAAGGGACTTGGAATGTTTTATGTTATCATTGGGTATGTGATACAGTATTGGAAGATGGGAGAAAATAACTTTGGATTCGTAAAGGAAATATCAGAATGGGTGTACTAGTTGAAGATGCGAATGTGCGCACAAGGAGGGTATGAGACGGTTTATGGGTTTTGATACAAACGTGGTCTCGTGAAATAAGGTCACTCAGGATGAGTGCGAATTTGGGTTCATGATGTTTTGAATGGAGCTATTATTATTTCTAGGGCAAGTCCTGAGTAAATTAGAAGAAGTGGCTCGGTTGGTAATGGTTGAATCAGCACGGTTATGGCAGTGACTAGTTTCTCCAGTGTGAAGTTGTACATGTGGTTTGTGGTTGTACACTTGGGCTTGAGCGCCACCACAACTTGGTTGATTTGGGAGGTATTCGACTCGTATGGCTTTGATGTGTAAAGGGATTTCCGGAAGAGTTATGGCAGTTTAAATCACGGCATGAGGTTGTATTTTTTGTTGTTTGGGAATTTAGTTGTGTATTGCATTGGTTATTCTTAAATGAGCTAAGTAAATGTTTCTATATGATGAAGTGTTTATTCTATTAGTGGATCAAGGGTTATTATGGAATTCTGGTACTCTCACGTATTGGCATGTTAGGTGCAGTGAGCGGCATGGGAAATTGGAAGTTGAGGATCAAGGTTGCGGTTCGGTGTTGACAAGAATGTCACTAGCTCGGATGATCAGGGAAGAATTCAGATGTTTAGAGTAAACTGGTATTGTCTTTAGTGTCACCTGAGATCGGTGTCCTGTGTAAGAGGCTTTGTGTACTGATTTGCGGCTTCTTTATTTGCTTTACAACATTAGTGTGGCCGGTGGCATGGATGTATAGACTTGTTACCTGGTGCGGAAAGTCGTGGGAGCATATCCTACGGGAAGATTGTATAAGTGTGACATGTAGTCACTTGATTGATTAAAGATTTGAAACCAATTATGGAGATTTGGTATTATCGCTAATGTGAGAGTTTAGGCCTGAAAGGCGCTCTATTCAGTTGGTTGTGAATTGTGGAAGTTTGTTCCAGATTTGGCGGTTGTTCTTGTGTGTCATGGGAAAAAGGGTTGTTGTGGATCCTTGAAAGGTTATTAGCCCAGTGCGGTACGATCAGAATCGACTTGAGGTCTATGGATGGATCTAAATATGAATATGGGCTTTATATCAGGCCGGATGTGTTCATTTCAGTATAGCGTTGTTTTCGGAGGGGTCTTCAGGCCTTGGATGTTATTTCTGTTGTCGGCCCTTCCGTGTAGTCTCTATTGTGCCATGTGGGTTGTGAGGCGGTTTGATTATTCGTACTCGTATTGAGATCCTGTATAGTTTGTGGTGTTATATGAGCAGGATGGCTCTCGAGATGCAGGTCATTTATTGCACCTTAGTTGTGCTTGAGTTTTATAGCGTATGACGCTACCCGTCTCCCCAGGATTTGTATTATGCACTTGGCGTGCTTATGGTTGTGTTACACCCCGTAAGTTTAACAACCTTGATACCGATATATATATATTTGATATGGATTTTGAGTGGAATATTTTTGTAGAGGAAAAAAAAATGTTTTGAAAAATATGATTTTATATAATTATTAATATTACTACTTTCGAATGTGTTTTAAATTATATACATAATATGCCCTCATACCGGTAGGGCATATAATTCATAAAAATAGGAATCAATTATTCCAAAATACATTAAACCCACTGTAATAAATAATAAAAATTACTTTTGGACTTATAGCCCTCAATGGTGTACAGAAATAAAATGACAGACACGGGCTCACACCTTCAAATCTCCCAACAGGGATAAATATATAAGTGGGTCACAAATTTATGAAGCTCACCCATAAGTGGAGCATAATAGGAGGACTCATCTCAATATTCCGAACCGAATCAAATTAAGGAAGATATCTTTTTATAATAAAAAAAATCAGGATCGTACCTGTAACGACACCATCTGGTGTATTGGCCTCAGCCAAATCATAGTAATTAAATCAACGGGTCGGGCCTCCACCTCTTAAGCGCCCAATAGCCACCTGACCTCCACCTCTAGCTGACTGTGCACGTGGAGTATTAACTGGAGTAAAGCTTGTAGCTTGAATGTTCTGATGAAATCCACCCCTCCCAAGTCTGGGACAATCTCTCATGATATGCCTAGTATCACCACACTCATAACAACTCCTCTGAGGTTGCGGCTGCTCGTACTGAGTCTGTACCGGATAACTGGAATAACCACTGTAAGAATCTCGTGTCGGTGGTGCACTATAAACTGGAGCACCCCGAGTAATCTGATGTGCGGACTGAGATAACCGACTGCTCGAGCCTCTGCTATAATGGGTCCTAGATGAAGAGTAAAATCCACTGAACCCTCTAGATCTTCGAGAACTTTCGGCCTCTTTAGACTCCCTTTTCTCACCTAAAACACCTCAATCTTCCTTGCAATCTCCACTACTTGTTGAAATGGAGTATCAGTTTGCAAATTCTCGAGCCATGCATATTTTAATATCATAATCGAGCCCCTCAATGAATCTACATACCAGCTCTCTGATTGTAGGAACCAAGATCGGTGCATGACGGGCTAACTCACTGAACCTGATAGCATATTCTGACACTGTCATAGTGCCCTGACGAAACCGTTCGAACTCTGTGCACCACGCATCTCAGAGAGTCTGGGGAACAAACTCTTTCAAGAATATTTTCGAAAATTGAGCCCAAGTTGGTGGTGTTGCATCGGCTGGTCTACCTTCTTCGTAGATTTGCCACCACTGATACGCTGTGCCTGAAAATTGAAATGTAGTAAAGACAACTCCGCTCACTTCCACAATACCCTTGGTGTGGAGAATACGGTGATAATTTTCTAGAAATTCTTGGGCATCCTCTATAGCAGTGCCACTTAAAGTAGGTGGATTATACCTCTTAAACCTTTCAAGCCTTTTTTGTTCTTCTTCTGATGTCTTGGGCCTGACCTCAGGCCGAACCGGAATAACAGGTTGTACCGGTACTATACCCGGAACCTGACCAACATGAACCTGCTGCTCTGGAGTTGTGATAGGAGTCTGAGCTACTCTCCCAATCTACGGAATATTTGGTGTAACATAGATCAATCCCGCCTGAGTTAATGTACCAAACATACTCAAGAATTATGCTAAAGTCTCCTGAAGTCCGGGGTAACAACAGGTGCTTCCGGTACCTGTCTCCCAACTGGAGCTACTGGTGGATACTCAACTGTTGTTCTAACAGGTGCTCTAGTCGCAGCACGTGCACTTCCTCGACCTCTACCTCGGCCCCGGCCTCTTGCAGTCCTAGCAGTATGTGCTGATGCCTGCTCAGCTAACCCAGTGGCACGTGTCCTCACCATCCGTGAGATAATAGAGATACAAAGGTTTAAATTCCAAATTCAACAAATTCCGCACGGCAGGAATGAAAGAAATGGAAATTTCATAACAGTTCTGTAGCCTCTCGAAGATAAGTACCGACATCTCCGTTCCGATCCACAAGACTCTACTAGACTCGTTCGTAACTCGTAGAACCTATGAACCTAGAGCTCTGATACCAACTTGTCATGACCCAAAATCCCACCACAGGCGTCGTGATGGCACCTAGTTTCTAAGACTAGGTAAGCCAATTTCCATTACATATTTTTTTGAATATGAATTAATTAGGTAATCAAAACTAACAGCGGAACAAATATGAATACACAATCTCCCAAGACTGGTAGTACTGAGTCACGAACTCTAACTGAATATATGGAATGATCACGAGGGCTGAATATACAATACTGTTTGATTAAAAATTAACAGTACAATGAAATGAAAAGACTCCAAGGGACTGCGACGACTAAGCAATTCTACCTTGAATCCTTACGATCCCGCTTTACTCTGCCCAAGTTTGCTATCTCCAATACCTAGCTCTGCACAAAAATGTGTAAAAGTGTAGTATGAGTACACCACGGTCGGTACCCAGTAAGTATCAAGACTAACCTCAATGGAGTAGAGATGAGGTACAGTCAAGGCACTCACTAGTCAAATAATTTGTGCAATATAGCATACAAAAATAATAGAAAATAAATAACTATAAGGGCAATACCAATCAACTAGTGATTTAAACAGCAAGGCAACATGAACATTATAAATATTACTCAAACAAATAATAAACACAGGTACAACCAATTAATCAAGTTTTTCAAAATATACATCTTTTATTTATAAGTTTTACAATGAAAGTCTCTAGAATATAATCCTCTTCAATAAATATATTTCAAATATACTTCCTTCAAATAAATATCTTTCCATTACAATTCTTTCAAATAAATATCTTCTGAATATAATTCTTTCAAATAAATATATTTCAAATATAATTCTTCAAGTAAATATCTTTCAAATATAATTCTTTTGAATAAAAGTCACCATGTGATGCCTCATTTAACTTTTCTGGCGTGAGAAATATATTCAACATATTACATCAAATGGCACGGCAATACCTTCGTGCACTTATCTCATTCTCACCCAATATATATACATACATATATATATATATATATATATATATATATATATATATATATATATATATAGAGAGAGAGAGAGAGATTAAATCAATTGGCACGGCAACACCCTTCGTGCATTTATATCTTTCTCACCGTACATACATATAACAGTACCAACTAAGTGGGAGAAGTGACAATAACAATAAAAAGAATAAAGTAGAGGCACACAGGAAGCAACAACGACTACAAGTTACATAGAAAACATAGGTACACAATAACATCTCAAGATAAATATATGAATGTATACACAACAAAACGATATCACAATACAATGTATGTCTCTCGTCCACTCCTGCACGGAAACACACTTCATGCCATGAGTATATGATGATATAAAAATAATTGCACGACATCACCATTCGTACTTTTACTCTCATCCTCACCTGATAATATAAATGAAACGACATGGCATCACCCTTCGTGCTTTTACTCTCATTCTCACCTAATAATATAAATGAAACAGCACGGCATCACCCTTCGTGCTTTTACTCTCATCCTCACCTGATAATATAAATGAAACGGCATGGCATCACCCTTCATGCTTTTACACTCTCAATAGCACGACATCACCCTTCGTGCTTTACACTCTCCCTCATGTGATAATATAATTCAATTGGTACAGCATCACCCTTCATGCTTTACACTCTTCCTCACCAAGCACATATATATCATTAACAAGCAAGGTAGGAAGCATAAATAATATCAAGGAGAGTGTTTAATTCACAACACAATACAATAATTCATATCATAATTTTCCACTGACCCCAATCAAGTTCCAAATATGTAGCAGAATCAATAAAGTTCTCAACAAATAGCCCAAGGTTCCACACAACGTATATAAAATCTCAAAACAATCAACAGAGGTGAAAAATACTCTGTATAGGGAAACGCCTTCATTAATCCAAATTCTTGATAATTATATTAACTCCTCAATTTAAACTTATTTAATAAACATTTGCAGATAAGGATTCCATCATGAATTTAATTCCAAGAAACATATCAAATCAACAAACACACGGAATTCACATAAAATCCAAATAACAATAACACCAAATTATTATATAAAATACAAACTTGACAAATAAGGAATGCGGCATGATAATTCAAGGATTTACTAATGCCAACAATTATCCAATTTAATTCATAAAGATGCCTAAAACTTTAAACTAATAAAATTTGCACACATAAGCCCGAGTACGTATTCGTCACCTCGCGTACACGGCTTCCAACCACACAATTTCTACATAAGACTCAATGCTTAAGGGGTAATTCCCCCAATCGAGGTTAGGCAAGATACTTACCTTTTTGAAGTTATGCCGATATTCCAAAATTGCCTTCTTGCTTGAATTGACCTTCGGACCGCTCAAATCTATCCAAATTAATTGCATAACTTCATTAAAATTCATCGGAAATAATTCTGAATAAAAATACATCGACTTAAAATTTTATTCCAAAAAGTCAACAAAACTCAACACAAGACCCGCCTCTCGGAACCCGATATAATTTTCATGAAATCCGAACACCCATTCCGTTACGAGTTCAACCATACAAATTTTATCGAATTTCAATAATAAATCGACCTCCAAATCTTAAATTTAAACCAAGAGGGTTTTCTAATTTTTTTATCCCAATTAACTAATTTAGTGATAAAACAACAATAGATTCATGTAATTTAACCAAAATCAAGTTAGGAATTCTTACCCCAACGATTTTCTTGAAAAACTCTCGAAACATAGCCTCACCCGAGCTTCCTTGGTCCAAAAATGGAAGAATGACATGAATTTGGACTTTATTCTGCTGCCCAGGGGTTTGTTCTTCGCATTCGCGAGAGCTAAAACATTCATTTGTTGTTCATCTCCCGATTCCTTATAGATTACGAGATATAAGCTTCTAAAGTCAGCCCTGTGCAACAGAGATTTCCAAACTCTTTCCGGATAGCCTATAGTGTATCCATCATAACGTTTTGTACACAACTTCAAATGAGAAATGGTTTACCTTTATGGAAACTAGACATAAAGGGCTACATTTTTTAATTTTGTATCATCTCCAAATTCCTTATTTATTGCGAGATACGAGCCTCTAAAGTCAGACGACGAGCAGCAAAATTTTCTTCTTCGCGAACGCGAGAACCTCTTCGCTAACGCGAAGAACAAAGTCCCAACAACAAAATCCTTCTTCGCGAACGCGAGAGGCTCCTCGTGAACGTGAAGAACAACACCAGAACCAGCAACCAACAATATCAAAACACCTAAACTTGGTCCGCAACCAGCCCAAAATACACCCGAGCCCCTCGGGACTCGTCCAATCACACCATCCAGTCCCATAACATAACACGGACCTGCTCGAGGCCTCAAATCACATCAAACAACATCAAAATGATGAATCACACCTCAAATCAAAATCTGTGAACTTTAAACTTTCAAATTCTATATCTTGTGCCAAAACACATCAAATCAATCCGGAATGACTTTAAATTTTGCACACAAGTCGTAATTGACATAACAAAGCTATTCAAATTTCCAAAATTGGATTCCGACCCCGATATCAAAAATTCAACCCCCTGGTCAAACTTTTGAAAAATTTGAATTTTGCCATTTCAAGCTTAAATTGGTTACAGACCTTAGATTCACAGTCCGGACACGCTCCTAAGTTCAAAATTACCCAACGGAGCTAACGAAATCGACAAAACTCAATTCCGGTGTCGTCTTCACATAGTTCCAATTACGGTCAAAATCCTAAGACTTAAGCTTACATTTTAGGGACTAAGTGTCCCAAATCACTCCGAATCATCCAGTAACTAAATTCAACCGCGTACGTAAGTCAATACACATAATACAAAGCTGCGCAGGGCCTTATGCCACCGAACGGGACTTAAATTCTCAAAACGACCGACCGGGTCGTTACAACCATGGATTTAAATTCTCCACATGCAATTTTAGAAGGACGAACACCACTTAAGTATAGATGAAACTTTGAAAATATATGCCAAATATAATACCTATGTATTGTATGTGGCATCACTTCAAAAATGGTTGTCTTAATGCTCCGACACTGGTCAGTTATGATAGCATCTGGATGAACATTTCCCATGGCCTCAAGCCTAGTTCTAAAAATCAATTTGTACCTATCGATATCTTCATGAGACATGAGAGCACATCCCAGTAAGATGGGTTGTCTATGGTGATTGATGCCAACAAATGTAGCACATGGCATATTATATCAATTCACAAGGTACGTCGTATCAAAACATATCGCATCACGGAATTTCTCATACGCCGCCTTACATTATGAATGCACCCATACCACATTAACAGCCTACCAATATTATCACATCTATTTAATAGAAGAACTCTCTATCCTTTACCTGCATTTCACGAAAAAAGTTGAGCAATTATTGTGCGTCCCCATCTTGCATTTCAAAATTCCTACTCTTTAAAATAAAATATCTACAATCATTTGGAGTGGAACCCAAATTTTGCGTTCCACCACGTTGAACCTCAGCAAGTCTAATATTCTTGTAGGATCTAATGCCAGATCGATTGTGAGCTACAATATGCCTCTTCAAAGAATCACAAATGGACCTATGTCTAGCCATTAGGCGCGATATGGAAGGGAGCAAATTATGATTGTGATCGTGAACGAACTTAGAGATGTGCCAACAACCAGAATCATCCAAAACAGCAGTGAGCCTAGCTTTACAATTGTTACTCTTGGTGGTAAACTTAGTTTTGCGAATCGTAGCCCTATCACAATAGTAAGTTATGTATCTGGCAGTTTCACCACCCTTATTGTTGGAATTTCTTTTGACGACGGAGAATCCTTTCAATCGTGCATGTTCTTTGTAGAATGCAAACAAAAAATTATTTTCTCTATATCGCATTCCATAGATTGGACCTACAATCACATCCTCTTCATTGAAATCATTCTCTATTTTCCGATCAACATCATATAACTCTAACTCATTTCCTAAAAACTGCTCCACATCATCGTTAGCTTCTCCATAATATTCTTTATCGGGTTCTTCTTCATCATCATCTAAGTACACATTATTGTTGAAAATGCTGTGAGAATCAACATCGACCCGTTCGTATTCATTCAACAAACTGTCATCTGATGTCATCCCTAAGATCTGTACAACTTGATCAAACCTATTATCTTGGTTCATATTCATGGTTGTTGTATTTGTGTTATGTTCATTGGATTCATATTTTCTTGCACATCCAAATTTTCTTAGGTTGAATCCATTTTTAGATAAGGAGGAAGTTTTCACTTCGACTTGGGTTGAAGAGGAGGAAGTATTGACACTACTAAATCTGGTGAATTCAAATTTTCTTCCTCCTACTAAATCATATACCGTATATTTTTTTAAATACAATAATTTGTTATACACATAAAATAAAATATGATGTAATGACTTTTCAGCTTCCTCCGTATGTAATAATGGATGATTTCACGCTGCTCAATGCTTGGGAATAGAAAGAAGCTCTCCATGTTTAATATTCTGTTTTGGAGGGAAAATTGTAGGGCCAAATAAGAACGAGGTCGTTGATGTAATTTTACCCGTGTGGCCACAGTCTGTCCACATTAGTGTGGCCGTTTAGAAGAATCCTTTTTCCTTTTCTTTTCCTTCGTCTTAACGTTTCATTTTAAAAAGTAAAATAATAATGTATTTCAAAATTAAAACTGAACTCTAATGAGTTTCCTTTAATCATAGCAAAATCATAATTAATTAGTTTGATTTAGTTCATAGGGAGCACAATACTTAAATAGTGGGCTTTAATTTGGTCGACTAAACGTTAATCAATTCAAGTTTTTGGTAATTGGGTAGGCCAGTTGAGAGAAGTAGTTTTCTTTTTCCAAACTAGAACTAATTTAAAATGTAATGGTAGTTTCTTTTCGTCAAAACAAAAGTACTTGTAACTAGATGAAACACATGAATTATAAGCATGGAGACTCCCTACTAACGACTCTTTAATTCTTTCAATTAATGACACATGGTTTGCAGCATATTAAACAATTCTACGTTGTTTTATTTTGATTCTTATCATTAAATGTATGCAGTCAGTTCATTCATACTCCATCTATTATAAATTATCTATCGTGTTTCTTTTTTACACGTCCCTTAATAAACACTAACCAGAAGGACGGTTTGACTATTATCCTTATTTATGTCATAAGGTATAGTCTATCTTCATTGAACAATTATTATTAAGGGTAAAATGCGAAAATATAATTTATTTTGGCTTGAACTTCTAAAATGACAAATAATTTGAGACAACTATTTTTAGAAAGTACGACAGATAATATGAGACGGGGAGAGTACAATGGTATCGCTGAATAAATAGTGATGATGAAAAGAGCAGAAATAAAATTTAAAATTAATAAGTTATAGAATAAATGAGAAAATACAATATGCTCTCATTTAAACGCTCCTCTCTTGCTTTAATTTGCAATACCTTTTAGTTTTACTTTTATTTATCTTCTTAATTAACCAAAAATATATATGATTGGATTCATCTCCCAACAAAATATGATATTTGTTTTCTTTTTGGATAATTGAAAAAATCATCGGAGGGTCAGTGACGCTCAAATCAGAATTTAGTGGATCATAAGCGCACTCCTTAACATTTCTCCACTTAAATATCGGACTTTTGTCTGGGTTCAATGTGCTCCTAAGGCGCACATCTCGTGCTATGTTCTTACATGTTAGATCAAAACATTGAGGGGTCATTTGGTTCGTGGAAAGAGTTATATATAATGTGATTATAATCCAGGGATTAATCCATGGAATATTTAGTACTAGAGTTTTGTTTGGTTGGTTGGTTTAAAAATGTGATATACGATATATAATCTCAAACTTGTGCTTGGTTTGAAACTAAATAAACTTGAAGAAATATTTTGTTTTCATTTTTAACCCTGGTGGCCCAAGTTTCGTCACGACTCGAAGGGCAAGGGGCCTCCGAACCAGAGGGAGACGATGCCGATCTTCATCAAGTTAGGGAAGTCGAGGAGGAGGTAGAGACCGAAGCTTCCCGGGATGTGGGCAATGCACCGAAGGAAGCACTTGGTGTGATAGAAATCACCGAGTCACCTTCGTTTACTGAGTCCATGTACAACGAGGCTCAGGCGGTGAAGGATCGTCCCAACGAGGGTGTCCTCAGAGCGGACGACCCCTTCTGCAGCTTTTTTGAGGGAGTGGACTCTATGGCCACAGAGGACGTCACCGGGTTGGGTGATTTAGAGATACCGAGGAAGAACCCATCTTCGGGAGCAAGCGGACCTTCCTCGATCCCCAAACTGATCAATCAATTCCCTGCCCCGAGTATGAATCCTGGCCGGAAGCGATTTATCACTATCTCCCTTCCGTATGATGCACGGGTCCTCTCCGCCCCGTAGGGGTGGCTAGTTATCTTCAGTGTCTGGTGATCGAGGACTATCAGGCCAAGATAACTGAGGTGGATGCACCCTGTTTGTTTAATGAAGCACAACAAGCATTAAACCGGGTAACTTTAGATATTCCTCAATGGTTTTCAATTTGTACTTAGGCTATTACATATAACTCTAATATTTTCTCTTTATGCTTGTAGGCCTCGGTGCTTCATCACGAGACTTTTCTCCGATACCGGGATGAGTTGAAACAGCTTGAAGCCGAGGTTCGAGGGCTCACTAAGAAGAGAGATTCTTACAAACTTCTCAGTGAGCAGCATGAGGGGGAGGCTAAGAGCGTCCGAGCTGAACTCGAGGTGGCTCGGAAGGAGCATGCCAATCTGGTCGAGCAGGTAAAAATATTTGAGGTTAGTTCCACGAGCTAGAATCAGTGACTAATGATCGAAAATTGCAGGTCCAATAGAAAATTGACCAGGTCGCCCAACTTCGTGTTGAGATGGACGTTGTCAAGGTCGAGACCGACGAATGTAGAGGCAGGATAGACCGTCTAGGATAAAAAAAAAGATACTGCTCGGGCGCAGCTGTCTACGGCTGAGGTACATCTTCGAGCAGCAAAGGAAAGGGCCGAGGTACAGGCCAAAAAGGTTGAAGAGCTCCAGTCTCGGCTAAGTTCGGATGCCTTTGATCGAGAAATTATGGCCAAGGAACTTGAAACAGCCAAGTCAGCGACCGTATTTGTTAAAGCCGACGCCGATGAGATGGTGGCCCAATACAAGGCTGATGCAGAGGCAGCCTAGGACCTCTTGAAAGACATCGTTGAATATGAGAAGCCACAGCCACGAAGAGAGGACCTCGAGGAGATTCATTCTCGGGGTTTTGATCTATCGGCCGAGATCGAAATCGCTAAGGGGCTCGAGGCCGAGGCCAAGAAGTTAGCTTACCCCGAAGAAGAAGAAGAAGACTCTGAGGGTTCCGATGCATCTGGGGGCGAAGAAGACCAAGCTATTTAGATGCCTTTGTAGATATTTTTGCTTTTTTCGTACTTGTGCACTTTTGTACTTTTTGTTAAGGCCATTTGGCCTTTGTAAAGACTGTATATATAATATAAGGCTTGTTTTTCCCTTCGACAATTTACGAGTTTTGTTTCCCTTTGCTTTATTATTTATGTTTCCAAAGATCGAAATGCCTTAGCATGAACTAGATAGGTCATGTTCGGAAGTTCGAACAGACCTTGCCTTTGACATTATTTTGTCTAAGGCATCGTGGGGGTTCGGTATGACTAGAAAATTTCCCCAAAGTACTTATAATAAGAAAATAATTATTATAGTTTGCCGAGGGTAGACTTTAGAAATGGTTTAGAAATGTTTTCAAGGCCTTTTTTTTACTACTGGTCACGGACATCTCAGAGCCAGTTTAATATGGTCGTAGCCTTTTTAGTTTGGGTGTTTCCTAGTGGGCTTGTCACCTTGAGTTATCCGGGCTTGCCTAAGATAATAGTCCCCGAATGGGGATGGACGTAGCCTTTAAGGTTCGGGCGCTGCCTAATAGGTCTTGTGCCCCCGGTCTCCCTCAGGTCGAGCCATCCGAGTTTGTTTTTGGACGGCATTCCCCAATTGGGAGTGATCGTTTAAACCCAGATAAAGGTGGCCCTTGGGCTCGATACCTTTAGGGGATCAGATGTAGGAAATTCCTTAAGAGGAAAGAAAAAGAGATATATATAAAATATTTATTCGCAAGGTAGAAACTTCTTTTTATTCTTGTGCGTAATAGTTACACATGTGTACAAACTTTGTGTCAGGGCTCGAGCAGTCTATGCGGGCACAGTTCATTTGACCGTTTGGCCCTTACAGTAAATCCTGTCGATCGAGTCGAGACCATTCAATCATAATGTTTCTTTCCTTGTTGAAGTCGTTAAACGAGGGTAATTTCCCCTAGTGTTCGAGGCTGATTGTAGAGAGGCCTCGAATACTGTTGTTGTGATCTTCGATACCGATTCGTAACCGGCCTTCAATTCTAATTTAGCATGAATTACTCTTGCCTCGTTGAAAACCTTGCCGTAAAACCCATTTGGGACAAAACCGGTTAAAGGAAAAAAGAGTGCAACGCGTGCTTTCAGGCCTAAAAATTGTATCGGTCCTTGTTTGTTACCTACAAGTGTTAGATCAAAATAAAAGAAATGAACGGGGTCATACCTTAGCAGTAGTGTCGCTTTAAGTGAGCTATGTTCTAATTGTTCGGTAGTTGCTCATCATTCAGTGTTCCGACTTTGTACGATCCTTTACCGGTGATCTCGATAATTTGATAAGGGCCTTCCCAGTTTGGTCCCAACTTTCCTTCATTCGGGTTTCGGGTATTTAGTGTGACCTTCCTCAGCACTAAGTCCCCGATATTGAAATGTCGAAGGTTGGCCCTTCGATTGCAATATCTCTAGATCCGCTATTTTTTGGCAGCCAACCGGACAAGGGCTACTTTGCGCCTTTCATCTAATAGATCTAGGCTCGTATTCATAGCCTCGTCATTTGATTCCTCAGTTGCATATTGGAACCTGAGACTCGGTTCTCCGACTTCGATCGGTATTAGAGCTTCGGCGCCGTAAACCAGTGAGAACGGGGTGGCCCCGGTACTGGACTTCGAGGTCGCACGGTATGCCCATAGAATTTCGGGTAGAATTTCCCTCCATTTTCCTTTTTGCATCGGTCAACCTTTTTTGAGGTTTTGGAGTATGGTTTTGTTGTTCGATTCTGCTTTTTCGTTCCCACTTGGGTGGTAGGGTATTGATAGGATCCTTTTGATCTTATGATCTTAGGGAATTTTGCTTACCTTGCTGCCGATGAATTGTTTTCCGTTGTCGTATATGATCTCGGCCGGCATTCCGAACCGACATATGATGTGGTCCCAAATGAAATCGATGACTTCTTTCTCCCTGACCTTTTAGTATGCCTGGGCTTCCACCCACTTAGAAAAATAATCAGTCATAAACAATATAAATTGAGCCTTACCGGCTGACCATGGAGGGGGGCCAACGGTATCCATTCCCTAGTTCATGAACGACCATGGCGATAAAACCGAATGCAGCAGCTCCCCAGGCTGATGAATCATTGGAGCGTGTCTTTGAAATTCATCACATTTTCGTACGAACTCTTTCGCGTCCTTTTCCATATCTATCTAATAGTAGCCGGCTCTGATCACTTTCCGAACCAATGATTCGGCACCAGAATGATTTTTACAGGTGCCTTCGTGGATTTCCCTCAAAACTTACTCTGTATCCCCTGGTCCTAAACATACCGCGAGTGGGCCATTGAATGTTCTTTTGAACATGGTTCCTTCTTCGAACAGGCTAAACTGGGCTGCCTTTGTACGCAGGGCCCTCTATTCTTTTGTATCCGAGGGCAATTTTCCGGTCTTCAGATATTCTATATATTTATTCCTCCAGTCCCAAGTTAGGCTCATTGAGTTAATATCTGTATGACCTTCTTCAACTACCGATCTCATAAGTTGTACGACTGCCCCTGAGTTGAACTCATCATCCTCGATCAATGACCCTAGCTTAGCGAGGACATCGGCCTCACTGTTTTGATCCCGAGGTACGTGTTGCAAATCCCATTCTTTGAACCGATGTAATGTCACCTGCAACTTATGCAGGTACCTTTGCACTCGTTCTTCTTTGACCTAGAACGTCCCGGTAAATTGGTTCACCACAAGGAGGGGGTCGCACTTGGCTTCGATCACCTCTGCCCCCAAGCTTTTGGCTAGTTGAAGACCTGCAATCATGGCCTCATATTCGGTCTCGTTGTTAGTCAATTTCACGGTCTTAATAGATTTTCTGACTACATTGCCTATTGGTGGCTTCAATACGATGCCAAGTCCGAAACCCTTTGGCGTTCGAGGCGTCGTCCGTAAAGAGGGTCCAGATCCCCAAGGAGGTTCCTGAGTTGTTTAATAATTCTCTTTCGACCTCAGGTATTAGGGCCGGTGTAAAGTCGGCCACAAAATCTGTTTCAGATTTAATGGCGGTTTGGGGTCGATATTCAATATCGTACCCATTGATTTCCATGGCCCATTTGGCCAACCGACCCGAGAGTTAGGGCTTATGCATGACATTTCTCAATGGGTAAGTAGTCACGGCACATATGGGGTGACACTTGAAGTATGGTTTTAGTTTTCTCGAGGCACTTACCAAATCGAGTGCCAGCTTTTCTAGGTGAGGGTACCTAGTTTCGGCCTCACCTAGGGTTCTGCTAACATAGTAAATTGGAAATTGCGTACCTTGCTCTTCCCGGACCAGGACTCCACTTACCGTTATCTCCAATACTGCCAAGTACAAGTATAGTTGTTTGTTTGTCTTCGGCGTGTGAAGTAGCGGTGGACTCGATAGAAACCACTTGAGTTCCTCCAAGGCCCGTTGTCACTCTAGGGTCTATGAGAAGTTATTCTTCTTCTTCAATAGTGCGAAGAACCGGTGGCTTTTGTCGGAGGACATTGAAATGAATCGCCTCAGGGCGGCTATGCGCCCGGTTAATTTTTGCACGACCTTCACGTTTTCCACAATAGTGATTTCTTCGATGGCTTTGATCTTGTCGGGGTTGATCTCGATTCCCCGGTTGGATACCATGAATCCGAGGAATTTACCTGACCCAACTCCAAACGCACATTTCTCCGGATTCAGCTTCATATTGTATTTATACAATATGTTGAAGGTTTCCTGCAAATGTTTTAAATGGTCCTCTTCTCGCAGGGACTTAACTAACATATCATCAATGTAAACCTCCATTGATTTTCTTATTTTTTCCTCGAACTTCCAGTTTACTAGGCATTGGTAAGTGGCACCAGCATTTTTTAACCCGAATGGCATCACGTTATAGCAGTATGTGCCGTATTTAGTGATGAAGGAGGTTTTTTCCGGATCACCCGGGTTCATCCATTTTTTGTTGTACCCGGAGTAGACATCGAGAAAACTGAGGATCTCGTGGCCGGTCGTAGCGTCGATCATGCGATCGATGTTAGGCAAAGATAAAGAGTCCTTGGGACATGCCTTATTCAAATCCTTATAGTCTACACACATTCTTAATTTATTCCCTTTTTTAGGGACTACCACTATATTTGCTAACCAATCCGGGTATTTGACCTCCAGAATGGACCCTATTTTAAGGAGCTTAGATACCTCGTCTGTGATAAAAGCATGTTTGACCTCGGACTAGGGTCTCCTCTTCTACTTGACTGGATTGAACTTCGGGTCCAGGCTCAGTTGGTGAGTAGTTATCTCCGGCGGGATCCCTATCATATCAAGGTGGGACCAAGCGAAACAATCTTCATTAGCTAAAAGAAATTTAATGAGTTTTTTCCTGAGCTCGGAGCTTAACCCCGTGCCCAAGTATACCTTTCGATCGGGCAAGGGTTCACTCAATGTGACTTATTCTAGTTCCTCGACCATTGATTTTGTAGCGTCGGAGTCATCGGGGGCTATGACAGATCTGGGGACCTCGTAATCATCGTCTTCATCAGTCCCTTGTTTCTTTGGTTGAGTGAGAGATAGTGTCAGTAATTGCTATTTAGCTTTTGATCTGTGACCGAACCTGGCCCCTTTGTCGTTGCAAGTGTGGATATCGGAATCTCTTCTTCGACCGCAAACATCTCCTTTGCGGCTAGCTATTCTCCGTATATTGTTTTAATCCCACCTGGTGTGGGGAATTTTAACACTCGGTGCAGAGTCGAGGGCGATGCCCTCATGTTGTGGATCCATGGCCTCCCAAACAAAGTGGTGTACCTCATGTCTCCTTCGATCACATAAAACTTAGCTTCCTGGATGGTCTCGGTGGTTTTCACCAGTAAGGTTATCTCCCCCTTAGTGGTTTCACATGCCATGTTGAATCCGTTTAGTACTCGAACTACAGGCACAATTTGATCTTGTAGACTGAGCTGCTCCACGACCCTTGATCGGATGATGTTCTTCGAGCTACCTGGATCAATTAACACACGCTTAACTCGAAATTTATTTACGAGTAAATATATTACCAGTGCATCATTGTGGGGTTGCACAATCCCTTCCGCGTCCTCGTTGTTGAAAGACAAAGTTCCTTCTGATATGTAATCTCGAGTCTGTTTTTCCCTCATGATGGACACTTTGGTGCACTTCAACATTCGTCCCCTGAGGGACAACGACCCCACTGATAATCTTGTTAATGACGTGTTGAGGTTCTTCTTGTTCGATCTGTTTGTAAAAATACCTATTCCTGAAATGATTCTTGGCTCGGTCGCTCAGGAATTCTTGAAGATGCCCGTTGTTGAATAGTCGAGCTACTTCCTCTCTCAACTGTCGGCAATCCTCCATTTTGTGGCCGTGAGTACCGTGATATTTACACATCTGGATAGGATCTCTTTGGGTTGTATCAGATTGTAGAGGTCGAGGCCATTTTGTATCTTTGATGCGTCCGATAGCTGATACAATGGTGGCAACATCGATGTTAAAGTTGTATTCCGATAACCTCGGTGCCTCTTTAGGCCCGATGGGTTTGTCGAAGCTGTTTTTGCTCATGAGTCCCCGATTTCTCTAACCTCGATCACTTCTCCTTTCATTTCTCATAGAGTTCCTCCCGGACCCACTGCTTCTTCGGTCTCTATTATACAGTTGATACCGATCCCTGTTTGATCTCGGTTCACGGCCGATGTGTCTCTTGACTCTGTCGATGGTTTTGATGGGATAAACTGACCCCGAAAAGGATACCGGTTATGCACGTCAGCCTAAGTAACGGCCGGATATACTATCAAGTTTTGTTTCAACTATTATGAAGCCACCGACCTTCTAACATTGAGCCCTTGGGTGAAAGCCTGAACAGCCCGATCATCAGCTATCAGTGGCAGGTCCATCCGTTCAATTTGAAACCAGGACACGAACTCTCTGAGCATCTCATTATCCTTCTGTTTTACTTTGAAAAGGTCTGACTTCCTAGTCTCGACCTTGATGGCCCCAGCGTGTGCTTTTACGAAAGAATCTACAAGCATATCAAATAGTCAATAAAATTAGGAGGTAAATTGTGATACCATAACATATCCCCTTTTGACAGGGTTTCTCTGAACTTCTTCAACAGGACAGACTCGATCTCATCATCCTCCAAGTCATTTCCTTTGATGGCACATGTGTAAGAAGTTACATGCTCATTTGGGTAGGCTGTTCCGTTATACTTAGAAATCTTAGAATGCGAAATTTCTTAGGGATTGACTTCGGAGCCGCGCTTGGAGGAAAAGGTTTTTGCATGAACTTCTTGGAATCCAGGCCTTTCAATATCAGCGGTGCTCCTGGCATTTGGTCTACCCTGGAATTGTAGGTTTCCACCTTTTTATCATTTTTTATTTTCTTTTCCCCTGATTCTACCCGTTTTGTCAGTTCTTCTAGCATCTTTATGATCTCGGGGTTAGCCCCCAATTCATTTTCATTTGACCTTTCTGTGACCGGTTCATCCCTGCGAGTGATTTCCCGGGCTGGATCGGGTTCAGCTCTGCTCGGTGCACGGATTTGGTTCTGATACTGAGCTATCGCCGCCTGTTAAGCCTGCAGCATTTCGAAGATCACCCTTAAACTGATCTCGTCTCCACCAATATTTTGTGTATTTTGAGCGCCGATCGGGCTCCACCACAGACGCTATTCTCGGGGTCGGTAGGTAGGTTTGTGTCGATAGCCACATGTGAATTAGCATCAATTGGGTCTGCGACCGAAATTCTGAAGGGATCAGTGGGCGGTACTCCGTCACCGAGCACTATGTTGTTATTTTTACCGTGATGACCGGACTCGTTGTCAGCATGTATGGGTGGTAATTGAGAGTTCGACATTTTGAGTGATGTGCCAATGCAATGTCGCAAATAGAGGTTTTTGAGTTCGACTTCAAAGAACAAGGGTAAAGTAGTGTGTGTTATGGAGATTTGTATCAAATAACCACTATTATCCTTAACCCCACGGTGGGTGCCAAACTGTTTACCCTCAAAATCGGATAACAATTGAATTTGTAAGTGGTTTTAAGGATACGTGGATTAACTTGACACAAAATGATAAATCAGATTGCAATTGAAATAACTAACGATAAAGTAAATGCAAACCACACAAATTGAACAGTTTCAGCCTTGGAAGGTTAGCTGCCCTCGAGATGAACGTATTTCGATCGATATCAAGACAGAAAGATGAAAACTTAAAGAGAATAATAATGTATTGCTTTGGAATGTGTTTTACAATGTGTTCAATGAATTATCAGACCCCCCTTTATATAGTAAAGGAGTCCTACTTTAGGTACAATTCTATAAAAAGTAAAAATCTCTTGATTAGTTGATTGTCAGTTCCTTACTGATAAGCGCCGAGATTCCCGCCAAAATATCTGATCGGTCACGAATATTTCGATCTTCTGTTGGTTATGCTAACAATGTTCCTTCGAGCTCAATCGGGGCTAAGGTCGACTTCGGGATTACGGACTCAATATTCTCGAAGGCAGGCGTTCTGACCCCGGATTCTAGCTCGGTGGGACTCGAGGTCGATCTTCAGTCTTTGATTGTCATGTTCCGAGCCTAACCTGCCATGTCGTAGGCGAGCTCGATTTCGACCGTATACACATATCATATTTCTGTATCTGGTAATTATGTTACATTTTTTCGCCATATTTTTATGTTGTAGGATGCTTAGCAGTAACTAAAGGCCACTTTTATGAACAGAATTTAGTTTTCTTGATCATATGCCTTGTCCACGTTTCTTTCGTTTACAGTTTGTTGATCCTAAAGGCCCTTTATAGATGCAGAAAACTAAGGAAATCTAACATATTTCCGGGCTTAGGTCATTGTTTAATTCTCTTTAAGAAAGTGTCTTAAAAATGGCCTGCTCGGCGGAAATTGGCCAAAATCAGCCAAATTTTGCCAAACACTATATTTTCATGGAAAATGACACCGTATAGCTGCTCTCAAAGTAATACCCGAAAAATATATATTTTTTTGTATATATATATATATATATATATATATATATAAATTTTATACATTTTTGTTGGCTTTAGTTTTCAAAATAGTTAATTGTTTATTTTTATGCAATAGTAGCAGTAAACAAAACTCTCCCTTTCTTTACTCGTCCCATTAATAAATTCTCGTAGTAGTAAATTACAAGTCCCTCTAGATCGATATCTGATTTCTAAAATTACTTTATTACTTGAACGATCACATACATTGCGTGAGGTATTTGTCCCTATCACTCAACCCCTTCACTTTCTTACCGGCGACATCTCTTGATATATGCGATTTACACTTTTTTGATGATTTTTTTCTCTTTTATGTCTTTATGGTGTTGCTCTAATGAGAAGCTAGAGGCTTTTCAGCAATTCAAATTGATTTGTAATGTGCTTAATGCCTAATTGTCTCTTCAGAAAGAAAAGGTCTTGATTTTGACAGAATATTCCACCAACTAATCTTTTCCTAGAGATATTTGGGAGTTTGTATGAGCATACAAAGGATATTGAAGTGCTGCAGGTGCTTCAAGGTGATCGATAATCGAAACCAGCTTTTTATGCCAAGCAATTAAGGGTGATGGATGAGTTCAAGGAGCCAAGAGGCAGAGGCGTAGCCATGAGTTGAATCTTACGAGTTCAGAATTTCTTTTAAGTTCCTGAGTTCTAAATCAATAATTTATACATATTCAATGAATTTCATAAGACAAATACAAATTTTGGACCATAAATATTATTAGGTTCGACCGAACATGTGACGAACACACTATCTCCGTCCCTAAACAGGAGGGCGATCGAAGATTATCAACCAATTCAATGTCATACTGTAGCCATGAGTCTGGCGGTACCGGAGGCCTAGCCTTTTTCCCAAAGCTGCATCGACAAAAGGCATGAACGCATAAACTTTTATCACAATGAAGAAGTTTAAAAGATGTACATTTCAGCAAGCATTTGTATATACCCCAAAGATGGTGGAACAGTTAGTCTTCTCTTTTCACCAACATGCATACCTATACAACTTAGTTTAGAAGGGTCTTGGTTTGAACTTTGTATTTATTGCCTTTGGTGCATGCTTAGTGGTGCTTGTTAGTGTGTTTCTTTGAGGGATATTGTGGTGGTTTCGGTATGCATGTTAGCTATAAAGCTATAAGTAATGTAATATCTCTAAGTTATTATATACTTCTTTCGTTTCAATTTATGTGAACTTATTTGACTGAACACGAAACTTAAGAAAAAAAAGAATATTTTTAAACTTGTAGTGTAAAATGAGGCACATATATTTTTTTTGGTTATAAATCATTGCATAAAGGTAAATTGTTTCCAAATATGGAAAGGGGTCTTTCTTTTTAACATAAACTAAAAAGGAAATAGATTCACATAAATTGAAACGGAGGGAGTATGAAGTATGATTATGGCGACAGTTTCTTTTTCCAAGTTAATATATAGTTGAGCCACAACCCCATGTTCCTGATTCTTAGACAATGGGAACTGAACCAAAATGTAGTGCTGTAATGCAACAAACAGAGTCGGATTTGAACATACAAAATTTTAGAAGCCTGGAATACAAGTCGATAAAAATAACTCTATCCAGCTTTCTATAGCTGATAAGTCTCATCATAATTCTAATCTCTGCAAATAACTACAAAACTAAAGACACCAAGTTTTAGTCTTGTAAAATGCTTTCTCTTCTCCATTAGCAGAAGCAGATGGAATCATCTAACCCTTATAAATGCAAGCAGTGAATCCGACTTATAAATCGGAGTCATTAAATGAGACTTATAAACCTATATCTCTAAAGCTGGAAAAATATATTAACGTGGGAATTCTGCTGAATATTTTTCCTTCGGGTGAGGTATTTGTATTTTCCAGGGTTAAAAAGGATGAAGTTTGTTTGTTTTTAATTTCTTTTGATATTTTATATGCTCTTACATTGCTGTCAAGTTTGGCATTTCTTCGTAATTTTGTTTCCGAGATTCTGAATAACTCTACTCAAGAATATTTAGGAATTTTGGTTTTAATCAAGAAAAATTCTATCGAAGATCTACTGAGTAGTACATCACCTGATTATTATTAGCTATGTCGTCACTTATAGAATTCCATGGATGCAATCGCAATCAACGAATGCAACTTGTAAATTGCAATCAGCATATGCAACTTAAAATGCAATCCGCATATGCGACATAAATGGCAATCTGCATATGTGACTGAGTCGCAATAAGCAAACACAACTTATAAATTGCAATCGATGAATGTGACTGATAAATCGTGTTTAGCGAAAGCGACTAATAAATCGTATTTTGTTAATGCGAGTTACAAATTGCAAGCAACAAATGCGACTTATAAACTTATATCTCTAAAGTTAAAAATATATATTAACGTGAGAATTCTGCTAAATGTTTTTCATGAGAGATTTGTATTTTTCTGGGATGAAGTCTGTTTTTTTGTAATTTCTTTTGATATTTTTTGTGCTCTTACATTGATGTCAAGTTTGGCAATTCTTCTTAATTTTATTTCCGGGATTCTGAATAACTCTACTCAAGAATGTGAAAAGATGAGGAATTTTAGTTTTACCCAAGAAAAATTCTACTGAGTACTACATCACCTGACTATTATTAGGTAAGTCGTCAACGGATGCAATCACAATCAACGAATGCGACTTGTAAATTGCAATCCACTTAAAACGCAATCTTATATGTGATATAGCATATGTGATTGAGTCACAATCAGGAAATGCAACCTATAAATCGCAATCATTGAATGAGACTTATAAATCTCATTTGATGAATGCGGCTTATAAATTGCGATCAGGGAATGCATCTGTTAAATCGCAATAATTAAATGAGACTTATAAATTTATATCTCTTGTTACAGAATGAACCTAGATATTTTACACAATGAACACAGACTGTTTCTTAGTAGTGTACATAACTCATATATATATATAGCAGTTTTGTAGGAATCTCTTTTATTTCTTTCCTTAGTTAGCACCTGATGTACATGTATATATATGTATCACGACATAGAATAATATACCAATTTGATTATTGCATACCTTGTTAATTACAAAGTGCCATATTTTTATATGGTATCAGAGCCACATCTGTGGCTACGCCGGAGTTGAGTTTGTCTCGCTGGAGTTTACCAAAACTTTTTGGCAGACACGTGAGGTGCATGTGTGGTCCATTCTCTATCTAGCTTTGTTCTTCGAGATTAGCACGTGAGACTCGGACAAGGTTGCATTATACCAATTTTGGTCAGGTCTGAGTTCTTCTACTATTTGGTTTGTTTTTGGGATACAAAAGTAATCGTGGAACAATATTCTTCCATCTGATTGCTTGTTTTGTGAATTGGTATTTGTTGGGTCTTCCTTGTAAGACGCTTTGCTACAATTTGAGACTTGATATTATCTGTTGGGTCTTCCCTTATCAGAAACTTTGTTGGTCTCTGGTTTTATTAGATTTGGGGACATATTTGTTTGGTTCTCTTATTTGATTAAGTGGATTATTGGAGTGGAGTTATGTTAAATAGATTGTTGACTTCCTGTCTACCAGAGATCTGTTTTGGTATCTTTTAGCTTTAGGGACCTCTGTTAATTTAATCAGTTTATTATCCAAAGGAAAAATGATGGTAAAGAATAATAATGCTACAACTCCTAGTCCAACAATCTTGGTTTCGGATGAGTTTCTCCAATTCCTTCAGTATCATACATTAGTTAAGGAATCTTCTTCAGTTACTGCCTTTGTTGGGCGATAAGTGGTGATTTTGACCACCTTATTAGCATATTTTAGCTTTTGTTTTAGTCTAGAAGCATTGAAGTATGTTCCCAAAACTAATAAAATTGTATAAAATTGCAGGAATGCTGGAAGTGGGACTCACGAGATGAAATCCGACTAAAAAGGAGCAGTCCAAGCACAAGGCAATAAAGGGCATAGAAGCACACAATGTGTGATCCGCGGAAGGAATTCTACGGCCGCAGAAGAAATTACGGACCGCAGAATTCCATCTGCGGACGCAAACAAAGAAGGAAAAATTAGCAGACATTTGTGCAAATTGCGGACCGAACATGAATTGTGTGGCCGCAAAGCTGGGATAAGGGTCGAAGATCAGAGAGTATGAAAAAAGGCCAAGTCCAGAACGTCAGCGAATTGCGGACCGCACAAGATTTGTGGGGCGGCAGAAGATTACCTTGCGGCCGCAATCCTAATAGTGCTGACCGCAGAAGAATGCCTTGAGGCCGCAGTTCTAAATTTGTGACATTGCCTTGCGGCCGCAGTTCAGAAATGTGCGGCTGCAGAACTCCAGCTCTTTCCAGATGAAGAAATACGCGGACCGCACATGGAATTGTGCGGCCGCAGAACCTCCCAATGGGTATTTTTGTCTGAAAGTTTCAGCCTTGTATAAATAGACGAGTTTCACAAAATTAGGTTAAGTTTGAACCTCTGAAGTTACTGTAGCCGTTTTTCTTTGCTATTTTAGGAAATTTTATTTGTTTTGGTGTATTTACAATAGATTTAATCACTTTAAGGTTTCATTATGAGTTTAATTAGTCTTTCTTCTCTATTGTCTTCAAACATAAGTATGAGTAGCAAGATTTCTACTAGGGTTGTGACCCAACTCTAGTGTGTAAACCTTATGGGTATCTAATTTAGTGCTTTATGATTGGGTGTTTATTGTTTAGCTTAGTTCATACTTTAATTGTGGAATTAATGGTTGTAAACATTAGTTCATGCCTATTTAACTTAGTCTCTACTTAAGAAAAAGAGACTTAGTCTAGGATAACTTAGCTAACAAGGAATTGGATCAATTGAGAGATTGATTAACCCAATTAAAGGGTTCAACTTAGAGATAGTAATATCCCGACTTGAGCTCTTATCAACTGTTTTGAGTAATACCCATTTGGTTTTGAGAAAGCTATATTGGGCAAAATTACTCTCTGACCGAGAGGTATTGAGTGGGTAATTTAGAGTTAATAGTTACAATACACCCCAATCAACAAAACAAGCATTAAAGTCTTTATCCCATTAGGCAAACATATATATAATGGTCATAGCCCTAGGCTTTTTTTCCATTTGGAAAAATCTTAAAACCAATTTTCTCTAGTCTACTTTGTTTATTTTGCAATCAATAGAGTAAAATTAGAAATAGAAAATAAATCTTATAATTTAATAACTCACAGTAAAATATATACCCCTAACCCTCATCTTAGCTCCCTGTGGATTCGACCCCTACTCTTAGTTGGGTTTCTATTATTGCAAACGACTGTTTCATATCTCTTTTGAAGTGTGTTTTGGACGAGACTAATTATTAGCGTCGTTGCCGGGGAGTTAAAAACGGTATTAGCTATATATTTCGGTGTGTTTTTGAAATATCTTCTTTTCCTTCCGTGTAGTATTTTGTTTGAGAAATCGTAGGTACAACCATGGCAAACAATGATCTCAGAAATATTTTTTTGGGGGATGTGGCATTGAGGATTACCAAGTGGATGAGGTTCCTCTTGAACCTCAAGACAATAAAAGAGGCTGAGTGCCTCATGATAATGTGCCCGTTCCACCCCACCTCCATCATGAGCGGCTCCATACCGGATGTTACCCAATGAAGGATATGCAAGTGCAATAGTCCCTCCCCATATTAGGACGGGCAACTTTCAAATCACCAATGTGATGCTCACTTTGCTACAGCAACGAGGTTTCTTCACCGGTGCTCCAAGTCAAAATGCATAAAACAATTTGAAGGGGTTTGTGGACACTTGTTGGAGGAGCAAACAAACAAATATTTTCAAGGATGCATTGAGGCTAAGGCTTTTTCCCTTCTTTCTACGGGGCAAAGCCTTAGATTGGTTGGAACGTTTGCCGAACCATTCCATTCACACTTGAGATGAGTTGGCGAAAAAGTTTATTTCTAAGTTCTTCTCTCCGGGGCACATGGCTACACTTCGGGATGAGATTTTGGCATACAAGCAAAAGCCAAATGAACCACTACATGAGATATGGGAACGCTACAGAACAATGGTTAAGGAATGTCCCAACAACGATATAACGGAGAATATTATTCAACAAACTTTCTATCGTGGGATCAACACAACCAACCAATGAATAGTGAATCAACTTACCGGTGGGAACTTTATGACTACGCCTTATGCAGAGGCATGTGAGATTTTAGACGAAATGGCGGAAACATCATCGGCGTGGCAATTCCGGGCTAATGTTCCACAAGGTGATCCACCTTCACAAAGAGTTGCATGACCATGGACAAGCCATTGCCGAATTGACTACCACCATGAATCAATTAGCGAAGGCTCAACTTCAACAAGTGCAAAATCCTAAGCAAGTCAATGTCATGGAGGGAGTGAACATGATGGTGAACAAAAGTAGAACCAAGGGTCCACAAGTGCAACATCGAGTGAAAAATTTTGTGCAAGAGGATAGTGGTTTTGATCAAGACGATTCTTACAATGAACAAGACAAGGAGGTGCAATATGTGAACAACTTTCAAGGGCAACGAAACAATTTCCAAAGCCCAAATCAACACCAATAGTGACCTCAAAGCAATCAAGGCAATTGGAATTCTAACAACGAAGGAAATTGGAGTGGTGGAAACAATCAAGGGAATTGGAATAAAAATAGAAATCAAGGAAATTGGAGTGGAAATTGGGGGGGGGGTAACAATCAAGGAAGATGGCACCATAATCAAGGCAATCGGGGGTCGGGTTTTCAAATTCCCCTGATGTATCAATAACCGAACAACACACCTGTTTATCCTTCCCAAGGTCTTAGTTCATCAACCAATGAGATGGGGCGTATTGAGCATATGTTCAAATAAATGATGGAAAAGAATGCCGATTCGGATTCCCAACTTGCCTCCCACAACACATCGATCCGCAACTTAGAATTTCAAATAGGGAAAATCTCTCAAGCTCTAAATTCTCGTCCTAAAGGGGCACTACCAAGTGACACGGTTGTAAACCTAAAAGGTGGAAACAACACAGGGCATGTCATGGCCGTTACTACAAGAAGTGGAAGAGGTGGGAATGTACCCATCTCAAGTCAAAAGCAACTTGTGAATGATGAGCAAGTGGTAGAAGAAGAAGAGGTCCCGAACAATGTGGTGCAATCAAATAATGAAGTTCAGATTGATATTTATAATAATGTGGAAGAGACTCAAGAGGATGTGAACCTGCTTATGGATCACATTATTTACATACCAGAATCGGTAATGCAAAAGGCTAAGGCACCATTGGCTAAGCCTCCAACTCCATATCCTCAAAGACTTGCCAAACAAAATGGTGAGAATCAATTCAAAAGTTCATTCAAATAATGAAGAGTCTCTCAATCAATGTGCCATTAGTTGAAGCTTTGGAACAAATGCCCGGTTATGCAAAATTTATGAAGGATCTTGTGACCAAGAAGCGGTCAATGAATTTTGAAACTATCTAAGTCACTCATCAAGTGAGTGCAATTGTGGATTTAATGGCTCCTAAGTTGGAAGATCCCGGTGCTTTCACGATTCCTTGTACAATTGGAAGTGCCGAATTTGCTAAAGCTCTTTTTGATCTTTGGTAAAGTATCCATTTGATGCCCTATTTGGTTTTCAAGACCTTTGGGAGTGATTGAAGATTTCTTGGTTCATGTTGATAAACTCATTCTTCCGGCGGATATTGTCATTCTAGATTGTGAAGTTGATTATGAGGTGCCGATTATTCTTGGAAGACCTTTCCTTGCTACGGGGAAAGCTCTTTGTGATGTTGAAGATGGAAAATGCACTTTCCGGGTGGGTGATGAAAAAGTGATATTCCATATGTGCAAGTCCATGCGGCAACCAAATAGCAACGAGGTGTATTCTTTTGTGGACTTGGTGACCGATGTTATTGTTGATGATACAAGTTCCACGATCAATATTGGTGATATTTTGGAGGCCATCTTGCTCAACTTTGATGATGACGAGATGGACGGCTTCATGGAATGTGTGAACTCTATGCAAGGAATGGGGTCGTACAATTATGCACCTCGAAAACTATCTTTGGATCTTGAAAATAGGAAAACTCCTCCTACATAGCCTTTCATTGAAGAGCCTCCTACATTGGAGTTGAAGTCATTGCCTCCACATCTTCGGTATGAATTTCTTGGACCTTGTTCTACTTTACCAGTTATTCTTTCCTCTCGTTTGACTAAAGTGCAGGTAGATTCTACATTGGGTGCTACATAAGAGGAAGAAGGCTATTGGGTGGACATTGGAGGATATTCTGGGGATAAGCCCCGCATTTTGCATGCATAAGATCAACTTGGAGGAAGGCACCAAACCATCTATTGAACATCAAAGGAGACTCAATGAGGCTATGCAAGAAATTATCAAAAAGGATATTATCAAGTGGTTGGATGTCGGGGTTGTCTACCCAATTTTCGATAGTTCGTGGACTTCTCCGGTTCAATGTGTCCCAAAGAAGGGGGGCATGACGGTGGTCACCAATGACAAGAATGAGTTGATTCCTACAAAAACGGTGACCGGTTGGAGAGTGTGTATGGACTATCACAAGCTCAACAAAGTCACAAGGAAGGATCATTTTCCATTTCCCTTCCTAGACCAAATGCTTGATAAGTTGGCCGGTCGTTCTTTCTATTGCTTTCTTGATGGGTATTCGAGATGCAACCAAATCCTTATTGCTCCGGAGGATCAAGAGAAAACAACCTTTACATGTCCCTATGGTACTTTCTCTTTCAAGCGGATTCCATTTGGTTTGTGTAATGCACCGGCGACTTTTCAAAGGCGTATGTTGGCTATATTTACAGACATGGTGGAGGACTACCTTGAAGTTTTCATGGATGACTTCTCGGTAGTTGGAGATTCTTTGATGATTGTCTGCGAATTTAGATAAAGTGTTGGCAAGATGTGAAGAAACAAATTTGATGCTCAACTGGGAGAAGTGTCATTTCATGGTCGAGGAAAGGATTGTCCTTGGCCATAAAATCACAAAGAATGGAATTGAATTTGAAAAGGAAAATATTGAGGTGATTTCTAAACTTCCACCTCCAACTTCGGTGAAGGGTGTGCGGAGTTTCTTAGGCCACGGGGGGTTTTACCGGCTTTTCATCAAAGATTTCTCTAAGATGGTGAACCCGTTGTGCAAGCTCCTTGAGAAAGATGCTAAGTTTAACTTCAATGATGATTGCATGAGAGCTTTTGAATTGTTCAAGTTGACAACTACTCCCATCATCACCGCTCCAAATTGGAGTGTCTCTTTTGAAATTATGTGTGATGCAAGTGACGTAGCGGTTGTGGCTTTTTTGGGGCAACACATCAACAAGATTTTTTACTCGGTCTACTATGCTAGTAAGACCATGAATAGTGCCCAAGTCAACTACACCGTTACGAAGAAAGAGCTCCTTTCCATTGTGTTTGCAATTGAGAAGTTTCGCTCGTACTTGATATGTTTGAAAGTTATTGTCCACATGGATCATGCAGTACTTCATTATCTTATGAGCAAGAAAGATTCCAAAGCTCGGTTGATGAGATGGGTGATTTTGTTGCAAGATTTGGATATTGACATCCAAGATAGAAAAGGGAGTAAAAATCAAGTAGCAGATCACTTGTCTCGTTTGGAGGAGGAGGGGAGACCGCATGATGGCCTTGAAATTAATGACTCCTTCCCCGATGAGCAACTCTTGGCCATTTCAATGAAGGAGGTGCCATGGCTCGTGGATCTAGCAAATTTCCTTGTGTGTGGTATCATCCCGGATGAGTTCTCTTCAAACCAAAGGAAGAATCTCAAACGGGATTGTCAAGATTATTATTGGGATGAACCATACCTTTTTCGGATTTGTACGAATGGGGTGATTAGAATATGTGTACCGGAAGAAGAGCAATGTGAAATTCTTGGGGATTGTCATTCTTTTCCATATGGTGGTCATAATGGTAGAGCAAGAACGGTGGCAAAAGTGCTAAGTTGCAATTTCTATTGGCCCACTCTTTACAAGGATGCAAGTCATTTAGTGAAAAGGCGTGATGAATGTCAAAGGGCCGGTGGAATCTCAAAAACAAATGAAGTACCCCTCACAACTATTTTGGAGATTGATATTTTCGATGTGTGGGGTATTGACTTCATGGGTCCTTTTATGAGTTCTTGTGGAAGCACCTACATCTTGGTCGCGGTTGATTATGTGTCTAAATGGGTTAAGGCAGTTGCTCTACTAAACAATGAGACGAGAAGTGTGGTGGTGTTCTTGAAGAAGAATATTTTCACAAGGTTTGGTACTCCGCGGGCTATTATAAGCGATGAGGGTCACATTTTTGCAACAAGACTTTTGACACTTTACTTAGCAAGTATGGTGTTACTCATAAAGTCACGACTCCCTATCATCCACAAGCTAGCGGTCAAGCGGAAGTCTCCAACCGGGAGATAAAGAGTATTTTCTCCAAAACAGCGAATGCTAACCAGAAGGATTGGTCCAAGAAGCTTGATGATGCATTATGGGCTTATTGGATGGCTTACAAAACACCTATCGCAATGTCGCCATACCGGTTGGTGTTCGGTAAAGCTTGTCATCTTCTGGTGGAACTAGAGCACCAGGCAATGTGGGCTCTAAAGAGGTTGAATCTTGATTGGGATGTAACCGCTAACTTGAGGGTTGCACATTTGAATGAATTGGATGAGTTCCGGTACCATGCTTATACAAGTTCGTCCTTGTACAAAGAAAAGATAAAATATCTTCATGACAACATTTGGAACAAATAGTTCAAGGTGGATGATTTTGTGTTATTGTTTAACACAAGGTTGAGAATATTTCCCGGGAAGTTAAAGCCTAAATGTAGTGGTCCTTTTAAAATTGTGGGTGTCACGACTTTTGGTGCATTGGACTTGAAGAAAAAAGCAATGAGGTATTCCGAGTCAATGGTCACCGGGTGAAGCACTATTTGGGAAAAGATGGATATGGCCACATCGTGGCGGTCATTCATTTCAATTGATGGTATTCTGCATCGTGTCACGACATTAAATCAGACGCTTCTTGGGAGGCAACCCATATTTCTTTTTCTTTTCTTTTCTTTTCTTCTTTTGTAGTTAGGTGTTATTTTTGTACTAACTTGATTTGAAGTGTGCTACAGGGATGAGTGTACCTTACAAAAATGGTGGACGAAAATCTGGCTAAGTGTTGTAAGATTTGCGGACCACAGTTGAATTGTGTGGACAACACATTTACAGTTGTTGCAGCAAAAGTGTTCTGCAGCCGCACAATTATCTTGCGGACTGCTCAAATGGAAGGTGGAATATACCAACTCTCTGAAGTTGGTCTGTCAGAAAAAGAGTCGATCTGCGGCCGCACACAAAATTCTGTGGACCGAAAAACAAATGTCGACTTAAGCTCCCCAAGGAACAGAGTGCGGACCGCAACACAAATTGTGCGGCCGCACTCACCCCTCTTTCCCTTAAGAACATTGAAAGTATAAATAGAGGGCTAGGGTTACTATTACATTTTTTTGCTCTCTGAGCACAAAAACTTGCACTATATTGAAATCTCTTGGTAAATCATCTGCCCACATATAATGACCCGGTCGGTCGTTTTGAGAGTAATAGCCCCGATCCCCTATTTACTACTTCTCCCATATCTATTTCTGCTATTGTGACTTGCCGGGAGATTTCATTTTGGTTTTTGGAGTGTTTTGGGACACTTAGTCCCTAAATTGAGGTTTAAGCCTTAGGATTTGGACCATAGTTAAAACTATGTGAAGACAACTCCGGAATAGAGTTATGTCGGTTCTGTTAGCTCTGTTAGGTGATTTTGGGATTAGGTGCATGTCTGGATTGTGTTTTGGAGGTCCGTAGCTTATTTAGGCATGAAATGTCGAAAGTCAAATTTTTGGAGATTGGGACCGGTTGTGGAAATTTTGATATCGGGGTCGGATTCTGATTCCAGAAATTGGAGTAGGTCTTTAATGTTGAATATGACTTGTGTGCAAAATTTGGGGTTAATCGGACGTGGTTTGATAGGTTTCGACATCGGTTGTGGAAATTTGAAGTTTCAAGTTCTTTAAGTTTGAATTGGAGGTAGATTCGTGATTTTAGCGTTGTTTGATGTGGTTTGAGGGGGCGACTAAGTTTGTATTGTGTTTTAGGATTGGTTGGTATGTTTGGTTGAGGTCCCGGGGGCCTCAGGTAAGTTTCGGATGCACAACGGATCGATTTTTGGACTTAGGAGGTTGCTGAAGTTTTCTGGTGTCTGAGTTCTGGTTTCCTTATACGCGATCGCGTAGGGTGATCCGCGATCGCGTAGGCTGAGCTGGGCAGAGGATGGAATTGTTCTTCGCATTTGTAGATAGAGGCATGCGAACGCATAGTGAAATGAGGTGGTGCTTCGCTAACATAGAGCCAAGGTCGTGTTTGCATAGTGTTAAGTGAACCAAAGCTGGGCCACGCGCTTTGCTCATCGCGAACACGTTGGGGTTTTCGTGATCGCGTATGTATGATAGCCAGAGCACCGTGTTCGCGTGGTGTTTTACGCGTTCGCGTAGAGTTAATTTCTAGGGCAACAAAGTTGTTCTTCACGATCGCAAGGCTATTTTCACGATCGCGATTAAGGAATCACTAGGCAGTATTAAAATTTCCAAAAAGCGGAGGTTTTGCCATTTCATCAAAAACTTGAGTTGGAAGCTCAGATTTGGATGAGAGTTTGAGGGATTTTCAAAGATATCAATTGGGTAACGATTCTTAACTCCTTTATGGTTATATTCCACTAATCCATCATTAATTTCCTCTTTAATTTCCGATTTTGGGGTTGCAATTGAGAAAAATTGGAAGAACTTCTTCAACAAAGATTTCGAGTTTTGGAAGGGGATTTGTGGTCAGATTTGAGTAATTTTTATATGGTTAGACTCGTGAGTGAATGGGTATTCGTATTTTGTGACTTTTACCTGATTCCTAAACGTGGGCATATGTCGACTTTTTAGGACGGATTTTGGAATTTTTATTAAAATCTTTCTTTCATTAATTAGATTAGCCTATTATAGTTGTATTTATGATATGTAATTATTTTGGCTAGATTTGGGCCATTCAGAGTCGGATATTCGTGGAAAAGGCATTCTTACTGATTGATTGGGCTTGGTTCGAGGTAAGTGGCTTGCCTAACCTTGTGTGGGGGAACTCCCCGTAGAATTTGTATTATTTTTTATAAATGAGCGTCGTGTACGTACACGGGCAAATTGTGTAAAAACCCAATTTTTCTACTAATTAATAACCTGATTTCCTTCTTATTTGAGTTCCATCAGGATATGTAGTATCCGGCTAGACTAGAATAGCATGCCTACTTGCCTTAATTATTTACTTGAACTACGTGCAACATGTTTAGTGAATTTACATGTCTTTCCTTAATTGGTACTTAGGTTGAACTGTAGAATTTCGTGCCATAACTATTGAATTCTATTGTTTGGCTGCATATTTACTTTGGGACTACGGAACGGTATTCCGGGAGATCCCCCTATACTGCATATTTACTTTGGGACTACGGAACGGTATTCCGAGAGATCCCCATATACTGCATATTTACTTTGGACTACGAAACAATATTCCGAGAGATCCCCTTGTTCTACACATTTATGTTTGGGACTACGAGACGGTATCTCCGGAGATCCCCTGTTGTATTTCAGTGTACTGAGTGGTTATTTTTAATAAATTCTTCCTTGTTAAATTCCAGTCTTTATTTTACTACGATATTTCATTCTTGCCTTGCTTTATTATTATTATTATTATTTATACTAGTAGGGTCCTGACCTGACCTCGTCACTACTCGACCGAGGTTAGGCTTGGAACTTACTAGGTACCGATTGTGGTGTACTCATGCTACTCTTCTATACATGTTTTCATGTGCAGATCTAGGTGCTCCTTATCAGTCACACTATCAGCGAGTCGGGACATCTTTGGAGACTTCAAGGTATATCTGCCGCGTCCCTAGACCTCGGAGTCCCCTTCTACTCTTTCCCATGTCCATTATCTTCTGTATTTTTCTTTTGTTAGACTCTGATGTATAGAGACACTAGATTTTCCTTCTGGAGTTTGTCATTCACGATGTTTCGGGTTTTGGGATTTTCTGTGTATTTTTGAATAGTAAGTTATTGTACATGCCAAGCAGAATGGTACCAAGTTATGTTGCTATTGCTATAGTTAGTTGTTAATTTTATGTTTTCATTTCATTATTCTGAAAATGTTAGGCTTACCTAGTCGTAGAGACTAAGTGCCATCACGACGTCATACGGAGGGAAAATTGGGTCGTGACAACTTGGTATCAGAGCTCTAGGTTCATAGGTGTCGTGAGTCACAAGCCGGTTTATTAGAGTCTCGCGGATCGGTACGGAGATGTCTGTACTTATCTTCGGGAGGCTGTGGAACTGTTAGGAACAATCATACTTCTTTTGATTCCTTGTCGTGCAAGTTATTGGCATCAAATTCTAAACTTATGTATTCTATTCTCTCACATATGGTGAGGACACGTACAACCGGATCTGATGACCAGTAACCCGCACCCCCTACTAGAGCCGCGAGAGGCCGGGGCTGGGGTAGAGGCCGAGGACGTCCACGTGGTGCAGCCAGAGCACCTGCACGAGCTGCTACAGAGGAGCCCCCAGTAGCTCCAACTGGAGGCAGACACTTGAGGTACCTATTTCTGCACCAGCCCTCCAGGAGACTCTAGCCCAGTTTCTGAGCATGTTTAGCACCTTAGCTCAGGCTGGATTGATTCTACTTGCTATTTCCATATCTCAGGCTGGGGGAGGAGCACATACTCCCATCGCTGGTACTCCAGAGCAGCGGGTCCAGGTAGACCAAGTTCCAGAGATTGTACCAATGCAGTCGGTAGCTCCAGCTCAGATCAAGGTTAAGGCAACAGCTTATAAGGTGAAGCAGCTTAGACTTGAGAGGTACAAGAAGTACCACCCACCTACCTTAAGCGGATTGGCTACAGATGATGCTAAGGGTTTTCTAGAGAAGTGTCATCGTATTCTTTGTACTATGGGCATAGCGGAGACGAGCGGGGTTTCTTTTACTACATTCCAGCTTAGAAGAGCAGCCTATCAGTGGTGGCATGCTTATGAGTTGAGTAGTCCGGCTGAGGCAGCTTCACTTACATGGACTCAGTTCTCGGACATGGTTTTGAGAGAGTATGTCCCTCAGAGCCTCAGGAACTCATGGCGTGCGGAGTTTGAGCAGTTGTGCCAGGGATCTATGATTGTGTCAGAGTGTGCAGTTCGCTTCAGTGATTTGGCCCGACATGTACCTACCTTGGTTGCCACAGTTTGAGAGAGGGTTCGACGGTTTATTGAGGAACTTCACCCAAGTTTCCTGATTAGTATGGCCAGGGAGTAGGAGATGGATATTTCTTATCAGTAGGTTGTGAGTATTGCCAAGAGATTGAAGGGCATGCTTGCCCGGGATAGAGAGGAGATGGAGGCAAGAGGTCGAGAGAGACTGGTTCTTATTCTGGTGCTCGTGCCCCAGTAGCTCGCCATGGTAGGGGTTATGTGAGCCGCCCCATCCATTCAGCTCTTCCAGCCGCCAGCGGTGTTCCAGCCTCTTCAAGGCCCCCAGGAGCCTTACTATGAACCACCAGTATCTAGTGTGGCTCCTGTACGGGGTGTTCCTAGCGGCCAGTCCAGCAGACCTGGCCCGAGCCAATCACAGCAGCCACGCCCTCACATAGCTTGTTTTAAGTGTGGCGACACTTGCCATATGGTGAGGGATTGCCCCAAGTTTAGGAGGGGTGCACCTCCACAAACTTTTCAGCCACAGCGTGCTCCACCGGGTCCTCATGCTATGATTACAGCACCGGCTGCCACCCACCTACTCAGCCAACCCGGGGTGGAGGTCGGGGAGGTAGAGGTCGCCCTAGAGGGGGAGGCCAGGCCAGATATTATGCCCTTCCTGCTTGTACAGAGGCAGTCGCTTCTGATTCTATCATTACATGTATTGTCCCGATCTGTCATAGAGATGCGTCAGTATTATTTGACCCAGTCTCTACATATTCTTATGTGTCCTCTTATTTTGCCCCGTATTTAGGCGTATCTCGAGATTCTTTGAGTTCCTTTATTTATGTGTCTACTCATGTGGAAGATTCTCTTGTTCTAGATCGTGTGTATCGATCGTATTTGATTACTCTTAGTGGTTTTGTGACCAGAGCTGATTTATTATTGCTCAGCATGGTGGACTTTGATATTATTTTAGGCATGGACTGGTTGTCGCCCCATTATGCTATTCTTGATTGTCACGCTAAGACCGTGACGCTGGCTATGCCAGGTTTACCGCTACTAGAGTGGAGAAGCACCTTAGAGTATACTCCCATCATAGTTATTTCATTTCTTAAAGCTCAACGAATGGTTGAGAAGGGGTGTGACGCATATATAGCTTATGTGAGAGATGTCAGTATTGATACCCCTACAGTTGAATCAGTTCCAGTAGTGAGGGACTTTCCAGATGTGTTCCCAGCTGATCTTTCGGGCATGCCTTCCGACAGAGATATTTATTTCGGCATTGATTTGTTGTCGGGCACTCAGCCCATCTCTATTCCTCCATACCGTATAGCTCCTACTAAGTTGAAGGAGTTGAAGGAGCAGTTACAGGAGTTGCTTGATAAGAGCTTCATTCGGCCTAGTGTGTCACCTTGGGGTGCTCCTATCTTATTTGTGAAGAAGAAGGATGGTTCTATGCAGATGTGTATTGATTACCGCCGGTTGAATAAAGTCACAGTGAAGAACATGTATCCATT
Source organism: Nicotiana tomentosiformis (assembly GCF_000390325.3). NCBI lineage: Eukaryota > Viridiplantae > Streptophyta > Magnoliopsida > Solanales > Solanaceae > Nicotiana > Nicotiana tomentosiformis. The sequence continues at coordinate 194,550,170 of NC_090813.1, read as the reverse complement.
GCCTCGTATTGATGACTTATTTGATCATTTACAAGGTGCCAGAGTGTTTTTCAAGATTGACTCACGATCAGGCTATCATCAGTTGATGATTCGAGACATCCCGAAGACTGCTTTCAAGACTTGGTATGGTCACTATGAGTTCCTTGTGATGTCTTTTGGGCTGACCAATGCCCCAGCAGCTTTTATGCACTTGATGCACAGTGTGTTTCGGCCTTATCTCGACTCATTCGTCATTGTGTTTATTGATGACATTCTGGTATACTCCCGGAGTCGGGAGGATCATGAGCAGCATTTGAGGATTATGCTTCAGACCTTGAGAGAAAAGAAGTTATATGCAAAATTTTCTAAGTGTGAGTTTTGGCTAGACTAAGTGGCATTCTTGGTCCATGTAGTATCGAGGGATGGGATCAAGGTGGATCCGAAGAAGATGGAAGCAATGCAGAGTTGGCCTAGACCGTCATCGGCTACAAAGATCCATAGTTTTCTTGGTTTGGCGGGGTATTACCGTCGCTTTGTAGAGGGATTCTCATCTATTGCAGCACCTATGACCAGGCTGACCCAGAAGGGTGCTCCGTTCAGGTGGACAGAGGAATGTGAGGAATGCTTTCAGAAGCTCAAGACAACTTTGACTACAACCCCAGTATTGGTATTGCTTATAGGTTCGGGGTCTTATAATGTATATTTTGATGCATCGCAGATTGGTCTCAGCGCGGTGTTGATGCAGGACGCTAGGGTAATTGCCTACGCGTCCAGACATCTGAAGGTGCATGAAAAGAACTATCTTGTCCAAGACCTTGAGTTAGCAGCTATTATTCATGCCTTGAAGATTTGGCGACATTATTTGTACGGTGTTCCTTGTGAGATTTACTCCGATCACCGGAGTTTGCAGCATCTGTTCAAGCAGAAGGATCTTAATTTGCGTCAGAGGAGGTGGTTGGAGCTGTTTAAGGATTATGATATCACCATTTTGTACCACCCTGGGAAGGCCAATGTGGTGGCCGATGCTTTGAGTCACCGGGTAGAGAGTTTGGGGAGCTTAGCATATCTACCAGCAGCAAAGAGGCCCATGGAGTTGGATGTTCAGGCCTTAGCCTGCTAGTTTATGAGATTGGATATTTCTGAGCCGAGTCGAGTATTGGCTTGTGTGGTCTCTCGGTCTTCCCTTTATGATCATATCAGGGAGCGTCAGTATGATGACCCTCATCTACTTGCCCTTAAGGACACGGTCCAGCACGGTGATGCTAAGGAGGTCACTATTGGAGATGATGGTGCATTAAGGATGCAGGGCAGGCTATGTGTGTTCAATGTAGATGGTTTGCGTGAGTTGATTCTCCAGGAGGCTCACAATTCGCGGTACTCTATTCATCCGGGTGTCGCAAAGATGTATCAGGACTTGAGGTAGCATTACTGGTGGAGGAGAATGAAGAAGGACATAGGGGAGTATGTGGCTCGGTGCCTAAATTGCCAGCAGGTGAAGTATGAGCATTAGCGGCCAGGTGGGTTGCTTCAGAAGTTGGAGATTCCGGAATGGAAATGGGAGAGGATCACTATGGATTTCGTTGTTGGACTCCCACGGACTCAGCAGAGGTTTGATGCAGTTTAGGTAATTTTGGATAGGCTGACCAAGTCGGCTCATTTCATTCCTGTGATGACTACCTATTCTTCCGAGCAGCTAGCTCAAATCTACATCCGTGCGATCATCAGGTTTCATGGAATACCAGTATCTATTATCTCTGACCGGGGTACGCAGTTTACATCACAGTTCTGGAGAGTTGTATAACATGAGTTGGGTACTAGGGTTGAGTTGAGCACATCATTTCACCCTCAGACAGATGGGCAGTCCGAGTACACTATTTAGATATTAGAGGATATGCTTCGTGCTTGTGTGATAGATTTTGGGGGTGCTTGGGACCAGTTCTTGCCACTTGCGGAGTTTGCTTACAACAATAGTTATCAGTCCAGCATTCAGTTGGCACCGTATGAGGCTGTGTATGGTAGGCGGTGTCGGTCTCCAGTGGGATGGTTTGAGCCGAGCGAGGCTAGATTATTGGGTACAGACTTGGTTTAGGATGCCTTGGAGAAGGTTAAGGTGATTTAGGATCGACTACGCACAGCCTAGTCCAGACAGAAGAGATATGCGGACTGGAAGGTTCGCGATGTTGCATTCATGGTTGGAGAGCGGATCCTGCTCCGGGTTTCGCCCACGAAGGGTGTTATGAGGTTCGAAAAGAAAGGCAAGCTGAGCCCAAGGTTCATTGGTGCTTTTGAGGTGTTGCGGCGTGTTGGGGAGGTTTCTTATGAGCTTGACTTACCTCCCAGCCTAGCAGAAGTTCATCTGGTATTTCATGTTTCGATGCTCTGAATGTATCACGGCGATCCGTCTCATGTGTTGGATTTTATCTCAGTCCAATTGGACAAGGATCTATCTTATGTTGAGGAGCCAGTGGCTATTTTAGACAGGCGGGTCAGAAAGCTAAGGTCGACGAACATTGCTTCCATGAAGGTTCAGTGGACAGGACAGCCGGTCGAGGAGGTGACTTGGAATTCCGAGCAGGATATGCGCAGCCGTTATCCTCATCTTTTCACCACTTTAGGTATGTCTCTATACTCGTTCGAGGACAAATGATTATTTTAAGAGGGAGAGGATGTAACGACCCCGCCGGTCATTTTGAGAGTAATATCCCCGATCCCCTATTTACTGATTCTCCCATATCTATTTCTGTTATTGTGACTTGCCGGGAGGTGTCGTTTTGGTTTTTAGAGTGTTTTGGGACACTTAGTCCCAAAATAGAGGTTTGCCTTAGGATTTGGACCGTAGTCAGAACTGTGTAAAGGCGACTCCAGAATGGACTTTCGTCTATTCCGTTAGCTCCGTTAGGTGATTTTGGGCTTAGGGGCGTGTTTGGATTGTGTTTTGGAGGTCCGTAGCTTATTTAGGCTTGAAATGGCGAAAGTCGAATTTTTGGAGATTTGGACCAGTAGTGGAAATTTTTATATCGGGGTCGGATTCCGATTCCGGAAGATGGAGTAGCTATGTAATGTTGAATATGACTTGTATGCAAAATTTGGGGTCAATCAGACACGGTTTGATAGGTTTCGGCATCAGTTTTGGAAATTTGAAGTTTCAAGTTCTTTAAGTTTGAATTGGAGGGCAATTCATGACTTTAGCATTGTTTGAAGTGGTTTGAGGGCTCGAATAAGTTTGTATGGTCTTTTAGGATTGGTTTGTATGTTTGGTTGAGGTCCTGGGGGCCTCGGGTGAGTTTCGGATGCCCAACGGATCGATTTTTGGACTTAGGAGGTTTCTGAAATTTTCTGGTGCCTAAGTTCTGGTTTCCTTATACGCGATCGCGTAGGGTGATCCGCGATCGCGTAGGCTGAGCTGGGCAGAGGATGGAATTATTATTCGGGTTCGCGGATAGGGACATGCGAACGCGTAGTGAAGTGAGGTGGTGCTTCGCGAACGCAGAGCCAAGGTCACGTTCGCGGAGTGTTAAGTGAACCAAAGCTGGGCCACGCGCTTTGCTCATCGCGAATGCGTTGGGGTGTTCGCAATCTCGTAGGTGTGAGAGACAGAGCATCACGTTCGCGTGGTGTTTTACGCATTCGTGTAGAGTTAATTTCTGTGGCAGCAAAGTTGTTCTTCGCGATCGCGAGGCTATTTCCGCGATCACGATTAAGGAATCACTGGGCAGTATTAAAGTTTCCAAAAAACGGGGGTTTTGCCATTTTATCAAAAACTTGAGTTGGGAGCTCAGATTTGCACGATATTTTGAGGGATTTTAAAATATATTGATTGGGTAACGATTCTTAACTCCTTTATGGTTATATTCTACTAATCCCTCATTAATTTCCTCTTTAATTTCGGATTTTGGGGTTGAAATTGGAAAATATTGGAAGAACTTCTTCAACAAAGATTTTGAGTTTTGGAAGGAGATTTGTGGTCAGATTTGAGTAATTTTTATATGGTTAGACTCGTGAGTGAATGGGTGTTCATATTTTGTGACTTTTACCCGATTCCGAGACGTGGGCCCGGGTCGACTTTTTAGGATAGATTTCGGAATTTTTATTAAAATCTTGATTTCATTAATTAGATTAGTTTATTATAATTGTATTTATGATATGTAATTGTTTGGGTTAGTTTTGAGCCATTCAGAGTCGGATATTCGTGTAAAATACATTCTTACTGATTGATTGAGCTTGGTTCGAGGTAAGTGGCTTGCATAACCTTGTGTGGGGGAACTCCCCGTAGAATTTGTATTGTTTTTGATACATGAGCGCTGTGTACATGAGGTGACGAGTACGTACACGGCTAAATTGTGTAAACACCCGATTTTTCTACTAAGTAATAACCTGATTTCCTTCTTATTTGAGTTCCATCAGCATGTGTAGTATCCGGATAGACTAGAATAGCATGCCTACTTATCTTAACTATTTACTTGAACTACGTGCAGCATGTTTAGAGAATTTACCTATCTTTCCTTAACTGGTACTTAGGTTGAACTGTAGAATTTCGTGCCGTAACTATTGAATTCTATTGTTTGGCTGCATATTTACTTTGGGACTACGGAACGGTATTCCGGGAGATCCCCATGTACTGCATATTTACTTTGGGACTACGGAACGGTATTCCGAGAGATCCCCCTGTACTGCATATTTACTTTGGGACTACGGAACAGTATTCCGAGAGATCCCCTTGTTCTACACATTTACGTTTGGGACTACGAGACGGTTTTTCGGGAGATTCCCTGTTGTATTTCTGTGTACTGAGTTGTTACTTTCAATAAATTCTTTCTTGTTAAATTTTAGTCTTTATTTTACTGCGATATTTTATTCTTGCCTTGCTTTATTATTATTATTTATACTAGTAGGGTCTTGACCTGACCTCGTCACTACTCGACCGAGGTTAGGCTTGATACTTACTGGGTACCGATTGTGGTGTACTCATGCTACTCTTCTACATATGTTTTCGTGTGCAGATCTAGGTTCTCCTTATCAGCCACACTATCACTGAGCCGGGACAGCTTTGGGGATTTCAAGGTATATCTGCCGCGTCCGCAGACTTCGGAGTCTCCTTCTACTCTTTTCCATGTCCATTATCTTCTGTATTTTTCTTTTGTTAGACTCTGATGTATAGAGATACTAGATTTTCCTTCTGGAGTTTGTGATTCACGATGTTCCGGGTTTTGAGATTTTCTGTGCATTTTTGAATAGTAAGTTATTGTACATGCCAAGCGGAATGGTACCCAGTTATGTTGCTATTGCTACAGTTAGTTGTTAAATTTATGTTTTCATTTCATTATTCCGCAAATGTTATCCTACGAACAAGGATTGGTTTTAACACGCTCACCAACAACGCAAAAGGTTGGTTTTTACTCGCTCGCCAACAACGACTCTTTGATTTTCACTCTCTCACCAAAGTAACAAATAATGGCACAATCTCTAAGGAGACAATGCCTCTCTAATATTTTTCAGTATCTCTTTACTCTTTTGTGTACACAGTAAATCTACTAAAAGTAAATTTCAATGCTTGTTAAGAGTATTATAAAGAACTTGTAGTTGCATAGACAATTGTATAGAAGGATGCGTACTTGATCCTTGAGTTTGCATTTCTTCTTATAGGAGAGTTTTGAAATTTGTTGTTTATTGATCCGTGATTGAGGCACACAATATTCTAATAATATTTGACCCAAGGGGTGTCTCTGATTTCTCCATGAGAGATGAGCTGGATTCACTTTAAGTCCTTGCTTTCCATACCCAAAATTCAGGGAGTGATTTGTGGTTTGTCTCAATCAATCCTTAAAGTGACTACACTTGATTTGTTTCCCTTTCTTTTTGATGGCTTTAAGAAAAAGGAACTGCACTTAATTTATCTTCCATTAAGTAGAGTGTTTCCTGATTTACCTGATAATGTTTTCTCCCCGTTGCATGATTGTCTTGAATCATGGCATATCTTCTTTTAGAGTCCTTGATTGTTGTTGACATGTCTCATTTTTCAACGGTTAATTTTTTTGCTTCTGGCAACTTGCACCTTTTAAATCTAAAGGAGATTAGATTTGACCAAAAATATATTTCCATAAAGAAGCTCTTCACATGGTTTTAAATAATATAAGGGATTACTTTTGGATCTTGCACTTAAATGATCTTTTCCATAAAGAAGCCCTTCACATGCTTTCACATAATATAAAGAATTGATTTTGAATCTTGCACTTAAATGATCCCATATAGATTTGAGATCATTTCCATTATAATTCCACAATCTTCCTTTCTTGTAGTCTTTCCTTCTTCACTAGACCAATATATTTACTTCTTAAAAAACTCCATGCTATCTCCTTTTAATAAAATATTCCTTCCTTTGTGAAAGACTTTTCGTAGTGCTCTATTTGATTGTAATAGTAAAATAATACTAGTGACCCACGTCACATCCTTTTTGCCTATTTGAATATTTTATCAATTCATCCTTCCTTTATGCTTTCCAGATTCCATCTTGGTTGATGTGCCCATTCACGGCAGAATTCTTCTCCTCATCTTCATTCCTTTTACTTCTACGGAGATTTCATAATAGCTTTTTTTCCATATTTGTTAGGGTCTTTATCAAAAAATTCCTTCTTTGTAAATATCTTCATTCATGTTTTGTCCAAATCCTTGCACAGTTGACACACCTTTATAAAATAAATTTATCACAAGTAAATGTTCTTTGATTAAGATATGCTGGTTTGATATCATCAAAATCGGTATGTCAAACCTTGGGACTAACAATCTCCCCCTTTTTGATGATGGCAAACCATTGGGTACAAAACATAAAAATTTAATTAAAGAAGATCAAATGAAATATTATAAAGATACAAATAAGATAAACTGGTTACTTCCTTTAAGTTATCTCTTCAAATATGGAAGTTATCCCTTCAAATATGGAAGTAACCAGTGTATCTTTTAATTATGCGTTCCTCAGTTATGCTCCCCCTACCTCCATGCATCATTTTTCATATTTGCAAGGAAAGTTGTTTTGTACTATTTTCTCCCCCTTTTGTCATCATCAAAAGGGTGAACCATCATGTAGGAGATATGCAAACAAAGAAAGTATAGATGCATATAGTCAACCAGACTACTTACTTTTAATCATCCAACGAGTTATACAAGGAATCATGTAATAATAATCACCTTTAAAAAACTTAAGGGGAAAGATAAGTTTAACTCAGCAATTCATTCAACGTATACACAGATGCTCAGTTACTTTGAGTTCGCTAAAGGATAATTTCAACCAAACATTTGAATTTTTTTTTAAAAATGGTAGAAAGCATTTTAAAAAATTTGACTAGATTCTCATATATACTACCATATATTGGAAACACATGTGTGATAAGCATAAAAGACTGAAGAGAGTAACATATCATTTCCATCAAGAAAGGATACACAATTATATCTTATTACCATACTAACTCATTTTCTCGATGTGAGAGAGTATCTGCAAAATGATGTTCATCATTCACAAGATAAACTTTCACATTACCTTTTATCACAAGCAATCTAACGACAGGTGTTATGCCTTGTGCTCTAGCTGATATTTCATTGAAAAATTAGCCGCAACAACTTCTCATAAAGAAGTATTTACTCTTGACTAGATAAGGCTGTTGAACCTTGCTTTTGACTTTTTCATGACATGAAAAAAATCTCCATACCAATTTTTCTATTTAAGTCCACTTTGTTGCTTGCAAAGTTTGTATCTGAGAATATCACTAGATCAAAGCAATTAGTTCTTGCATACAATAAGCCATAACTAGAATGTCAACCAAAAATACTTTGTGGCACTATAAAGATATTTCATCGGATCAGGTATACCAAAATATCTGTTATTAAAATACAATAGAGAGTCGGCCATACCTTGATACTTTATTCGGTCGGTGGACTTATTAATTTTCTCCTTGCTTCACATTATTTGAAATGTGAAGATAAAGGTTAATTCTCTATCATGATCATTTCCAAACCGGTCATCTTCCAGAGGCTTAAAGCTTTACATGCTTTTAGTTAGTATTACCAAAAATATGATCTTAAATGCATAGTTGGAGAAAAATAATCGTTAAACGATAATCATGAAATTCTTTTAAATGATAAAGAGTCTTAGTCACAAAAATGTGGTTCAAAAACTTTTAACTCCAGAGAAAGGCGAGAGAATAAAGTTCTGCTATTTTCAAACCATTTAAAAGTATTTCAACATCCATACAGAGACAATTTATAAACTTTGTAATATGCACATGTAAAATAACATTCTAACAAAACTCTCCATGAAGAAACAAACCTTTTTGTTGTGAAACCTTGGGCTACAAGTTTACCCTTAACTTTCACAATCCTACCAATCCCATCAAGCTTCTTGTTGGTCATCCATGATTGCAGCTCCTTTGCTTGATAATAGATTTTCACACTTTTTATTCTTTCAGCTTTGTTCACCAGATCTTGCATAGCTAGAATCCATCATTCATCGCTTAATGCTTCTTCATGTCTGTCCAGTTCAACTAGTATGGATGTGTCATTATTCATTTATTGCTATCCATCCACTAAAAGTTCTCCATCCTTATTCACAAATTTCTTAAAAAAGTATTATTGTAAATAAAGTGCGCATGTTAAGATTTCTCTATAATTAATATTCTGAATTTCATAAGATCGAAAGTAGTAATGAATAAAGGAATATACCAAGAGTTCTACCAAGACGGTTGCAACCAAAGGGAATAATATAACCAAAAGATGATTTTTCTTTCTTCCCATAGCTCAGATAGAATTTCATTCAAGATAAGATTCAAAAAAAATATTAAAGCACATATAAGCCAATGATAATAATTTATACAAAAATGATGCTTCCTTTTCAATTCTGCATTCAATTCAGGCGCCAAAATAAATATGTGATAAATGTATGACGCAAAAAATGTCGAACAAATACTATAACTCACATCTATGATCAAATGGATCATTTTCTTATTAAGGAAAATAACCTAGGAAAAACATCAATAGAAAAATACACATATACCTTCTAAACTTTTGAGTCATAGGAATAGTCAAATATTTTCACATGTGCATAAGTTATTAAATAACCTTCTTGAATTTTAAAGAAGTATTGATACTCTCGCCAAGAGAATGAATATCAAAAGTAATTTTCAAAAACTTTCTTAAGCACATGACGACATAAAAAGTGTATGTATGCTTGCTTATCCAAATGTTAATACAAATGACATGGTTCATGCAAGATATGCATTCGTGCAATTTAAAATCTCTAAGTCAAGGATAAAAATAATATCAAATAGAATTATAGAATAATGTAGTTAGTCGACTCAAGAAATATCTACTTGTCATATTGCACTTAAAATAAATAACTAGATACACATCACCTTATAATTCATCAAAAGAAACTTGGATAAACTTTAATGAAACCAGTCACTCAAGTTTTACCAGCACGTGTAATGGTTCCTTCATCCTCTATAGAATATGTGTAAACTTTGAAGCATCTTTAAGCAAGTTCATGGACTAGCCGTTATGCAAATATCATTTATCCATTTTTATAGTTGGACTTAGAATTCTTGCAAAACAAATTAATTTGTTTTTGGTACCCAATTCTTTTTGGGTCTTTGAGGATTAGTAGTTGGTGTAATTTAAGATGCATATATCTGTTTAACTCTCCAAACATATTTTGATCTACCAAAGTTTTTTGGATAATTGCATGCAAATATTTTATGTCCAAAATTACTGCAGTAGTGGCATGTAATTTGAGAGGAAGAGTGTTTACCTACAACTGCCTTATTAGTTGACTTGAAACTTCCCTCAGTCAACTTGTTTAAAGTGGGACGTTTATCAATAGATTCCTTTTCAGTCGACTTATAGTTGTTAAGCCACGGAGACGACTTTGATCGATTAAACAAGTGGCTGGGGAATTTGTGCAGGTTGCTTATTTGTTTGCGAAGCTCAAAATTTTCTTCTTGAAGTAAGTTGTTCTCCAACTGATATTCTTCAAGTTGGATCTCTCAATCTTTATTTTTATTTCTCAACTTGTTATATTCTTCAAGTTGGATCTCCCAATTTTTCTTCTCATGTATCAACTTGTTATATTCTTTAAGTTGGATCTCCCAATTCTTCTTCTCTTTCCTCAACTTATTATATTCCTTAAGAACTTTCTCAAGGTCGTTGAGAACCAATTCAATAGTTTCCTGCAATTCATCTTATTTATCGCAATACATAATCGGAGTATGACATACCTTGTCAATTTCTCCCATTGCCATGAAACATAGGTTCTCCATTCTTTCGTGATTGTTTTCTTCTTCCGATTCATTCTCGTCGCTCCAAGTTGAGATTCTATTATTCTTCTTCTTGAAGTTAGGACATTTAATTTTATATGTCCAGGTTTACTACATTCGTAGAAGCATATGTTCTCTTGTTGTTGAACCTCATTCTTACGGTTCTTTTGATGATTCTGGATGGATTGAGATTTTCTATGTTGCTTCTTTCTACTCTTCTTTTTTTCGTCCTAGGTATCACGGCCATGTCTTCTCGATCTTCACCAGATTCAGATTCTTCAAGAGTTGACTTGGATTCAATTTCCTTAATTTTGTTGGTGTCCCCATGGATATTTTCCAATTTGTACCATATATCTTTAGCAGTCTCACAAGTGGATATATTCTTATATTCTTCTTTACTAATTGCACAATATAGCATGTTGATTGCTCTAATGTTTGTTTGCATAATATCCAACTGTTTTTTTGTGTAGTAAAATATGGATGCCCCTTTTTCAAGCTTCCTTCCATCACTGTTCCTCGGAATAGGACTAGGTCCATTCTAAATAACTAGCTAGGCTAGATAATCTATTGATTGAACAAAAACCTTCATTCTTATTTTTCAATGGCTATAGTATTGACAATTGAAGTATGGTGGCCTTCTTGTTATCCCTCTTGAAGTATATTGTTTGTTGATATTGGTATTTGATTGAATCGAAGTACTAACAGTATTGTGCAGGTTGTCTCTGCATCGGTCGACTAAGTACATACCATAGTCGACTATAAATTTTAACACGCTATAATTCACCTCCCTCCTCCCCCCCCCCTCTTGTACTTTCAATTGGTATCAGAGTAGGTCTCACATATTTATTTTTTTACTTAAGAGCAAGTGAGAAAAGATCCATGGCATGTTATCAAATAATAACATATAAAAGCAGTAAAGTAAATGACACCAGAAATTTTATACAGGTTCGGAACTAATGTGGTATCCTACCCCGGTCTCCTTGGGTTGCAAGGATATTATCTATTGATCTCTTTGTAATATGAGTTGTATACAGTTTATGTGATTTTCAATGTTCACTACCAACATTTACAAGGTTGGTTTTCACTCACTCACCAACAACGAACAAGGGTTAGTTTTAACACGCTCACCAACAATGCAAAAGGTTAATTTTTACTCGCTCACCAACAACGACTCTTTGATTTTCACTCGCTCACCAAGGTAACGAATAATGACACAACCTCTAAGGACACACTGCCTCTCCAATATTTTTCAGTCTCTCTTCACTATTTTGTGTATACAGTAAATCTACTAAAAGTAAATTTCAATGCTTGTTAAGAGTAGTATAAATAACTTGTAGTTGGATAGACAATTGTATAGAAGGCTGCATACTTGATCTTTGAGATTGCATTTCTTCTTATAGTAGAGTTTTGAGATTTGTTGCTTATTGATCCTTGATTGAGGAACACAATATTCTAATGATATTTGACCCAAGGGGTGCCTCTGATTTCTCCATGAGAGATGAGCTGGATTCACTTTAAGTCCTTACTTTCCATACCCGAAATCCAGGGAGTAATTTGTGGTTTGTCTCAATCAATCCTTAAAGTGACTGCACTTGATTTGTTTCCCTTTCTTTTTGATGGCTTTAAGAAAAAGGAACTGCACTTAATTTGTCTTCCATTAAGCAGAGTGTTTCCTGATTTACTTGATCATGTTTTCTCCCCCGTTGCGTGATTGTCTTAAATCATGGCATGTCTTCTTTTAGAGTCCTTGATTGTTGTTGTTGACATGTCTCCTTTTCCAACGGTTCATTTTTTTGCTTCTGGTAGCTTGCACCTTTTAAATCTAAAGGAGATTAGATTTGACCAAAAAAATATTTCCATAAAGAAGCTTGTCAAGACCCAAAATCCTTAATTTTCATGATGGCGCCTATCTTAATACTAGGCAAGCCGATAACCTCAATAAATCACAATAATCTCTTAAGTTTAAAAATATAATATTTGAATTCCATAGAAAACTTCACAATTTAAGATACAAAACACTCCCAAAATTCGGTGTCACTAAGTACTTGAGCATCTAAATAATAACAAAGTCTGACGGATAAGAACATTGTTTGAAAACATATAAGGGTACAATAATTGAAAGGAAAGAGAGTCAAGGTCTGCGGATGCCAAACAACTACCTTGATAGTCTCCAACAGATAAATCCTCAAATCTGGCAATCGCCTTATCCGGAAGTACCTGGATCTACACACGAGGTACAGAGTATAGTATGAGTACAACCAACTCTATAAGTAACAAGTCTAACCTCTGGGCTGAAAGTGTTGACAAGCTCTGCAGGTATAGTCCAGTACATAAATAATGGTACAGAAATATAGGCATACTTTCAAGTTCAACAGTTAAACTCAGTACAAGCAAAATAGATCAATACTGCATGATATGAGAAATGTGAAATCTCAGTGGAAAGACTTTATGTACTACTGGTCACTAATCATTTGGTCACTCGATACTGTTTATGGCCAATCCAGCCCAGGGATATTCCATCCCATATATATATTCACATCGAATGACAGTCAGTCCCTCAGTACCGTATAAGGCCAATCCAGCCCTGGGTAATTTACCCCCATGTGTAAATGATACGGGCAAGATCCATGTCCAGGGAAAATTCATCACAATATAAATAAATAAGGCAAGTTCATGCCCTAGGAAGTCCAACCCGAATATATATATAATCATCTATGCTCACTGGAGGTTTGTACAGACTCTGGAGGGGCTCCTTCAGCCCAAGCGTGATATAAAGCCGATTTGGCCTACTGCAGGCGGGCAGTCCCGATCTATATAATAATAAAGCATATAAGGCCTGCTGTAGGCGGACAGCCCCAATCCATATAATAGTAAAGTCTATAAGGCATGCTGCAAGCGGGCAGCCTGTTCCATATAGTAATCATATATATAAAGCCAATATGGCATGTTGCGGTGCGCAGTCCGATCCCATAATTATCTTCACAATCAGGCCCTTGGCCTCACTCAGTCATCAATCTCTCCAGTCTCTCGAGCTCACAATGTCATGAAACTAGCCCAAAATGATTATATGATATATCAATAAATAACAACAGAGACTGAGATATGATATGCAATGGACGAATATGACTGAGTATGAAATTAAAATTTAAACAAATAATTCAACAGCAACACGATCCCATGGGTCCCAAAATTTTAGCACGTAGCCTAAACATGATCTTTAATAAGAGTCTTAAAGTGGGATTTGACCAGCACACACTGAGCACATACTTGGGCTTTGATGATGTCGAGCCAAAAGAATACTTGGAAAAGTGTGCACTTGGGGATGCAGTTCGTCCTTGGTTAGAGGAAATTCTAGCTGCACCAGGACCACCACCACCATGGATCACCGTTGGAGTTCCTATCCACCGGAGCACACTAAGCTTCGAAGCAAAAGGGTGGCAAACATTTGTTTGCAGCAGACTGGACCCGAGTCAAAATGAGACTCACTTATCGATTCCTCATGCAGTCTTACATGCCTCCATTATGGCCAGGTACCCAATCAATTTGGGTGCCTTGATGTCGGCCAATATCTCTATGATCGCCTGGCAGGATGAGTCTTCCTACCCATACCCCAACACCATTATAGAGAATCTTACGGATGCAGGTGTGGAACCAAGGGATTTTGATATAAAGGTGAGGCCGAAGAATCCTTTCTCATGGTACTCACTTATGGATGAGTGACGAGCTTAAAACACGGACTAAAATATGCTCGCTAGTCGAATATAGTAAATTATAATATCGTATCCACATGGATTGGAGTTAAATAGTATTATCGTAGTTTGTATCTAGATTGCTATCCAGGATGATCAACAATGGAGATTTATGTGATTTAAACTAAAATTAACTAAAAGTCTCAACTATCGACTAATGACAATCAACACAAGTATTGAGGAAAGAAAGTTATCAATTGGGAGAAGATAGGGTTGATAGGATAGGTGCAAGATAAATGTTTGGGATTTAACTCTAGATAATTCACTTCTAATGTTCAAGTGAGTCTCTCGAATTTACTTGGTTATTAGTTCAATTGATTAGTAAAAACTCCTTTATCGATTAAGTCTCAACCTCACAAGATGAACCAATTTTTAAGCACGTGAAGATATGCAAGAATTAGTAGTGGATTGGTCTTTAGGAGAACCTCTCTCGTTATCCTCCTAACTAAGTTTAATCTACAATTCAACTAGCCACTTCCGATTACTAAGAAGAATTAATGACTTCAACCAACAAGATCTAATGCTACAATGTCACAAGTTATGCCTCTCTCGATTACACGAACAAATGAACATAGATGCAACAACTAAAACATCCAAAACGATTCAATACATAAAACTAGAGTTAATTATCCACAAGCAAGTATCAATATACCAAATCCATCAAACCCTAAAGAGAACTACTCCATGGATATGGAGTAATTCATCATAACGATGTTTAAGTTAAAAGAAATCATAAAACAATCCAAACCCTAGACTTGAGTGAGCATTGAATGATGCAATCCTTGAGCTTTTGCTTCTCCGCCTCCTCCTTGGCTTACTTAGGTCTAAGATATGTCAAAATTCCATAAAATAATATTTTTACATGTATTTATACCAAGTAGGGTCGGGCCCAGACGAAAACCCTTCTCCCACGCAAAATAGGAAAATAACTCTGTAAAAATTGCAAAAGTGTGCCGCATGCGGCAACGCGCCAGGAGGGGCGTTAGTGGGAAAGTTCAGAGAGTTAATTTCTGACAGACAGTAGATTTGTACAGGTGTGGTGCGCCGCAATTGTACACTTTTCTCAGAGTCCAGCCTTTTGCTTCGATTTTGATATCCAGACGTGGTGTACGACCCCCGAACGCGATCCCGGCTTAATACCTTGAACCTTTACTCATACTTCAAAGCTCCAAATAGTTCAAATTCATTCCATAATATTTACATTGCTCAGAATCCTCCTACAAGGCATAAAATACATAATTAGTGCAGAACACTAGCGATTAAAGCTCTAACTCAATTAAAGTGTAGTAAATTGGAATGTAATAATCGACTAAAACATGAGATTATAGCCTACCATCAACTCCCCACACTTAAACCATTGCTCATCCTTGAGCAATCAAACTACACTTTATAAAGACACGGCCTTATTAAGAAACTCTCCTAACTCATTATAGCAAGAATATTTAAAATAGATTAAGCACAATAGTATAACATCTTCACCTCAAGATTTGACTCAAAAGTACCCTGCATTATTTATTACTTGCTCACTTACTCTAACACAGAGGTCAACGACATTACCTTTCGTTCATGAATCAAGTGCCCTCACCACAATAGAGAGTAGTTCCACACACCATCAAATTTAACAACAATCAGGAACTCAAAATAGAAAGAATTCACTCAATCTCAGAAATAATATTCATATGCCACAAAAGATGAACCATAGGCTTGCCCGTAGTGTACTACTCTACTAATTGATCTCATTCAATCAAGTATCAAGTAGGATTTAATTGGCTGTAATGTAGGTTGCGGGCCGGGTAGGATACATTTGGATATAGTGACTACACCTCCCTAAGCACTTTAATACATGCATTTTAAAAACCCCACACTTATATCAAACCAATACTCCACCTTCACATCAATTTACATTAACTCTCACTTCTTTAAGCATAATTACAACAAGAGTTACCACTTATCAAAGAATATTTTTCCCAATCAAACACTTATTTTTTTTCTCTCTTTCAATTCAAGTGGCTCTTATTTTTTCAAAAGAGTGCACATTTCTCCTTATTTCATTAGTTCCACTCAAAAGCCAAATCACTCACCCCATACTTCAACTTTTACAAAGTTCATAACAAATTTAAATGCTCAAGAGAGGTACAAGGTTCAAATAGATGGTCAATTCAAACAAATGGGTAAGGCTTGCAATGTGGTTGCTAAAGAAACAGGATTACATGCTCAATAGGGTTAACTAAGATACATCACAATTAGGTGGGTAAAAGCATATAACTGGCTCAACAAAGAAATGCTTATATCACTTCCAAGACTGAATAAAACTACCAATTCGCTTTGCAAACACACGAGGCAAGTTCTAGACATCAAATGCAATGCACATAATACATAAAACCCTACACACACATGGCACATAACTCACTCGAGATTGGATTATCAAGACACTCTAGTCAAAGCAGTTAAGCAACGTTAAAATTATACAATTTAAAGTACTTATACAAGGGTCAAAAAATTGAGCTTAAGCGTCACAACCAAAGCATACAATTTAAAGTACTTATACAAGAGTCAAAAAACTGAGCCTAAGCATCACAACCGAAGCACTCACTATTCTCAAGGTATATTGCTTTCAATTCAAAACACAGCGCACGGTTTCCTACTTCTAAAAACAAAAAAAAAATTAACTACACCCGGTTCAAACAAAATCCTTGGAAAAGAATCGCGGCACAAAGAAAAACCAAAGGGGAATTATTACACTACCTACAAAAGAAAATCTTTGTCTTTTCCTTTCTTTCGACTTTAATCCCTCAAGAAACCTGTCGAATGATATCCATTGTCGGGAAAAGTCAAAAACTTTTAAAATTTGATGGTTTTTTTTCAAATTTTTTATTAACTACTAAACAACACTAAAAGGCAAAAACTAACACATATACATACAACATACAAATATCCCCCACCCCACACTTTAAGTTGTGGTATATCTCCATGACACACAATTAAAAAGCATAAGGTAGAGGAAATTTCCCTAAATCTCTAGTCGGGGTCTGAATCAAAGTCGGGCTCCATTCCACGCGCCCGAACTAGTGCACACATCCATGCGGACAACTTCTTCTCAGCCTTCTTGGGGTACACCCCACTCTTATCTTTCTCAATCATTGGGACCTTCTCATTCGCGCTTTTCACTCTCCACTCAACACTTATAGCTGGCTTCTCCTTTTTCACTCCAGTTGCTATATTCATCTCAGACGTCACCATCTCCTCACCCACTATAAGCATGAGTTTTCTATCATGTATATCCAGTATAGCTCTACCCGTTGCTAAAAATGGTCTTCCTAATATTATGGGTATCTCCTTGTTCTCCTCCATCTTCATCACTATAAAGTCTACTGGAAATACGAACTTATCTACCCAAACTAAGACATCTTCCATTATCCCCTCGGGTATTATAGTTGTTTGGTCTGCCAGCTGCAAAGATATTGGTGCAGACCTTATCTCTCCAAGCTCATTCTCCAATTTCCTGTAAATAGACAAAGGCATTAAATTAATTAACGAGCAAGGTATAGTAAAACTCCATGGATCTCCACACTTTTGTGGGAGTTTGTTTTGCAAGATCGCTCTGCAATGCTCTGTGAGCTTGACTACTGATGTTTCCTCTATCTTTCTCTTCTTTGTCAGGATTTCCTTCAAGAATTTTGCATAAGCTGGTATTTGTGAGAGAACTTCAGTTAATGGCAGATTTATATTAACCTATCTCAGCATATCTAGAAATCTATCGAACTGCTTGTCCAACTTTTCTCTATAGAGCTTTTGGGGAAAAGGTAGAGCAGGCATGTGCTTGCTCTCTTCATTAGATTCCTCCCTTCTTGAATTTTCATCCTTCTTCTTTTTCTCTACTCACTTCTTGCCTTTCTTCTTCTCAGTCTTTTTATCATCTTCAATTTTTAGCTCCTTCCTACTTTCTTTTTCAAGCGCAGCTTCTTTGTGAATTGGAGTGAGATCTTTCAACACTTGTCCGCTTCTCAAGGTTATAGCATTTACAGTTTCTTTGGGATTCTTTTCGGTATTAGTTGGTAGAGTACCTGGATTCTCTCAGATAATATAGTTGCAATTTGTCCCACTTGTCTCTCCAAGTTACGCAAACTTGTCCAAAGTTCTTTGATAGCTGCACCATGAGCATCTAATCTCTCATCATTCTTGACAATGAAGGATTTCATCAAATCTTCTAACCCATACTGAATTGGCTGTTAAGGCTGAAACTGCGGTCTGGCTGATTTACAAAACCAGGAGATCCTTGAAAATTGAGTTATTTTGTTGCCATGCATTTGTTGTATCCTCAGGTGAACTCCATGAAAAAATGAGGTGCTTCTGACCCATTGCATTGAAGTTGTTATTACCCACAACATTAACTTCCTTAGTTGAGGCTTGATACTTATGAGTAGGGTGTCCTCTTCCACATATGTCACATGCTGCATGAGGCTCATTATGTATCGAAGCCAAGGTCAGATTCCTTATTTCCTTTGCCATGGCATCAAGCTGAACATGCACCGATGTGTAAGCATCAACCTAGTGAACACCATTCGACCTTCTTAATTCAGCAATTTTAGAGGGCCACTGATTTGCATCTTCACACAATTCATCAAGAATAGTGACTATCTCCTCTAGTATCTTCTTCATCAATGGACCTCCAACTGCATTACTCAATGTTCTCCATGAGGTCGGTGTCAATCCATCCCAAAAATCCTGGAGTTGCATCCAGAGTTCAATTCCTCTATGTTGACACTTTCACACTATCTCCTTAAACCTCTCCCAATCTTCAAACACAGTTTCAATATCATTCTGAAAAAAGTTATGGATCTCTCTTCTAAACTTGCCCGTTTTAGCTGAGGAGAAATATTCAGCAAGAAATGTTTTGTTCATCTCCTCTCATGTTCTAATCGGTCCCTGGGACAAGCTTCGAAGCCAGTGTTTTGCATCATCTTTAAGTGTGAAAGGGAATGCCCTTAGATAAACTGTATCTTGTGACACACCATTGTATTGAAAGGTGTTCATTAATCCCCTCGAGGTCCATCAGATGATTGTTTGGATCTTCGTTGATCTTTCATCTGAAGACGCAGTTATTTTGAAGCATTTGGAGCAACCCTTGCTTCAGGTCAAAATTATTATTTACCACTAGAGGTGGTCTCACACTTGATAAGCCTTGGTTGTAGACCAATCTAGCATAATCACCAAGTGGTCTCCCTTGGATGGGAGCTATGTTTTCGAACCGGTCTGCACCTACAAGCTGATTCTGAACCATTCTTCGAACCCTCTCCTCCTTATAAGAAATTTGTGCATCTCTAAATGTTGCTTCTTCAGCATCCCTTATAGCTTTCTCTCTGAGTTGGGCTACCTCTCTCGCAACCAAATTAACAGTATCATCATCTCCAGCCATGTCCTCCTTGATTTAGGATTGCCCAACCTTTTCTAATTTCTCGGTGAGATTTCTTTCCTTCCTCAACTATCGCAGTTGTTTCTTGATTTCTGGTTCGTATGGTTGTAATTCCTTAGCAGAAGATCGAGTCATGCACCAATCTAACCTGTAGCTTGCACACAGTCAAAGAACACCAAACGTAAAAAGGGAAAAATAAAATAAAAACAAAAATTCTTGAATTAGCACTACAAACTATTTCAAATACTATTAATTGCCAATCCCCGACAACGGCGCCAAACTTTGACGAGCTTAAAACACACACTAAAATATGCTCGTTAGTCGAATATAGTAAATTATAATATCGTATCCACAGGGATTGGAGTTAAATAGTATTATCTTAGTTTGTATCTATATAGCTATCCAGGATGATCAACAATAGAGATTTATGTGATTTAAACTAAAATCAACTAAGAGTCTCAACTATCGACTAATGACAATCAACGCAAGTATTGAGCAAAGGAAGTTATCAATTGGGAGAAGGTAGGGTTGATAGGATAGATGCAAGACAAATATTTGGGATTTAACTCTAGATAATTCATTTCTAATGTTTAAGTGAGTCTCTCAAAGTCACTTGGTTATTAGTTCAATTGATTAGTATAAACTCCTCTCTCGATTAAGTGTCAACCTCACAAGATGAACTAATTTTTAAGCACGTGAAGATATGCAAGAATTAATTGTAGATTGGTCTTTAGGAGAACCTCTCTCGATTATCCTCCAAACTAAGTTTAATCAATAATTCAACTAGACTCTTCCGATTACTAAGAAGAATTAATGACTTCAACCAACAAAATCTAATGCAACAATATCACAAGTTATGCCTCTCTCGATTACACGAACAAGTAAATATAGATGCAACAATTAAAACATCCAAAATGATTCAATACATAAAACTAGAGTTAATTATCCACAAACAAGTATCAATACACCAAATCCACCAAACCCTAAAGAGAACTACTCCATGGATATGGAGTAATTCATCATAACGATGTTTAAGTTAAAGGAAAACATAAAACAATCCAAACCCTTGTCTTGAGTGAGGATTGAATTATGAAATCCTTGAGCGTTTGCTTCTCCACATCCTCCTTGGCTTACTTAGGTCTAAGATGTGTCAAAAGTCCATAAAATAACATTTTTACATGTATTTATACTAAGTAGGGTCGGGCCTAGACGAAAACGCCTTCTCCCACACGAAATTGGAAAATAACTCTGTAAAAATTGCATAGGCGTGCCGCATGGGGAGACGCGCCAGGTGGGGCGTTAGTGGGAAATTTAAGAGAGTTGATTTCTGACAGACAACAGAATTTTGTACAGGTGCGGCGCGTGCCGCGGTTGTACACTTTTCTCAGAGTCTGGCTTTTTGCTTCGATTTTGACATCCAGACGTGGTGTGCGACCCCCGAACGTGATCCCGGCTTAATCCCTTGCGCTTTTACTCAGACTGCAAAGCTCCAAATAGCTCAAATTTATTCCATAATATCTATATAGCTTTGAATCCTCCTACAAGGCATAAAATATACAATAAGTGGAGAACACTAATGATTAAAGCTCAAACTCAATTAAAGTACAGTAAATTGGAATATAATAATCGACTAAAATATGAGATTATAGCCTACCATCAATGCGAACAACCCGAAGTGAAAAGGCCAGCCGTCTACCACAACAGGCCAGTCTGATGATCCAATTGTGGTAGTTGCGGAGGCAGTTTGATGTTCCATCCACTTCGGTCGAGCCTTCCTCTAGTGCCGCAGCTATGCCTCCACCATCATCCATTGCCCCTTCTGAAGCTCCTTCCATAGGTACCACTTCGACTTTGAAGCCGGTGTCTACGCCTACTGCTCTATTTTCTGTGTTGCGAGTCTCCCAGACATTAGTGAGCCTCAACAACTGGATACAGATAGCAACTGCAAAGCTATCTAACTTATCCAGTGTTGTTGTAGCACAGTCTATTGTTCAGTCATCTCAGTTCCCCCCGACAGTTGAAGAGACATTTAAAGAAGATCCTAGAGAACCAGAACACCTTCATGGCTACCTTGGTACAGCACGAGTCTGGGATGGAAGAGCTGGGCAAACAAGTAAAGAAGATGAGAAAGTCCCAGGCCAGTGAGAAGTCAGTGGACAAGTTCCAGGGGAAGGTGACCAATCTTGCTGCAGTCGGAGATATCCCTTTTGACATGTTGATCAACCCACACCCTTCAGTCCCAGATCCTGCAGCACCATCAGCACCGGTGGCACTAGCTGGCCAGTCTGAGGAGCCAGACTCTACTGCCGACACTGCCGAGGCAGTGCGTCAGATGTTCACCAACCTAATCACTCCAGAGTTGAGGATGATGAGATCCAGTTAGATGAGACTGAGGGCGGTGACATTGTTGTGGACACAGAGATGTCCAAGGAGCCATATGGAGTTTTTCTTCACTTTTTCCCCTCTTTTATTCTTATTTTGTGAAGCATTGGGGACAATGCTTATTTTTATTCGGGAGGCGGAGTTTATTTGATATTATTTGGTACATTTTGAGACAACTGGCCTATAATAACTTGATATTATTTTCTTTCTCTTTCGTATTCTGTATATATTCTCTCTTTTTCTCTCATTATATATATTCAGTAGTTTTTGTTTATTAGCTTCTTCATTTTTGTTTCTTTGTAAGTTCTTAGTTTGAGTTAGTAGCTTCTTTATTTGATTTAGTAGCCTCTTTATATGTTTTAGCAGATAATAAGCCTTTGGTTTTCTTAATGTCACGGTTCTTTCCAAAGGTAGTTGTTGTGCGAAATGGGTGACTCGTCCCAACGATGGATGGCGTGACAACCTTCTTAAGGGAATGAGTCTGTTTTGGTGTTTAGGTAATAATAGTAGTAGTAATGAATAAAAAGACCTAATTAAGTCATGCTCAAAGAGTCAAACATGCTTCAACTGGTACCAACACACTTAACTCCGTGATTATGGTTAGAAAAAATATTTTTGAAAGAAATAACTCTAGGTAGTGACTTTGTGACTCTTGTGTTGACTCTGGCAACCAACGAGTGGTGTAATTGAACCATAGTGATTTTCAATCTTGAATGTGTTCATTGTGGGCCCTCGACTCTATCCTCTTTAACAATCCAGTTGTGTGAGGGGTGAGATGCTTTGTTGCTAGTCCAAGTACCCGTGCGAAAGGTCTAGAACTTGCCCCGAATGTGTTTCAAGGCGAAATCCTAAGTTTTACTTGGCTTGAAAAGTGATTGTAGGCTTTCCTTGGCCCGTTTGAGTTTTCCATTGCCTACCAATGTTGTGATCCCTACTCAACCCCTTTGAGCCTCGAACCCTTCTCATTTGACAACCATGTTACAAGCCTTTACTCGTTTTGTCGTGACCCTCTCTTGGCACATGAGCTTTCCTTAACACTCTTTTGAAACAAACGGCTAAAAATGTAAGTTTGGGGGAGAGACAAGGAACTTGAAAAATGTATCAAGGCACAAAAATAAAAAAGAAATGATGAGAAGGAAAGGCAAGAAAAGAAAAGAGCAAAAAGAAAAATACAAAATAGTGAATAAGTGGAAGAGTTAAAGGGATTCAAAGAGAGGTAATGATCCCAAACATGAAGAAATCAAAGAGGGAGAAAATGAATGTAAAGATCAAGAAAGAGTGATGTTAAGTCTCTCTAGTTCCCCAAGGAAAAGAAAGTGCCTCAAAGAATTGGCAAAGTGTGAGTCACGAAATGAAAAATGGAGTGCTGAAGGAAAAGTGTAACCACTCACCCATATTGTATCCAACCCTAATCCAAAAGCCTTCATTATATCCCAAAAGAAGTCATATTTGATTTCAAGCCGAGTGAGCTTACATTAGTGGAGATCTACATGAGAGGCAAGCTTATGGTACTTGAAACCGTACTTGTGACATTCTCTTAAGAGAGATGAGTGAACCTTTCATAAATCTTTGGAGTGTGCTAAAATTCTTAAGTGAGCCAGACAAATAGAAAGTAGAGGAGGAAGAGTTTGGAGTCCACCATGACCTACATGTTAGAGCAAGAGCCCTTGATCAGTAAAGTCAACTCTTGATGCTCAAATGTCATATTAGAACTATATGTGCATGAATGTTTAACTTGTTGCCTTGTTTATAATAAATGAGTAATGTGGATAATTGTTGGTCCCAACTAATGTGTGGATGGCTCACCTTCGACTCGCTGAAATGACCCTTAACTTTTGGAGGTGGGAACTAATTTATTTGCTTGAGGACAAGCAAAGACTTATGTTTGGGAGAGTTGATAAGTGGAGATTTTGACTACTTATTAGCGCCTTTTAGCTTTTGTTTTAGTCTAAAATCATTGAATTGTGTTCTCGAAACTAATGAAATTGTGCAAAATTGCAGGAAAGCTGGAAGTTGGGCTCCCGAGATGAAATCCGACTAAAAAGGAGCAGTCCAAGCACAAGGCAATAAAGGGCACACAATGTGCGGTCTGCGGAAGGAATTCTGCGGCCGCAGAAGAAATTACTGACCGCAGAATTCCATCTGCGGCCACAAACAAAGAAGGAAAAATTAGCAGACATTTGTGAAAATTGCGGACCGCACATGAATTGTGCGGCCGAAAAGCTGGGCTAAGGGCCGAAGATCAGAGAGTATGCAAAAATACCACGTCCAGAACCTCAGTGAATTGCGGACTGTGCAAGATTTGTGCGGCCGCAATCCTAATAGTGCGGACCGCAGAAGAATGCCTTGCGGTCGCAGTTCTAAATCTGCGATGTTGCCTTGCAGTCGCAGTTCAGAAATGTGCAGCCGCAGAACTCCAGATCCTGCCAGATGAAGAAATTTGCAGACCTCACATGGAATTGTGCGGCCACAGAACCTCCCGAGGGGTATTTTTGTCCGAAATTTTCAGCCTTGTATAAATAGACAAGTTTCAAAAATTAGGTTAAGTTTGAACCTCTGAAGTTACTGTAGTCGTTTTTCTTTGCTATTTTAGGAAGTTTTGCTATGTTTTGGTGTATTTAAAATAGATTTAGGACCCGTTTGGACATAAAATTTGATGGAAGATATTTCCAAAAAAAAATTCACTTTTTTTTCAAAATCAGCGTTTGTTCATAAAATTTCCAATTTTCACTTGAAGATGCATTTTGGAGATTTTCAAAAATTTTAAAAATTACAAAGAGCTGTTTTTCAAAATTTTCACTCAAATCACTCACAAAACTTTAAAAACAACCCAAACTGAAATTTATGTCCAAACACAACTCTAAATTTCAAATACCATTTTCACTTGAAAAGAAAATTCACAACTTTTTTGAATTTTACAATTCTTATGTACAAACGCCTACTTAATCATTTTAAGCTTTCATTATGAGCTTAATTAGTCTTTCTTCTCTATTTTCTTCAGACCCAAGTATGAGTAGCTAGATTTTTACTAGGGTTGTGACCCAACCCTAGTGTGTAAACCTTATGGGTATCTAATTTAGTGCTTGTTTATGATTAGGTATTTATTATTTTACTTAGTTCATGCTTTAATTGTGGAATTAATGGTTGCAAATATAAGTTCATGCCTATTTGACTTAGTTTCTATTTGAGAAAGAGAGACTTAGTCTAGGATAACTTAGCTAACTAGGAATTGGGTCAATTGAGAGATTGATTAACCCAATTAAAGGGTTCAACCTAGAGATAGTAATATCCTGACTTGAGCTCTTATCAACTGTTTTGAGGTATACCCATTTGGTCTTGAGAAAGCTAAATTGAGCAAAATCACTCTCTGACTGAGAGTTATTGAGTGGGTAATTTAAAGTTGATAGTTATAATACACCCCAATCAACAAAACAAGCATTAAAGTCTTTATCCCATTAGGCAAACACCTAGGTAATGGTCATAGCCCTAAACTTTTTATCCATTTGGAAAAACCTTAAAAACAATTTTCTCTAGTCTTCTTTCTTTATTTTTCAATCAATAGAGTAAAATTAGAAATAGAAAATAAATCTTTATAAGGCAGTGC
This sequence comes from Nicotiana tomentosiformis, assembly GCF_000390325.3. Taxonomy (NCBI): domain Eukaryota; kingdom Viridiplantae; phylum Streptophyta; class Magnoliopsida; order Solanales; family Solanaceae; genus Nicotiana; species Nicotiana tomentosiformis. The sequence goes on along the minus strand of NC_090813.1, from coordinate 194,524,745 downwards.
AATCTAGATAATTCAATCACTCACAGTGAAATATATACCCCTAACCCTCATCTTAGCTCTATGTGGATTCGACCCCAACTCTTAGTTGGGTTTCTATTATTGCAAACGACCGTTTCGTATCTCTTTTGAGGTGTGTTTTGGACGTGACCATTGGGTCAGATAAAACATGTCTTATCACATTTTCAAATAAATGGGTGATCGATTTCAGGTGCCACGAATCACATGACAGGTAATCCAAATATTTTTTCTAGCTTTCGCTCACATAAAGCACTTTTTACTGTTACTGTAGCTGATGGATTGATTAACTTGTAGCAATGTTGGATCTAGGACTGTTAAACCAACTTCCTCTATTACCCTGTTATCTGTATTAAGTCTACCAAACTTGGGCTCTAATTTGATTTCTACCAATAAAATCACCAAAGACCCTAATTGTTGTGTTGTATTCTTTCCCGATCATTGTTTGTTTCTATATCTTACAACAAAACAGGTTATTGGTAAAGGATATTAATCTTGTGATCTCTACATCCTTGATAAATGGGAACCATAGTCTATTGCATGCTCTAGTGTTGTGTCTCCCTTTGAAGTACATTGTAGATTGGGACACCCTTCTCTGCCTTTGTTGAAGAAGCTATGTCCTCAGTTTCAGAATATTTCTTCATTGGATTGTGTGTCATGTCGATTTGCAAAACACCATCACATCTCGTTAAGTCCAAGGGTTAATAAACGAGTTGAGTCAGCTTTTGAGTTAGTTTATTCTGATGTTTGGGTACCATGTCCCGTTGTTTCCAAAACTGGGCATAAGTATTTTGTCACTTTTATAGATGATTTTTCTCGAATGACTTGGATTTACTTTATGAAGAGCCGCTCTGAAGTGTTTACTCACTTTTATGCCTTCTGTGCTAAAGTCAAAACTCAATTTAATGCTTTGGTGCGTATTCTAAGGAGTGATAATGCTAAAGAATACATGTCAAAGTTATTTCAGTCGTACATGAGACAACATGGTACACTATATGAATCTTCATGTGTTGATGCACCCTCTCAAAAAGGAGTTGCTGGGAGGAAGAATAGCAATTTTGTCACGACCCCAAATTCCCTCCGTAGGATGTCGTGATGGCACCTGTTGATACCCAATTTTTTCCTCATATTTTTAAAATATATATAGTTTCAAAAATAGTATATTTGTATCATCATTTAGTTTATAAACATATACAAGCATTTTTTCATAATTTTCCATAATTTTTAAAAGCTTTAAATTAATTTATTTCTGCATTTTATTGTATAAATATCCAATAATTATACTTAAAATTATTTTTATGATGATTTAATCATCCAAAATTATTTTTTACACCAACATGCATGTTTTATAACATTTTACTCAATTGTTTTATAATTACATTAACATTCTTAAGCTAATTGTACTTTTTTGCAATAATAGCCTATATTCATGTATAATTACATTATTTGTGCCAAAAAAATTTATATTTTTATAATGCCAAGTTATTATTTTCAATCATTTTAGTGCACAAATAATATTTTATTTATTTATTAATTACTTTTATAAATTATTCTTTTGATAAATATTGAATATTTAAAAACTAGCCCAAATTTCTTAAAAATTTCGGACCAAATAAATGGCCCAAAAACCCCAATACCCTAGCCCAATAACCCTAGACCAAACCAACAACCCCTTAACCCAAAAACCCGATCGGTACCCGTTAATTGACCCGCCCCATTCACTTTTTTTTAATCTTGGCCGTAGATCTCTCAAGATCAACGGCCCTTGTTATTTCTCTCCCTTTTAATTACCCTCCCAAAAACCCTAACCCATAATCCCATAACCTGTCACCCTCATATTCTCTCAACCTCCCCTCCATCTCTGAAGAACCCTAAACCCGTCGCCCTTAAAATCTTCTCCTAATCCCACTGAATATGGGATTTGATTATCACTTCTTGCCATATTCGACCCATTTTTTATACTGGTTGTTCTCCTATAGTACTTGCCTAAACATGGCAAGCATATCTCTTCAAAATCGAACCAAAATTGGTTCAAACCCCTGATTTTGAGTATTATTCTTTCTATATTCATCCTATGCTACTGTGAGTCGGAGTATTTGTTTATATTCTGTTGATTTTCACTTTCCCAAAAAACTATGATTTACAGATCCCTTAAATTAATTTTTTGAACGATTTGCATGTTTATTTACCTTATTTGTTGCTTAAATCACTTTGTCTCCCTTGTTTGATGTTCGATTTTACCACTATATAAACCCCTCCCCCATTCCCTTCTAAAGAGGGACTTCAATCGCTAAAATCACTACTGAAAAATTTGGGCTTTACTCTGTGTTCATTCATTCTCTTATTTTTGGCTCTTGGCCATCTGAAAGCCAAGGCCACCGGATTTCCTACTTTTCCGACCTTTCTTGGGTGTGAGCACTGCCCTGGGTTCTTTGAAACCCTTGGGAACTTGACGCATCTGGGATTCTGGGTCATATTGTTGTTCTTTTCTTGTTTGTTGAGCAATAACTGGTTAGTTTCTCAACCTTCGCAATGTTTATTCCATTATGTTCTAATTAGCATATCTATGTTTTCTGAAATTGCATGACTTGATATAATCCCTTGACTCTCTTCATGTATGATTCTTCATATAGCATGAACTTCTCTAGCAATGTCTCACGCCCAAATTGTTGGTTCTAAAAATGTTTTTATATCTAACTTAGGCAATTTGGACAGTTTGAAGCATGTTTAGCTTAATGTATTGACAATCTGAGTGTTTGCATGGGTTGTGTGACCTAATCCTGTTTCCTGCCTGATTTTGAATTTCTTAGTAATTAATTTATGTTATTAGTATGCCCTAATCTGTTAAAGCCTTCACTCTAGTTGTAATTTGCTCGTATGACTATGTTTGTCACTTAGTATGTTCTCACTCTGCTCAATTCTGTACCCCTAGCAATTAAGTGGAACGTCTCAGACTAGTTTTGCCTAAATTATGACTCTGCTTGCCTCATTAGTATAAGTTGTACTGTTTAAGCCCTAGTGTTTAGCATAACTTGATCCTTAGGTTTGAACTTGTTGATTTAATGATAATTGTTTGTCTTACTGGCCTAATGTCTCTTTGCTCATTAACTTTGTAATCCCAGAAGTTTAAGACTCCTTCCTTCTTACAAATATACCCTGCCCCAATGTGTTATGTGACAACTTACAGCATCAACTAGTTTCTTGAACCCATGCACCCTCTGTGTTGATATGTCCATTATGTGATCACTTTGTAGTGTTTGACTCCAAAAAATGTAAATGCACTTTTCTAAACCTTGTTACTTTACTACTATTTTCATTGGTTGTTTCCCTATTCAGAGTCTCTAATTCTTGGCCGGCTGAAAGCCAAGGCCTCCTAAAATCTCTCTATTAACCGCCCTAGTGTGAGCACTGCTCGGGGTCCACTTTGAGACCATTGTGAACTCTGACACACTAGGGCCTAAAGTTCTTGGCCACTTTCTTCTTGACTACTCAATTTTGTCCCTCTCTATGCCTACAGAATAAGCTAATTGGCTTGTGTAAATGACTATTTTCTGAATCGTTTGATCAACTATGGCAGTTGGGTATCATCCAAGTTCTCTTGTGGTTTCTGGGCTGTGTTGAAACCTGTATGGATACAAAACAGAAAGCTTGGCTGGGCTAGGTACACTTTGGGCATGTCTTAGGCCCACTATAGTTATTTGTATCATTTTTTTTGGTAATTTTATTCAGTATTGGGCCTGTAATAACAATTGGGGTATTAATAAAAATTGAAAAAATGGGTCTATTCTAGTGTTTGCATGAAAAGGGTAGAAATCCTGCCTATAAGATCTGAGTGTTTAATTTGTTCAACATGCTTTGCTTCTATGTGTTTTGTTAGATAACATGCCTATAGGACATAAATAATCTCACATGTTCTCATGTTCCACCCTCACGTTATTATCTTCCTACTATACTGCAACACAGTAATTATTCGTTCAAATTGCTTCATGTTAGATATCATGCCTATAGGATTACGTTAAGTAATAAATACATGCTCTTTATAATATTCACATAGATGTCATGCCTATAGGACTGTAATGGAATTAGCTACTATTACCGCCATTCCCATTATATTTCTCGCCTAGAAAGCATGCCTATAGGAATGAAAGGATAAATAACTAGTTTCAATTGCCAATTCCTAGAAATCCTGCCTATAGGATCCTACTGCTCGCCTAAAAGCGTGTTGACAAAAACAAACTCTGGCAATTTTGAACTACCAACTGTCTCACTGCTTTACTGCGCAAACAATTTAGAAAGCATACCTATAGGATTTGTAATACTCGCGATATGCAAAGCGACACTGCCTGTATGTTTAAAATCCAGAATCACCTAAAAGCCATGACTATAGGATTTAAGACTCTATTAATTCTGAAATTGTCACCCGCCTAATTTGTTTGCGTGCATTTGTTGTCTAAGTGTGGAGGCTAACTTGAGCCCTTAATTGCTTTTACATGAAGTTCAACTTGTTTTGTATGTCACCTAGTTTTATCATTTCTGAGCAGCCTAAGCTAAGTCTAGAAACCATCCAAAATAGAGGTTCAAACGCCTCCTGGACCATAGGCATGGGACGGGTAGAGCACGCATAGGGCATGGTTTGGAATCAACTAGTGCGCTTTAGGTAAAAACTTAAAGATAGTAATCGGGTAGCAGGAGATGATAGTTTGTGCCCGCTGAATAATACGAGTAACACCCCACCTCGAGGGAGTTACGAAGTATTCTTTATGTTGCACGGGGTGATCCTTTAGGCTAAAAAACTTAGGACCTCCCATCTTGTATTTAAACCAATTATCTGTGTTTACTCAAGCACTTTCTAATAATGATTTTTTTCAAACTTCTTGTTTTTCTCTCTGACTATTTGACTAATTAATATAATTCATGTTCGTCCGGGACCCACAGTTGTGGACCTCGAAGAGTGCCTAATACCTTCTCTTCGTGGTAATTTGAGCCCTTACCCGATCTTTGGTGACGAAAGTTGGTTAAACTAGAGTTATTTGCAAATAGGTGCCCTAACGCACCTCAAACCCGTTAGGTGGCAACTCTCTCTTTTAACACCTTCCTTTAAAAGAGTTGTCACGTGTCGAAACCCGATTTCACGAGAAAGAGGGGCGCGACAGCATGGCGACTCTGCTGGGGATATTATTTTAGGCTCTTACCATAGCGAACTTTGTCTATATGAATTAGTTTTCTCTGATAAGCGTGTCTTTGTTATTTTGATGTTACATGAATATCCCGCTCTCGTTTCCCTTTCATTGCTACATGCACATCCTTTTCCCTATTTTCCCTTTATGTGAATTCATATTAATAAGCATATCTTTGCCTAATTTGGTTACAATATGCGTTTTCCCTTTATTTTCTAGTTATGTTCACTTGCTCCGAATCATTTTTTTTAAATTTTGCTATATCATGTCTTTCCCCATCCTTACCCTTTTGTTTGCTTTATTGCAATTCTTTCACATTGCGCGAACTAACTTCTTCCTTGTTTTCCTTTCTTTTTATGTCTTTACGCTCCATTTAATACTGTGTTTATTGTCTTCATCATGCAAAACACTTGACAACGTGTTGTTTTATCTTTGCATAAAGCATGCTCCATATCATATTCCACTCGTGCGTAATTAATACCATAGCGGCGCTTGATGAGTGTCTGCGCTCTTCCTAAATTACCCTTTTAATTTTGTAAAGGCTTATTTGCGGTAAAACTAGTCGATCAGCGGTGCAATCGACGGTTCTGTCCCCTCTCAAGTTGTCCACTTGAGGGTACTGGTCTAGACTCTTCTAGACACCCCCACTCTAATATTAATTGTTCTTGCATTATGTCTAAACCTAGTATGGGTTAGAACATTGTCCGCGTAATAACTCTCTAAGGCAAGCCTTGTCCAAAGCCCACTGGGATTTCCTTAAATCATAATGGGTACAATCATGATATGTGCATTATTTGGAGAAAACTTGCCGATATGCTAATCATTAATGTGTAAATAGTTGAATCTGGAAGGGGAAAGGGCTAACTTTATTTGTTTTGCAGAAACGAAGTCCCCAGGTTCGGCATGGTTCGAAGTATCCCACCTTTGTTGCTAGATTGGTGGGAAATTCTCTCGCCAAGTGACAAAAATCATGTGAAAAGAGTTCTCGGGAATTTATCTTCTTTGTTAGATATTCAGCCGAACAATGTGTTAATTGAGGCTGCCACCATGTTCTGGGATGAGAAGAGGGTCGTCTTCCGTTTTGGTGATATAGAAATGACTCCCCTTCTAGAGGAAATAGGAGGCTTCGCTGGGCTCCCATGGGATAGCCCTGCCTTGTTGGTACCGGAAAATCGTACTTCTCGAGGTTTCCTAAAAATGATAGGTTTCAGGAAAAATGATGAGTTAGTTTGTCTGAAGAAATCTTACATACCATTCGACTTCCTTTACAAGCGTTATGGTCACAACAAGTCATATCGTCTTTACCATGATGAATTTGCCATCACTTCTTTGGGTTGGACTCACCGTTGGGTTTTTGTATTCATTGTCTGTTTTCTTGGGATGCTGATATTCCCGATATAAGGAGAAATGATCCATACTCGCCTAGCTATGGTCACTAAGACCCTAATGGAAGGAATTGAGGGGAAAATTTACACTATTGTCCCAATGATCGTGGCTGAGATGTACCGAGCCTTAGACTGTTGCAAAAAGGGATATAGGCATTTTGAGGGTTGCAATATGTTGCTGAAAATATGGTTGTTGGAACACCTTCAGAGAGGACAATACCGTCAAGAATTTCCGCGACGACCATGGAATGACCACATAGCTTATCACCATCCGAAGAGAATGACTTTTATCCCAGACAGGTTTGCACAACCGGGAAACGATGTAGCTGGGTAGATTTCTTTAGCAATTTGATTGATGACAAGGTACATTGGATGTTCGAGTGGTTCCCTAGCAGTGAATTCATCATCAGGTTGAGAGATGTTCCTCATCTAGTGCTAATCGGATTAAGGGGAATCTATCCTTATGCTCCTATCAGAGTCATGAGGCAAGCTGGGAGAAAACATGTTATACCACGAGTTTCCAAAATGGTTCATTACAAAGCAGACTTCCAAGGGAATGCCATTCCATTCAAGTTCGAGGCACAACACATGTGGCATCAAAAGATTATTGTGGAGAAAGATACCATCGAGCCAGACAGGTATCATGCCGGCCATGTGTACTTCTACCCATCATGGTTGGTCGATGACATAGCAGGAGAGGTCAAGCCAGGGGTTGATTTGAGAAATAAGGTCATAGACGACTCTGCTGAAGCACAAGTCAAATACAGGAGGTTGTGCAAAAGGGTCTTTGAATCCGAGGCCAGGCATTTGGAACAACATAAAGTGGACATGGAAGCAATCAATGAATGGAGGGGAATCACTACTAAATCAACATAAAGGTTGGAGTATTTGGAGCAGGGTTTGATGGAACTTGAGGGAAAGATGAGGAAAAGGGTCTTGGGTTGTTAGAACGCAGAGGGCAATGAAGGAGGACATCTCTAGCAAGGGCGTATCTGCTGTTGGACATGCGCGACCTGGGCAATCTGATTGACGGGGCTAAGAAGGACAAGCTTGGAGAAGGTCCCTCTAGGACCGAGTAGATTAGGAATGATGTTTTCTAGATTTATTTTAGAATTTGATTGTAATAAGTTAAATGCCACTAGTGACTCTTTATAATTATTGTCGTTTTAGTAGAGATTTGGTCTATTTATCATATTAATGAAATGACGCAATTATCGGCATTGAGTTTTCTCCAAAGCTATATGTCGCTAGGCCTACCTCGGGCACGATGAGGTCCCCAAATTAGGACGCAGATTTATAATTCCACAATACGTGTTTAAATATCATAAAGATCCTTTTAATACTTCTTACTGACTTGTTTACCTTTTGTTTTCCTTCTTTTCTTTGTTTATTCCCATCCCCTAAGGTTGGTTCGTGCATATTGGCATCATCAGCATATCATACCAGATCTAAAGGTCCTCCACCTCCTCCTCCTCCAAGTGATCCCAAGAATAAAGGAAAAGCTAAGATGGACGATATGAGTGGTATCAGGAAAGACAACGTTGCACACGCCGAGAATGTCGAAACATCAGATAGTCGAAGTACTCCGGCGTAGAATGACTTGATTTTACGGTTAGGGCAAAAGATATTGGAGTTACAAGGGGAACTTGAGCAGGTCCGTAACTTGGCAAACCTTTCCCTTACCCTGAATGTTCCCGACATCAACCAACAAAACGCCCAAAACCCAACACCTCCTCAAAACACACAAAACCAGCACCCACAAAATCCTCCCGCACCTCATCAATACGCCACACCTCCCCAAAATCCTAATCCTCCATAGCATCACCATCATCCAACCCAGTATCCACAAACTACCACCTACCACACTCCTCAAAATGCACCATAACCTACCCCTGATCCCCAAAACTCAACCAATGATCACCATTACGCCCAAATCCCTGGAGTCCACCAAAGTAACCCCATATACGTGGAAACCTTACCCCACACTTCACAACAAACCCTATATACACCGGAATCCACCGAGAAGGACCTGCTCATTAAGAACATTATGGAAGAACTTAAGAAGCTTACAAGTCGAGTCCAAGGTGTTGAAGGTGGTAAAGGCATCGAAGGTTTAAACTATGAGGATTTGTGTATTCAGCCGGAGGGTTACAAACCTCCTAAGTTCGAAATGTTCGACATGACAGGTGATCCAAAGGTACATCTGAGGATGTATTGCGACAACCTCGTAGGGGTTGGTAAAGATGAAAGAATCCGCATGAATCTGCTCATGAGGAGCCTCACTGGAGATGCCCTATCCTGTTACATCAGTCAAAATCCAAAGAAATGGGTTAGTTAGGTAGGCATGGCGTCAGAACTTATGGATCGGTTCAGATTCAATACAGAGAATGCACCAGACGTCTTCTATATCCAGAATCTTAAGAAGACGCCAACAGAAACTTTCCGCGAGTATGCTACTCGGTGGAGATCAGAAGCTCCAAAAGTAAGGTCAGCACTGGAAGAAGAGCAAATGAACAAGTTCTTTGTCCGAGCTCAAGATCCGCAGTATTACGAAAGGTTGATGGTTATTAAAAACCATAAGTTTTCCGACATCATCAAATTGGGAGAAAGAATAGAAGAGGGAATTAAAAGCGGAATGGTAACAAATTTCGAGGCACTCCGGGCTACGAACAAAGACTTATAGTCGGGCGGTATATCTAAAAAGAAGGAAGTAGGGGCAGTGATGGTAGCCCAAGGTCCGAAGTCTCCTCTCACATACCAAACACCTCCACCCACATATCAGCCTTCACTTCCTAGATATCAACAACCCGTTACCGCCTACCACACTTACAACACTCAGCCAGCATATTACCACTCACCACCAGCCCGCCAAAACTACCAAAATCCCAGGCCAAATTTTGACCGTAGGCCGCCCAGACAATACACTCCTATTGCCGAACCTATTGACCAGTTGTATGAGAGATTAAAAGTTGTCGGTTATGCCACTCCCATTCTCGCTGTCGCCATGGAAAGTTCCTCTCAATGGGTCAATTCGAACAAGACATGTGCCTACCATTCGGGCATGAAGGGTCACACTATTGATTAATGTCGCACTCTGAAGGATAAGATCTAGACGCTGATTGATACCAAAGTTATACAGGCAAAGGAGACTGCACCTAATGTCTGCAATAATCCCCTCCCGGATCACAGGGATGAGGGGGTAAATGTGATAGAAACTGATGAAGAATGGGATCTGGAAGGGTCAATTGGGCTCATTCGAGAAGGGGATGATCCCAAAATGCCTCCAGTCACTCTCACACCTATTGTGGTACAGATACAGTCACCGATTGAAGTTGAGGTAGCCGCACCGACTCCGTTCGAGGTTGAAGTAACAACCCCCCCAGCCACGCCAACTTCGTTCGAAGTAGAAGTGATTACACCATTCACCGTAACGGTAGCACCCACACCATCCTTTAATTCCAATATTTTTCCCTCGAACTATACTGCAGAAGCGAGAAGGAAAGGAAAGGGGAAAATGGAAGAAACTGGTGCAGCACAAGGTATGACCAGAACTGGTAGGGTTTACACGCCTGAGCATTTGGGGGGAACAAGTAAAGAAGTCTCTTCCAGGAAGCCTATCATTGAAACCGGCCCGGATGATCTTTGGAGAAAGGTGCAAGCAAGGGAGTATTCTGTGGTTGATCATTTGAACAAAACCCCTGCTTAGATACCCATTCTATCACTACTGCAGAATTTTGAGGCACACAGGAACGCGTTGATAAAAGTGTTGAATGAGGCTTATGTACCCAACAACATTACCAGTGGAGAGATGGCCAACATGGAAGGATAAATATTGTAAAGCCATAAGATCACTTTCCACAGAGATGAATTGCCACCAGAAGGGTTGAGCCATGACAGGGAGTTGCATATCACAGTACAGTGCGAAGACAAATTCATTGCTAGGGTATTGATAGATGGGGTTCAAGACTCAACATTTACCCGTTGACTACTTTGAAGAGGTTAGGTAAAGGTTTGCATGAGATACGAGCAGGAACTATGAATGTAAAAGCGTTCAATGGGTCTCAAAGGGCCACAATCGGAGAAACCAACCTTTACTTACAAATGGGTCCAACTTGGTTTGATGTTGAATTCCAAGTGCTCGACATATCCGCCTCATACAATCTGCTATTGGGATGACCTTGGATACACGTCGTTGGGGCTGTAGCGTCTACCCTACATCAGGCTATGAAGTTCGAATGGAATCATCAGGAGGTGATTATTCATGGAGACGGGAGTAACCCTATTTACACCAACTAGACTGTCCCAGTTATGGAGAATAGAAGGAAGTTAGGGGGAGAGACTTACCATCGCATTGAGCGTGTTAACACGATCGAGAAGGATAAATGGTGGAATAGCAAAATAGAGAGCATATTGGCATGGACAGGGTATGAACCCGGCAAGGGTCTTAGCAAGAATCTCCAAGGGATCACCAAATTAATACAGTTAAAACGTCACGGCACGACCTTTGGACTGGGATATCAATACACCTGGCACAAGTATCAGAATTGGTTACCACCATGGCGTGGTCCTTATTACCCTTTCGAGCAGCCGATACCATATTTGAGCCAATCCTTCTATCATGCTAATATGATGTGGGGATTCAAAGAAGATGAAGCGCTAGCTGGTTTAAGGAATCTATTCTTGGAAGATGAAGATATGGACTGCAGTGTAATAGTTGAGGAGGAGTAGGAAGAAGGCCTCATCATCCAGACATCATCAAGGGCCCGCCAAGTTCCGGGGTTGCCTGGCTGCTAGTGTCATTTATTTTGAAAACAATTCTTATGAGCATTTTTAAAACATTTTCAATATTTTGTTTTGAAACATTTGTTTGAATCATTAAAAATCGCTTTTGTTTGACATCTTGATATTTATCAATGGTTTGCTATTTTATTATTTATTACTATTCTCTACATTTTTCTCTCTACAGCATTACTATTTCTCATCGTGATGAACCAACAACTGTGGCATGTAATGAGACAACGCAACATAAGGATAGTGACTCTAAAGAAATAGAAGAAGAGGATATAATACCTGAGGAAATTGTTAGAGAAGTTGAAGATTTTGAGAACAAGCCTAAATCCAACCTGGACGAAACTGAGATAGTCAATTTGGGAGATTCCGAAACAGTCAAAGAAACTCGCATAAGCATTCACTTGTCACCATCAGAAAAAGAAGAATACACCCATTTTCTGAACGAATATGAGGATATTTTGCATGGTCTTATGATGATATGACTGGTTTGAGCACATCTATAGTGGCTCATAAGCTACCTACCAATCCAATGTGTCCTCCGGTAAAGCATAAGCTCAGAAAGTTCAAGCCAGATATGAGTTTGAAAATCAAAGAAGAAGTCACCAAGCAGATCAAAGTTAAGGTTCTCAGAGTGGTTGAATATCCAACTTGGTTGGCTAACATCGTTCTAGTTCTGAAGAAGGATGGGAAAGTCAGAGTATGCGTCAATTATCGAGACCTAAATAGAGCAAGTCCCAAAGATCATTTCCCTTTACCCAACATACACATACTGATCGACAACTGTGCCAAACATGAACTCCAATCCTTTGTGGATTGCTTCGTGGGATATCATCAGATCTGGATGGATGAAGAGGATGCCGAAAAGACAGCTTTTATTACACCGTGGGGGGGTGTACTGCTATAAAATGATGTCGTTTGGTCTTAAGAATGTTGGGGCCATTTATATGAGGGCCATGAAAACTATTTTCCATGACATGATACAAGGAGATAGAGGTATATATGGATGACATCATCATCAAATCCAAGAAGAGTACAGATCGCATAGCAGACTTGAGGAAATTTTTTGATCGGCTTCGGAGGTACAATTTAAAATTGAATCCTGCAAAATGTGCCTTCGGGATCCCCGCAGGAAAGTTGTTAGGATTCATCGTCAGCTGCCGAGGAATTGAGCTAGACCCATAAAAGGTCAAGACTATCCAGGATTTGCCGCCTCCAAAGAACAAGAAAGACGTGATGAGTTTTTTAGGACGTCTCAACTATATCAACCGCTTCATAGCACAATCAACTGTAATATGTGAGCCGATTTTCAAAATGCTGAAGAAGGATGCCGCAACCTGTTGGACTGAAGACTGCTAGAAAGCTTTTGACAGAATCAAAGAATATTTGTCCACACCCCCAGTCCTGGCCCCGCCAGAACCTGGTAGACCACTGCTACTCTATCTCTCCGTATTAGATGGGGATTTCGGTTGTGTCTTGGGACAACACGATGAGATGAGAAGGAAAGAACAGGCTATATACTATCTGAGTAAGAAGTTCACACCCTACGAAGAACAACATTCTTTGCTAGAATGCACCTACTGTGCTTTGACCTGGATAGCCCAGAAACTGAGGCACTACTTCTGTGCCTATACCACATATCTCATATCAAGGATGGATCCTCTGAAGTACATTCCAGAAACCCATGTCTATAGGGAAGCTGGCAAAATGGCAGATATTGTTAAGTGAATTCAACATCGCCTATATGACTCAGAAGGCGGTTAAGGGACAAGCATTAGCGGATCATCTTGCGAAAAATCCTGTAGGAGGAGAATACGAACCGCTAAGAACATATTTTCCTGATGAAGAAGTATCATTTGTAGGAGAAGATATCGCCGAAGCCTATGACGGATAGAGAATATTTTTTGATAGAGCCGCAAACTTCAAAGGAGTGGGTATTGGAGTCGTTTTGGTGTCAGAAACAGGTCAACATTATCCGGTATCCGTGAAACATAGATTTCCGTGCACTAATAATATGGCAGAATATGAGGCTTGCATATTGGGGCTAAATTTGGCCGTTGACATGAATATCCAGGAATTACTGGTAATTGGTGATTCAGATCTTCTGGTGCATCATGTGCAGGGAGAATGGGCTACAAAGAATACCAAGATATTACCATATCTATATCATGTGCAAGAGATGATGAAGAGATTCACGAAGATAGAGTTTAGACATGTCCCAAGAATCCAGAATGAGTTCGCAGACGCATTGGCCACTTTGTCCTCCATGATACATCATCCGGACAAGAATTTCATCGACCCCATTCCGGTAAGGATTCATAATCAGCCAGCTTACTACACTCATGTTGTAGAAGAAGTAGACGGGAATCCAGGGTTCCATGATATCAAAGAGTACTTGGCAGAAGTAGAGTACCCGGAGCATGCAAATCATCCTAAAAAATGCACGCTCCGAAGATTGTCCAACCATTTCTTCCAAAGTGGAGGAATTCTGTACAGAAGGACTCTAGACCTAGGGTTATTACAGTGTGTTGATGCCAATCAAGCTTCCAAACTGCTCGAAGAGATACACTCTGGAACTTGCGGACCACACATGAAAGGTTTTGTTTAGCCAAGAAGATATTGAGGGCAAGTTATTTTTGGATGACTATGGAAACAGACTGCATCAGGTAAGTCCAGAAATGTCATCAGTGCCAAATACACACAGATATGATATGGGTGCCCCCAAATTAACTTAATGCAACGAGCGCACCTTGGCCTTTTACCGCTTGGGGAATGGACGTCAATGGACCAATCGAGCCCGCCACTTCAAATGGGCACAGGTTCATTTTAGTGGCCATAGACTACTTCATAAAATGGGTCGGAGTTGCATCCTACAAAGCTGTAACCAAGAAAGTCGTCGTAGATTTTGTCAGAGATCATATTGTTTGCCGATTCAGGGTTTCAAAGTCTATCATCACCGACAACGCCGCCAATATCAACAGTGACCTAATGAAAGCTATATGCGAGACCTTCAAAATCAAGCACAAGAATTCCACAGCATACAGGCCTCAAATGAATGGAGTTGTGGATGTCGCAAACAAGAATATCAAGAAAATACTGAGGAAGATGGTAGACAACCACAACCAATGGCACGAGAAGTTACCATTTGCCTTATTGAGGTACTGTACCACAGTTCGCACATCAACGAGCAACTCCCTATTTGCTGGTCTACGATACCGAAGTTGTCATTCCTGTCTAGGTTAAAATTCCTTCTTTAAGAATCATACAAGAAGTTGAACTCAGTGATGCAGAATGGATAAGAAGCCGCTATGAACAATTAGCTCTTATTGAGGGGAAAAGAATGAATGTAGTGTGTCATGGTCAACTCTATCAGAATAGGATGTCTAGAGCTTTCAACAAAAGGGTCATACCTAGACAGTTCGCACCGGGGCAGCTAGTGCTGAAGCGGATCTTCCCGCATCAGGATGAAGCCAAAGGGAAATTTTCACCCAATTGGTAAGGGCGCTACATGGTTCACAGAGTACTTATAGGAGGAGCACTCATACTCACAGAAATGGATGGAGAAATTTGGCCAAAGCTTATCAACTCAGATGCAGTCAAAAGATATTATGTTTAGAATGTTCGCATTTCTTCATCTGATGTAATTGAACTACGCTCGACCTGATTCTCGTTTAAAATGGTATACATAGGCAGCCCTGTGGGTTCGGTCACAATTCAATAAAATTTTCATTTTTCCCACAACCAGAAACTGGGGCAGAATTTTGAGGAGGACCCTCAAAATTCCGGAGCAAGTCCAGCCAGCGTCATCATATGCAGAACGATCAGAGAATCGCCTAAGTAAACTGGAGCATGAAATTTGAGGAGGACCCTTAAAATTCTAAGGAAGTCGCAATGTCTCTAAATTGTCACAGTCATTGGTTCATCTAATTTATCCGATATTGCATACTAATGTATTTTAAATAACTACATTCATCATATGCACGCACATTTTTGAAAACTTTATTTTTATGAAACAGTCAAATGCTACCCGTGGTAACTCAAGCAGGACTTCGATACAGAGCAAAGCAAAGCAGGCAGGCAGAGGCACAAACCAACCTTCCCCCGTAAAACTCACGATTGTCCTTTGGATGCAGGAACAAGAAATATTCTCAAATTCGGGCACACCTCAGAATCACTGCCTTCATAACGATAAAACTGCCAAGCGCAAACACATTTCCATCTAAGAAATACTCTGCTACTACTTATTATCTGTTCATCGCATGAGACTAAGCATTGTCTCCATTTTGCATGAGGCTAAGCCCTGCCTCCTTAATTGCATAAGGCTAAGCACTGTGTTCCCCTGCAGGAGACTAAGCATTGTCTCTATTTTAGATAAGACTAAGCATTGTCTCCACCTTTGCATGAGGTTAAGCCCTGCCTCCTCAATTGCATAAGGCTAAGCACTGCCTTCCCCTGCATGAGACTAAGCATTGTCTCCATTTTTACATGAGGCTAAGCCTTGCGTCCTTAATCGCATAAGGCTAAGCATTGCCTTCCCCTACATGAGACTAAGCATTGTCTCCATTTTTCATGAGGCTAAGCCCTACCTCCTTAATTACATAAGGCTAAGCACTACGTTCCCCTGTATGAGACTAAGCATTGTCTCCATTTTGCATGAGGCTAAACCTTGCCTCTATATTGCACAAGGCTAAGCATTGCCTTTCCTTGGACAAGACTAAGCATTGTCTCCCATCCTGCATGAGGCTATGCCCCGCCTCCTCAATTGCATGAGACCAATCATCGTCTCCCACTTCGCATGAGGCTAAGCATTGCCTCCCTAGTCACATAAGGCTAAGCTCTGCCTTTCCTTGCGTAACCCTAAATGCTATGCTACTTGAAATCTAGCACTATTCTCCACCTCGGGCTAAGCTCTGCCCCCGATCTTATAAAAGACTAAGCTTTATCTTGTTTCGCTTCACATAACCAAAATGTCTTTGCATCTCATGGGCTGAAATACTGTCATTTTTGTCTGAAGACATCATCCTCATAGCCGGAAGACACCATGCCATTGCCTGAGGATCTCTCAATATCGCACATCATTATTCAAAGGCGTCATAGTTCAGAGGCACAATTTTCATGGCCCGAGAACATCATTTCATGGCCTGCGAATCCCTTATCACGTAATTCATGGCCCAGGATATCATGGTCTAAGGACATCATCCCCATCGTCCAAAGACAGCTTTCATGGTCAAAACAGAATTTGCATCATGTTTAAATTATCGCAATATGCACCTACATCCATTGTATTTAAGTTTTACTGGTAATCCAGGAGGTAACCGTTCTCCAAACGGGAGCAATATTTGCTCCAGTTTTCGTTCAATATTCACACCATGTAACTACCTCAAATACAGCCAACCACCATCCGTTACCCATTTCCACTTGATGACCATTCAAATACCCATAACCGTTCCATGGTACATCCATTCACAATTCTGATAACGTCCTACCTAGAAGAACCTGTCCATTCCTATAACAACTCAATCGGCTCAAGTCACTATTGGATCCAGAACTACACACGTCCTGATTCTTGTAAAACCAGAGATATGTAGGCAACACAGAAACCAGAGTTCAGCCTCTATTTTTTCAAATCACCCCATTCGGTAAAAAACCGGTCATTATTTCTTTACCCGACAACTCTTTCATCATTCCCGGGTAAAGAGGGGCAGCTGTTGATACCCAATTTTTCCCTCATATTTTTAAAATATATATAGTTTCAAAAATAGTATATTTGCATCATCATTTAGCTTATAAACCTATACAGGCATTTTTTTCATAATTTTCCATAATTTTTAAAAGCTTTAAATTGATTTCTTTCTGCATTTTATTGTATAAATATACAATAATTATCCTTAAAATTATTTTTATGATGCTTTAATTATCCAAACTTATTGTTTACCCCAACATGTATGTTTTATAATATTTTACTCCATTTGTTTATAATTAAATTTGCATTTTTAAGCTAATTGCATATTTTTTCAATAATAGCCTATATTCATGTATAATTACATTATTTGAGCCAAAATAATTTTTTATATTTTTATAATGCCAAGTTATTATATTAAATTATTTTAGTGCACAAATAATATTTTTTTTATTTATTAATTACTTTTATAAATCATTGTTTTGATAAATATTGGGTATTTAAAATCTAGCCCCAATTTATAAACAATTTCGGACCAAATAAATGACCCAAAAGCTCCAATACCCTACCCCAATAACCCCAGGCCAAACCAACAACCCCTTAACCCAAAAACCCGATCGGTACCCGTTAATTGACCTGCCCCGCTCACTTTTTTTAATCCTGGCCGTTGATCTCTCAAGATCAACGGCCCTTTTTATTTCTCTCCTTTTAATTACCCTCCCAGAAACACTAACCCATAATCCCATAATCCTCCGCCCTCATATTCTCTCAACCTCCCCTCCCTCTCTGAAGAACCCTAAACTCGCCGCCCTTAAAATCTTCTCCTAATCCCACTAAATATAGGATTTGATTATCACTTCTTGCCATATTCAAGCCATTTTTGGTACTGGTTGTTCTCCTATAGGGCTTGCCTAAACATGGCAAGCAGATCTCTTCAAAATCGAATCAAAATTGGTTCAAACCCCTAATATTGAATATTATTCTGTCTATATTCATCTTATGTTACTGTGAGTCTGATTATTTGTTTATATTATGTTGATTTTCACTTTCCCTAAAAACTAGGGTTTACAGATCCCTTAAATTAATTTTTGGACCGATTTGCATGTTTATTTACCTTTTTTTTTGCTTGAATCACTCTGTCTCCCTTGTTTGATGTTCGATTTTACTACTATATAAACCCCTCCCTCATTCCCTTCTAAAGAGGGACTTCAATCGCTAAAATCACTACTGAAAAATTAGGGCTTTACTCTGTGTTCATTCATTCTCTTGTTTTTGGCTCTTGGTCGGCTGAAGGCCAAGGCCACCGAATTTCCTTCTTTTTCGAACTTTCTTGGGTGTGAGCACTGCCCTGGGTTCTTTGAAACCCTTGGGAACTGGACGCATCTGGGATTCTGGGTCATATTACTATTCTTTGCTTGTTTGTTGATAAATAACTTGTTAGTTTCTCAACCTTCGCAATGTTTATTCCATTATGTTCTAATTAGCATATCTATGTAATCTGATATTGCATGACTTGATATAATCCCTTGACTCCCTTCATGAATGATTCTGCCTATAGCATGTTCTTCTCTAGCATTGTCTCACGCCAAAACAGTTAGTTCTAAAAATTTCTTTGTATCTAACTTAGGCAATTTGGACAGTTTGAAGCATGTTTACCTCAATGTGTTGACAATCTGAGTGTTTGCATTGGCTGGGTGACCTAATCCTGTTTCCTTCCTAATTCTGAATTTCTTCGTAATTAATTTATGTTATTAGTATGCCCTAATATGTTAAAACCTTCACTCTAGTTGTAATTTGCTCCTATGACTATGTTTGTCATTCAGTATGTTCTCACTCTGCTCAATTATGTAACCCTAGCAATTAAGTGGAACCTCTCAGACTAGTTTTGCCTAAATTATGACTCTGCTTGCCTCATTAGTATAAGTTGTACTGTTTAATCCCTAGTGTTTAGCATAACTTGATCCTTAGGTTTGAACTTGTTGATTTAATGATAATTGTTTGTCTTACTGACCTAATGTCTCTTTGCTCATTAACTTTGTAATCCCAGAAGTTTAAGACTCCTTGCCTCTTACAAATATACCCTACCCTAATATGTTATGTGACAACTTGCAGCATCGACTAGTTTCTTGAACTTATGCACCCTCTGTGTTGATATGTCCATTATGTGATTACTTTGTAGTATTTGACTCCAAAAAATGTAAATGCACTTTTCTAGACCTTGTTACTTTGCTACTATTTTCATTGGTTGTTTCCCTGTTCTGAGTCTCTAATTCTTGGCCGGTTGAAAGCCAAGGCCTCCTAAAATCTCTCTATTAACCTCCCTATTGTGAGCACTGCTCGGGGTCCACTTTGAGACCCTTGTGAACTCTGACACACTAGGGCCTAAAGTTCTTGGCCACTTTCTTCTTGACTGCTCAATTTTGTCCCTCTCTATGCCTACTGAATAAGCTAATTGGCTTGTGTAAATGATTGTTTTCTGAATCTTTTGATCAACTATGGCAGTTGGGTATCATCCAAGTTCTCTTGTGGTTTCTGGGCTGTGTTGAAACCTATATGGATACAAAACAGAAAGCTTGGCAGGGCTGGGTACACTTTGGGTTTGTCTTAGGCCCACTATAGTTATTTGTATCATTTTTGTTTTGTAATTTATTCAGTATTGGGCCTGTAATAATTCTATAATAACAATTGGGGTATTAGTAAAAATTGAGAAAATGGGTCTATTCTAGTGTTTGCATGAAAAGGGTAGAAATCCTGCCTATAGGATCTGAGTGTTTAATTTGTTCAACATGCTTTGCTTCTATGTGTTTTGTTAGATAACATGCCTATAGGACATAAATAATCTCACATGTTCTCATGTTCCACTCTCACGTTATTATCTTCCTACTATACTGCAACACAGTAATTATTCGTTAAAATTGCTTCATGTTAGATATCATGCCTATAGGATTACGTTAAGTAATAAATACCTGCTCTTTATAATATTCAAATAGATGTCATGCCTATAGGACTGTAATCGAATTAGCTACTATTACCGCCATTCCCATAAAATTGCTCGCCTAGAAAGCATGCCTATAGGAAGGAAAGGATAACTAACTAGTTTCAATTTCCAATTCCTAGAAATCCTGCCTATAGGATCCTACTGCTCACCTAAAAGTGTGTTGACAAAAACAAACGCTGGCAATTTTGAACTACCAATTGTCTCACTGCTTTACTGTACAAACAATTTAGAAAGCATACCTATAGGATTTGTAATACTCGCGATATGCAAAGCGACACTGCCTGTATGTTTAAAATCCAGAATCACCTAAAAGCCATGACTATAGGATTTAAGACTCTATTAATTCTGAAATTGTCACCCGCCTAATTTGTTTGCGTGCATTTGTTGTCTAAGTGTGGAGGCTAACATGAGCCATTAATTGCTTTTACATGAAGTCCAACTTGTTTTGTATGTCGCCTAATTTTATCATTTTGGAGCAGCCTAAGCTAAGTCTAGAAACCATCCAAAATAGAGGTCCAAACGCCTCCTGGGCCATAGGCATGGGACGGGTAGTGCATGCATAGGGCACGGTTTAGAATCAACTAGTGTGCTTTAGGTAAAAACTTAAAGATAGTAATCGGGTAGCAGGAGATGATAGTTTGTGCCCGCTGAATAATACGAGTAACACCCCACCTCGAGGGAGTTACAAAGTATTATTTATGTTGCACGGGGTGATCCTTTAGGCTAAAAAACTCAGGACCCTCCATCTTGTCTTTAAACCAATTATTTGTGTTTACTCAAGGACTTTCTAATAATGATGTTTTTCAAACTTCTTGTTTTTCTCTTTGACTATTTGTCTAATTCATATAATTCAAGTTCGGCCGGGACCCACAGTTGTGGACCTCGAAGAGTGCCTAACACCTTCTCTTCGAGGTTATTTGAGCCTTACCCGATCTTTGGTGACGCAAACTGGTTAAACTAGAGTTATTTTCAAATAGGTGCCCTAACGCACCTCAAACCCGTTAGGTGGCGACTCTCTCTTTTAACACCTTCCTTTAAAAGAGTTGTCACGTATTGAAACACGATTTCATGAGAAAGAGGGGCGCGACAGCACTTAGTCTCTATGACTAGGTAAGCCTATCAATGTGGAATATAACTGAATATAAAACTGAAATTTAATCCTTAACAGTCGAATAAATAAAAATTGCAATTTAACAATTTCAACTCCCAAAACCCGGTAGGAATAAGTCACAACCTTCTAAGAATTTATTTTCTATGTCTTGATAAATCAGAATCTAAAGCAAATAAGGAAGACAACATAATAAGATAGAAGGTATTCCGGAGTCTGCGGACGCTGGCAGATACACCTCGAAGTCTCCGTACACCGGTGGCTCACTGATATCTAGGCTGGTAAGAAGTACCTGAATCTGCACAAAAAGATGTGCAGAAGCATAGTATGAGTACACCATAGCGGTACCCAGTAAGTGTCAAGACTAACCTCGATAGAGTAATGACGAGGTCAGGTCAGGCCCTACTAGAATAATAAAAGACATGGTGACATGTTTTGTTGATAACCAATTTTTCCCTCATATTTTTTAAATATAAATATATATATATATATATATATATATATATATATATATATATATATATATATTCAAAACAGTACATATGCACCATCATTTGATCTACAAGCATATACAAGTATTTTTCATCATTTTCTATGGTTTTTCCTACATTTTATTATATAAATATCTATTAATTATCTTATAAATTATTTTTATGATGATTTTATCATCTACACTTTTCATTTACACCTATATTAGGTTTTAAATATTTTATTTACATTTTGTTATAATTATATTTGCATTTTTAGGCTAAATTGTATATTTTGCAATAATAGCCCATATGTACTTATAATTACTTTATTTATGCAAACAATAACTTTTATATTTTTATAATGTTAAACAGTTGTTTTTAATCATTTGCATGCACAAATAATATATTTTGTTATTTATCTATTAGTTTTACAAATTATTATTTATTAAAATCGGGTATTTAAAATCTGGCCCTACTTCTATAACTAATTCGGACCTAAAACTACTCAAACCAACCCAATACCCCTAACCCAATTACCCTTACCCATTCATTAAACCCAATCCCAATCCGCCTAAATCCTGGTCGTTGATCAAAAATGATCAACGGCCCACAACTAACGACCCCCTTCCCTTATATCCCTCCTCCCTACCCTAATCCTCACTTTTCTAAAATCGCCGCCCTCATTTCCCCTCCCCTGTTGAACCCTAACGCTGCCGCCTCACCCAAATCCTCCCAAATTCCGGTCCTAATGGGATTCTTACCCTATTCCCTTACCATTTTAGGGTTCTTCCCTTATTTGGTGCTAGATTCCGGAATAACTTAGGTACTTTCCTAAATATGGCAAGTACCCCAATTTGATTCCGTCCAAATCTGTGTTTATCATTTGAATCTGGACAAATCTTGAGTCTAAGTATGTTATTTGTGATGATTCTCTCATATCTCTCTTGATTCGCACTAAGCCCTAATGGTTAGGGTTTCAGATCTTCTTTGATTTGAACCAAATCTGGTTCGAACTCTATTTTTTTTTAAAATATTTCTTCGTCTATATTTGCTCTATTACTTATGGGTTTGTTGATTTTTGCCGATTTTGTGACTTACCTAATTTAGGGTTTCAAACACCTTTTACTTGAACTAAATCTGGTTCGATTATAAGTTTCCTTTTTTAAGTTCCTATATATGTTTATTTTGTGCTAATATGTGTTCTTTTCC
Source organism: Nicotiana tomentosiformis (assembly GCF_000390325.3). Classification (NCBI taxonomy): domain Eukaryota; kingdom Viridiplantae; phylum Streptophyta; class Magnoliopsida; order Solanales; family Solanaceae; genus Nicotiana; species Nicotiana tomentosiformis. The sequence goes on along the minus strand of NC_090813.1, from coordinate 194,501,915 downwards.
TTTATTCTTGCTGATTTTGTGTTTTACCCAAAATTAGGGTTTCAGTCCTTTTTTACTCGAACTAATCTGGTTCAATTTCATGTCTCTTTTGAATAATCCCTGTCTACGTTCATTTGTATGTGTTAATACATGATTCTTTGCCATTATTCTCTGCTAATTTTGGGGTTTACCTAATTTAGGGTTTCCAACCCTTTTTACTTGAATCAAAGCTGGTCTCGATTGAGTATTCCTTTTACAATGATCTCTTGTCTGCCTGATGTGATTCTTTACCTTATTTCCTACTGGTTTTGTGCATTTTTTTCACCTAAAACTTAGGGTTCAACCCGAATAATTTAAACACTGACATTAGTATTTAAGTGAGGAATTCTTTAATGCTAGAACATTATTCGAACCCCTCCCCACTCCCCTTTGAAATAAAGTTTAGAACTCAAATTTTTTCACTCCTAGCAATACTACTCTGTGCTTTTGATTCCTGGCCGGATGGAAGCCAAGGCCAGAAATCCTCAACTATTTTGCTTCTGTTGGTAACAATTGCTACACTGTTAGATTTCTTTTTCCTGTTTCATCTTAACTGGTGAGTTTATTGAATCCTTTGCTATTCCATTATGATTACCTGCTTAATGTGTTACTGTTATCAAACCATGTTACCCCAAATGCTATTACCTGCATTTAAGACATGTTGAACTTAGTTTGAATCTGCCTAACTATGTGTAATTTAGGGCTATTCTTTAGCCTTAAATGCCTTCATACCTTTCCTAAGGACTGTTTAGTTATGTGTGCCTTAACAGATTCATCAGTTTATTTATTAAACCTGTCACCATGTGACTTGTTTGGTTCTGTGCTCACTATGTTATGATACCTCTGCTAAATTGTTTAATCAGTTCCTAATACTAATTAGTGTGTTCCTGACCTACTATTAATCAATGAGCTTTCATTCTGTGACTTAGTCTGATTTGCAGTCTTTGTTATCACTGTGAACATATTTATGAACTGGTCTTATTAACATGTGACTGTGTTAACTTATAAAAACTGAATTAAGTCTGCCTAGGTTCAAATGTGTTGCTATTTGTTTGTGTTCTATGTGTGATTCTGTACCCCCTAATCCTATCCTACTCTCCTGAATTCTAACTCTTTGCTGGCTGAAAGCTAAAGCAATTTAGGTTTTGTCCTTTGGCCTCCCTAGTGTGAGCACTGCTCAGGGTTTATATAAGACCCTCGTGAACTCTGACACACTAGGATTTGGTCCCTAGTCTTCTTTGAACTGTTCTGATCATTCTTCTCTAGTGTGAGCCCTGCCCTGGGTTCTTGAAGCCCTTGGGAACTCTGACACACTAGTGATTTGGGTTATGTATGCTTATCCTTGAGATATGGGTGAATCATTCACTGTTGGTTACTGTGTATATTTGAACATGGGCTTTCGGAGCTACTGTAAGTTGAAGGCTTGGCTTGTCCAGGTGTATTTGGGCCTGCTGCAGGCTTCCTATAGTTTTTATACTTTGTAATTCATTTATTCAATTCTGGTCTGTAATAATTATTTATAATAACAATTGGGGTATTAGTAAATTGGGAAACTGGGTTTATTTTAACATTTGCATGAGATCCTGCCTATAGGTGTTTACTTTGCTCATTCTGCTATTGTGTTAGATAACCTGCCTATAGGTGTTTACTTTGCTCATTCTGCTATTGTATGTTAGATAACCTGCCTATAGGTGTTTACTTTATTCAAATACATTTTGCTATTGTATGTTAGATAACCTGCCTATAGGTGTTTATTTTGCTCGAATATGCTCTGTAGATAACCTGCCTATAGGTGTTTACTTGCTCGAATAAGCTCTGTGGATAACCTGCCTATTCTACTTTTTAGATACCATACTTATAGGGAATAAAATAACCAAAGTTCAATTTGCATTGTAGCATATTCATAGGGTCATTTATAAATCTGTATTTTTAGAAATCATGCCCATATGGTTCTTAATTGATTGATTTGCTATTGTCATACTTGCTCATTTAGTATATAAGAACTAAAACCAGTTTCAATCATCAAGGGTAGGAATCATGTCTATAGGGTAATCACTATATGTGTTAAGCACTAAAATCAGACTTTAAAACACTGCCTCGTTGAACGCCAGTAGAAAGCATGCCTATAGGAACAACTGAGTAATTCTGAATATCTCTCGTGTTTATTACTGCCAAATACTGAGTAAATCACCTAGATAGTATGTTTATAGGTTTCAACTGCTTATGCTTATAATCAGTAGACAACTGTGCAGTCACTTAGGAATTACTTTGCATAACTGCTCGCATGATTAAAATCCAGAATCATATAGAAATCAGGTCTATAGGGCCTAACGACTTCAATTGTTGAAACTGTCAAAACGCCTAATTTGTTTGCGTGCATTTACTGCCTAAGTGTGGAGGTTAACCTGAGCCCTTATTTGCTTTTACATAAAAGTTCAATTTGTTTTGTATGTCACCTAGTTTTTATCATTTTTGAGCAACCTAAGTTAAGTCTAGAACCATCCAAAAAATAGAGGTTCAAATGCCTCCTGGGCCATAGGCATGGGACGGGTAGAGCACGTATAGGGCACGGTTTAGAATCAACTAGTGTGCTTTAGGTAAAAACTTAAAGATAGTAATCGGGTAGCAGGAGATGATAGTTTGTGCCCGCTGAATAATACGAGTAACACCCCACCTCGAGGGAGTTACGAAGTATTATTTATGTTGCACGGGGTGATCCTTTAGGCTAAAAAACTTAGGACCCCCCACTCCTATTAAAATAATTCTTTCTTTATGTTTCTTTTCTCTCTTAGACTAATTCACATGATTTAAGTTCGCCCGGGACCACCATTGTGGACCTCGAGGAGTGCCTAACACCTTCTCCTAGAGGTAATTTGAGCCCTTACCCGATCTTTGGTGACGCAAACTAGTAAACCCGAGTCATTTGCAATAGGTGCCCTAACGCACCTTAATCTGTTAGGTGGCGACTCTCTTTTAATAACCCTTCCTCCCTTTTTAAAAGAGTTGTCAATGTTGAAACCCGATTTCGCGAGAAAAAGGGGGCGCGATAGCATGGTGACTCTGCTGAGGAAATCCTTAGGCTCTTACCATAACGAAATGGGTTTGTGTGAATTAGTCTCCCTCGATAAGTGTGCCTTTGTTATTTTATGCTTAAATTCGCTATTTATTTTCCACATGCACGTCCCCTTCCCTATTCTCCTTTTATATGCAATTCTTTGTTTAATCTTGTTATAATATGCAAATAATATTCGCTGGATTCAATCTTTATGTCCTTCCCAATCCCTACCCCTTTTACCGCTTTATTATAATTTTTCCATTATACGAACTAACTCCTTCCTTTTTTTATTTCTTTCTTGTCTTTACAATTATTAAAGACCTCATTTATCGCTTTCATCATGTAAAATACTTGACAAGATGTTATTTCACTTTTTGCATAATTACATGCTCTGCATCATATTCCACTCGTGCACAAATAATACCATAGCGGCACTTGATGAGTGTTTGCGCTCTTCCTATATTACCCTTTTAAATTTGGAAAGGCTTATTTGCGGTAAAACTAGTCGATCAGCGGTGAAATCGACGGTTCTGTGCCTTTGCCTCTCAAATTGTCCGCTTGAGGGTACTAATCTAGACTTCTATAGAAAACCCTACTCTGATGTTAACTGTGCATGCATCATGTCTAAACCTAGCATGGGTTAGTATTTTGTCCGCATAATAACCTTCTAAGGAAAGCCTTGTCCAAAGCCCATCGGGATTTCCATAATCCCAGGGGAACGATCATGATATGTGCATTCTTTGGAGAAAACGTGCCGATATGCTAATCATTAATGTGTAAGTAGTCAAATCCGGAGGGGGGAAAGGGCTAACTTTGTTTATTTTGCATAAAATGAGGCACGAAGTCCCTAGGTTCGGCATGGTCCGAAGTATCCCACCTTTATTTCTAGATTGGTGGGAAAATCTCTCGTCAAGTGACAAAAACCATGTGAAAAGAGTTCTAGGAAATTTACCCTCCTTGCTAGACATTCAGCCAAACAATGTACTGATCGAGGCTGCTACCATGTTCTGGGACGAAAAGAGGGTCGTTTGTCATTTCGGTAATGTAGAGATGACTCCCCTTCTGGAGGAAATATGAGGTTTTGCTGGGCTACCCTGGGATAGCCCTAGTTTGTTGGTACTAGAAAATTGCACTTCTAGGGGATTTCTGAAAATGATGGGTCTTAGAAAGAATGACGAGTTAGTCTGCTTGAAGAAGTCCTACATACCTTTTGACTTCCTTTACGAGCATTATTGGCACAGCACATCCTACCATATTTTTCATGATGAGTTTGCCATCACTTCCCTGGGTTGGACTCATCGTCGGGTTTTTGTGTTCATCGTTTGTTTTCTGGGTATGATAGTATTTCCAATTCAAGGAGACAGGATTCACACTCGTTTGGCTATGGTTACCAAGACCTTAATGGAAGGGATTGAGGGACAGACTTACACTATTGTCCCAATGATTGTGGAAGAGATATACCGAGCTTTGGACCGCTGTAAGAAGGGATTCAGACATTTTGAGGGTTGTAATTTGCTACTGCAAATATGGCTGTTGGAGCATCTTCAAAGAGGACAGTACCGTCAGGAATTTCCGTGGCGACCATGGAATGACCACATAGCCTTTCACCATCCAAAAAGAATGACTTTCATCCTGGACAGGTTTGCACAACCGGAAAACGCCGTGGATTGGGTACACTTCGTTAGTAATTTGACTGATGACAAGGTCCATTGGATGTTCGAGTGGTTCTCTACTAGCGAGTTCATCATCAGGTCCAGGGATGTTCCTCACTTAGTGTTGATCGGGTTGAGGGGTATCTATCCTTATGCTCCTATCAGGGTCATGAGACAGGCTGGGAGAAAACAAGTCTTACCGCGAGTTTCTAAGATAGTTCACTACAAAGCAGACTTTCAGGGTGGTGCCATTCTATTCAAGTGTGAGGCCCAACACATGTGGCATCTGAAGATTATTGTGGAAAAGGATACCATCGAACCAGATCGGTACCGCGCCGGTCATGTGTATTTCTACCTATCATGGTTGGATGATGACATAGCAGGAGAAGCCAAGCTAGGGGTCGATCGAGGAAACAGGGTCATAGATGAAGCTGCCAAAGCACAGGTAAAATACAAGAGGTTGCGCAAGAGAATCCTTGAGTCTGAGGCCAGACACTTGGAACAACACAAAGTAGACATGGAATCAATCAATGAATTGAGGGAAATTGCTACAAAATCAACGGAGAGGTTGGAGTACTTAGAGCAGGGTCTGATGGAACTTGAAGGGAAGATGAGGAAAATGATCGTGGATTGTCATAATGCAGAGGGCAAAGAAGGAGGACACCTAGCAATGGGCGTATCTGCTGCTAGACAAGCGCGACCTGAGGAATCTGATCGATGGGGCCAAGAAGGCCAAGCTTGGAGAGGGTCCCTCCGGGACCAAGTAGATTAGAATTATTGTTTACTTGCTTTTCTAGAGTCGTTTTAGAAATTGATTGTAATAAGGCAAATGCCATTAGCAACTCCTTTTTTATTATTGTCATTTTAGAGGTTTTGACTTATTTATGACATTAATGAAATGAGGCAATTATCGGCATTAATTTTCACCAAATCTACATGTCGCTAGGCCTAGCTCAGGCACAATGAGGTGCCCAAAATTAGGACGCGGATTTATGATACATGTTTAAATACTGCAAATATCGTTCCCAAAATTCCCTACTGACTTGTTTACCTTTTTTCTTTTTTCTTTGTTTTGATTATTACCATCCCCTAAGGTTGGTTCGTGCATACTGGCATCATCAGCATATCATACTAGATCCAGAGGTCCTCTACCTCCTCCTCCTCCAAGTGATCCTAAAAGTAAGGGAAAGGCTAAGATGGATGACATGAGTGGTTTCAGGAAAGATAACGCTGCGGCGCATGTAGAAAATGTTGAAACTTCAGATGGTCGGAGTACTCCAGCACAGAATGATTTGGTTCTATGGCTGGAGCAGAATATACTGGAATTACAAGGGGAACTTGAGCAGGTCCGCAACTTGGCAAACCTCTCCCTCACCTTAAACGTCCCAGATATTAACCAGCAAAACGCCCAGAACCCAGCACCTCCTCAAAACACACCAAACTAACATCCACAAAATCCCCCCACACCTCATCAAAATCCTAATCCTCCACCAGTACCAACTCCTCCTCAACACCAACATCTTCCAACTCAGTATCCACAAACTACTACCTACTATACTCCTCAAAATACACCACAACCTACTCCCGATCCGCAGAATTCAACCAATGATCACCACTACACTTGAACCCCCGGCATCCACCAAAACAACCCCATATATGTAAAACCCCTACCATACCCCACTTAACAAACCCCATACACACCGGAATCCGCCGAGAAGGACCTGCTCATCAAGAATATGGCAGAGGAACTTAAGAAGCTCACAAGCCGAGTCCAGGGTGTTGAAGGGGGTAAAGGCATTGAGGGTTTGAATTATAAAGATCTGTGTATTCAGCCAGACGCAGAACTGCCGGAAGGGTTACAAACCTCCTAAGTTCGAGATGTTTGACAGAACATGTGACCCAAAGGTACATCTAAGGACATACTATGACAAGCTCGTAGGAGTTGGAAAGGATGAGAGGATTCGCATGAAGCTGTTCATAAGAAGTCTCACTGGGGATGCCCTATCTTGGTACATCAGTCAAAATCCCAAGAAGTGGGTTAGTTGGGTAAGCATGGCATCGGATTTCATGGATCGATGCAGGTTTAATACGGAGAATGCACCAAACATCTTCTATAAACAGAATCTCAAGAAGAAGCCAACGGAGACTTTCTGCAAGTATGCTACTCGATGGATATCGGAAGCTGCGAAAGTAAGGTTGGCATTAGAAGAAGAGCAGATGAACAAGTTCTTCGTACGGACCCAGGTTCCACAATACTACATAAGGTTAATGGTTATCGAGAATCACAAATTCTCCGACATCATCAAATTGGGGGAAAGGATTGAAGAAGGGATCAAGAGCGGAATGGTAACTAATTTTGAGGAATTACAGGCTACAAACAAAGCATTGCAGTCAGGGGGTATATCCAAGAGGAAAGAAGTAGGGGCCGTGATGGTAGCCCAAGGTCCAAAATCTCCTCTTACATACCAAACACCTCCACCCACATATCAGCCTTCACCTCCCAGATATCCACAACCTGCCACTACCTACCACACTTATAACACCCACCCAGCATATTATCACTCACCGCCAGCCCGCCAAAACTATCAGAAACCCAGACCAAATTTCGACCGCAGGCCACCCAGACAATACACCCCTATTGCTGATCCCATCGATCAATTATATGAGAGATTGAAAGCTGCTGGATATGTCACCCATATTCCCGATGTTGCCATGGAAAACTCTTCTCAATGGGTCAATCCAAATAAAATATGTGCCTACTACTCTGGCATGAAAGGTCATACCATTGATGAATGTCGCATCCTGAAAGACAAGATCCAGACACTAATTGATACCAAGGTTATACAAGCAAAGGAGGTTGCACCTAACGTCCACAACAATCCCCTCCCGGATCATAGGGGCGAGGGAGTAAATATGATAGAGACTGATGAAGAATGGGACCTAGAAGGGTCGATTGGGATTATTCGAGAAGGGGATAACCCAAAGAAACCTGCGGTCACTCTTACTCCTATTATGGTATAGATACAGCCACCAGTTGAAGTTGAAGTAGCCGCAACAACCTAGTTCGAGGTGGAAACAACACCTGCAACTGCACCTGATCCATTCGAAATAGAAGTAACCACACCCTTCACTGTGACGGTAGCATCCACACCGCCATTTAAATCCAATGTTGTACCCTGGGACTATGCTGCAAAATCCAGGAGGAAAGGAAAAGCAAAAATGGAAGAATCTGGTGCAACACAAGGGATGACCAGGACTGGTAGAATTTATACACCTGAGAATTTGGGAGGAACGAGTAGAGAAGCTGCCTCCAAGCAACCCATCATCGAAACTGGCCCGGATGATCTTTGGAGAAAGGTTCAAGCAAGAGAATATTTTGTGGTAGAACATCTGAACAAAACTCCTGCTCAGATATCCGTCCTATCATTACTGTAGAATTCTGAGGCATATAGGAATGCCTTGATGAAGGTATTGAATAAAGCTTATGTACCTAAAAATATCACCAGTGGGGAGATGGCTAACATGGTAGGGCAAGTACTGGAGAGCCACAAGATTACCTTTCATGAAGACGAACTGCCACCAGAGGGATTAAGCCATAACAGGGCATTGCACATCATGGTACAATGCGAGGATAAATTCATTGCCAGGGTTTTGATAGATGGAGGGTCCAGTCTCAACATATGTCCGTTGACTACTCTGAAAAGGTTGGGTAAAGGTTTGCATGAAATACGAGTAGGGATTATGAATGTGAAGGCGTTCGATGGGTCTCAAAGGGCCACAATTGGGGAAAACAATCTATGCTTACAGAAGGGCCCTACTTTGTTTGATGTTGAATTTCAAGTGCTAGACATATCCGCCTCATACTATTTGTTGTTGGGACGAACTTGGATACATGTCGCCGGGGCCGTGGCTTCTACTTTGCACCAAGCTGTAAAGTTTGAATGGAATCATCAGGAGGTGATCATTCATGAAGACGAGAGTAATCCCATTTATACCAACCAAACTGTTCCGGTCGTGGAAAATAGAAGGAAGTTAGGTGGGGAGACTTAGCATCGCATCGAGTGCGTCAATGCAATTGAGAAAGACAAGTGGTGGAGCAGAAAAATAGAAAGCATACTAGAGTGGGCAGGGTATGAACCCGGTAAAGGGCTCGGGAAGAACCTCCAAGGTATTACCAAACCAATACAGCTAAAACGGCACGTCACGACCTTTGGACTTGGATATCAGTACACTTGGCAAGAGTATGACGATTGGTCGCCGCCATGGCATGGTCCTTATTACCCTCTTGAGCAGCCGGTACCACATTTGAACTAATCCTTTCATCAGGCCGACATGATGTGGGGGTCTGAAGAAGATGAAGTTCTAGATGGCTTAAGGAATCTGTTCTTGGAAGATGAAGACATAGATTTCAGTGTGATAGTTGAGGAGGAGGAGGAATAAGGCCTCGTCATCTAGACAGTGGAGAAGGGATTTGTTCTCAGGAACTGGACTGCCACACCATCCAGGGCCCGATGAGTCCCGGGGTAGTATGGCTGCCAGTGTCATTCATTTTGAAAACAATTCCTTTTGAGCATTTTTGTTTAAAATATTTTTTATTTCCTTTCAGTATTTTGCTTTAGAAAACATTGTTTGAAGTCATTAAAATTTTCTTTGTTTGACGTTTCAATACTTATCAATGGCTTGATGTTTTATTATTATTATCTTTCATATTTTTCTCTCTACAGTATTACTATTTCTTTCCTTGATGAACCAACGACTGTGACATATAATGAGACAACGCAATATAAGGATAGTGACTCGAAAGAGATAGAAGAAGAAGATGTGATACCTGAGGAAATCGTCAAAGAAGTTGAGAATTTTGAGAACAAACCTAAGTCCAATCTGGACGAGACTGAGGTAGTCAACTTAGGAGATTCTGAAACCATCAAATAAACTCGCATAAGTATTCACTTGTCACCATCAGAGAAGAAAGAGTACACTCATTTCTTAAGAGAGTATGAAGACATTTTCGCATGGTCATATGATTATATGACCGGGTTGAGCACGTCCATAGTGGCTCACAAGCTACCTACCAATCCAAGGTGTCCGCCAGTAAAGTAGAAGCTCAGAAAGTTCAAGCCAGATATGAGTTTGAAAATCAAAGAAAAAGTCACCAAACAGATCAAAGCTAAGGTTCTCAGAGTGGTTGAATATCCAACTTGGTTGGCTAACATTGTGCCAGTTCCGAAGAAGGATGGGAAAGTCAGAGTATGCATCGATTTTCGGGACCTAAACAGAGCAAGTCCCAAAGATAATTTCCCGTTACCCAACATACATATACTGATCAACAATTGAGCCAAGCATGAACTCCAATCCTTTATGTATTGCTTCGCGGGATATCATCAGATCTCGATGGATGAAGAGGATGCCGAAAAGACGGCTTTTATCACACCATGGGGGGTGTACTGCTATAAAATGATGTCGTTTGGTCTAAAGAATGATGGGGCCACTTATATGAAGGCCATGACAAGTATTTTCCACGACATGATACACAAGGAGATAGAGGTATATGTGGATGACGCCATCATCAAATCCAACAAGAGTACAGATCACATAGCAGACTTGAGGAAATTTTTTGATCGGCTTTGGAGGTACAATTTGAAATTGAATCCCGCAAAATGTTCCTTCGGGGTCCCCGTGGTAAAGTTATTAGGGTTCATTGCCAGCCGCCGAGGAATTGAGCTAGACCCATAAAAGGTCAAGACTATCCAGGATTTGCCGCCTCCAAAGAACAAGAAAGACGTGATGAGTTTTTTAGGATGTCTCAACTATATCAACCGCTTCATAGCACAATCAACTGTAATATGTGAGCCGATTTTCAAAATGTTCAAGAAGGATGCCGCAACCAGTTGGACTGAAGATTGCCAAAAAGCTTTTGACAAAATCAAAGAATACTTGTCCACACCACCAATCCTAGTCCCTCCAGAGCCTGGTAGACCACTATTACTCTACCTTTCCGTACTAGATGGGGCTTTGGGTTGTGTCTTGGGACAACATGTCGAGACAGGGAGAAAAGAACAGGCCATATATTATCTGAGCAAAAAGTTCGCACCTTACAAAGCACGATATTCTCTGCTGGAATGCACCTACTATGCTTTGACCTGGATAGCCCAGAAACTGAGGCACTACTTCTGTGCCTATACCACATATCTCATATCAAGGATGGACCCTCTGAAGTACATCTTCCAGAAACCCATGCCTACAGGGAAGCTGGCAAAATGGCAGATATTGTTGAGTGAATTCGACATTGTCTATGTGACTCAGAAGGCGGTTAAAGGACAAGCATTAGCGGATCATCTTGCAAAAAATCCTGTATGAGGAGAATACGAACAACTAAAAACGTATTTTCCTAATGAAGAAGTATCATTCGTAGGAGAGGATATCTCTGAAGCCTATAATGGGTGGAGAATGTTTTTTTATGGAGCCGCAAACTTCAAAGAAGTGGGTATTGGAGCCATTTTGGTGTCAGAAACAGGTCAACATTATTCGGTATCCACGAAACTCAGATTTCTGTGCACCAATAATATGGCAGAATATGAGGCTTGCATATTGGGGCTCAATATGGCTGTTGACATGAATATCCAGGAATTACTAGTAATTAGCAATTCAGATCTGCTGGTACATCAGGTGCATGGAGAATGGGCTACAAAGAATACCAAGATATTACCATATCTATATCATGTGCAAGAGATGATGAAGAGATTCATGAAGATAGAGTTTAGACATGTCCCGAAAATCCAGAATGAGTTTGCAGACGCATTGGCTTCTTTGTCCTCCATGATACAAAACCCGAACAAGAACTTCATCGATCCTATTCTGGTAAGAATCCATAATCAGCCGGCTTACTGTGCTCATGTTGAAGAAGAAACAGATGGGAATCCATGGTTCCATGATATCAGGGAATATTTGACAAAAGAAGAATATTCAGAGCATGCAAGCCACACCCAGAAACGCACACTTCAGAGGTTGTCTAATCATTTCTTCCAAGGTGGAGGAATTCTATATAGAAGAACTCCAGATCTAGGGCTATTACGGTGTGTTGACGCCAAAGAAGCCTCCAAACTACTTGAAGAGATACACGCCGAAACCTGTGGCCCACATATGAATGGTTTCGTCCTAGGCAAGAAGATACTCAGAGCCAGATACTTTTAGATGACTATGGAAACAGACTGCATCTGGTATGTCTAGAAATGTCATCAGTACCAGATACACGCAGATATGATACAGGTACCTCCAAATGAACTTAATGCAACCAGTGCACCTTGGCCTTTTTCTGCCTGGGGAATGGATGTCATTGGACCAATCGATCCCACCGCTTCAAACGGGCACAGGTTCATTCTAGTGGTCATCGACTATTTCACAAAGTAGGTTGAAGTTGCATCTTACAAAGCTGTAACCAAGAAAGTCATCGTAGATTTTGTCAGGGATCATATTTTTTGTTGATTCGGGGTTCCAGGACAATGCCGCCAATCTCAACAGTGATCTAATGAAATCCATGGGCAAAACCTTCAAAATCAAGCACAAAAACTCCACAGCATACCGACCCTAGATGAATGGAGTCGTGGAGGCCGCTAACAAGAATATCAAGAAGATACTAAGGAAGATGGTAGAGAATCACAAATAGTGGCACGAGAAGTTACCATTCGCCTTATTGGGATACCGTACCACAGTCTGCACGTCAACCGGGGCAACTCCTTACCTATTGGTCTACGGTACTAAAGCCGTTATTTCTGCCGAGGTAGAAATCCCTTCTTTGAGAATCATACAAGAAGCTGAACTCAGTGATGTATAATGGATAAAGAGCCGCTATGAACAACTAGCTCTCATTGACGGGAAAAGAATGAATGCAGTGTGTCATGGCCAGCTCTATCAAAACAGAATGTCCAGAGCTTTCAACAAAAGGGTCAAACCTAGAAAGTTCGCACCGGGGCAGCTGGTGCTGAAACGGATCTTTCCACATCAGGATGAAGCCAAAGGAAAATTCTCACCCAATTGGCAAGGACCCTACATGGTTCACAGGGTACTAACAGGAGGAGCGCTCATACTCGCAGAAATGGATAGAGAAATTTGGCCAAAGCCTATCAACTCAGATGCAGTCAAAAGATATTATGTTTAAACTGTTTACATTTCTTCATATGATGTAATTGAACTACGCTTGACTTGATTCCAGTTTAAGAGGGGATACGTAGGCAGCCCTGTGGGTTCGGTCACAATTCAATAAGATTTCATTTTCCCCTTAATCGGAAACTAGGGTAGAATTTTGAGGAGGACCCTAAAAATTCCGGAGCAAGTTCAACCAACGGCACCGCATGCGAAACAGCCAGAAATTTGTCTAGATAACTGGGGCAGAATTTTGAGGAGGACCCTTAAAGTTCTTTGGCAAGAAGGTCGCAATGTCTTTGATCGTGTCACAGTTACCGGTTCATCTAATCAATTTTTAAATTGCATATTACTATGTTTTGAATAACTATGCATGCATATTTTTCAAAAAATTTATTCTTAGCCAGATGCTACCCATGGTAACTCGGACATGATTTCAATGAGGAACAGAGTAAAGCAAGCAGACAAAGGCACGAACCAACCTCCCCCGCAAAACTCACTATTTTCTTTTGAATGCAGAAACAAGAAATAGTCGCCAGTACGTGCGTACCTTAGAATCACCTTCCTCCCTTTTTAAAAGAGTTGTCAAATGTCGAAATCCGATTTCGCGAGAAAATGGGGGCGCGACATATTTCACAATATAATAACAATAAATGACAATGGAAATGAATCAAGTAAGTAGTATGTCACCATCAAATTTCACAGAATAATGGCAAGTAATACCTTACGGTAGGAAAACAGAAATTTTCAACTTTAAGAAAATCACGACATTAATCAAAGGCAAATGCAGCCATAAAGAAATATCAACAAGGGCGCTTCCGAGGTGCCGCCTCATAGTCCAAAATCATAAATAAATTCACAACATCTCATTTCCTTATATCACCGCGGGAGCCTTCACATTTAATTTTAAAAAAAATATTTTTCCCGAAATAGCATCTCGCGTTTTAGCCACCCTTATCACACCGCATGACTTCTAGTAGTCCCCCTACTAGCCACGCGAATCAAGCCACTCTTATCTCATATCATGCGTTTCAATACCCAGATCTTATACTACCGCATGCGTATCAATATATCATAATTTGCACCTCAAGTGTCTAAATATTTCAACTTGCCAAAATAAATCAACAACCAGAATAGTTTTCCACAATAAGGAGCTCACGGCTCAATCATAGTAAATACGAAAGTCTTCACCAAATATTCAGCAAAATAATATCTATTATTTCCACAATACGGAGCTCACGGCTCAATCACAATGAATACAAAAATCTTCACAAAATATTCAGCAAAAATAAAATTTTCTCAAATTTAACATCTTGACTTAACATCCAATTATTAAATGTAAAATACTTCATTTTTAATAATATTTAATTTAAAAAAATTCAACCTTCAAATAATGTACAGAATAAAAGAAAGCAAAGTTTCGACTAAACGGGTAAAACCAATTAGTAGCAAAAATGTTAGGCAAATTTAGGAATATAATATAGATCAATGATGATGAATATAATCGGATAAAATAATTTAATTAATGTGTGACAGAGATATACACAATTTAAAAACCAGAGTTTTCTACATTTAACCTGTATACACACTCGTCACCTCGTGTATACGACTTTCAACACATTATAATTATCACATCAATACCAATCCTAGGGAAAATTTCCCCCACACAAAGTTAGACAAGTCACTTGCCTCGACTTGCTCCAATTTAATCCACAAGTAGGCATTTTCCTCAATTATCCAACTCTGAATGGCTCGAATCTAGCCAAAATAATTTGATACAGTCAACAAAAATTATAGAAATTAATTTCATCAGAAATGTTACACCCCATGTTTTCGTACATAAAAGTACGCCATGAGTAAATTGATGAAAGCCCGAAAATGAGATATTACATCCCGTATTTTCGTACGTTAAAGTTTCGTCGTAAGTTAATCGTTGTAAGTTCGGAAATGAGATTATTTTGAGCTTATAAGCATTATGCTATTTCAAACAAGTTATGAGTGAATTCGTGAAGATGAGAGGGTAAGAAAATCGAAGAAAATAAATTTCATCGAAGGTTGCCGATTTGGGATAAAATACGGTCCGAGCTACAATACCCGGTATTTTAGGATTAGTGCCATACAAGGTACCACATGACTAATTATGTGAGTAGTATTTGAAATAATTTGAGATAATTCTTAATTATGTGGATAATTGATTAATTATTGGATTAGTGATGGATTAATCAGTTGATTAAGAAAAAGTGGTGAAAGTTTGGATAAGTTTAAGTGCAAAATGTGGCAGCAAGTTGGATTGCTTGACAATCCTTATAGTGACTAGGTAAATTAGTATCTAGGTGGCTTAATTATGGGGCTTTTGGCCGAAAGTCATCCCCAAAATGGGGGCCCACAAAACCTCATAGATAAGAAGATTATCATACATCTTTTAAGTAAGATTTTCATAATGGTCTTCTGTTTGCTAAGCAACGGATGATACTTTGCCTAAAAGCCAACTTCTTTGTCCAGCTTGTTGTGAGAAACTTAGCTTCTATTTGAATAGTATCTCTAAATGTACACTATGTTGAGTGTACAAGCACGAAAAGGAAAAAGAAGCGCAAATCCGGATTGGTCGAGATGCAATTCTAAGAGAGCACGGTACAATCTTTCTCAAGGATATCATACGAATTTTCCCCTACCTTGATCCGTCGTTACGTGTTTTATCGCAATTGACGTGTGTTAGAGGGATTGTCGAGAGAATGTACTCCAAGTATGTTAAGGCTATCCCTTCTTTCTTTTTGGCATGATCCAACTAATGAAAATAAAACGAGCAAAATACGCAACTTTCATAAATGACTCTATTCATAGAAATACTAGGGGTGTCTATATTTTTTATTTCCCCGTGTGAATTATTATTATATCTTCTTTTCATGAGTCTCACAAAAATACGTATTTGATAAAGTTTAGCCGAAAGGTATATTGATTTTTATGGCATTCCGAGAAAATCTTATTAACGTATTTCTTATGCATTTCATGCATTTATACATGTACATTGACCCATGACCAGATGGCGTTATATTCGCGTATATATGTATATTATATGGATATGGGATATGGAAAAAGGTTACGGCGTTATATACGCACCACCACCTGATCAGCTGGTATACATTGATGATTTTCCCACAGTGGCTGAAATGATATAATAGGATGCCCTCAGAGGCTTGATGATGTTATGAATACATATACCTATGCATGGTATGACATTTATACGCATATGCATGACATTATAAAAATGAAATGATTCATAAAACTATATAGGCGTACATGTCGAGTCTTTTACTCCATGTTTCTCTCATGTCTATTATTTACTGATTTTCATTCCTTACATACTCGGTACATTATTTGTACTGACGTCCCGTTTTCCTGGAGATGCTGCATTTCATGCCTGCAAGTCTCGATAGACAGGTCGAGAGTCCTCCAAGTAGGCGATCAGCTCAGCAGAAGATACTGGTGCACTCTATTTGCTCCGGAGTTTCTTGTTTGGTCAGTATGATTTAGATGTGTATGGTTTGGTATGGCGGGGTTCTCTTCCGACCCTTATGACAATTATGTACTCTTAGAGGCTTGTAGACATATGCCGTGTACGTGAAAGATTGTACTGCCTTGTCGGCCTATGTTTTCAGTTTATAAATGATGATGTTAGCCTATTAGGCCTGTATGTCACGTGTATATGATGATGTAATAAGAAAGATACGTTATATTGGTACTCAGTTGAGTAAGGTACCGAGTGCCCATCACGGCCCATCGATTTGGGTCGTGACAAGAAAATACTACATTTTCAATAAAAATTCGAAATTAACTCAAACATCGCCAGCAGGAGCCACGTCTAGGAATCCGACGAAAGTTACGAAATCCAACAACACATTCAATTACGAGTCCAACCATACCAGTTTCACTCAAATCCAACTCCGAATCGATACCGAAATCTCAAAAAATCGTTTCTATGAGATTTCTAAAATTTTCCCAAATTTCAATCTCAAAACACTAATTAAATGGTGAAAACAAATGATGGATTCGGGTAATCTAACCATAATTGAGTTAAGAACACTTATCCCGATGTTTTCTCTGAAAATCTCCCAAAAATCGCCTTTCCCTAAGCTCCAATTTATCAAAAATAGAAAATGGGACGAAGTCCCCTGCTTTATAACTTAAAGTTCTATCCAGGCTGCCCTCGATCCTGGCCCTCGATCATGGCCTCGATCATGGACCTCGATCCTGGCCCTCGACCATGGGCTCGATCATGGCTTCGATTTCAGCCATCGAATTTCCAGCAGAAAAATTACAACAGCTGTTAAGTCTAACTTTTGATCCGTTAACCATCCGAAACTCACCCGAGACCCTCGGGAACTCAACTAAATACACCAACAAGTCCTAAAATATCATACGAACTTATTTGTAACCTCAAATCACATAAAATGATGCTAAAACCACAAATCATACCCCAATTCAAGCTTAAGGAACTTAAGAATTTTCAACTTCTACATTCGATGTCGAAACCTATCAAATCAAGTCCGATTGACCTAAAATTTTGCACACAAGTCATAAATGACATAACGGAGCTTTGAAAATTTTCGGAACTAGATTCCAACCCCGATATCAAAAAGTCAACTCCCCGGTCAAACTTCCAAACTTAAATTCCTATTTTAGCCATTTCAAGCCTAATTTAACTACGGACTTCCATATAAAATTCCGATCACGCTCCTAATTTCAAAAATCACCATACGGAGCTGTTGGAATCATCAAAATTCTATTCCGGGGTCATTTACATATAAGTCGACATCTAGCCAACCTTTTCAACTTAAGTTTTAAACTTTAGAACTAAGTGTTCCAATTCATTCTAAAATCTCTCCGGACCTGAACCGACTACCCCGACAAGTCACATAACATTTATAAAGCACAAAATAAGCAGTAAATAGGGGAATGGGGATACAACTTTTAAAACGACTGGCCGGGTCGTTACATCCTCCCCCTTTTAAAATAATCGTTTGTCCTCGAACGGGTTTAGAATTATACCTGGAGTATCAAATAGGTGTGGATATTTGCTCTGCATCTCCTGCTCAGTCTCCCAAGTAGCTTCTCCGTCTTGCTGACCTCTCCACTGCACCTTCACCGAAGCTATGTTCTTTGATCTAAGCTTTCTAACCTGTCTGTCCAAAATGGCCATTGGTTCCTCGACATAAGATAGATCCTTGCCCAACTGGACTGAGCTGAAGTCTAACACATGAGACGGATCGCCGTGATACTTCCGGAGCATGGAAACATGGAACACTGGATGAACTGCAGAGAGACTAGGTGGTAGTGGAAGTCTATAAGCCACCTCCCCAACTCTCTCAAGAATCTCAAAAGGCCCAATATACTTAGGGCTCAATTTGCCCTTCTTCCCGAACCTCATAACACCCTTCATAGGCGAAACCCGGAGCAAGACCTGCTCACCAACCATGAATGCAATATCACCAACCTTCCGATCCGTATAACTCTTCTGTCTAGATTGGGCTGTACGAAGTCGATCCTGAATCAATTTAACCTTTTCCAAGGCATCCTGAACCCAGTCTGTACCCAATAGCCTAGACTCGCCCGGTTAAAACCAACCCACTGGAGATCGGCACCGCCTACCATACAAGGCCTCATACGGAGCCATCTGAATGCTCGACTGGAAGCTGTTGTTGTAATCAAACTCCGCAAGTGGTAAGAACTGATCCCAAGCACCCCCAAAATCTATCACACACGCACGAAGCATATCCTCCAGTATTTGAATAGTGCGTTCAGACTACCCGTCTGTATGAGGGTGAAATGTTGTACTCAACTCTACCCGAGTACCCAACTCACGTTGTACTGCCTTTCAGAACTGTGATGTAAATTGCGTACCCCGGTCAGAGATGATAGATACCGGTACGCCATGAAGTTTGACAATCTCGCCAATATAGACTTGAGCCATCTGTTCTGAAGAGTAAGTAGTAACTACAGGAATGTAATGGGCTGACTTGGTCAACCTATCCACAATCACCCAAACTGCATCGAACTTCCTCTGAGTCCGTGGGAGCCCAACAACGAAATCCATAGTGATCTGCTCCCATTTTCATTATAGAATCTCTAACTTCTGAAGCAATCCACCCGGCCGTTGATGCTCATACTTCACCTGCTGGCAATTTAGGCACCGAGATACATATTATACTATGTCTTTCTTCATTCGCCTCCACCAATAGAGTTGTCTCAAGTCCTGGTACATCTTTGCAGCACTCGGATGAATGGAGTACCGCGAACTGTGAGCCTCCTGGAGAATCAAATCACGCAAACCATCTACATTAGGCACACATAGCCTGCCCTGCATTCGTATTACACTATCATCTCCAACAGTGACTTCCTTGGCATCACCGTGCTGAACATTATCCTTAAGGACAAGCAGATGGGGGTCATCATACTGACGCTCCCTGATACGATCATAAAGAGAAGACTGATAAACCACACAAGCCAAAACTCGTCTCGGCTCGAAAACATCCAATCTAACAAACTGGTTGGCCAAGGCCTAAACATCCAAGGCTAAAGTCCTCTCTGCTACAGGTAAATATGCTAACTGCCCAAACTCTTCGCCTTATGACTCAAGGCATCGGCCACTACATTGGCCTTCCGGGGATAATAGAGAATGGTGAAATCATAATCCTTAAGCAACTCCAACCATCTCCGCTGCCGCAAATTAACATCCTTCTATTTAAACAGATATTGTAGACTCCGGTGATCGGTGTAGACCTCACAATGGACACCGTACAAATAATGCCGCCAAATCTTCAAGGCATGAACAATAGCTGCTAACTCAAGGTCGTGGACCGGATAATTCTTCTCATGTACCTTTAACTGTCTGGACATGTAGGCAATCACCCTACCGTCTTGCATCAACACTGCACCGAGACCAATACGCGACGCATCAAATACACAATATAAGACCATGAACCTGTAAGTAATGCCAATACTGGAGCTGTAGTCAAAGTTATCTTGAGCTTTTGGAAGCTCTCCTCGCATTCCTCGATCCACTTGAACGGAGCACCCTTCTGGGTCAATTTGGTCATAGGTGCAGCAATAGAAGAGAAACCCTTTTTACAAATCAGCGATAATACCCCGCCAAACTAAGAAAAATCTGGATCTCAGTAGCTGATGATGGTCTGGGCCAACTCTGCACTTCTTCAATCTTCTTCGGATCTACCTTGATCCCTTCGCACGAAACTATATGGCCCAAAAATCCCACTGAATCAAGTCAGAATTCACACTTTGAAAATTTTGCATATAACTTCTTTTCTCTCAAAGTCTGAAGCACAGTCCTCAGGTGTTGCTCATGATCTTCCCGACTCCGGGAATACACCAGAATGTTATCAATAAACACAATGACGAAAGAATCAAGATAGGGCTAAAATATACTATTCATTAAGTGCATAAATGCTACTAGGGCGTTGGTCAGCCCAAATGACATTACAAGGAATTGATAATGATCATACGGAGTCCTAAAAGCAGTTTTCGGGATATCGGGTTCCCGAATCTTCAACTGATAATAGTCTGAACGCAAGTCAATTTTAGAGAATACTCTGGCACCCTGAAGCTGATCAAATAGGTCATCAATACGTGGTAATGGATACATGTTCTTCATTGTAACCTTGTTCAACTGGCGGTAATCAATACACATCCGCATAGAACCATCCTTCTTCTTCACAAATAAGACATGAGCACCCCAAGGCGATACACTGAGGAGAATGAAGCCCTTATCAAGCAACTCCTATAACTGTTCTTTTAATTCTTTCAACTCTGCTGGGGCCATACGATATGGTGGAATAGAAATGGGCTGAGTGCCCGGTAACAAATCAATGCCAAAGTCAATATCCCTGTCAGGTGGCATACCCAGAAGATCCGCTGGAAATACATCAGGAAAATCCCTTACTACAGGAACTGACTCCATGGTAGGAGTATCAACACTAACATCTCTCATATAGGCCAGATACGCATCACACCCCTTCTCAACCATTCGTTAGGCTTTAAGAAAATAAACAACTCTGCTAGGAACATGATCCAAGGTACCTCTCCACTCTAGCCGCAGTAGACCTGGCATAGCCAACGTCATTGTCTTGGCGTAACAATCAAGGATAGCGTGATAGGGCAACAACCAGTCCATGCCCAAAATAATATTGAAATCCACCATACTGAGCAATAATTAAATCAGCTTTGGTCTCAAAACCACTAATAACAATTAAACACGATCGATACACGCGGTCAACAATAATAGATTCACCCACGGGTGTAGATACATAAACATAAGAACTCAAAGAATCACGGGATACGCCCAAATACGGGGCAAAATAAGATGACACATAAGAATAAGTGGAGCCTGGATCAAATAAGACCGATGCATCTCTATGGTAGACCAGAATAATACTTGTGATAATAGAATCAGATGCAATGGCCTCTGTCCTAGCAGGAAGGGCATAATATCTGTCCTGGCCTCCCCCTCTAGGGCGACCTCTACCTGTCCGACCTCCACCTCTAGCTGGATGTGCAGGTGGAGTAGCAACGGGTGTAGTAATCATGGCCTGAGAAGCCTGAGGGCCCTATGGAATAGGTGGAGCCTGAGAAATCTGTGGAGGTGCACCCCTCCAAAATTCGGGGCAATCCCTCATTATATGACGAGTGTCACCACACTCAAAACAAGCCCTCGGAGGATGTGGTTGTTGGGACTGGCTCGGGCCTGATCAACTAGACTGCCTGCTGAAAGCACCCCGTACAGGAGGTACAGTAGGCACTGGCGGTGCATAATATGGAACATGGGGTCTGGGAGTAGCCGGAATACCACTGGAAGCTAGAAGTGCTAAATGAATAGGACGGCTCACATAGCTTCTACCATGATGGTTTGTAGCTGGGGCACGAGAATTGTTATATATGCCAGAATCTTGGGGTCTCTTAGCTTCCCTCTCTTCTCTTTTCCAAGTCCACATACCCTCCAATCTACTAGCAACTGACACCACCTGTTGGTATGTGATGTCCATCTCCAGTTCTTGGGCCATACTAAATCTGATACTAGGGTGGAGCCCCTCGATAAATCGACGAACCCGCTCTCGAACAGTAGCAACCAAGGCTGATGCATGCCTAGCCAAATCACTGAATCGGACAGCATATTTCGAAACGGTCATAGAACCCTAGCGCAGCTGCTCAAACTCTGCGCGCCTGTAACATCCCGGAAAATTTTGAAGAACTTAAGTGCAAAGCCCGGTAAAAATTTGCAAAGAAAATAATGTTTCATGGTGCCAGACTAGGCTTACGTATTGGAGGATTATAGAAATTCTTCGCGGTGAGCTTGCTCACCGCGGCTCGGACCTTTTGGGTTGAACAATGCACGGGAAAGTAAAGGAAAATATTTGGCAGAAAAGTGCATTTCTGCGGTCCATTATGCGACCGCAGAATCACTCTGCGGACCGCATAATGGCCCTAGAGTGAGGCAATTGATTGGCTCAGTTGGAAGCAATTGTGCGATCGACTATGCGACCGCATAATTGTTATGCGGTGTACTATGCGACCGCATAACTGTTATGTGGACCACATAGTGACCGCGGATTTAGGCAGATTTTAGGTCATTTTGGACACCAATTATGCAACCGATATGCGGTCTGCAAAGGGTTAAAACCCGACTCTACTTCGTTAAATACATGCAAAGGGTCATTTTTTAGCAAATATTCTGATGTTTTAGAGAGAAGGGAGAGTGTTTTAGAGCATAATGCAACTTCATGTATAATGCAACTTCATGTATTTTGAAACCCATATCACATTCAGGGTGTTAGAATATTCTCATTTCAAGTTAAACTGATATTTCCCTACACTCCAGGAGGTGACTGGTATCACATAAGTATTATCTCTCTTTGAGGCCTACTATTGCCAAACAAGGCACGTATGGAATGAAACAATTGTTGTTGTCCTTTTCATGACTCATAGCTTTCCAAGAATAATTGACGCTAATGTCTTTATCCTTCCGATTATACCTCCCATATGCCACATGTCTAAAATGACTCATTTATTTAAATCTTAGAATCATGAACATGGTCCCTACATTATCAATGCCTACTAGGCAACTCTATGCCTCATGTGTCGAATCAATGATGTCATCACAATGATTAACAATATCAGCACTATTGGTAGTAACCTTCATGTCTCTTAGGATATAACCTCCTGTAATATCGTGCTCAGTACCTTGATGGATTTTTGAATAATTTTAGCCAATCTCGAACCTCGTTGTTCATATTTATAGAAAACAGTGGGGGTTGAAGGCTCAAACATGTCAAAGAAGAAGCATTATCTCGTGATCAAATATATTGGATAGGAAGTTTTATGGTAATATTCAAGCTAGCACATCTTAAAGTAATTGTTGGAGGTTGCCAAAGGTTTAGTTTGGGTGTTTGGAATGGAAATTTAGATTTGAAGAAAGTGAACGGGTTATTCTCAATATGTTCTCCATGAGGATGCTATGTGAATTGTTAATAGAGGTAAAGTATGTGTAGTCACACTAGGCCTTATGAAGTCTTGAAGAAAATAGGCCAAACTATGAGAATGTTGTTTCCCTATTATTGACCTCCGTTTACTCGGTGTTTCATGTGTCTATGTGTAAGAAGGTGGAGTTAATGGATAATTGGATTATGAGGAGCGACTATTTGCTATCCTTGTTAGATAAGTTCGGAAGTTAAGATTGACTCCGTCAAGTGCTATGACGAAACCAACAGGTTGAAGAGGCTACTTGGGAAACTAAGGAAGAAATAAAGAAAGGTATCCTTACTTGTTTGAATAGCTATGTATTCTAAGAGTTGCTTCCTATGAATTATGTATGATTTTTGCATTTGATGTTAAGGGTGATCCGTTCTGGTAAAAATAATTGCTTCTGAGACCACAATTGGTGATGTTTTGTATTATGTTACGTCGTTGGCTTACGTATATGTTGTTAGCGTGTGTTTCTGGGCTCTCTGACAGGTGGATAGGCCTAGTTACAAGGGAAACTCTGGCGAAATGTTTGGAAATTTTGCGAGTTAGTCAAATTTGGGGTTGCTCGAACGTGGTATGAAACCAACTTGAGTTACATAAGATGTTAATAATAGGTTTTGACCCCCATTCGAGGATGAATGATCCTAAGCGGGGGAGAATGTAACACCCCAGAATATTTTGAAGAACTTAAGTGCAAAGCTCGGTAAAAATTTTTAAAGAAAATAATGTTTCATGGTGCCAGACTAGGCTTACGTGTTTGAGGATTATAGAAATTCTTCCCGGCAAGCTTGCGAGCCGCGACTCGGATCTTTTGGGTTGAACAATGCACGGGAAAGTAAAGGAAACTTTTTGGCGGAAAAGTACATTTCTGCGGTCCATTATGCGACCGTAGAATCACTCTGCGGACCGCATAATGTCCGCAGAGTGAGGTAGTTGATTGGCTCAGTTGGAAGCAATTATGCGGTCGACTATGCGACCGCATAACTGTTATGCGGTGTACTATGCGACAGCATAACTGTTATGCGGACTGCAACTCAGGCAGATTTTAGGTCATTTTGGACACCAATTATGCGACCGATATGCGGTCCGCATAACCATTATGCGATCGCATATGCGACCGTAGAACCTGTTTCGGAGCTTCATTTTTGGGTTTTTAAAACCCGATCCTACTTCGTTAAATACACGCAAAGGGTCATTTTTGAGCAAATATTCTGATGTTTTAGAGAGAAGGGAGAGTGTTTTAGAGAGAGAGAGAAAACCCTAGGCTAATTATTCATCAAGTCTTGCTCAAATCTTGAAATATTAACAAGGAAAACCCACAAGTTCTTTATCTAAGAGGTAAGGTTCCATACCCTAGTTTTAAATTTCGAATTTGGGTAGAAGATGGTTGATTAGGAGTATGATTCATGGGTATGAGAGTATTATTTATACATGCATGTACCAATAAGAATTGTGTTGGATTTTTGAACTTAAATAAGTAAGGATTGGGTTGTGGGGTGAAAAAAATCTTGTAGAAGAACCTTGTGGTTAAATTTTCATACCTAGTGTTTGATAAAATGGCCGAATGAGCTGAGACAATGAATATCTTCCTAATTATGTTTCAATTTTGTTATGTCTCAAAATAGATTGGGATTGCTAGAATTTTCGAAACGTTGTAGTAATTTAAGGAAAGCGCAATTGAGGTATGTTGGCTAAACTTTCTCTCTTGTAATTGAATTCCATAATGTTTCCGTGAGTTTCAAAGTATGGGTTGCATATTAAAATATGGTGGCTTGAATCATATTTCAAATGAAAGCTAGTATGCCAAATTGTGTGAGAAAATCTCAATATTCTTAAGACTCTTAATTGCTCATATGTGTACCCAAAGTCTTGATTGGGAATGTCTTATTATTGATAACCTATAAAGATGGTTGAAAGTGAAATAAGTGAATTGGGGATATAAAGTGTGGCCAACGTGCCAATAGTGAAAGGTATACTTGTGGCCAATGGTTCCGATGTAATGAAATAATGTGAGAAAGATTATGAAATAAGCATTGACTTAACTATTCCAAAATTGACTTCGACAATATAATCGGCTAAAAGTTTATGAACTCAAGTGATGCCCATATGTGCCTGTTTTAGCTAATATTATGCTTTATAAGTAATTTTCAATGTGCTTTGCATTCTTACATATTCGTAAGTGGAAATTGTGTATGATTTTAATTTGTGCTTCGATCGCCAATCATTTTACTCCATTTATTGGAAAGAAATCGATTATGTTTAAAGCCTTCATTACTAATGAACTTAAAGTTGTGATTTTCGAAATATTCTACTTGTTGATAATTATGATGATGATCTATGAAAGGGAAGAAATGAAAGTGTGGAATATAAATTACAGCCATTGCGCCATGAATAAAGAATCATATGTTTGGCCAAGAGAGCCAATGAAATAATAATGTTGTAAGTGGTTGAAAGTACGGATTAGGTGATATGTGATGTGAAAGGTTATGAGATGTACGTATTTGTACTCTTGTTTCCTATGTGTTATGAAATGCATAGGTATATTGTGTTATGAAACCCTATGTACGGTCTATGAAACGCATAGGTATATTGTGTTATGAAACCTTATGGACGATCTATGAAATGCATAGGTATATTGTGTTATTAAACCCTATGAACGGTCTATGAAATGTATAGGTATATTGTGTTATGAAACCCTATGGACGGTCTATGAAACGCATAGGTATATTGTGTTATGAAACCCTACGGACGGTCTATGAAATTCATAGGTATATTGTGTTATGAAACCCTATGGACGGTCTATGAAACGCATAGGTATATTGTGTTATGAAATCCTGTGGACGGTCTATGAAACGCATAGGTATATTGTGTTATGAAATCCTTTGGACGGTCTATGAAACGCATAGGTACATTGTGTTATGAAATCCTGTGGACGGTCTATGAAATGCATAGGTACATTGTGTTATGAAATCCATTGTGATATGAAATCATATGGACGGTCTATGAAACGCATAGGTGCATTGTGTATAAGAGGTATAGATGTACGGTATGAATAAACACTGTGGATGGTCTATGAAATGCATAAGTGTATAATATGATATGTGAACACTAAGGACGGTCTAATGAGACATATTATTAATGCAGACAATAGGTGCCCCTTTTGTTGTCCTTATTTATACAGGTTGTTTCAATTACATTATATTATGTGTTCCGCATATAGATCATATGGGCATTCTATTTTGAAAGAGGATTCCTAGCTATACATACTAGTGCTAATTCGACAGTACTAATGTCCCTTTTGCCGGGGGCGCTGCATCTTTAATGGATGCAGGTGGTTCTACAGCAGGTGGCATTGATCAGTGATAGCAGTGCACTCCTTTCAGCCGATTTGGTAAGCCTCACTTCATTTCGGGGTCATGTATCTTTTATTTCTCATGTACTTTGTGGTTGAGGTATAGCCGGAGCCTTGTGGCCGGCATGTCCATATTACTCTTCAGTTGTACTTAGAGGCTCCGTAGACAGGTTGTGGGTGGTATTTGATGTTGGGAATTGGATTAGAACTGTTGGTATTTGGCAACATGTTTTTCATTAAATCTATAAACTCGTACTATTTTGAAAATATTGAATGATGTTGTTAATGGGAATGAAATGGAAGCGGTTAATGAAATCTCTTCAGTATTTGATTAACGCAGTACATCTCCTTTTTATTCATGAATTAATTTGGGTAGAAGGAATTTAACAGGCTTACTCGGTCGGGTTCACTCGGTTGAGCATCGGTCGCGCTCCTCGGTTTTGGGGTGTGACAGCGCCATGCATATCTAAGACTCTGAGGAACATACTCCCTCAAGAACATATCTGAGAATTGAGTCCAAGTGAGTGAAGATGCCTCGGCCGGACTATCCAACTCATATGCCCGCCACCACTGGTAGGCTGCTCCTCTAAGCTGGAATGTAGTGAAAGAAACCTCACTGGAATCCACAATACTCATAGTATGAAGGATACAGTGACATTCCTCCAGAAAACCCTGAGCATCCTCTGAAGCTACACCACTGAATGTGGGAGGGTGGTACTTTCTGTACCTCTCGAGCCTGAGCTTCTCCCCTTCTAAAACTGTTGTCCTAACCTCGGGCCGAACTGGGAAAACTAGTTGCGCTGGTATAACCTCTGGGGTATGGTCAACCTAGGCCTGTGGCTCTGGGGTACGGGCGGTGGGAGTCTGTGCTCCTCCCCCACCTAAGATGTAGCAGGAGCAAGTGGAATTAACCCTGCCTGAGCTAGAGTGCCAAACATGCTCAAAAACTGGGCAAGAGTTTCCTAAAGTCCAACAGTGGTAACAGGCGTCTCAGGTACCTTTTCTTCAACTGGAGCCACTGGTGGTTCCTCTGCAGCAGCTCGTGCGGGTGCTCTGGCTGTACCACATGGTCTTCCTCGGCCTCTGACTCGGCCTCTGCCCCGACCCCGGCCTCTTGCGGCTCCAACAGGGGCCGCGGGTGCCTGATCATCGGATCCAGTTGTGCGTGTCCTCACCATCTGTGAGAGAATAGAAAGACAATGGTTTAAGATTTTAAAGTCAACAATTGCGCACGATAAGGAATCAAAGAAGTGATAATTTCCTAATCGTTCCATAGCCTCTCGAAAATAAGTACAGACGTCTTTGTACCGATCCACGAGACTCTACTAAACCTTCTTGTGACTCATAACACCTATGAACCTAGAGCTCTGATACCAACTTGTCACGACCCCAAATTTCCTCTGTAGGATGTCGTGATGGTACCTAGTCTCTAAGACTAGGTAAGCCTATCAATGCAGAATATAACTGAATATAAAACTAAAATTTAATCCTTAACAGTCGAATAAATAAAAACTGCAATTTAACAATTTCAACTCCCAAAACCCGGTAGGAATAAGTCACAAGCTTCTAAGAATTTATTCTCTATGTCTCTATACATTAGAGTCTAAAGCAAATAAGGAAGACAACATAATAAGATAGAAGGGGACTCCGGAGTCTGTGGACGCTGGCAGATATACCTCGAAGTCTCCGTACACCGGTAGCTCACTGATATCTAGGCTGCTAAGAAGTACCTGATCTTCACAAAAAGATGTGCAGAAGTGTAGTATGAGTACACCACAGCGATACCGAGTAAGTGCCAAGCCTAACCTCGGTATAGTAGTGATGAGGTCAGGTCAGGCCATACTGGAATACTAAAAGACATGGTGACATGTTTAACAATATAATAACAATAAATGACAATGGAAATGAATCAAGTAAGTAGTATGTCACCATCAAATTTCACAAAATAGAATAAGTAATACCTTGCGGCAGGAAAACAGAAATTTTCAGCTTTAATAAAATCACGACAGTAATCAAAGGCAAATGCAGCCATAAAGAAATATCAACAAGGGCGCTCCCGAGGTACCGCCTCGTAGTCCCAAATCATAAATAAATTCACAATATCTCATTTTCTTATATCACCGCGGGAGCCTTCATATTTAATTTTAAAGAAAATATTTTTTCCGAAATAGCATCCCGCATTTTAGCCACCCTTATCACACCGCATGACTTCTAGGAGTCCCCCTACTAGCCACGCGAATCAAGCCACTCTTATCTCACAGCATGCGTTTCAACACCCAGACCTTATACTACCACATGCGTATCAATATATCACAATTTGCACTTCAAGTGCCCAAATATTTTAACTTGCCAAAATAAATCAACATCTAGAATAGTTTTCCACAATAAGGATCTCACTGCTCAATCACACTAAATACAAAAGTCTTCACCAAATATTCAGCAAAATAATATCCATTATTTTCACAATACGGAGCTCACGGCTCAATCACAATGAATACAAAAATCTTCACAAAATAACCAGCAAAATTAATATTTCCTCAAATTAACATCTTGACTTAACGTCCAATTATTAAATGTAAAATACTTCATTTTTAATAATATTTAATTTAAGGAAATTCAACATTCAAATAATGCACAGAATAAAAGAAAGCAAAGTTTCGACTAAACGGGTAAAAACAATTAGTAGGAAAAATGTCAGGAAAATTTAGGAATATAATATAGATCAATGATGATGAATATAATCGGATAAAATAATTTAATTAATGTGTGACAGAGATATACACAATTTAAAAACCAGAGTTTTTCACATTTAGCCTGTGTACATACTTGTAACCTCGTGTACACGACTTTCAACACATTATAATTATCACATCAATACCAATCCTATGGGGAATTTCCTCCACATAAAGTTAGACAAGTCACTTACCTCGACATGCTCCAATTTAATCCACTAGTAGGCCTTTTATCCAACTCTGAATGGCTCGAATCTAGCCAAAATAATTCAATACAGTCAACAAAAACTATAGGAATCAATTTCATCAGAAAATACTACATTTTTCAATAAAAATTTGAAATTAACTCAAAAATCGCCTGTGGGGCCCATGTATCGGAATCCGGCGAAAGTTACAAAATCCGACAACACATTCAATTACGAGTCCAACCATACCAATTTCACTCAAATCCAACTCCAAATCAACACCGAAATCTCAAAAATTCGTTTCTATGAGATTTCTAAAAATTTTCCAAATTTCAATCTCAAAACACAAATTAAATGGTGAAAGCAGACGATGGATTCCGGTAATCTAACCATAATTGAGTTAAGAACACTTACCCCGATGTTTTCTCTGAAAATCTCCCAAAAATCGCCTCTCCCCAAGCTTCAATTTGTCAAAAATGAAAAATGGGACGAAGTCCCCTACTTAACTTAAAGTTCTGTCCAGGATGCCCTCGATCCTCCCTCGATTCTGGCCCTCTATCATGGCCTCGATCATGGCCCTCGATCCTGGGCCTCGATCCAGCTCCTCGATCCTGGGCCTCGGTCCTGGCCCTCGATCATGGCTTCGATTTCTTCCCCCGAATTTCCAGCAGAAACATTGCAGCAGCTATTTAAGTCCAACTTTTGATCCGTTAACCATCTGAAACTCACCCGAGGCTCTCGGGACCTCAACCAAATACACCAACAACTCCTAAACCATCATACAAACTTATTTGAAACCTCAAATCACATAAAACGGTGCTAAAATCACGAATCATACCCCAATTCAAGCTTAAGGAACTTAAAAATTTCCAACTTCTACATTCGGTGTCGAAACCTATCAAATCAAGCCTGATTGACCTCAAATTTTGTACACAAGTCATAAATGACATAACGGAGCTTTGAAAATATTTGGAATTGGATTCCGACCCCGATATCAAAAAGTTAACTCCCCGGTCAAACTTCCAAACTTAAATTCTTATTTTAGCCATTTCAAGCCTAATTTAACTACGGACATCCAAATAAAATTCCGATCATGCTCATAAGTTCAAAGATCACCATACGGAGCTGTTGGAATCATCAAAATTCTATTCCGGGGTCGTTTACACATAAGTCGACATCCAGCCAACCTTTTCAACTTAAGTTTTAAACTTTGGAACTAAGTGTTCCAATTCATTCTAAAATCTCTCCGGACCTGAACCGACTGCCCGGCAAGTCACATAACAGTTATAAAGCACAGAATGAGTAGTAAATAGGGGAATGGGGCTACAACTTTTAAAACGACTAGTCGGGTCGTTACACATCTACTTGAGATAGCTCGGACACTTTTATTCCAAATGAAGGTTCCTAAACAGTTCTGGGCTGATGCGGTCTCTACGGCTTGCTTTCTGATTAATCGCATGTCGTCTACTGTGCTTGGTGGTAATGTGCCTTACAGTGTTCCTTTTCCAAACAAGGCATTATTTCCGGTGGAACCTAAGGTATTTGGAAGCACATGTTATGTTCGAGATGTTCGACCATAGGTTACCAAGTTGTATCCCAAGGCATTGAAGTGTGTTTTCCTTGGATATTCTCGCCTTCAGAAGGGGTATCGATGTTATTCTACTGAACTTGGCAAATATTTGTTGTCAATTGATGTGGTATTTTTAGAGACTACACCATTCTTCTATACACCTCCCATTTCTACAAAACAGGGGGAGGAAGATGAGTGGCTAGTATATCAGGTTACATGTACTTTGACAGAACAACGAGATGATGTTCCTCCATATCCTAGTTCATCTATCGAGCACCAATCCACTATTCTGCCTTTAGTACCTGCTCCAACTATGTTAGCAAGACCGCCAATTGTTCAAGTTTACTCACGGAGGCAACAGATGAATGATACATGTTCTGCATCATTTCCTTCGTCATCAGTTCCTTCATCATCATATTTGCCTCCACCTGACCCTCCAGAAAACCTTGACCTTCCAATTGCTCTTCGCAAAGGTATACGTACTTGCAAATCCACATATTCCATTTCTCATTTTGTTTCCTACATCCACTTGTCTCCCACATCTAGATCTTTGATTGTGTCTCTAGACTCTATTTCTATACCCAAAATGGTAAAAGAAGCTTTGAATCATCCTGGATGGTCTGAAGCAATGCTTGAGGAAATACATGCCTTAGAGAAAAACCACACTTGGGATTTAGTGGATTTACCTAGTGGAAAGAAAGCAATGGGATGCAAGTGGGTCTTCACGGTCAAAGTTAATCTTGACGGCTCTGTGGCGAGACTTAAAGATAGACTTGTGGCTAAGGGGTATACTCAGACTTATGGAGTGGATTATTCAAACACATTCTCTCTGGTTTCCAAATTTACTTATGTCCGCTTGTTCATTTCTCTAGTTTCTTCTAAGAATTGACCTTTGCATCAATTGGATATTAAGAACACATTTCTTCATGCTGATCTCCATGAAGAGGTATATATGGAGCAACCACCTGGTTATGTTGCTCAGCGGGGGTATGTGTGATGACCCAAAAGGTCATCTTATGTTTTAGAACTCGAATCTGCACTTTTAAGCCTTAAAAATCTCATGTTTACCCTCCTCAATTTGCGTGCGCAGTCCGGGCAGGTTTCCGAAAAACTTTTATGTTGAAAACTAATGAAAATAAGAATTTTTCCTTAAAAGTTGATTTTAGTTGACTTCGGTCAATATTTTTAGTAAACAGGCCCGGATCCATGCTTTAATGGTCCTGGTAGGTCCGTATCGAATTATGGGACCTGGGCATATACCCGGAATCGAATTCGGAGGTCCTTAGCTTGAGTTATGATTTTTTGATGAAAATTAAAAGTTTGGAAATTATTTATTTTTAAGAATTGATTGATATTTGGCATTGTTAGTATCGGGTCCGTATTTTGGTTTCGAAGCCCGGTACAGGTTCATTATGATATTTAAGACATGTCTGTGAAATTTGGTGAGAAACCGAGTTGATTTGACGTGATTCGGACGTCCAGTTGAGGAAATAGAAATTTTAAAGTATTCTTGAGAATTTCATTTGATTTGGTGCTAAATTTAGAGTTCTAGGTGTTATTTTGGCGATTTGATCACGCGAGCAGGTCCGCATGATGTTTTTAGTCTTGCGTGCATGTTTGGTTTGGAGCCCCGAGGGCTCGGGTGCCATTTGGGCGATGCGCGAATTGAGTTCAAACCTCAAAAGGCTGCTGGTGCACCAAATCTGGTGTGCCCGCACCTGCGAGCCTTTGGTCGCAGGTGCGAGAGAAAGCTCCACAGATGCAACCCAGGCCTGGACTTCTTTTCTTCGCGAATGTGGACTTTTCTCCGCAGGAGCGGGACCGTAGGAGCGGGACCGCAGAAGCGGAACCCTGTCCGCAGGTGCGGCCCCAGTTGGCCCAGTCCTTCTCCGCAGGAGCGCATATCCCGTCCGCACATGCGGATGTGCAGGTGCGAAGGTCGCTGGGCAGTGAGCATTTATTTCGGACTCCAGCCATTTTTCTTCTTGTTTTAAAAAGGAT
The DNA here is from genome assembly GCF_000390325.3 of Nicotiana tomentosiformis. Classification (NCBI taxonomy): domain Eukaryota; kingdom Viridiplantae; phylum Streptophyta; class Magnoliopsida; order Solanales; family Solanaceae; genus Nicotiana; species Nicotiana tomentosiformis. The sequence continues at coordinate 194,468,681 of NC_090813.1, read as the reverse complement.
AGGAGGCCTAGGGCGATTTTTCAAAGACATTTTCTTCCCCAAATCATAGGTAAGTGTTCCTTAACTCGTTTCTTTCAATCTTTTACTTCATTTTACTAGAATTCAACCAAAAAAATCTAGAGTTTCATGGTAGAATTAGGGGTTAGGGTAGAAACTAGGGATTTCGGGAATTTGGGGATTTAGACCTCAATTTGAGGTCGGATTCCAAAACTAATTACATATACGGGCTCGGGGGTGAATGGGTAAAAGGATTTTGGTCCGAACCTCGAGTTTTGACCAAGCGGGGCCGGGGTCGATTTTTCGACTCTTTGGAGGAAAATTTGAAAAATTTAATTTATGCAATATAATTGATTCCTTTAGCAATATTTGATATTATTGAGTCATTCTTTAATAGATACGAGTGGTTTGGAGGTGAATTCCAAAGGAAAAGCTGTGATTGAGAATTAAGTGGCCTTCGGAGTGAGGTAAGTGTTGTGTCTAACCCTGACTTGAGGGAATTAGGAACCTTAGATTTCTTGCTAAGTGAAATCCATGTGAGCGGCGTATATGTGAGGTGACGAGTGCCTATGCACCGCCAAATTTACCTATTTCTCCATGTTTCTCTATTTTTCTTATATTGTCATTTCCTATGTCAAATTGATACGTGTTATGCTAGTATTGTTCAATTTATAGTGCTTATCATGTTTACGGATTTTCTAGTGATAATTGAGTTCTTATTTCAAGTTGAGATTGATATTATGGAACCAGGTATTGAAGTAAGGTGTGTACTTGTTATTCTGTCTCCCTGTTGTTATATATGCATTGCATTATGGTAAGGGAGAGTGTTAATGCACGAAGGGTGATATCGTGCCATATTGTGAGTGTTAATGCACGAAGGGTGATGCCATGCCATATTATGAGTGTTAATGCACGAAGGGTGATATCGTGCCATATTGTGAGTGTTAATGCAGGAAGGGTGATGCCGTACCATATTGTGAGTGTTAATGCACGAAGGGTGATGCCGTTCCATGATATGAGAGTAAAAGCACGAAGGGTGATGTCGTGTCGTTTCTATTAATTTTATGGTGAGATTGAGAGTAAAAGCACGACGGGTGATGCCGTGCATTTTTCCTTACTATATTCATTATTTCTGTTGATTCATGGTATATTGACTGCTCCGGTGATCATTCTGTTGTAGTTCTATATCTTGTAGTCCCCTCAGTATGTTCCCCTCCCGACATTTCCTATTTAGTTCTTCATTTCTGTTATTTGTATATACACTGTTGAATTGTACAGGTTGATTTGTAGGTGCCTTGCCTTAGCCTCGTCACTATTTCGTCGAGGTTAGGCTCGACACTTACCAGTACATAGGGTAGGTTGTACTGATACTGCACTCTGCACTTTCTGTGTAGATTTTGATACCGGCTCTGGTTGATCGAGATTTTTACTATTGGCCCGCTGTCCGGAGACTCAAGGTAGATCCGTCGGCGTCCACAGACTTTGAAGTCCACGTCTATAATTTATGTTCTACTGTTTCTTTTATTCAGATAGTTGTATTTCTTTCAGACTATTACTTGTAGTAAATTCTAGAATGCTCGTGAATTGTGACTCCAGATCCGGTTAGTAGCAATTAATACAGTTTTATGATATTCCGTACATATTATTTTTCATTTGAGTTAATTATTGTTATTTACTAAATCGAAATAAGAAAATGGTTTATTGATTCTCTAACGTTGGCTTGCCTGGCAAGTGAAATGTTAGGCACCATCATGGTCCCGTCGGTGGGAAATTTTAGGTCGTAACAGTTGGTATCAGAGCTCTAGGTTGCTTAGGTCTCACGATTCACGAGCAAGCTTAGTAGAGTCTGGAGGATCGGTACGGACACGTCTGTGCTTATCTTCCAGAGGCTATGAAGTTTAGGAACAAGTTTCACTTCTATTTTTCTCTGTCGTGCAATTTTGCTTTCTCAATACTGATTGAACTCTTCTACTCTTATTCTCTCGCAGATGGCGAGAAGATGTACCGCTTCCTCTGTTGAGCAGCAGCCAGAGCCTCCAGTGACAGCTCCTACGTGGGGCAGAGGTCGAGGTCGAGGTTGAGGCCGTGCCAGAGGCCGAGGCAGGGGTAGGGCTCAGCCTAGGTCCCGGGCAGCAGCCCCAACAGTGGAGCCTCAAATAGAGATTGACGAGGAGGTTCCAGCCCAGACTGTTCATGTTGGACCAGCTTAGGTTCCGGAGGGGTTCATTGCTACCCTAGTACTTCAGAACGCTTTGGTCTGTTTGGTGGGCCTTATGGAGAGTGTGGCCCAGACTAGCGCATTTCCCATGGCACCAGCAGTCTCTCAGGCTGGAGGAGGAGCCCAAACTCCTACCACTCCCGCTCTGGAGCAGATAGCTCCCCAGTATCAGGCTCCAGCAGCTCAGCCAATCGGATTAGTTCAGCCGGTTAATGTGGCACAGGTCGGAGATGGGCCAGCTATGTCTTCTGAGGCTTTATGGAGATTGGACAGGTTTACCAAGCTCTTTCCTATTCACTTCAGTGGTGCTCCTTCAGAGGACCCCCAGGAGTATCTTGACAGTTGTCACGAGGTTCTACGGAACATGGGTATAGTGGAGACCAATGGGGTCGATTTTGCTGCATTTCAGATGGCTGGTTCCGCCAAGAAATGGTGGAGAGATTACTTGTTGACCAGACCAGCTGGGTCGCCTGCTCTTACTTGGGACTAGTTCTCTCAGCTCTTCAAAGAGAAGTTTCTACCTATCACATTGAGAGAGGAGTGTCGCCGTCAGTTTGAGCATCTCCAGCAGGGCGGTATGACTGTTACTTGGTATGAGACCCGTTTTGTGGATTTGGCCCGTCATGCCATTATTCTACTTCCCACCGAGAGAGAGAGGGTGAGGAGGTTTATTGATGGACTTGCTCAGCCTATCAGATTGCAGATAGCTAAGGAGACTGGGAGTGAGATTTCTTTTCAGGCGGCTGCTAATGTCGCCAGACGAGTCGAGATGGTTCTTACTCAGGGAGGTCAGGGGTCTGACAAGAGGTCTCGTCATTCCGGTGAGTTCAGCGGTGCCTCATCTAGAGGCACGAGTACTTTTGGTAGAGGCCATCCTCCCAGGTCGTTTCATTCAGCGCTCCAGGCATCCTACAGTGCCCCAGGTGATCGTGGCCCTCAGATGTATTATTCTGACCAGCTAGCTTACAGTGCACCATCAGCTCCTATTAGTGCACCTCCACTCCAGAGTTATCAGGGTGGTTATTCAGGTCGACATGGTCAGTTTCAAGGTCAACAATCACAGCAACCGAGGTTATGTTATACTTGTGGTGATCCGAGGCATATTGCTAGATTTTTCCCTCGGGCAATGGGCAGCTCACAGCATCAGAATTCTCGTGCCATGGTTCCGGCACCAGTTGCTGCACCACCTGCTTAGCCAGTCAGAAGCAGGGGTCAGGCAGCCAGAGGTAGGGGCCAGACAATTAGAGGTGGAGGTCAGGTCGTTAGAAGTGGAGACCAGCTAGATAGAGGTCATCCCAGGGATGTAGTTCAGGGTGGTGGGGCCCTGCCTCGGTGTTATTCTTTTCCAGCCTGGCCTGAGGCTGAGTTATCTGACGTTGTTATCACAGGTATTGTTTCAGTTTGCAGTAGAGATGCTTCAGTTCTATTTGATCCGGGATCTACTTACTCCTATGTGTCTTCCTATTTTGCTTCCTATTTGGTTGTGCCCCGTGATTCTTTGAGTGCTCCTGTGAATGTGTCCACACCAGTGAGAGATGCTATTGTTGTATATCGTGTTTATCGTTCGTGTGTGGTCACCATTGGAAGTCTTGAGACTCGTGTAGATCTTCTATTTCTCGACATGGTTGATTTTGATGTCATACTGGGTATGGATTGGCTATCACCTTATCATGCTAAATTAGATTGTCACGCCAAGACGGTGACCTTAGCCTTGCAGGGTTTGCCTCGATTAGAGTGGAGAGGGAATCTTGGCCATTCTGCCAGCAGGGTTATCTCTTATGTGAAGGCTCGGCATATGGTCGAGAAGGGGTGTCTAGCTTATTTGGCTTATGTCCGTGATTCTAGTGCGGAGCTTCCTTCCATAGATTCAATGCCGGTTGTTCGTGAGTTTCCAGAGGTGTTTCCTGCAGACATGTCGGGGATGCCACCCGACAGGGATATTAATTTCTGCATTGATTTGGCTCCGGGCACTCAGCCTATTTCCATTTCGCCATATCGCATGGCCCCGCCAGACTTGAAAGAATTGAAGGAGCAGTTGCAAGATTTGCTGGATAAGGGCTTCATTAGACCTGGTGTCTCGCCCTGGGGTGCACCTGTGTTGTTTGTGAAGAAGAAAGATGGATCGATGAGGATGTGTATAGATTATCGGCAGTTGAACAAAGTCACCATCAAGAATAAATATCCATTGCCGAGGATTAATGATTTATTTGATCAGCTTCAAGGTGCCAAGCTATTTTCAAAGATTGATTTGAGATATGGCTACCATCAGTTGAGGATTAGGGCACCCGATGCTCCTAAGACAGCTTTTCGGACTCGGTATGGGCATTATGAGTTTCTAGTGATGTCATTTGGGCTGACAAATGCCCCAGCAGCATTCATGGATTCGATGAACCGGGTGTTCAAACCCTACTTGGATTCCTTTGTGGTTGTGTTTATTGATGATATCTTGATCTACTCCCACAGTCGAGAGGAGCATGAGCAGCACCTTCGGATCGTTCTTCAGACTCTGAAAGACAGCCAGTTATATGCTAAGTTCTCAAAATGCGAGTTTTGGTTGAGTTCAGTTGCTTTCTTGGGTCACGTTGTATCAGTAGAGGGTATTCAGGTAGATCCTAAGACGATTGAGGCAGTCCAGAACTGGCCCAGACCCACATCAGCTACAGAGGTCCATAGTTTCCTGGGTTTGGCGGGCTATTACCATCGATTTGTGGAGGGGTTTTCATCCATAGCAGCCTCGTTAACCAGATTGACCTAGAAGGGTGCCCCGTTCAGGTGGTCAGACGAGTGTGAAGCAAGCTTTCAGAAGCTCAAGACAGCTTTGACTACGGCACCGGTATTGGTGTTACCCACAAGTTCAGGATCTTATACAGTATATTATGACGCATCTCGTATTGGTCTGGGTGCGGTATTGATGCAGGGTGGCAAGGTTATTGCATATGCTTCACGGCAGTTGAAGGTTCACGAGAAGAATTACCATGTTCATGATCTAGAGCTGGCAGCCATTGTTCTTGCACTGAAGATTTGGAGGCACTATCTTTACGGCGTGCCATATGAGTTATTCACTGATCATCGAAGCTTGCAGTATTTATTTAAGCAGAAGGAACTCAATTTGAGGCAGAGGGGGTGGCTGGAGCTATTGAAAGACTATGATATCACCATATTGTATCATCCTGGGAAGGCCAATGTGGTGGCCGATGCTTTGAGTAGAAAGTCAGTCAGTATGGGTAGCCTTGCATATATTCCAGTTGGTGAGAGACCGCTTACATTGGATGTTCAGGCCTTGCCCAACCAGTTAGTGAGGTTAGATGTTTCTGAGCCCAGCCGTGTTCTAGCTTGTACAGTTGCTCGGTCTTCTTTATATGAGCACATCAGAGATCGGCAGGATGACGATCCTCATTTACTTGTCCTTAGAGACACAGTGTGGCACGGTGATGCCAAGCAGGTTACTGTTGAAGATGATGGAGTTTTGAGGATGCAGGGTCGTATTTGTGTGCCTAATGTGGATGGACTTCATGAGTTAATCCTTGAGAAGTCCCATAGTTCCCAGTATTCTATTCATCTGGGCGTTGCCAAGATGTATCAGGACTTGAGGCAGCATTATTGGTGGAGGCGAATGAAGAAGGACATAGTTGCCTATGTAGCTCAGTGCCTAAATTGCCAGCAGGTAAAGTGTGAGCATTAGAGACCTGGTGGTTTACTTTAGAGGTTAGATATTCCTGAGTGGAAGTAAGAGCGTATCACTATGGACTTTGTTGTTGGACTCCCACGGACTCAGAGGAAGTTCGATGCAGTTTGGGTCATTGTGGACAGGCTAACTAAGTCAGCGCATTTCATTCCTGTGGCAGTTACCTATTCCTCGGAGCGGTTGGCAAAGATTTATATTCGTGAGATCGTCCGTATTCACGGTGTGCCTGTGTCTATCATTTCTGATCGAGGTACGCAGTTTACCTCGCACTTTTGGAGGGCAATTCAGTGTGAGTTGGGTACGCAGGTTGAGTTGAGCACAGCATTTCATCCTCAGACGGATGGGCAGTCCGAGCGTACTATTCAGATGTTGGAGGATATGCTCTACGCCTATGTTATTGACTTTGGAGGTTCTTGGGGTCAGATTTTGCCGTTAGTGGAGTTTGCCTACAATAACATCTACCAGTCGAGCATTCAGATGGCTCCCTATGAGGCATTATATGGTAGACGGTGTAGGTTGCTAGTTGGGTGGTTCGAGCCGGGGGAGGCTCGGTTATTGGGTACAAATTTAGTTCAGGAGGCCTTGGATAAGGTCAAGATTATTCAGGATCGACTTCGCACAACTCAGTCTAGGCAGAAGAGTTATGCCGACCGTAGAGTTCATGATGTTGCATTCATGGTCGGAGAGAGAGTATTACTTCGGGTACCACCCATGAAGGGTGTAATGAGGTTCGGAAAGAAGGGCAAGTTGAGCCCTGATATATCACATTTTGAGATTCTGGAGAGAGTGGGAGAGGTGGCTTACAGGCTTGCGTTGCCACCCAGTTTAGCAGTTGTTCATCCGGTATTCCATGTGTCCATGCTTCGAAAGTATCACGGTGATCCGTCCTATGTATTAGATTTTAGCTCTGTCTAATTGGACAAGGATTTGACTTACGAGGAGGAGCCGGTGGTAATTCTAGCCCGGGAAGTCCGCCAGTTGAGATCAAAGAGTTACCATTCAGTTCGAGTGCAGTGGAGCGGTCAGCCTATTGAGGCAGCTACTTGGGAGTCTGAGTCCGATATACGGAGTAGATATCCCCACCTTTTCACCAGCCCAGGTACTTTTCTATGTCCGTTCGAGGACGAACGGTTGTTTTAGAGGTGGAGAATGTGATGACCCAAAAGGTCATCTTATGTTTTAGAACTCGAATCTGCGCTCTTAAGCCTTAAAAATCTCTTTTTTACCCTCCTCGATTTGCGTGCGCAGTCCGGACAGGTTTTCGAAAAGCTTTTATGTTGAAAACTAATGAAAATAAAAAATTTTGCCTTAAAAGTTAATTTTAGTTGACTTCGGTCAACATTTTTGGTAAACGGGCCCGGATCCGTGCTTTACCTATCCCGATAGGTCCGTATCGAATTATGGGACCTGGGTGTATGCCCGGAATCGAATTTTGAGGTCCCTAGCTTGAGTTATGAATTTTTGATGAAAATTAAAAGTTTGAAAATTGTTTGTTTTTAAGAATTGATTGATATTTGGTATTATTAGTATCGGGTCTGTATTTTGGTTCCGGAGCCCGGTACAGGTTCATTATGATATTTAAGACATGTCTATGAAATTTGGTGAGAAACGGAGTTGATTTGACGTGATTCGGACGTCCAGTTGAGGAAATAGAAATTCTAAAGTGTTCTTGAGAATTTCATTTGATTGGTGCTAAATTTAGAGTTCTAGGTGTTATTTTGGCGATTTGATCGCGCGAGCAGGTCCGTATGATGTTTTTAGACTTGCGTGCATGTTTGGTTTGGAGCCCCGAGGGCTCGGGTGCCATTCGGGCGATGCGCGAGTTGAGTTCAAACCTCAACAAGGCTGCTGGTGCACCAAATCTGGTGTGCCCGCACCTGCGAGCCTTTGGTCGCAGGTGCGAACGAAAGCCCCGCAGATGCGACCCAGGCCTGGACGTCGTTTCTCCGCAGATGCGGACTTTTCTCCGCATGAGCAGGACCGCAGAAGCAGAACCCTGTTCGCAGGTGCGGCTCCAGTTGGCCCAATCCTTCTCCAGAGGAGCGCATATCCCGTCCGTACATGCGGATGCGCAGGTGCGACCAAAGCACCGCAGGTGCGAAGGTCGCTCGGCAGTGAGCATTTATTTCAGACTCCAGCCATTTTTCTTCTTGTTTTCAATGGGATAGGAGGCCTAGGGCGATTTTTCAAAGACATTTTCTTCCCCAAATCATAGGTAAGTGTTCCTTAACTCGTTTCTTTCAATCTTTTACTTCATTTTACTAAAATTCAACCAAAAAAAACTAGAGTTTCATGGTAGAATTAGGGGTTAGTGTAGAAACTAGGAATTTCGGAAATTTGGGGATTTAGACCTCAATTTGAGGTCGGATTCCAAAACTAATTACATATACGGGCTCGGGGTGAATGGATAAAAGGATTTTGGTCCGAACCTCGGGTTTTGACCAAGCGGGCCCGGGGTCGATTTTTCGACTTTTTGGAGGAAAATTTGGGAAATTTAATTTATACAATATAATTGATTCCTTTAGCAATATTTGATATTATTGAGTCATTTTTAATAGATACGAGTGGTTTGGAGGTGAAATAACTAGAAGCACGAAGGAAATTTTTTCTATCTCAGAGAAAGTATATTCTTGACTTATTAGCAGAAACTGGTAAGTTGGCTGCTAAGCCTTGCAGTACTCCAATGGTTCCTACTTTGCATCTTATGAAAGATTATGGTGATCCATTTAATGAACCAGATAGATACATGAGGTTAGTTGGGAGATTAAACTATCTCAATGTAACTCATCCAGATATTACTTTTGCAGTAAGTATGGTTTGCCAGTTCATGTCCGCGCCCATAGTTAAACAATGGGAGGCTTTGGAGAAGATCCTATATTACTTAAAAAGATCTCTTGGACTTGGAATATTATACAGCAATCACAGTCATTCTCGCATTGATTGTTTTGTAGATGCAGATTGGGCTGGATCCAAGATTGATAGAAGATCTACTACTAGTTACTGTGTATTTGTTGGTGGAAACTTGGTATCATGGAGAAGTAAGAAATAGAATATTGTATCTCGGTCCAGTGAAGAATCTGAGTACAGAGCTATGGCACAATCAACATGTGAGATAATGTGGATACATCACCTTTTAACTGAAATTGGGTTGAAGCATCATACTCCATCAAAACTTCGGTGTGATAATCAAGTTGCACTCCATATTGCCTCAAATCTAGTGTATCATGAAATAACCAAACATATTGAAGTTGACTGTCATTTTATTCGTGAGAAGAGTTAGGAGAACTTGATTTCCACTGGCTACGTGAAGACAGGAGAGCAGCTAGCTGATTTGCTCACTAAAGCATTGAATGGCACTAGCTTGAGGGGGAGTGTTATAGCAGAGCAGCTAGCCGATTACCATTGTAACAAGCTGGGCATGATCAATATATATGCTCCAGCATGAGGGGGAGTATTACAGAATGAACCTAGACGCTTTACACAATGAACATAGATTATTTTTTAGTAGTATACATAACCCATATATAGATAGCAGATTTGTAGAAATCTCTTTTATTTCTTTCCTTAATTAGCACCTAATGTACTTGTATATATATGTATCACGACATGGAATAATACACAAATTTGATTCTTCCATACCTTATTAATTACAAAGTGCCATATCTTTACATCTCTAAAGTTCGCAAAATATATTAACGTGGGAATTCTGCTGATTTTATTTTTCCTTCGGGTGAGAGATTTTCATTTTCCTGAGTTAAAAAGGATGAAGTCTGCTTTTTTAATTTCCTTAGATATTTTCTATGCTCTTACTTTGTTGTCAAGTTTGGCATTTCTTCTTGATTTTATTTCTGGGGTTCTGAATAACTCTAATCAAGAATGTTAAAAGAGGAGGAATTTTAATTTTACTCAAGAAAGATTTTACTGAGTAGTACATTATTATTAGGTATGTCGTCACTTATAAAATTCCAGGGATGCAATCGCAATCAACGAATGCGACTTGTAAATCGTAATCCGCTTAAAATGTAATCTTATATGTGACATAGCATATGTGATTGAGTCGCATTCAGAAAACGCAATGTATAAATCGCAATCAATGAATGAGACTTATAAATCTCATTTGATGATGCGGCTTATAAATCGGGATCCTGGAATGCATCTTTTTAATCACAATCATGAAATGAGCTTATAAATTTATATCTCTAAAGTTCGAAAATTTATTAACGTGGGAATTCTGCTGAATGTTTTCCCTTCGGGTGAGAGATATTCATTTTCCTCGGTTATAAAGGATGAAGTCTGCTTTTTTTAATTTCCTTAGATATTTTCTATGCTCTTACTTTGCTGTCAAGTTTGGCATTTCTTCTTAATTTTATTTCGGGATTCTGAATAACTCTACTCAAGAATGTTAAAAGAGGAGGAATTTTGATTTTACTCAAGAAAGATGCTACTGAGTAGTACATCACCTGACTATTATCATGTATGACGTCACTTATAAAATTCCACATATGCAATCGCAATCAACGAATACAACTTAAAATGCAATCCGCATATATGACATAAATTGCAGTCTGCATATGTGACTGAGTCACAATCAGCAAACGCAACTTATTATCGCAATCGATATTGAATGAGACTTATAAAGTATTTAGTGAATGCGACTTATAAATCTCTAGCAGCGAATGAGACATATAAGCCGCAATCATTAAATGAGACTTATAAATTTATATCTCTAAAGATGGAAAAGTATAGTAAAGTGGGAATTCTGCTGAATTTTTTTTTTCGTCAGATTTGTATTTTCCTGGGTTAAAAAAGATGAAGTCTATTTTTTTAATTACTTTTGATATTTTTGTGCTCTTACTTTGCTGTCAAGTTTGGCATTTCTTCTTGATTTATAGAGAAGTAATATTCTACATCCATTTAGAACACAGGACGATTCAAGAGAAACTTAGTAGTAGCTAATTGGTCTTGACTTCTTGATAGTTAGGTTATTTTCATTAAGTTGACAGAATATGGTTCTTAAAAATAAATCAATATTTATGGTTTAACTCATTAAAGGTAAGGTATGACAATTGACTACAGCTCACTAATTTTAGTATGGCCGCCACCTTCTTCAACATGTTTTCAGTTGGATCGTGAGAGTTCTCAAAAGTCTTGGTAAAAGCTTGCCATATTTCATCGTGCTTCGATCGTAAAACAACACCCAAATTAATTCGTAACTGCATAATAACATGGGGATCATGATCGCATTTCTTTATATCTAACTTTTTCTGTTAACACTTAGCTAGACAATATTGCAATAGAAATAAAATAGAAGCAAATGGAATTTATTTCAAAAAAAGCAATTCTTTAACACAACAACATATAACATTGTTAACTAATATTGTTTAGTAGTAAGTAATAAATAATACTATACCTTTTGGTTGCGAAATGTTGTGTAAGTTGTAGAACTCCTGTGTGACAAAGGAAAAGAAATTAAAAATTGATTAGTTGCTTTAGGCATACTGTCAAACACCTTAGCTATAGTATGCACAGCGTTGTAGTAGAATATGCACCTCTGCAGAGAATATTCGTAAGAGGCATTTGAACAAATAATGCATATATAGAACTTTCAAAGGACATGAAGAAAGAACGGGAAAAAAAAGTATCATGCATCAAAAAATACAAAATGGTACACTTTAATTGAGAAGAAAAAGAACAAAAAGGCACAATCCGTAGAGAATTTCATAAGTGAAATGAAGATTTCTAAATCAGTAATCTCTATGACAAAGAGAATCAAACTTTTACTTACTCACTAAGTTGTATCGCATCAGGAGGAACAAAATATAGGCAAAAGACTACAAAGAATATGATTTACAACTACTGAAATCCATGCACAACACCTTAGTAAAATCGCCGGTGAGAGAGGGAAAGGGGTTCGGTATACATTTTTAGATGGTAAAATACGGTACGCGTGTTTTATCAAGAGGAAAACAGTATACCTGTTACGGAACAGTGCAGTATAATAGATTCGTAGTTTCAAATTTGTCGTGTTCTTCTCAGGTTTACAACACAATTTAATTTGCTTTTCACACGATTCTTTGGTGCAATGTTCGTCCACTCCAACTCACTTATATATAGTAGTAAAGTAATTTGACAATATTTAGCAATGAAATAAATAGTATTAAGACAAGAAAATAAATGTTGGATGAAGAACCTGACCAGTCCTTAATTGAATTCAAGCAAACTTAATTCTTTTCCAGGAAACTTGTGACAATTTTGTTCTTCCCTAATAGTTTTAAGTGAGATTAACCAAACCTTTTTTATTTTTTCAAAAAGAAGAAAATTAACTAAAGCTAAGGAAAGAAAATATACAAAACTAAAGTAGTTCAATGTTATAAATAGTAAACAAACATATTTATAGAGAAAAAGAAGACACATTAAATTATACAATGTATACTAATTTTTAAAACGACAAACCAAACGTTCAACAAGAAATAATATTTACATTGTAATCCATGCATTATTAATCCCTACGTAACTAATACCTACATAACTAATCCTTACATAATCAATACATGCATAACTGATTCTTGCCTAACTAATCCATGTATAACTAATCTCTAACTTATGTTCGAACCAAACAATCCCAAAGGTTTGGAACTATGCTCCATCAATGCAATTTTTAAGAAATATGCTCCATCGGTGTCTTACTTGTAGTGTCAATAAAAAGGACAAATAAAAAAAGAAAAATATAAGGTAAAATCACTTCCTTATAAAACTGTATTTTTCTGGAGAAAATGTAGTAGTCAAATATTCTTTTACCGAGTACAATCTAAGATATGCAACTAGACGTCTATACTCCAGCTTCTTTTATTAACGTATATTACTTATCAAAGCAATTAACTAGTATCAAACATTAACAATTTTCTTTAATTTATAAAAGTGCTTAATGAAAATTTACTCATTCTCCACAAAAAAACAAAAAAGATGAAAACAATTAGATATTTACACTATGCATGTCAACCGCTACTTCACCAGAGCATATCTCAAAATAGAAACAAATACATAGTCGTTAAGAAAACATAGTCGAAGTGTCAAGCTTCTATCCAGAAGCGGTTTCGGCGAACCAAATAGTTTTGACCAAAATTCTGTATTTGTGTTAAGAAACTCACAGACTATGTATAAATTGTTTATCCAGAATCCAGTAAACCTTTCGGGTCTCATATTTTGGCCGAGTTTACCGTACCTCCGTCCCCTATGTTAGGCGGCTGTAATATTTTGCTACATTCTACCGCTGTTACGCCAGAATAAAAGGTTCCACACGAGCTCCCGTTATGCGGCGTGGTGGACTCTTATTGTAGTGTGAGCCTTGAAAGTACCCGAAGTTAGGCAATCAGCATGAATTCCTTTAAATGGATCCCTCTTTTTTAATGATCGCTTTTTTTAGAATTCAGAACCTATAAACTCAAGATTCTGGATCCGCAGCTGCTTCTACCCACATACATACTTTACCTTTGCCTGTGGCACCAGCAAGTGTTCCATCCATATAAGGATGAGCAGCCAATCACTACGGATTAGTAGGCATATCATCACTTTGCAAAGTACACACAACCTTCTTCTCAACCGTAGAAATGATATCCACTCCACTTTTGTCATCATCAATCTTCTTTTCAACGTTATTAATATTGTCATCAATCACCTCTACTTTTTTGAGCTTTCCTTTTTCTTTTATGCTTCTGCTTTTCCTGAATCTTGCCAATGTACTCATATGAGTCATCCCAGCCCCAGATTCCTCTGTTCCAAAAGTGGATTAGATATTTTACAAGAAAATAGCTCTTTAAAAATGTAACACAGTTTTCTTGTGAACTTGAAAAGAATTTATGTTACCTTAATGTGGAAATATATTCACCATTTAGGTTGTTGTCGGGTATTAGGAACTTCTCATAGTTTTCTCCTCCAAATAGACCAATAGTATTTTCCAAGCTGTGTTAAACTTGAAATTACCAACGTAACTACTGATCAAGGAGATACCAAACAGTTGATAGAATCAAAACAGACAGTCAAGTTTCTCAAGAAAAGTAAGCAGAAGAACAGAACTGACAAGAGTGGTTTGATGCTTTTACTATGAAGACCTTTTCCTCTTAAATTTTCCTACAAAAACATCTTCACAAGAATATATACTTTCTAAAAGCATTAACAATATTCTTTTGAAACATTTCACTATCAAATATTTGTTTTGAAAGTACTTCTACGATTTGAAGTAATTTTGATATCTAAATTCACTGAATTATCAAATTTCATGACATACTAGTGAAGTTGAACATTTGATTTTTATTTCCTAAATAAGCAGCTTTTATTCCCTCTTTTCTGTCAAATTCTTAAAGCATTTCCTGTATGTAGGAAATTAGGAATCAAAGGGGCTTCACTAGTAGCACAAACTTTGTTGTTGCAAGAAAACTCCCACAAGGTGTAAAGCACGCGGAATGAATTGGACCGCCATGTCTAATAGTTGTCAACGATTTTGGTTGATCTCTGCTAATACTCCTCAAGTCCCACACAGAGAAAGTCCTATCTACAAAGCTTGTAACTGCAATATTAGGATCATCTGACATGCAATGTATCGTATTGATTCTCTCTTCGTGCAATCCCCATAATGATAATAGTGTGCTAGCCCTTAAATCAAATATTTTTAACACTCCACAACTTCGTCACCAAAATATAAACAGTTTACGTGCTCTACTCGATGACATGTGGAATATATTGCATAAATATCCTGATATACGTTGATCATAACTTGAAGTAAATATCTGCAAGTACATATGCAAGAAATGTCGAACTAATTAACTACTATGATCAATAACCACACTAGAGACATGAAGATGATGTTATATATGAAAATTGAAATAGCTCATATGCTGTACATGAATAGCTTTTCATTTTCACTGTCAGTTCTCACATATTTTGGGTTTTAGTTAGATTATTATTACAATAGTCATCACAATTTTTTAAAGTCCTAAAGAAAATTGAAAGAGGAAAAGTTAAATCGAACTTTAAAGGCTTTATGCCAAGCATTACTATGAAATTATATGTCACTAAAAAAACAGGAATTAGCTATGAAAGTTATCGCTAATCTATCACTAAATAGGCTGTAGCTAATAAGATTTTTTGATCATCCGTCATTAATTAGGATTAGCACCCGATTCTTTAGTTTAGCAACTGAATTTGTCTGTCGCTAATTCCTTCTTTTTTTTGTACTTTCCACTTCACTATTTTGATCAGCCAGCTAAGATAATGCAGCAACAATTCAACTTCCTACAAGGTGACTACTTATGTGTAAATATACAGATAGTCCCCACATATATTTCACTTCTAACAAACGTAGTGCAATTCTTTTTCTTTCTTTTGGGTACTTACAAAAACACTATAAAGTTAAAGCTTGTTCGCACCAATTACTAGTTAGCAGAGAAATCTGAAGATTAATATAATCCGACAGACAATAGTATGAATCTTAATTAAGTACTCATAAAAATAGAAAAGCAAAACAGAGTTATCACCTTCAACATGGAGAATGGCTCAATTGAAATTCCAGATATTTTGGAATGGTGAGGTTGAAACAGATAAATTCCAATGTCCCCGTTCTCCTCTTCAAAATCCACATTCCATAGCCCAAAATAGCCAAGCTCATCGCCTACAACAATTACTTTCATATTCGCTGCGGAAGAAACTTCACAGCTGAAATGGCACCTTTCACTATTTGTGTTCTTCCATTGGGGTTCAACTCTAACCTTTCCAGATCAACTTGCCGATCAGTAAGTGTTGTATCCAATAGCGGATCATGTCTTCTCAAACTTCTTATTGTTTTAACCATACCATCGCACGAAAATTCCTCACAAGTAGAAGACTTTTTAGATAATTTCATTGCGTCAATTTTATCACTGAGGCCATCACTCAATTCTGGTGGCATTCCTTGACTTCTACGAGATATGCGGCGAATAATACTTGTCGCTTCAACTTCATCTCTACAATCGAATTCATCATACACATAAAATTAATCAGAACTGGAAAATGATATGCATGTCTATCTACTGGTTCGGGGTACTGAATAATTAAGAGTTTAATAGTACAACAATGCAAACAGTACCGACTGATGTTATTATTTTGGAGAAAGAACGAGATATATAGAACCTTTTGCTTCTTTGCCGCTTGGAAGCTGCTCTTTCGTTATCTGCCATTGCTAATGATTAAGTGAACACGAGAAAGGTCACTCAACAAACAAAGGAGAGGAGCGATGCAGGAGTTGAGGAGAGGAGTAATTAATATGCCGTAAAAGATCAATAGTTTGTAGGAGAGAATACCAAAAGTCATTTGATTAATTGTCTGAATCTTAATCAGTTCCTATCATGCTTCCCAAAGAAGTTCACGAATGAATGAACATAAAGCAATTCCTCTTGGGAACAAATTAGCTCGTTACATTTATATTAAAATCCTTTTCTACTTGTTAAAGCATACAATGGAAAAGGCACTTGAACAAACTGCCTGCCAAGTTTGCCTTAACAGCAGATTGAGCATAGCATATTCGTCATGCTTCCCCAGAACAATAAATGCTATGCTCAATCCGCTGTTAAGGCTGGCCTGTACAAGCACACTCTTCAACTTTCCCTAGATCCGCTGTTCAGAATTTTGAGGAATTGGGTCTTCTTCCACATTCAGATGGGAGTTGGAAACTACTTCCCCGAAGGTATTCCGAGCTTGCCTTAAACTTAGACAAACACTTCAGAAAACCACAAAAATAAGAAACAGAAGCAAAAGCTATTGAAAGCTCTATCCCCGATCAACGTGTAAATCTTTCCCATTTCCATCGTGCTTAATTTCACATATATTGTCCAGAGCTTCACCTCGAGAGAACCCTAAGATTAGTGCAGATTAATAGTATTTTATATGCTAATTTGATTTCTATTAGAGGTTTATTAACTCATTTTCCTCTCTAGTTCGATATAGGTGCTTGGAGATGTTATTGAGTCCCTTGCTGGGTCGATCTTCATTTCAGAGCATACAAACTCTTCTGGAACCATTGATTACACCTCATATAAATAAACATCTAAAAACCCAGTCACTGACTAAGAAACAGCAAGTTTTATCTTATGAACTCCAACACCAAAATTCTCTTAGGTCAATATGCAAAGTCGCCAATCATGTATATATAAACATCTCCCAAAGGCAAAAACAAAGCCTTCAATTATAAAAGCTAATATCATCACAGGAGGTGAGAACTGCTTTGCTTACTGTCTAAAATGCAGCTTCAATATAGATATAAAGACTTCAGATAAGTACCTCTGCAAGGGTTGGCAACATCGCTTTCATCCTTGAAGTTCTTCACTTCAGTTGTAGCTCAAAAATGATTTGACTGAAGTAACCGCATGTAATCTTTATCATTCACATATATCAGCCAATTCAATGTCATACTGGAGCCATGAGTCTGGCGCCTGGCGGTACTGGAGGCCTAGCCTATTTCCCAGAGCTGCATCGACAAAAGGCATGAACACAGAAACTTTTTAAGCGTTGGAATCACAACAAGGAAGTCTAAATGATGTGCATTTTCAGCAAGGACTTGTATATAACCCAAATATGGTGGAACAATGAGTCTTCCCTTTTCACCAACAGGCAAACCTGAACAACTTGTAAGGTTATAGTTTAGCAACGCCTAAGGGACAGTAGAATAGAGTGCTTAAGATATAAAGGAAATGGTTTCAGTCTATGAAAATGATTACCTTCAATGACAATGTTCATTGTTCAATACCTTTACCATTTTCTTGTCACCTGATCAAAGACAGGCAAAATAAATTTAAAGAGATATTTATGTACAGATATCAAAAGTTTTCAGATGGGGCTTACCTTGCCACTTCTTACATTCTTGAAATCATTTATACCTCTCAAGAAGAAAATTTAAAAATCAATTTTGCCTCTTCAGATTCATCTTTGCACTATCCACTTTCCTCCTCCTCGTTGTAGTTTATTCTCTGCTATTACAAAATCTACCAGACCCTTCTTTTCATTTCCTGCTTGGAATGTAACCTGACCATTCTTTTTTGACGGAACCAAAAAGGTCGATTATTGATGCAAATCAAAAGTAAGCAACTCAACCTTGATTTGGGTTCTTCTAATATTCTCCACTCTTAATGAAAGTATAAAGTTTAGGCAAATTCAATTATGGACGTCTGTCCTTTATTCTTCTTTTGATTGTTTTCAGGCTTGAGAACTTAAACTCTCTTATCTCGTGGATACTGGTCATTGTTCAGAAGGCTTCTTATAGTCTGTCCATTAAGATGTATTGCACTGCTATGATTTATGTGATCATTCTGGTTATCCTGTGTCTATGAACTCACAGGAAGCAAAAAAAGGTATTAACCAAAAGGATGTTCTACAAATTAAGGGCCAAAAACGAAGAATATAATAACCTAGAATGACAAAAACGGACAAAAACTTCCAAAAAGAAACGGCACAACAAAATGAAACGAAGAACAGAAGGAAAAGGCCCAGCATAATCTACCCGAGTATAAGTTACTCTCAGACAGGATTTACAACATTTCATATCATTACCCTCCCTTAACTTCGAGCGGGAAAGGGATGATAGTGATTTTTTTTTTTTTTGATAAGGATGATAGTGATAAAAGTATTTCAGTGCAAAGGTTACCACAACAATGAGGACCAATATTGGTAAGAACAAGCATCAGTCGAAATGGGAGTTGGCTTATAGTAATTCTAGTCAAGGAATGAGTCATCCCCAGAGAAATAATAAAAGCGATAAATTGAGCCTAATTTACCAGACAGACGGTGCTTTGAAAAGCCTTACCTTTCTTTTGTCCTTGCTGGTGGAACCATTCTTGCAAACATCTAGCAGATAATTAAAGCTCTAAGTCAATGAGAACTCCATTTGTTCATCATGGCGCAAATAGTGCACAGCGAGAGGAAACAAAAGATGAATGTTTAATATGGATGGTTAAGGATTGCTGTAAGAGGATAATCTTGACAAGTGCAAATAAAAGGAACCTTTTCTGTAAGCTTCAAATCCCCCATAGTACCTTTTCAAGATCTGATGGTATGAACATATCTATGTGCCTTTAACTCACACAAACAATGCCGAATCAAATATACTAAGACAACAAAAGTGCATCACAGTCATTGTATCAAAATAAGAGCATTTAGTAAAAGCTCAAACAGAACGTGACTAACAATTTAAAAATTGTTATTTGAGTTCAGGAGCAAAACACATTCATTTGCTATAGAAGGAAATGAGCGCGCGCTAATCTAATAAGACTTACTTAAGAAACATACAGAATCTCCAGAATTTATTTGCAAACTTAAGTAAATACAAGCCTTTAGTGTATGGATGATGTGAATGTTCCTGTCTCCTCGGCTATATAGTACAAGCCTATAGAACAGAAGGTAAGGTCGTATGAGGTGCACATTCCTGATGCTTCAAAAGACCACCAAGATCCAAACTCTAAGGAACCAATATCCTAAAGGTTCCAAACCTTCCAAAAGTGATAGGTATGTGTTGCTTCTTGACATGAAAGCTCCTTAAGCACACAATTAGGGATATCCTAGTTTCCTTATATATAGTTGGCCAAATACATAAAAGACAGGAAGAGACTATATCTTTTTTCAGCTGAGAAGTTGAATGATGTTGTGGTACATACTAAGATATGATATGCTATGCACATGGATTTCTTCCTGCTAACATTCTTACAACTATTTTTCGTTTACTCTTAAATCAAGCTCTTTCTGACTACAAGTATCATAAGTTCTACAAACTTGATATTTCTACTATCTGGGGCAACAGTAGAGGGGGTTCCTATTCAGTCAAAGAAAGCTATCACAACATGAGCTCTAACAAAGCTTTGATTGACCAGTGGCCATGGAAAGTGGTCTGGAAGACAAAAATTCCCCCTAAGGTTAGTGGTTTCTGTTGGATAACACTACAGGGTGCTTGCCTAACTCAGGATAACCTTCTCAGAAGGGGTTTCCAACTTGCCAACAGATGCCGTATGTGCCTTAGCAATCATGAAACAATCAATCACCTGTTCCTCCACTGTACAGTTGCAGCAGACATTTGGTCGATGTTTATTTCACTTTTTGGTCTACATTGGACTATGCCTCGGAATGTCAGGGATGCCTTTGTGAGCTGGAGCTCCTGGAAAGTTGAGAAGTCCATCAAGAGAATCTGGTCTATGGTTCCTGCTGTTATTTTGTGGTGCATATGGACAGAGAGGAATCAAAGATGCTTTGATGGCATTTCAACTGCCAGACACAAACTTAAGGCTAGATGTTTAGTTTTACTTTTTTGCTGGGTGAACCACACCCCTGCGTATAACCCTGACCTTTTCTTGGACTTTATCAGCTCCATAGTATTGTAATAGGTTTTTGTCCTTCCTAGGAGCTGATATCTCCTTTTCTTTTGTAATCATTGCATCTTCTGGATGCATTTTAATTAATATACAACTTACTTCATCAAAAAAAAAAACTTGATATTTCTACTATCTAATTCCATGATGGGAGGGAAGGGAGATTGGTAGAGTCAAATCACATAACTGCCCGGAGATACACCAATTATCGACTACGTATAGATCTATCACATGCTTTAAAAACAAGAAGTGAATCTTCAAATCTGAATAAGTTGGTTCACTATCAAAAGATAGGCAGCCAGGCTATTGACACTCTGCGTCTTAAAAGTTGATATGCTGCGACGAAATATCTAATAATCTACTCAAGTAGGTTAGTTGATGCATTTCATATAAACAATAGGCTCATGAACCAATATATACCTATATTAATTGTTCAGAAGACTGAGAAGTTCTTCCAACTATTAGAAACATCGACTGCAAACGCAGTATCACTTGCAATATGGCTGATAATTTACCAATTAACTTATAATGCAAAAGCTAAACTGACCATACCTTCTTTTAGCAAATCATAAAGAGTGACCATATCAACACCACGTAGAAAAGGTCCTTCCCACTTAATAATTGATACCATGCCTAATAGATAGAATCATAGGATTCACTAATTATCCAGAAAAGCAACAGCATGAGAAACCAGATAAAATTATAATCAACTGTTACTTTATGATAAGCTTGCTAACACAAACCCAATATCAGGTTTGTACTCCCAAATCCAGTACAGCTTCGCAATTTGACTACCCAAATAGAACAGGTTAGTTTTGGTTGGAGATTCAATCCTTATATCAGAAAAACCAGATCCCCAAATAACTAAAGTGCATGTTCAACCAATTCAAGAAAAATATTATTTATTAACCTAGAAATACAATTGAGTACTAACTAGTAATTAGACATCCTAAAAAGAGTAACACCAATTCAAAAAAAAAAAAACAATTCAAAAATTGCAACAGATAGAAACTAATATCTGGAGCTAAGAAACAGACAATCGAAGAATTGAGAGCATTTAGCCGCATTGGGTCCGTTGAGAATTGCGGTCCAGGAAGGAGCTTACCGCTTGACTAATATCACCTTAAACTATTTTTCAATTACAGTGCTAATTCGCACAGAGTTCATAAAGATGTTGGTTTAGAATACACAGTAATTCTATCGTGAATTTTGTAATTCAATTTTGTTTAAACAATAATTCAAATACACGCTTTCAAGAATCTACTCCTGAATGTGCATGTAAATAACAGGTCCTAATATTAACTTGCATGCACAGAATCAACCAAGAAAATATCCACACACACAAAAAAAAAAAAAAAAAGCGTGCTCATCGTACTTCATACTGTAGATTTGGTTAGACGTAACAAAGAAAGAGAAAGAAAAAATCACAAGAAAGTAATTCTATAGAATGTCGATGGTTTTTTTGTCACTTCAAAACAAAGTCCCAAACATTACATTGTACAACAGCTAAAAATTAGAATCTCCACAATTCCCCTGCCCCACCCTTTGCCATCTAATATAGTAGTAAAAATTCAAAAGATGTAACCGACCCCCCAAAATGTGCCACCTACTACTGAGACCTATTGTCCATAACACTATGCATCGAGCTTTTTGCTATTAACTTATAGTCCATGAATACCTTGAGACGGAGCCACATCTTAAAGTTCATGGAGGAATTCCCAATATTTGTTTAGCATATGATCATCTGGATGTACTTGATGCCACTTGCCCGTACAAAATATTGCATATGCATCAACTGCATACCTGGAAAGTTAAGAGAAGCAAAAGAGTTGTCAAGTCAGTTTCTCTTTTGTGATGACAAGTTAAAATCCATTAGTTGTGTGCTACAGTGCAAAGCTCATTGTATATATTCCCTTACTTGCCAATACCATTAAGATGTGTCACATGAGTCCAACTTTCTCCCAGATATTCTTGAGAGAGCTTTTGAATCATTCGTGCTCTCTTTTTATGTATTCCTAAAGGTCGTATCAACTTTTCAATATCCTCCGGAGCAACCTCTGTAGCAGCCGCTGCATTTGGACAGAGTGTGAAAAACTCTGATAGGACTCTGCAAACCTATGTTCGTTGTGGGCAAGTGTTAGTAGGAATCCATATCCAACAAACATCTCTGGGAAGCTGAAACGGAACTCAGATATTCTTTCAAATAATATTCGGTATACTTATAAGTAGAATCCTGGGAACAAAGCTATTACACCAAATTTAAGACTCAATAACTATATAGCTCTCATGCTTCTTCAGGAGTATCTGCGCAGTTCACTTCTAGTCAACAAGCAACCAAATTGCAGAAGAAGGGGAATGCTAAGGTAATCCTATCTTCTTTCCTAAAGCTTTCAATAATGCTCATATTTTTGTGGTTTTATGCTGTTATGGTGTACATTTTTGTAGATAGGTACAACCCAGTCCTCATCTTTTCTAAGTCCACATCTTATTAGTCCAAGCATCTTCTCGTCAAGATGAGTTTGACGATAGCTACCTTTCTTCCTTGTTAAACCCTAAAAAGAAGTATTATGTGGGCACTGTAAAATGATTGAAAAATGAGCCAAATGATATCAAAGAGAGACTTTCTCTTGCTTTCCCTGTCAGAAAAAATATGAATATACCATATATGTCAGCAAGTGTTAACGTGGATCATGCTCATGTTCTAAACAGTAAGCTACCTTTCAAAGCAGCTAAGTGTTTATTGGCTGCCCCATACAAAATTGCCTTATTTAGTAAGTTTAAAAACAATCTTTGATCATGAAATAAATTTCAAAGTTTGGTCAGACGGGGCAAAGCACGTTTGACAATGTTCTTCAAGGAGGACATCCTCCTTTTTATGTGCGGGCTATGAAATACTCCCTCTGTCCCAATTTATGGTATACTCTTTACTTTTTAATTTGTCCCAAAAAGGATGTCACTTTTCTATATTTAGAAACAATTTAACTTTAAAAACTCAATTCTACCCTTAATAAGATGATTTATAGCCACACAAATATGAAATGTCTAAGGCTTGTTTTAGACCACAAGTTTCAAAAGTCTTCTTTTCTTTCTTACCCTCTGTGTAAAGTCAAACTGTGCCACATAAATTGAAATGAAGAGAGTAACAAACTCTGTCATGATATTTAATGCTTTTTCATTATAAATAAATTCAATTGGACAAAGTATTTAACTTACACATTGTCCATAACTAATGCAAAACAATAAAAAGATCCCCAATGATACTTCAGTTTTGATGCTTGGGCCTATCCTTGCCTATGTTCCATTATGTTGCTGGGATGGTAGTTCCTTCATGGAAAGGCATTCAGAACATCAGAAACATTTACATTTGTCAAGTAGCTGATATTTTGACACAATAATTTTACTAATAAACTGCCTATATATCCCCTTTTTGAGAATGGAAATCTGCCTAAGATACCCTTTTTGGGTCTAAAAATTGTTTGCTTCCTAATTGTCCATTGGATGCTGCTGTCACTGTTTCTAATGTAATTATGAGGAATAAAACGCGTTAACATGGCTTATGAGCACAACAATGCCAGAAAAGACCAAGAATACACCTTTTGTTCATGTTCCGTAACTTAATATACAGGAAACTTTATCTAGCCAGATAAACCAAACATCTCAAGAATCAGCGACAGCTTAAATTTCAGCTCATCATCTTTCAAACCATAATACCAAACAAATGTGATGCCACACAGAATTCAATCAATTCCTACAATGTGAACAAGACAATGCAAATATTTTACCTCCCTACTTCATGACAACTTTATTTACGAACAACTTTATTTACGAACAATCATAAGTTTGCTGTCTGCTTAGGAATGATTAAGAAAGGGAACAGTGGCTACAATTACCTGCAAGCCAGTGGTGCAATTTAGAAGCATACAGATAACCAACACCCTCCAAGGATCATGAGCATGGTCTTCTTGCAGGAGACTGAAATGGGATCGGGGAGGTATCCATGTGTTATCTTCAGTCCTCCTTAAATAAGCCTTGTCTCTCTTCTGGGCAGCAGAGAGATAATTTTTCCGCTTTTTTGAGTCTGTTCCACCTCCTACCGTGCTGATCACTGCATTCTCTTTTTCACAATGTGCATTATGGAAGTAGGGAGAAACCTTTCTCCCAGTGACGCACTTCTTTGAGGGCGAGTTTGGTCTATCCTTCCCTACCTTTATTTCTTCTCCTACTTCTGAGTTATCAAAGTAAGGGGAAACCACTCGAACTTTGGCTCGTGATTTTTTGTCAGTTTTTTCATCTTTTTTCCTCACACGCTTTAGAGTCCTTCCTTTCTTCATTTCGGTTTCTCCATTCTCCGAGAGACAAGGTTTCGGGTTTTTTGAGTCAGTTCCACCTCCTACCATGCTGATCACTGCATTCTCGTTTTCATGATGTGCATTAAGAAAGTAGGGAGAAACCTTTTTTCCAGTGATGCAGCTCTTTGAAGGCGAGTTTGGTCTATCCTTCCCTGCGTTTATTTCGTCTCCCACTTCTGAGTTAACAAAGTAAGGGGAAATAACTCGAACTTTGGCTTCTGACTTTTTGTTACATTTTCCATTTCTTTTCGTCACACGTTTTAGGGACCTTCCTTTCTTCATTTCAGTTTCTATGTTGTCTGAGCTCACGAAGTAGGGGGAAACAACTCGTACGTTCTGTTCAACGCATTCATCATTTACCTTGTCACAATTTGAAACACAAACTCTTTTTGTCTCAATTATGGTTTCATCCATCAGATTCTGAGATATGCAGGGTCTGCTACCTTCTTTCCCAAGAAGTGACAAATGACTCTCAGATCCAGTCATAGAGCCAGATATTGAAGCCTTTTGGATTGTTTTCATCCTATGAGAGAAAGGACTACAAACTTGTGACCCAATGGCATTCTTGTCATCTTCAGTTCTCCTTTTAACAGAACTAAAGTTTCCACTTTTGTATGCAAACTGTGAAAAGAGATCATCAATACTAGTAGCTACAACATTATCACCACGCTTTACCGGCAACGAAGCAACAGTAGTACATCCCTCATCTAAATCACCAGATTGTTTAATATCCTTCTCATTAATATCTTTGCTTGTCACTTCCCACTTGGTATTAGGAGGACCATTCAGGACGGGGTTCACATCCATTTCCCTCTTATCTGGATTTGCATCTGTTTCATAAGTAGAACCAAGTCCGTTTCCTGCTCTCGCATCAGCGATACCATGTTTAGCATTTCTCTTTTTCTTCCTTTTGTTACTCTTCTGATGCATTTCCAAAGTAACCTCCACGCACTCAGTCTTGATAGGCTTCACACACAAATCAGAATTAATAGCTTCATCAGATTTACTACTTCCATTCTCCTCACAGTCAGGCACTTTCTTGAAATATGGAGAACAGCTTGCCATCTTAACTTGCTCTTCAGGACCCTTAATGTCACAATAATTCTCTCTCTGCTTCTTCCTTTTCAATTTTCTCCTCTTTATTCCTTTATTATTCCGCTCCAGAACCAGCATAACATCATTACTGATACCATCGATACATACATCCTCATTACTGGTTTTTGCTTCAGTAGAAACATATTTATCACAACTCAGAGCCGTATTCCTTTTTCTTCTCGCTTTCCTCCTCTTTTTCCCATTATTATTATGCTCCATATATACACATACATCCTGCATATCATCATTACTGATTTTTGCTTCTGTAGAAACATTATTATCACAACTCAGAGCCCTATTCGTTTTTCTTCTCCCTTTCCTCCTTTTTTTTGCTGTTGTATTTGAAAATCCGTCACGAGATTGATTTACCGAGAATGCCATCCCCAATTTCTCATAATTTATCGTCTTTCTATTTTTAACTTCAATTGTTTGTCCAGAAATCGCACAGACACTCTCGGTAGGCTCCATATCTGAGTCTCTATTGTGTTATCTTTTCACCACAAAAAGTTGAAACAAAAATCAAACCCAGTTCTCAAACAAAAAACTCAGTAATTCTAAGGGAAACCCCAGAAAAGGGCTCAGAGAAGAACCTAACCTGCAAAAGTGAACACCGGCGCTTCGGACGGTGGAATTAGGCGCAAAAATCGAAGTGGGTTAGAATATTCTAGCGCTTCTCTGATTTTTCTTTTTTCCTAATATATCAAAAGAAAACATTTTTATCGGATGTCCCCGAAAGGACCAAAAGAAAACATAAGTTCATGAAATTATAATCTCTAATTCTTAAAAAACAAAATTCAGCTTCCCGAGGCTCATTGTTTAAAGTTCCTATATGGGAACTGGGTTTGATTTTTATATGTGTGTGTACGGGTAAAATCGAGTTCGGTGTTCGATCTAGCTTGAAAAATGGAGGGTCAAGGTCGGTACATCTGTAATAGGGTAAAAATCGAAGTTCAAGGTTTGATCTGACATACAACATGGTCAGCCGAAGGCGGAATATAATATTCAAGATCGGACCCAAAGCATCATCAAAACTAGCCATCGAAATTATCACATTTGCCCTCGAGTCTACCGAAGGCGTAACCGGTCATGTTTCTAACGATCTCGGAGAAAGCTCTGCCAACTCATCCGACAAGGGTCTGTGATTCTTGTCATTAACCGATCATTATGGCAGAAATCACGGAATTAGTCAAAAAGGGAATCAACGATCTTCAAAA
The DNA here is from genome assembly GCF_000390325.3 of Nicotiana tomentosiformis. Taxonomy (NCBI): domain Eukaryota; kingdom Viridiplantae; phylum Streptophyta; class Magnoliopsida; order Solanales; family Solanaceae; genus Nicotiana; species Nicotiana tomentosiformis. Next base: position 194,441,745 of record NC_090813.1, on the reverse strand, counting down.
ATTAAGGACTTATGTTTTTTATAGTACAATTAAATAATACCCCTAAGGGGTAGGTCTCCATCAATATATAAATGGGACTTGACAATCCATTAAGGACATTGTAACGTATGCTCATAAGCAATACATTTTCCAAGCTCCTACTCTTTGATATTTTTTCTGTCAATAAAAGTGTATTCAACTCAATGGTGGATGGCATTCATAAATTGAAATCATCCAATTCATGTGGTTTGCAGTTATTTTATCGCTATTTATTTTAATTGCAATCTAATTTATCGCTTTGTATCAAGTTAATCCACATGTCCTTAAAACCACTAAGAAATTCAATTGTTATCCGATTTTGAGGGTAAACAGTTTGGCGCCCACCGTGGGGCTAAGGATAATAGTGGTTATTTGATACAAATCTTCATAACACACACTACTTTACACTTGCTCTTTGAAGTATCTTTGATTTCAGGCTAAAAATGTCAAACTCACAATTAGCACCCCTATATATCGACAACGAGTCCGGTCATCAGGGTGAGAATAACAACATAGCGCCTGGTAACGTAGGGCCACTCGCTGGTCCCATAGGAATTTCGATCGCAGTTCTGATTGATGTTAATTCCCATGTGGCGATCGACGCCAACTTACATACCGACCCCGAAAATAGCATATGTGGTGGGGTCGATCGGCGGCTCGAAACACACGAAACAATGAAGAAGATGGGATCAACCTACGGATGATCTTCGAAATGATGCTAGCTCAACAGGTGGCGATAGCTCAATTGCAGAGCTAAAGCCAGATGCCGAGCAAAGTTGAACCCGATCCGCCCCGTGAAGTCACCCGCATAAATGAACCGGTCATAATAAGGTCAAATGAACAAGAATCAGGTACTAACCCCGAGATTATAAAGATGTTCGAGGAGCTGACAAAGAGGATAGAATCAGGGGAAAAGAAAATCGAAGCAAACAACAAAAAGGTGAAAACCTACAATTCCAGAGTAGATCAAATCCCAGAGGTACCTTCGATATTAAAAGGACTGGATTCTAGGAAGTTCGTGCTAAAACCCTTTTCCTCCAAGCACGGCTCCTAAGCCGATCCCCAAGAAATTATGTATGCCCAAAATACCTAAGTATAACGGGACAACCGATCCAAACGAGCATGTAACTTCTTACACGTGTGCCATCAAAGGGAACGACTTGGAAGACGACGAGATCGAGTCTGTTCTACTAAAAAAAAATGTATCACAACTTACCTTCTAATTCTATTGATTTATTTGCTATGCTTGCAGACTCCTTCGTGAAAGCACATATTGGTGCCATCAAGGCCTCTACAATCCGATCCAGCTCAAAGGGACCCTAACCAGATGTGCAAATATCATGGCACTCACGGTTATAAAACGGAAGAGTGTCGACAGATGAGAGAAGAAATAGCTTGTTTATTCAACAATGGGCACCTTCGAGAATTCTTGAGCGACCGAGCCAAGAACCACTTTAGAAACAGGGATTCTAATAAACATACAGGACAAGAAGATACAGAAACATCAACACGTCATAAATATGATCATCGGTGGAATCGATATCCCACAAGGGGCGATGTTGAAACGCACCAAAGTATCCATCACTAGGGAGAAACGAACTCAAGACTTCGTACCGGGAGGAATTTTATCTTTCAGCGACGAAGATGCGGAAGTGACCATACAACCTCACAATGATGCACTGGTAATATCTGTACTCGTAAATAAAACTCGAATTAAACATGTGTTGATTGATCCAGGTAGCTCGGCCAATATCGTTCGGTCGAGGGTCGTAGAACAGCTCGGCCTACGATACAAAGTCGTGCCTCCAGTCCGAATTCTAAACGGGTTCAACATGGCATGTGAAACCACTAAGGGGGAGATAACGTTACCAGTCAATATCACCTGAACCATACGTGAGGCCAAGTTTTATGTGATCGAAGGAAACATGAGGTACAACGCCCTTTCTCGAAAGGCCGTGGATCTACAACATGAGGCCAGTGCCCTCAACTCTTCACCAAGTGTTAAAATTCCCAACTCCGGAAGGGGTTAAGACGGTCTATGGGGAACAACCGACCGCAAAAGAGATATTTGCAGTCAAATAAGTGATTCCAATATCAATACTCACAACATCGAAAGAACCAAATTCGGGTGCAAACTAAGAGACCAAATAGCAGTCACTAACACCGGCCACGACCCAATCGGATGAGTAGGGGACTTATGAAGACGATGATTATGGGCCCCCCTATATTTTATAATTCCCAATGACTATGACTCAACCAAATCAGTGGTCGAAGAGCTGGAACAGGTTATATTGGTTGAGCATCTCCCCGATCGGAAGGTATACCTAGGCACGTGGTTAATTCCCGAGCTCAGGAAAAAACTTATTCAATTCCTTGTAACTAATATAGATTGTTTCTCTTGGTCCTATCTTGATATGACAGGGGTCCCACCGGAGGTAACCACTCACAAACTAAGCCTAGACCCGAAAATAAATCCGGTCAGGCAGAAGAGGAGGCCCCAATCCAAGGTTAAACATGTTTTTATCAAGGACGAGGTATCTAAACTCCTTAAAATAGGGTCCATTCGGGAGGTTAAATACCCGGATTAGTTGGAAAACGTAGTGGTAGTCCCTAAAAAGGGAATAAACTAAGAATGTGTGTAGATTACAAATATTCAAATAAAGCATGCCCCAAAGGCTCTTTTCCTTTCCCCAACATCGACCGTATGATCGACACCACGACCGGCCACGAGATCCTTGGTTTTTTCGATGCCTATTCCGGGTACAACCAAATACGGATGGACCTAGGTGATCATGAAAAAAAAACCCTTCATCACTAAATACGGCACATATTGTTATAATGTAATGCCATTTGGATTAAAAAATGCTGGTGCCACATACCAACGCTTAGTAAATCGGATGTTCGAAGAACAAATAGGAAAATCGATGGAAGTTTACATTGACGATATGTTGGTTAAGTCCCTGCGAGCAGAGGACCATTTAAAATATTTGCAAGAAACCTTCAGCATATTAAAGAGGTACAATATGAAGTTGAACCTAGAAAAATATGCATTCGGAGTCGGATCGAGTAAATTCCTTGGGTTTATGGTATCCAACCGAGGAATCGAGATCAACTCGGACAAAATCAAAGCCATAGAAGATATCACAGTCGTAGACAACGTAAAGGTCGTGCAAAGGCTAATCGGGCGCATAGCCGCTCTGATGGAGCTCAAAAGATACTTATCGAGCACACCACTGCTTCATACACCAAAGACATATGAACAACTGTATTTGTACTTGGCGGTCTCGGAGATAGCGGTAAGTGGAGTCCTAGTTCGGGAGGAACGAGGTACGCAATCCGATTTATTATGTTAGTAGGACCTTAGGTGAGGCCAAAACTAGGTACCCCCACCTAGAAAAACTGGTGTTCGCCTTGCTAAGCGCCTCTAGGAAACTAAAATCATACTTCAAATGTCACCCCATATGTGTCGTAACAACTTACCCATTAAGGAACGTAATGCATAATCCCAAACTTTCTGGCCGATTGGCCAAATGGGCAGTGGAAGTAAGTGGTTACGATATTGAGTACCGACCTCGGACCGCCATTAAGTCCCAAATTTTGGCTGACTTCGTGGCTGACTTTACGCCGACCTTAATACTCGAGATCGAAAGAGAATTATTGATTAACTCGGGGACTTCCTCGGGAATATGGACCCTCTTTACGGATGGCACTTCAAACGCAAAAGGGTCCGGTCTTGGCATCATACTAAAGCCACCAACATGTAAAATAATTAGGCAATCTATTAAGACTGTAAAATTGACTAACAACGAGGCCGAATATGAGGCCATGATTAGAGGCCTTAAATTAGCCAAAAGCTTGGGGGCAGAGGTGATCGAAGCCAAGCGCGACTCACTCCTTGTGGTAAACCAAGTTAATGGGACATTCGAGGTCAGGGAAGATCGATTACAAAGATACTTGGACAAGTTACAGGTAACATTACATCGGTTCAAAGAATGGACTTTGCAACATGTACCTCGGGATCAAAACAACGAAGTTGATGCCCTCGCTAACTTGGGATCGTCGATCGAAGACAACGAGATCAACTCGGGAGAAATTGTATAGCTTATAAGATTGGCGGTGGAACAAGGCCACGCCGAGATTAACTCAACGAGTCTAACTTGGGACTGGAGGAATAAGTACGTGGAATATCTCAAAACCGGAAAACTGCCCTCGGACCCAAAGGAATCGAGGGCCCTACGAATGAAGGCAACCCGATTTAGTTTGTCCGAGGATGGAACCTTAGTTAGAAGAACATTCAATGGACCGATTGCGATATATTTGGGACCAGGAGACACCGAATATGTTTGGAGGGAAATTCACGAAGGTACCTGTGGAAATCATCCGGGCGCTGAATCACTGGTTCAAAAAATAATCAGAGCCGGTTACTACTGGATCGATATGGAAAAATACGCGAAGGAGTTCGTTCGAAAATGCGATGGATGCCAAAAGCATGCTCCGATGATTCATCGAGCAGGAGAGCCTCTACATTCGGTCTTGTCACCATGGTCGTTCGTGAAATGGGGATGGACATCGTTGGCCCCCTTCCGCGGGCACCCGGTAAGGTTCAATTTATTTTATTTATGACTGACTATTTTTCTAAATGGGTGGAAGCATAGACGAATGAAAAGGTCAGAGAAAAAGAAGTCATCGATTTTATCTGGGACCACATTATATGTCGATTCGGAATACCGGTCGAGATTGTGTGCGACAACGGAAAATAATTTATTGGCAGCAAAGTAAGCAAGTTTCTTGAAGACCATAAGATCAAAAGGATCTTATCCACTCCTTACCACCCTAGTGGGAACGGACAAGCAGAATCCACCAATAAAACCATAATCCAAAACCTCAGAAAGAGGTTGATCGACGCCAAAGGAAAATGGAAGGAAATGCTACATGAGGTTCTATGGGCGTACCGTACAACCTCGAAGTCCAATACCGGATCCACACCATTTTCTTTGGTTTATGGCACCGAAGCTTTAATACCAATCTAGGTCAGAGAACCGAGCATCAGATTCTGACATGCAACAAAGGAATCAAATAACGAGGCTATGAGTACGAGCCTGGAACTATTAGATGAAAGGCGCAAAGCCGCCTTTGTCCGGTTGGCCGCCCAAAAACAGCGGACCAAAAGATATTATAATCGAAGGGCCAACCTTCGATATTTCAATACCAGGGACTTAGTACTAAGAAAAGTTACACTAAACACCTGAAACCCGAATGAAGGGAAATTAGGGCCAAACTGGGAAGGACCGTACCAAATTATCGAAATCACCGGAAAAGGTTCCTACAAGCTCGAAACAATGAGCGGCAAACAATTGCCGAACAACTGGAATATAACTCACTTAAAGCGATATTACTGCTAAGGTACAACATCGTTCTTTATTTTATTTTGCATTTCAAACTAACACTTGCAGGTGACCAACAAGGGATGATGCAAGATACTAGGTCTGAAAGCACGCGTTGCACTCTTTTTTCCTTAAACCGGCTTTGTCCCAAATGAGTTTTTCGACAAGGTTTTTAACGAGGCAACAAGTAAATCGTGCTAACTTAGAATTGAAGGCCAACTACAAACCGGTGATAAGGGAAGAAACTTCGTGATTGAAGGGTCTCGGTCAATAAGATTTATTGTGAGGGCCAAACGGTCAAATGAACTGTGCCCGCTCGAGCCTTGGCACAAAACATGTATACATTTGTGCACAAGAATATAAAAGAAGATTTTTCCTTGCAAATAAATATCTTGTCCTTTGAAATATTTCTTACATCTTTCAAGAAGCCAAAGATATCGAGCCCAAGGGCCACCTTAATCCGAGTTCGAACATTCACTTCACTCGGGACTATAGGCATTGCCCAAATTAAAAGGCTAAGGACATTCTAAGTTGAACACTTGAGGTCATGAAGCTTATTTGGCATTGCCTGAATTAAAAGGCTAAGGTCGTTTCGAGTTAATAACACTCGAGGGCACGAAGCTTATTTGGCATTGCCAGAATTAAAAGGCTAAGGGCATTCCGAGTTAATAACACTCGAGGGCATGAAGCTTATTTGGCATTGCCAGAATTAAAAGGCTAAGACCATTCCGAGTTAATAACACTCGAGGGCATGAAGCCTATTTGGCATTGCCTGAATTAAAAGGCTAAGGTCGTTCCAAGTTAAAAACACTCGAGGGCATGAAGCTTATTTGGCATTTCCTGAATTAAAAGGCTAAGGCTGTTCCAAGTTAAAAACACTCGAGGGCATGAAGCTTATTTGGCATTACCCGAATTAAAAGGCTAAGGCCACTCCGAGTTAATAACACTTGAGGGCATAAAGCTTATTTGGCATTGCCCGAATTAAAAGGTTAAGGCCATTCCGAGTTAAAAACACTCGAGGGCATGGAGCTTATTTGGCATTGCCCGAATTAAAAGGCTAAGGCCATTCCGAGTTAATAACACTCGAGGGCATGAAGCTTATTTGGCATTGCCCGAATTAAAAGGCTAAGGTTGTTCCGGGTTAAAAACACTCGAGGGCATGAAGCTTATTTGGCAGTGCCCGAATTAAAAGGTTAAGGTCGTTCCAAGTTAATAACACTCGAGGGCATGAAGCTTATTTGGCATTTCCTGAATTAAAAGGCTAAGGTCATTCTGAGTTAAAAACACTTGAGGGAATGAAGCTTATTTGGCATTGGCCGAATTAAAAAGCTAAGGTCGTTTCGAGTTAAAAACGTTCGAGGGCATGAAGCTTATTTGGCATTTCCCGAATTAAAAGGCTAAGGTCATTCCGAGTTAATAACACTCGAGGGCAGGAAGGTTTTTTGGCATTGCCCGAATTAAAAGGCTAAGGCCATTCCGAGTTAATAACACTCGAGGGCATGATGCTTATTTGGCATTGTCCGAATTAAAAGGCTAAGGCCGTTCCGAGTTAAAAACACTCAAGGGAATGAAGCTTATTTAGCATTGCCCGAATTAAAAGGCTAAGGTTGTTCCGGGTTAAAAACACTCGAGGGCATGAAGCTTATTTGGCAGTGCCCGAATTAAAAGGTTAAGGTCGTTCCAAGTTAATAACACTCGAGGGCATGAAGCTTATTTGACATTGCCCGGGCTAAAAAGGGCTACGACCATATTAACACGGCTCATGTACGTAACAAAAACAAGGACTTCCAAAAATTATTATAACCAGTTCTAAAGGCTACCCTCGGCAAGCTATAAACCTAAATTATTCTAAGAAAAGTTTTCTGTAACACCGAATCCCTACAATGCCTTAACACAAAGTAGCGTTAAAGGCAAGATTTGTTCGAACCTTCGAACATAATCTAAGTATTTCATGCTAAGGCATTTTGACCTTTGCAAAAACAAATAAAAGCAAAAAGATAGTGCAAAAGCTATGAAAGGGAAAAGGCTTTATATATATATATATATCAAAATTTCTTTACAAAGGATGAATAGCCCCGATACATATTTTTTACAACGGCCGAACGACCTCGACAAAAAGATAGTGCAAAAAACAAAAAGATCCTAAATGTCCTAATCTTCATCGGGGGCCTCACCATCGGACTCACCCGACTCTTCAGACCCCTCGGAATCTTCCTCGGGATAAGCCAGCTTCCTGGCATTGGCTTCGTATATCTTGGCATTTTTGTTTTCAGCCAATACATCAAAAATTTGAGCATGGACTCCCTTGAGGGCCTCCTTTCGGGATTGCCACCTCGCATGCTTCACCATGTTTTTTTCTTGGTCCTGAATCACCTCAACATCAGCTTTATATTGGGCCACATTATCATCGGCCTCGACTCTGACCACATCAACCTCTAATTTGGCCGCCTCAAGCTCCCTGGCTAGGTTCTCTTGACCAGAAACAATCGAGTTCAACAAAGATTGGAGTCCCTCGATCGTATTTACCTGCACCGAGTATTTCTCCCTTATAACCTGAAGCTGAACCTTAGCCGAAGCTAACTGCGCTGAGGCAGTCTCTTTTTTCGAGGCCAGGCGGTCCATATTTTTCTTCTATTCTTCGGTCTCAGCCTTCACCGTGCCCACCTCCACCTGAAGCTGCTCGATCTGATCAAGTCTCTTTTGAACCTGTGGGTTCGAGTCATTAGCTAATGTGTCTGAATCATCATTACTAAGTTCGAATATTCGTCTTACCTGCTCGACCAAATCGGCATGCTCCTTCCGAGACGCTTCTAACTCAACCTGGAGTCTCTCACTAAGAAGTTTGTAAGCATCCTTTTTCTCAGCAAGCTCCCAAGTCACGGCCTGGTGATGCTTGAACTCCTCCCGATATTAGAGAAAGGCCTCGTGATGAAGCACTGAGGCCTGCAAGCACAAAGGAAAACATTACGATTGTTCATGATTAAATGTAAGTACATAATAGAGGGACATTCGAAATTACCCTATTCAGCACGTGTTGAACTTCGTTGAACAGGCATGGCGTTTCCACCTCGTTCATTTTAGCTTGATCCTCTTCGGTCACCAAGCACCGAAGGTAAATGGAAATCCCTACAGGGTAGAGAGAACTTGGGCGTCCTCCGAAATGGACATATAAATTGCTCGTCTCCGAGTAGGATCAACACTCGGAGTTGGGAACTGATTCACTAATTTTGGGCTTGAAGAAGACCCGCCAACTCCCGGGGACGGTATCTTCTTTGGTACCGGTAAATCGCCCAACCCAGTGACATCCTCTGAAGTAGTAGAATCCAGGCCATCAAATAAATTGTGGAAACAATCGGCTGCTCCTTGGCCCCCTCGAGGTTACTTTTCAACTCCTGAGCCTCGTTTATCATAGAATTGGTAAACGAAGGCGATCTAGAGAGATCGATCACCCCAAGCGCCTCTTTAGACACATTACCTTATGACCGAGAAGTACCGGTCACAATTTCTTTTCCGACCTCCCTAGTTCGGGGCAAAACAGTCTCGACCCTCCCTGGTTCGGATACTTCATCCATTGCTTCTTCTACAACCTCCATAGCTTGAAGTAGTTCGGAACCACTTCTCACGCGGTTCACCAATTCAGAATCTTCTCCTTATTCTGACTCATCCCTCAACCGACGGAGTGAGTCCGATGAGAGTTCTCGGGCATTGGCATTCTTAGGTTTGCGCGCCAGCCTCTTCCTCGGTCTCTTCTTTTCAAGGCTCGAGGAACTCAGAGTTATTCCTCTTTTCTTCTCTTTATCCTGCTTCGGAGCAGGGGGATCAGCGTATATATCGTCATCGGCTGATGGAGGCATCATTTTGATATCTTTTGATAAACTTGCAAAAAGAAAGTAAAATGATTCAGAGAGTGATGATGTGAAAGTAAGATCAAATATAACTTAGAGGAAAAAAATCTGACCATGGTTGCGGGACTCCCATTGGCCCTTTGAGAGCTCACGCTATAAGCACTCGGAATAAGGTCTCTATGTCGCAATGCCCTCGACCCACTCCTTGAGTCGAGGAACGGCATCCGGCATTCGGGCAACAACTGCATCATCACATAACATCAATGAGAAGGGAGGAAAACGAAAAGCAATATAAGAAAATTTGAAGGCGAAGTTTCACTTACGTTTTATGTTCCATTTCTCGGGTAATGGCATGTCCGCAGTCGGGATTAAGTTTGAGGTCCTCACTCGAACAAATCGGCCCAACCAACCCCGGTCCTTATCCTCGTCGATGCTCTAAAATAAGGCCGTAGTGGCTCGACATGCGAGCTTGATTAATCCCCCTATGTAAAGTCGAGGGATATACATGTACATGAGGTGGTCGAGGGTAAATGGACACCCCTCGAGCTTGCTCACAAAGAAACGAAGCAGAATAACAATCCTCCAAAATGAAGGATGGATCTGCCCAAGCGTCACTTCATACCTTTTGCAAAAGGCTATGATAACTGGGTCTAAAGGACCAAGTATGAAAGGATAATTGTAAACACTTAAAAAACCTCCACGTGGGTGGTGATCGATTCATCGGGGGTAAGGACCACTATGAGTTTATCTTCCCAGTTGCAGTCCTCTTTGACCTTATCGAGGATGCTGACAGTAATAGTACATATGTACCTTGAGTCCGGCTCGCACCGTCCCGGTACCAAGGGGGGTTTCTCGACCTTGAAGTCGGCCCGGTTGGGCACCCTGAAGGGACAAACGACTTTAGAGGAGGTTCCGGTGTTGGTTCCTCAGTAGCAGCAGGCGAACCATTTTCAGATGGTTTGGAGGAAGAAGGGGTTTCTTTTTTAGGAACAGATTTTGAAATCTTTGCCGTTTTGTATAAATAATTTAGAAGAAAGTATTGGTAAAAGAGGAGGCGTGCTTAGCGAAATAACTTATGTAAACTTTCAAAGGAACTAGAAGAGAGGGTATAATTATCAGATAACTTATAAGAATTCTCAGAAAACCAGAAGGGAAGAAGTTTGAACTTAAGCTCTCATAAAATAAGTAGATGAAAGCGATGAGTTTTCTCAAAACGCAAAAGCAAATCTTTGAATGTAAAAGTTCTAATGAATGAAAGGGGTATTTATAGTTTTCTCAAAATGGCGGTTCGCTTCCTGTAGTGACTGACCATTAACTGACATCCATTTAATGCCTTAAAGACTGGACCGACTGGATGTTTTCAACTGTTCTTATCACTTACGTCATGAATCTGTCGTCATGATTTATCGGAGTAAGAATTGGGAGCCCATATCGTTTCTCATCATTTACTCTCCAAAAAACAAGGGGATTTGACGTCGTATTTTGTCTCCTACGTCATGATCTATCGAAATGAGAATCTGAGACTCATATCGTTTTTCGTCACCTACACTCCAAAAAATGAGGGGACTATTTGTGTACGAGTAAAACCGAGCTCGGTGTTCGATCGAGCTTGAGAAACGGAGGGCCAAGGTCGGTACATCTGTAATATGGTAAAAATCAAAGTTTGAGGTTCTATATGACATCCAACATTGTCAACCGGGGGAGGAATATAATATTCAAGATCAGACCCAAAGCATCATCAAAACTAGCCATCAAGATTATCAGATTTGCCCTCGAGTCTACCGAAGGTGTAACCGGCCAACTCATCCGACAAGGGTCTGCGATTGTCACGACCCGAAATTCCCACCTTCGGGACCGTGATAGCGCCTAACATTTCACTTTCTAGGCAAGCCAACGTTAGAATATAATTAGCCATTTTAACAAAAAATTTAAATTAATAATAACAATAAAACAAATGCGAAAATAAAGTCTGAAATAAAGTGATTAATCCATAATAATCGCGATATCTAAATACCATCCCAGAACTGGAGTCACAAGTGCACGAGCTTCTAAAATAATACAAATATATGTGTGAATAAAATAAAGCTGCCTAAAAGCAATCACACAGGTAAAATAAAGTAGACGGGGACTTCAGAACTACGGACGCTGTGCAGTTATACCTCAAGTCTCCTCTGGGTAGCTGAAATCTGAGCAAGTATATGGTATGCCGTTAGGACCAACTCGAAAATCTGCACAAGAAGTGCAAAGTGTAGTATCAGTACAACCGATCCCATGTATTGGTAAGTGCCGAGCCTAACCTCAACGAAGTGGTGACGAAGCTAAGGCGAGTCACTTACATTAACATGCACGCAATAATAGTAATAACAACAATAATAATAACGGGAATAGTAGTAAGACCAGTAAATAATATTAATAATTGAAATCAATTCAACAGTCACAATCCCTCAACTTGTTTCCATTTCGACGTGCAACCCGTTCCCCTAATATAAATTTTAAACAAGTATGTTGCGACGTGCAATCCGATCCCCCAATATAGGCTTTTAAATAAGTCTGTTGCGGCGTGCAATCCGATCCCCCAATATAGTTACTTTCATTTCCGTTGCGGCATGCAACCCGATCCCCCAATATATTTTAACAACTCATAAATGTAGTAAATATTACTCCAATAAATACCACGTTTAATGAGAAACTATTAATCATAAAGGCACACAATAATTATAATTTATTTTTGAACAAACAATGACAATTAGCAATTAATTGTGAAAATCATGGAGAAAATAGGCAGTTTAATATTTAGTATGCTAAATGTCAAATAACAATTAAGACACATAAGTTAAATAAGCATATAACAATTATTGCAAGAATTCACGAATTAATATTTGACAAGGAATATGAGTGAAACAATTAATATAATAATTAATTCATGATTTAAAACGATTTATGATTTTTCAAGTAATTATGCAAACAATTAATTTCACGACATATAGACACTCGTCATCTTGCCTATACGTGATTCACATGCATCTCACATAGCAAATAATTTAAGGGTTCTATTCCCTCAAGTCAAGGTTAACCACGACACTTACCTCGCTTTGCAACCAAATTTCAAGAATCCAATAAACCTTTGTCTCGCGAATTCGTGTCCAAAATCCTCAAATCTAGGCATAAACAATTCAATATACTCAATACAAATCGTAGGAATTAATTCCATATGAATTTATAAATTTTCCGGATAAAAATCTGAAATTTATTTTAAAAATAACAGTGGTACCCACATCTCGAATCCCGAAAAAACTCATGAAATCCAAACACCTGTTCCGATACGAGTTCAACCATACAAAAATTATCAAATTCCGACATCGAATTGACCTTCAAATCTTAATTTTACATTTTTGGAAGATTTTATAAAAATCTAATTTTTCTTCCATAAATTCACTGATTCATGATATAAATAAGTATGGAATCATGAAATATAATTAATATAGGATAAGAAACACTTACCCCAATGTTTCCCCGTGAACATCGCCCAAAACTCGTCCTACCCGAGCTCAAAATCGAAAATGGTGGAAAATGAGTCGAAATCCCATTTCTAGAACTTAAGTTCTGTTTGCCCAGATTTTTACTCATCGCGATTGCGGGAATTCGTTTGCGATCGCGTAGAACAATTTTCTGCCTATCCATTTTACTCTTCGCGATCACGGACAATTCTTTGCGATCGCGAATCATGTTTTGGTTTCCCAAAATTTTAACTCTACGCGATCGCGTAAATGGTCATGCGATCGCAAAGAACATTTTCACAGCCTTATGCGATCGCGTACTGACTTGTGCGATCGCGTAGCACAAATTTGGTGCTTCAGCTTCTGCCTCATTCCTTCTTCGTGAACGCGGCTTTGCCCTCGCGTTCGCGGTGCCTTAGCTTTTCCAACTGTGCGATCGCGTACAATACTATGCGATCGCATAGTACAAATTTTCATCAGTGAACAACAAGCCTTCACGATCGCGGATGAAGCCGCGCGATCGCGATCAAGGAAACCAGAAATGGGAAATACTAGATTTCCAGGCATTTATTTTTGAACAAAAATGGTCTGAGGCTCGTCTGAAACTCACTCGAGCCCTCGGGGCTCCAAACCAAACATGCACACAAGTCCAAAAACCTCATACGAACTCGCTCGCACGATCAAAACACCAATTTAACACCTAGAATTATTAATCGGACACCGAATCAGATGAAATTTTTAAGAAAACTTTAAGACTTCTATTTTCACAACTGAACGTATGAATCACGTCAAATCAACTCCGTTTCTCACCAAATTTGACTGACAAGTCATAAATGACATAACGGACCTATAAAAATTTTCAGAACTTGAATCCGACCTCGATATCAATAAAAGTAAATTTTGGTCAAACTTTGAAATCTTTAAGCCTTTAGGCTTCTAGTTTTCGCCAACTGGCGATATTTCAAGCTAGGGACCTCCAAATTAAATTCTGGGCATACGCTCAAGTCCCAAATCATGATACGGACCTACCGGTACTGTCAAAACACTGATTCGAGTCCGTTTACTTAAAATATTGACCAAAGTCAACTTAGTTGAGTTTTAAGGCTTTCACATTTTAATCTATTTTTCACATAAAAACTTTCCAAAAATTATACGGGTTGCGCACACAAGTCGAGGAATGATGAATAGTGCTTTTTAAGGTCTTAGAACACAGAAATAATTATTAAATTTAAAGATGACCTTTTGGGTCATCACATTCTCCACTTCTAAAACAAACATTCGTCCTCGAACGAAGTTAGAAAAAGTACCTGAGCTGGTAAAAAGGTGTGGATATTTACATTGCATGTACGACTCGGACTCTCAGATAGATGTTTCTACCGGCTGACCTCTCCATTGTACCCGAACTGAAGGATAACTCTTAGACCTCAACTGTCGGACTTGCCGGGCTAAAATAGCTACCGGCTCCTATTCATAAGTCAAATCTTTGTCCAATTGGATTAAGCTGAAGTCTAACACATGGGATGTATCACCATGATATTTTCGGAGCATAGACACATGGAACACCGGATGAACTGCTGATAAACTAGGTGGTAGTGCAAGCTTGTAGGCTACTTCACCCACCCTTTAAAGAATTTCAAAGGGTCCAATATACCTAGGGCTCAACTTGCCCTTCTTTCTGAACCTCATTACACCTTTCATAGGTGAAACCCAGAGCAATACTCTTTCTCCAACCATGAATGCAATATCACGAACTTTACGGTCGGCATAACTCTTTTGTCTAGACTGAGATGTGCGAAGTCGATCCTGAATAATCTTGACCTTATCTAAGGCATCCTGTACCAAATCGGTACCCAATAACCGAGCCTCTCCCGGTTAAAACCATCCAACTGGCGAACGACATTGTTACACCTTGTGCGTCCCAAGGTGACGTAATGAATATGAGACTTTTTAATCATGATTTAAATGATTTTAAAGTCATAATGTGTCTATATATGATGTTTGGATAGAAAATATGAAGTTTGGGAAAAATCGGATTTAAGTTGCGGAAATATCAACTAAGGATTTGCCCTATAACAGAGCTTTTTGAGAAATATAGTTTGTGTACTATATGAGATCTTTTTGGGAAATATTATATACCAAATTTAAGGTCTTGAAATGTAGTTTCCAATGCACTTAACCGTTCATTAATACGGCACTCGGATAAAAAATTATAAGTTTTGGAAGAAGGGCCAATCATAGGGTGCCAAGTAGCACCTTTTTTACTTTTTTAAAAAATGGGATATTTACATCCCATCTCGCCTCTTTCTCCATTTTTCCAGAAAGCTCGCCCAAATAACACCCCTAACTTTACTCTTAAGCTCTCTACAAGATCTTCAAACAAGATTATCATCCCGGGCACGGAATCAAAAAGCGATAACATTAAAACGATCCCTACGACGTAAGTATAGCTATATCGCCTCTCTTTTTCTTTGTAGTTTGAGTTTTGGAAGGTACTTAATAGTTAAGAAAACGTGTACTTTCTGTATTTAAGTGTTTAAATATCAAGGAATGTTTATAAATTCGTTTTCTAATAGTTAGAACTTACGGGACGGTGATCGGAAGTCGTGAGTTCGAGTTATTTGACTTGTAGTGGACTGTTTTGTGGGTTGTTTCGTGTTGCCTTTGGGTTGTATATTTTTCTACTATTTAATGGAGTTTTGGAGGATAAATGGTATGGAGAAATACCACATAATGATGGAATGGTGGGCTGGTCGTTCGTCATTTTATTTTTTTAAGTTGTTTGGCACTACTTTGGTTGTCGTTTTATGTATGAAGTGATTAGGGTGTGTGGGCTGTTTTGTGGTATATTGTGATAGAGATAAGGTTAGAAAATGATTCTTACATATTATTATTGTTGTGTTCTTGTTGTTGTTATTGTTGGTATATGGTATTGGAGGAGGGCCTAGTTACAGGGGAAATGCTGCCCAAATTTACGTAAACGAGCTACTAGTTTAAGTTGCGGACTTAACCTTTACTCAGCACTGATTTTAAATCTCCTTATGATGTGGTAGATTTAATTGAGTTGTTTTAAGAATTTCTTGGAAGGTATTAAGGACTCAACGGAGTTAAGGTATGTTAAAACTATCCCTTCTTTCTTTTTGGCATGATCCAAATGATACAAATGAAACGAGCAAAATACGCAACGTTCATAAATGACTCTATTCATAGAAATACTAGGGTTGTCCATATTCTTGATTCCCCGTGTGAATTATTATTATATTCTCTGTTCATGGGTCTCAGAAAAATACGTATTTGATAAAGTTTGTCCGAAAAACATATTGATTTTATGATATTCGAGAAATCTTATTAACGTATTTCTTATGCATTTCATGCATTTATGCATGTACATTGACCCGTGACCAGAAGGCATTATATACGCATATATTATATGTATATGAGATATGAAAAAAGGTTATGGCGGTGTATACGCACTACCACCTGATCAACTGGTATACATTGATGATTTTTCCCACAGTGGCTGAGATGATATGATACGATGCCCTCAGAGGCTGGATGATGTTATGTAAGCATATACCTATGCATGGTATGGCATTTATACGCACATGCATGACATTATAAATTTTCATGATTCATAGAGCTATTCAAAATTTCAGGTTGAGTTCTTTTACTCCATGTTTCTCTCATGTCTATTATTTACTGATTTTCATTCCTTACATACTCGGTACATTATTTGTGCTGATGTCCCTTTTGCCTGGGGACGCTGTGTTTCATGCCCGCAGGTCCCGATAGACAGGTTGAGAGTTCTCCTAGTAGGCTATCAGCTCAGCATAAGGTGTTTGTGCACTCCACTTGTCCCGGAGTTGCCTATTTGGTCAGTGTGATTTGAATATGTATTGATTGGTATGGCGGGGCTATGCCCCGAACTTTATGATATTTATGTACTCTTAGAGGCTTATAGATAGATGTCATGTATACCGATACTGGTATGGCCTTATAGGCCAGTACGTCATATGTATAAGTCGGTATATTAAGTTGGGTCACCCTATATTGAATATTTCCTCATGTTTTATTCTACTTATCTCACGACAGCCTCTCCGGCTCAATTACCTATGATAGTATGATATGAAAGATACATTACGTTGGTACTCAGTTGAGTAAGGTACCGGGTGCCCGTCGCGGCCCATCGGTTTGGGTCATGACAGAAGTGGAATCAGAGCAGTTCCGTCCTAGGGAGTCTACAAGCCGTCTATAGTAGAGTCTTGTTTATGGGTGTGATGTGCACCAAACTTATAAGCAGGAGGCTACAAGGCATTTAGGACTGTCACTCTTTCTTCTTACCCTAGTTCGTGTGGTAGAGATCAGCTGTAAGAAATTCAAATTCCTAAATTCTATTTTCTTCGTTATACAACGATATCTACATCCAGAAAGACAATTGGTAAGAGATTGAATGTGGTTATGGAAGAGTTGAGTCAGGGGAACTCGATTTTGCGTCATGCTTATGATGAGTAAATGTAAGGCCTTCAGTAAATATGTGTGTACTACGACGTGTGAGCCTCTTGATAAGGAGTCCTAAGGCATGAATATCTATTTACCCCTATGGTACAAAGCAAAGAGAGAATCAAAAGGTAGATACAAGTTTAAACAAGTAAAAGAAGCTAGGTGAAGAAGGATATGAGGTACCCAGTTAGTGAAGATTATCTGTATTTACAATTCAGGCAGAGAAATATATGCATTCTGAGTTACTTTCAACAATAACAAAGATATATTCACTTGACAACACCCATTTCAGTTATGCCCTGTGGGGGCTAACATATATAATTTAAGAGAGTGATGGGATATCGGCATCTAACTGGGGTTAGAGTAACCCAAATTTGTGGATGGATTGTTATCATTAGCTCAAATTTCCGCGGGATATTGCAAACATGGTAATGGTTCTCCTTGTGAGACACCCAGATAGTGCACTCTAGAATAGTACAATCAGATATGAATACTAGAATGTTCATAAATTTCAGAAGATTGGCATTGGAATCCTAGAAGGGATAAATATTTACCTTTGTATGGCTCTCGTCCCTAGTAAAGAGAGTGTTAGGCGACCCGAAGAGCCAGTGAGTTTAATCAAGGGGGCTAAAAGTGAAAGAATGTTTTAAAGAAGTTTTCATAATAAGGTGATATACAGAAATATTACCAGGAGAATAAGAAGAAAGTAAATGAAGCATTATGAGTAAGATGTGATAAATGGATGATAACGGTAAATCAAAATATGACAGGACTACAGATTCTATAGTCAAGTGAAGGAAAAGATAAAAAGTTACATGCCTTGAGACAATAAAAGAGTATAATCCATAAAGTCATGTCCCCATTTCGAGAAATGAGTTGGTGACTCATACGTAATTACCAGAAGGAAAAGTTAGACCCCGGAGTAATAGAAATTAGTATGGGCTAGTGAATAAGATAAACTGAACATGAATTCGGGACCGAAGGATTTGATAATAGTTGACATCGTGAGAATTTTAGAGATCGCGTTCCGGGCGATAATTGAATGGACAACATAAGAATAACTTTTAAAGGTTATTCAGGAAGACGTTTACCTAAAACAAGCACTGTGAGCAGAGTTAAGCTTAAGGGACTAAGTGTGCCAGTTACACTAGGTGTCACCTTTGTGTGTAAGAAATTAAATTATCCCTGGTACAGAAGGGTTACCGCAAGGCAAGTAAGAGTCCGTGAAGATGTGAAAATATGCCAAATATGAAGAGGTGAAACATTTATAGGTGAATCTTCATAGCAATAAATGTTAGTACTCCCCTAAAGGGGGAAAGATAGTGTGATATGGTATTAAGTCGGAGTTATGTAGTTAAAGTAACTATGGAATAGTAAAGGAAGAATGTGATAGAAAGGCGAAAGGAATGAGGTTGCATTTATTCAAATCCTACGGATATGATACGACTCCAGACCATTATGTAAGCATGACGACGGGGAGAGGCAGTAAGGGTTCCATCACTAGATGCTATTGATAAATAAGTGCAAATGAACACTAGATACATAAGGAGCCAGTGTACGGGGTAAGTTAAGACAAATGATATAACTCACGAGAGATTACGCAGAATATAGATATGATAATGGACTAATGTGTAGTTAGTAGTTGATTCAGGAAGAGCCTAGCCATGGCTAAACAAGAGGATACAGACAAATCAACAGGTTGTACAAGATAAACATAGTGAAACCCAATATAGGTAATTCAGTCTCGCAAATATTATGACATCGTAATCCTTGAGAAATATTCAGATAGGAGTTGGGGTTGTTAAAGGTACCGTATAAGTGTTACGAAAATAAAAAAACGGTGCCACTGAGAAGACAGTCAAAAAATTTCAGTTCAGAATCAACCTTACGAGCACAAGGGCGTAGAGATAAGTAATTAAGGATAATTATAGGTGAGTAATAACATCAAAAATTCTTTCGGGTATACGATGTAATAAGCTCGCAGCTTTACAAGAGTCAAAGGGTCTCTCTTAAGTACTACCAAGAAAGACTAGCTGAGGGAATTAGGAAGAAGGCTTCAACTTAAGCATAGTGACATAAGGAAGAATTGATCTTATAACAACAGTCTCACAACAACATTGTATGCACTCCATAAGAAAGTGGCACCTATCGTGGCTAATAAACGGGAAGAAAAAAAATCAAAAGATGATATTTGAGATCTTATGAGTTACATGAAATTCCAGTATTTGTGGGCAATGAGATAAGCCATGTATTCATGCAACAAGTGGTAGAACGACCATGAAAAGTAATTGCTTATGTTTAAAGACAACTAAAAAAGTACGAGACGAATTGCCCAACCCACGATTTAGAGTTAGCCATGGTGATTCATGCACTAAAGATGTGGAGGCACTATTTGTATGGCATTCATGTTGATATCTATACGGATCATAAGAGCCTTCAATATATCTTCAATCAAAAGGAATTGAATTTACGCCAAAGGAGATGGTTGGAGCTACTGAAAGACTATCACGTTGATAGTTTATACCATATGGGGAAAGCGAATGTAGTAGCCGACCCCCTCAGCCATAGATCTATAGGTAGCTTGTAATATTTACAGCCAGAGAAGTGTGGGATAGCCCATGAGATTCATCAACTAGCTAGTCTTGGAGTTCGATTACTGGACTCAGGTGATACTGGAGTTACTATTCAGGACATGGAAACATCCTCTTTAGTAACTGAAGTGAAGGAACACCAGTATGAGGATCCCGTGCTAGCTCATTACAGAGATACGTCCCCTCAAAAGTAGAATACACCATTTGAAATTACAGGAGATGGAGTCTGCAAATATCGATGTCGATTATGTGTTCTAATGTGACAGGGTTGCGCCAGCAGGTTATGGGAGAAGCTCACTATTCTCGTTATTCTATTTATCCAGGAGCTACGAAGATGTATCATGATATCAGGGGAATATACTAGTGGGACGAGATGAAGAAGGATATAGCAGAGTTTGTTGCTCAGTGCCCAAATTGTCAGCAGGTTAAGATTGAGCATCAGAAACCTGGTGGGTTATTATAGGCTATAGAGATTCCGACTTGGAAATGGGAAGTGAATAATATGGATTTCATCATAGGCTTACCTCGTACCCAACGTAAGTTTGATTCTATATGGGTTATTATCAATAAACTTACAAAATCAGCCCATGTTTTGTCTGTCAGGACTACTTATTCAGTAGGGGATTATCCAAGGCTTTACATTAGGGAGATAATACGATTTCATGGTGTCCCTATATCTATTATCTCAGATAAAGGTGCTCATTTTATAGCTAGTTTCTGGAGGTCCTTCCAAAAAGGATTGGAGACTCCAGTACGTCTTAGTACAACATTTCATCCCCATACAGACGGTCAGGTTGAACGTACTATTCAGACACTGGAGGATATGTTACGGGCTTGCGTTATGGACTTCAGGGGTAGCTGGAATGATCATCTTCCACTTATTGAGTTTGCATATAATAATAGTTATCATTCCAGCATTTAGATGGCTCCATACGAAGCTCTTTACAGACGGAAGTGTAGGTCACCTATCAGATGGTTCTAGATTGGGGAAACTAAGTTAGTAGGACCAGAGTTGGTACAATAGGCAGTTGACAGATTAAGCTTATACGGGAAAGGCTATTAGCAGCTCAGAGTCGTCAGAAGTTCTATGCCGATAATTGACGACGAGACTTGGAGTTTCAGGTAGATGACTGGGTATTCCTAAAGGTATCACCGAAGTAAGGAGCTATGAGATTCGGTAAGGAAGGAAAGCTTAGCCCTCGGTACATTGGACCTTATAAGATTATATGTAGAGTAGGCCAAGTAGCATATGAGTTAGACTTGCCTACCAAATTGGAGTATGTACATCCAGTATCATGTGTCTATGCTCCGTAGGTGTATTGGAGATCCCTCTAAAGTCATTCCAGTTGACGATGTTCGGGTTACAGAGCATCTATCATATGAGGAAGCTCCCATTGCTATACTAGATAGACAAGTTCAGAGATTAAGAACTAAAGATGTAGCTTCGATTAAAGTACTTTGGATTAACAATAATATGGAGGAGATGACTTGGGAAGCTGAAGAAGAAATGAAGACTAGGTATCCTCACTTGTTTCCACTTCCAAAGAAGGATCAGACTGAGACATCACAGCCTTTAGGTACGTATATGGTACTTTATTCTTATGTTAGTTATTGTTATTGGTCGTGTGAGGCCATTGATGTTATTGGCCCTGTGTGGCTTTGTATTGTTGGGTTTGCTGTATGGTAAGTTGATAGTAGTAACGTTACAGAGGAGACTCTGCCAAAATTTCTATAGATTTCTCGGAGTTTAACATTCGAGGACGAATGTTTCTAAGGGGGGAAGATTGTTACACCATGTGCGTCCCAATGTGACGTAATGAATATGAGACTTTTTAATCATGATTTAAATGATTTTAAAGTCATAATATGTCTATATATGATGTTTGGATAGAAAATATGAAGTTTGGAAAAAATCGGATTTAAGTTGCGGAAAAACAGACTAAAGATTTGCCCTGTAATAGAGCTTTTTGAGAAATATATTTCGTATGTTATATGAGGTCTTTTTGGGAAATATTATATACCAAATTTAAGGTCTTGGAATGTAGTTTCTAACTCACTTACCCGTTCATTCATACGACACTCGGATAAAAAGTTGTAAGCGTTGGCCTCCAATCATAGGGTGCCAAGTAGCACCTTTTTTAGTTTTAAAAAAATGGGATATTTACGTCCCATCTCGTCTCTTTCTCCATTTTTCCAGAGATCTAGCCCAAATAACACCCCTAACTTTACTCTTAAGCTCTCTACAAGGGCTTCAAACAAGATTATCATCCCGGGCACGGAATCAAGAAGCGATAACATTAAACGATCCCTACAGCGTAAGTATCGCTATATCGCCTCTCTTTTTCTTTGTAGTTTGAGTTTTGGAAGGTACTTCATAGTTAAGAAAATGTGTACTTTCTGTATTTAAGTGTCTAAATATCAAGGAATGTTGATAAATTCATTTTCTAATAGTTAGAACTTACGGGACGGTGATCGGAAACTACAAGTGTGAGTTATTTGACTTGTAGTGGACTGTTTTGTGGGCTGTTTCGTATTGCCTTTGGGCTGTATATTTTCCTACTGTTTAATGGAGTTTTGGAGGACAAATGGTGTGGAGAAACACCACACAATGACCGAATAGTGGGTTGGTCGTTCGTCATTACATTTTTAAAAGTTGTTTGGCACTACTTTGGTTGGCGATTTTATGTATGAAGTGATTAGGGTGTGTGGGCTATTTTGTGGTATATTGTGATGGAGATAAGGTTGGAAAATGATACTTACATGTTGTTATTGTTGTGTTCTTGTTGTTGTTGTTGTTGGTATATGGTATTGGAGGAGGGCTTAGTTACAGGGGAGATGCTGCCCAAATCTACGTAAACAAGCTACTAGTTTAAGTTGCGGACTTAGCCTTTACTCAACACTGATTTTAAATCTCCTTATGATGGGGTAGATTGAATTGAGTTGTTTGAAGAATTTCTTGGAAGGTATTAAGGACTCAACGGAGTTAAGATATGTTAAGGCTATCCCTTCTTTCTTTTTGGCATGATCCAAATGATACAAATGAAACGAGCAAAATACGCAACTTTCATAAATGACTCTATTCATAGAAATACTAGGGCTGTCCATATTCTTGATTACCCGTGTGAATTATTATTATATTCTCTATTCATGGGTCTCAGAAAAATACGTATTTGATAAAGTTTGTCCGAAAGACATATTGATTTTATGATATTCGAGAAATCTTTTAACGTATTTCTTATGCATTTCATGCATTTATACATGTACATTGACCCATGACCATAAGGCATTATATACGCATATATTATATGTATATAGGATATGAGAAAAGGTTATGGCATTATATACGCACCACCACCTGATCAATTGGAATACATTGATGATTTTTCCCACAATGACTGAGATGATATGATAGGATGCCCTCAAAGGCTTGATGATGTTATGTACGCATATACCTATGCATGGTATGGAATTTATATGCACATGCATGGCATTATAAATTTTCATGATTCATAGAGCTATTCAGAATTTCAGGTTGAGTTCTTTTTCTCTATGTTTCTCTCATGTCTATTATTTACTGATTTTCATTCCTTACATACTCGGTACATTATTTGTGCTGACGTCCCTTTTGCCTGGGGACACTGCGTTTTATGCCCGCAGATCCCGATAGACAGTTTGAGAGTTCTCCTAGTAGGCTATCAGCTCAACAGAAGGTGTTTGTGCAATCCACTTGCTCTGGAGTTGCCTATTTGGTCAATGTGATTTGAATATGTATTGATTGGTATGGCGGGGCTATATCCCGACCTTTATTATATTTATGTACTCTTAGAGGTTGTAGACAGATGTCATGTATACCGATACTGGTATGGCCTTATAGGCCAGTACGTCATATGTATAAGTCGGTATATTAAGTTGGGTCACCCTATATTGAATATTTCCTCATGTTTTATTCTACTTATCTCACGACAGCCTCTACGGCTCAATTACCTATGATAGTATGATACGAAAGATACGTTACGTTGGTACTCGGTTGAGTAAGGTACCGGGTGCCCGTCACGGCCCATCGGTTTGGGTCATGATAGGCATCACCTTCCGTATAATGCCTCATATGGAGCTATCTGAATGCTCGACTGGTAGCTATTATTATAAGCAAACTCTGCAAGTGGTAAGAATGGATCCCAAGAACCTCCAAAGTCTATAACATAAGCGCATAGCATATCTTCCAATATCTGAATAATGCGCTCTGACTGTCCGTCTGTATGTGGATGAAATGTCGTACTCAACTCAACCCACGTGCCTAACTCATGCTGTAAAGCCCTCCAGAAGTGTGAGGTAAACTGCGTACCTCGATCTGAAATAATAGACATGGGAACACCGTGAAGGCGGACAATCTCATGAATGTAAATTTCAGCTAACCGCTATGAAGAATAGGTAACTGCCACTGGAATGAAATGTGATGACTTGGTTAATCTGTCCACAATGACCTAAACTGCATCGAATTTTCCCTGAGTCCGTGGGAGCCCAACAACAAAATCTATAGTGATACGCTCCCACTTCCACTCAGGAATTTCTAGCTTCTGAAGCAAACCACCAGGCCTCTGATGCTCGTACTTAACTTGCTGACAATTCAGACATTAAGCTACAAATGCAACTATATCCTTTTTCATTCTCCTCCGCAAATAATGTTGCCGCAAATCTTGATACATTTTGGTGGCACCTGGATGAATGAAATACCTGGAACTGTGGGCCTCTTCCAGAATCAATTTATGAAGCCCACCCACATTAGGCACATAAATATGACCCTACATTCGCAGAACTCCATCTTCCCCCACAATAACTTATTTGGCATCACCGTGCCGCACCGTGTCCTTAAGGACAAGTAAATGAGGATCATCATACTGTCGCTCTCTGATGCGCTCATATAAAGAAGATTGAGCAACTGTGCAAGCTAGAACCTGACTGGGTTCCGAAACATCTAACCTTGCGAACCGATTAGCCAAAGTCTGAACATCTGCAGCTAATGGTCTCTCACCAACCGGAATATACGCAAGACTGCCCATACTCACAACCTTTCTACTCAAAGTATCGGCCACCACATTGGCCTTTCCGGGGTGATACAAAAGGGTGATATCATAGTTTTTCAACAACTCCAACCATCTTCTCAGCCTCAAATTAAGATCTTTTTTAATAGATATTGAAGGCTACGATGATCAGTTAATACCTCACACGAGATACCGTAGAGGTAATGTCTCCAAATCTTCAGCGCGTGAACAATGGCTACCAATTCTAAGTCATGAACATAGTAATTCTTCTTGTGAACTTTCAACTGCTGCGACACATATGCAATCACCCTGCCATCTTGCATTAATACTGCACCAAGCCCAATGTGAGATGCATTACAATATACTATATAAGATCTTGAACCCGTGGGTAATACCAACACTGGCGCCGTAGTCAAAGTAGTCTTGAGCTTCTGAAAGCTTAACTCACACTCGTCTCACCATCTGAATGGGACACCTTTTTGGGTCAGTCTGGTCAATGGGCTTGCTATATATGAAAACCCTTCCACGAACCGACGATAATAACCTGCCAAATCCAGGAAACTCTGGATCTCTGTAACTGAAGTAGGTCTAGGACAATTCTGAACAATCTCAATCTTCTTAGGATCCACCTTTATGCCTTCTGCCGATACAACATGCCCCCAAAAGGCAACTGAGTTTAACCAAAACTCGCTTTTTAAAAATTTAGCATATAACTGATTATTCTTCAAAGTCCGAAGCATACTTCAAAGATACTGCTCATGCCCCTCTCGACTGCTGGAATAAATCAAGATATCATCAATGAATACAACTACAAAAGAATCCAAATAGGACTTGAACACCCGATTCATCAAATCCATAAATGTTGTTGGGGCATTTGTCAACCCAAATGACATCACTAAGAATTCGCAATGCCCATACCGAGTCCGAAAAAATTTGTCTTAGTGACATCAGACGCCCTAATCTTCAACTGATGGTAACCAGACCTCAAATCAATCTTCGAAAATACTTTGGCACCCTGAAGCTGATCAAATAAGTCATCAATTATTGGCAACGAATATTTGTTTTTGATAATGGCCTTGTTCAACTGTCGATAATCTATACGCATCCGCA
Source organism: Nicotiana tomentosiformis (assembly GCF_000390325.3). NCBI lineage: Eukaryota > Viridiplantae > Streptophyta > Magnoliopsida > Solanales > Solanaceae > Nicotiana > Nicotiana tomentosiformis. The sequence continues at coordinate 194,415,764 of NC_090813.1, read as the reverse complement.
TAGAGCCATCTTTCTTCTTTACAAATAGTACTGGTGCACCCTAGGGCAAGACATTGGTCTAATGAATCCCTGATCAAGCAAGTCTTGTAACTGCTCCTTCAATTATTTCAACTCTGGCGGGGCCATACGGTATGGTGGGATAGAAATTGGCTGAGTTCCCGGAGCTAAATCAATACAGAAGTCAATATCTCTACCGGGTGGCATTCCCGACAAATCTGCAGAAAATACTTTGGGAAATTCACGAACAACTGGTACTGAGTCCATAGAAGGAACATCCGCATCGGGATCACGAATATAAGGCAAATAGTCTAGACACCCTTTCTCGACCATACGCCGAGCCTACATATAAGATATAACCCTCCTGGTAGAATGACCAAGAGTTCCTTTCTACTCTAACCGAGGTCACCCAGCATGGCTAGAGTCACCGTCTTGGCATGACAATCAAATATAGCATGATAAGGTAACAACCAATCCATACCCAAGATGACATCAAAATCTATCATATCAAGAAGTAGAAGATCCACACTAGTCTCAAGACTGCCAATAGTGGCCACACACGAACGATAGACATGATATACTACAACAGAGTCTCCCACTGGTGTAGATACACACAGAAGTACTTAGAGAATCACAAGACACAACCAAATATGAAGCAAAATAGGAGGACACATAGGAATAAGTAGATCCTGGATAAAATAGAACTGAAGAATCTCTATGGCAAACTGGAATAATACCTGTGATCACAGCATCAGATGACTCAGCCTCGGGCCTAGCTGGAAAAGTATAAAATCGAGGCCGGGCCCAACCACTCTGAACTGCGTCTCTAGGACGACCTCTAACTGGCTGGCCTCCACCTCTAATGGTCTATCCTCCACCTATAATAGCCTGACCTCCTCCTCTAGCTTCCAGACCCCTACCTCTAGCTGGATGAGCAGGCGGTGAAATAACCGGTGCCGGTATGATGGCACGAGAATTCTGCCGAGATCTGTTACTCGACAACCTAGGGCAATACCTCCTGCTGTGACCAATGTTCCCACACTCATAACACCCATCCTGATGTCGTGGCTGCTGAAACTGAAGCTAACCCAAACGGGCCGGATAACCGCTGTAGTGACTCTGGAGTGGTGGTGCACTGATAGAATCTGAATGTGCACTAAATTCTGGCTTCCTAGAGTAAGGCATAATAGGACCGTGACTCCCTGAAGTACCGGGAGATGTCTGAAGTGCTGAATGAAACGGTCTGGGAGGATGACCCTAACTAAAATTACCCCTGCCTCTAGACGAGGTACCAATGAAACCACCGAACTGATGAGGTCTCTTATCAGACCTCCGCCCTCTCTCCTGTGCAAGAACCATTTCGATCCTCCTCGCGATATTAGCAGCCGCCTGAAAGGAAATCTCACTTACATTTTCCTTGGCCATCTGAAGCCTGATAGGGTGAGTGAGTCCCTCAATAAACCTCCCCACTCTCTCTCCCTCAGTAGGTAGTAAAAGGAGAGCATGACAGGCTAAATCCACAAAATGGGACTCATACTGAGTAAAAGTCATACTGCCCTATTGTATACGCTCAAATTGCTTGCGGTAATCCTCTCTTAGTGTGATAGGAAGGAACTTCTCCAGAAATAGCTGCGAGAACTTCTCCCAGGTGAGTGCAGGCAATCCAACTGATCTGGTCAATGTATAATCTCTCCACCACCTCTTGGCGGAACCTGTCATATGAAATACAGCAAAATCGATCCCATTGGTCTCAACTATACCCATATTCCGCAGCACCTCATGGCAACGGTCAAGATAATCATGTGGGTCCTCTGAAGGTGTATCACTAAAGTGAACTAGAAAGAGCTTAGTAAACTTATCCAGTCTCAATAAGGCCTCAAAATACATGGCGGGCCTATCACCGATCTGTGCCGCAACAACTGGCTGAACTACCCCAACTGGAGGGGTTGCTGGAGCCTGATTCTAGGGAGCCATCTACTCCAGAGCGGGAGTAGTGGGAGTTTGTGCTCCTCCCCCAGCCTGTGAGACGCCTGGTTCCACTAGAAATGTATCATTTTGGGCCACACCCTCCATAAGACTCACCAATCGGACTAGTGCGTCCTGAAGCACTGGAGGAGCTATGATTCCTTCCGGGACTTGAACTGGTCCAACTGGTATAGTATGTATTGGAACCTCCTCCTGAAGATCCACCCGAGGTTCTACAACTAGTGTTGTTGCTCGAGCTCTAGACTGAGCTCTACCCTTGCCTCTGCTTCGGCCTCTAGCACGACCTCGGCCTCGACCTCTACCCCTGGTCATAGTTTCCATCAGGGGCTCTGGTCCCTGTCCATCGATAGATGTATTACGTGTTCTCACCATCTGCGAGAGAATAAGAATAGAATGGTTCAATCATCGATGATAGAATAAAATCGCACGACACAATAAAAAAGAAGTGATATTGTTCCTAAACTTCATAGCCTCTGAGAGAAAAGTACAGACGTCTCCGTACCGATCCTTCAGACTCTACTAAGCTTGGTCGTGACTCGTGAGACCTATGTAACCTAGTGCTCTAATACCAACTGTCACGACCCGAAATTCCCACCTTCGGGACCGTGATGGCGCCTAATATTTCACTTGTTAGGCAAGCCAACGTTAGAATATAATTAGCCATTTTAACCAAAAAATTAAATTAATAATAACAAGAAAACAAATGCGAAAATAAAGTCTGAAATTAAGTGATTAATTCATAATAATCGTGATATCTAAATACCATCGCAGAACTGGAGTCACAAGTGCACGAGCTTCTAGAATAATACAAATATAGGTCTGAATAAAATAAAGCTGTCTGAAAGCAAACACACAGCTAAAATAAAGTAGACGGGGACTTCAGAACTGCGGTCGCTATGCAATTATACCTCAAGTCTCCTCTGGGTAGTTAAAATCCGAGCAAGTCTATGGTACGCTGCTGGGACCAACTCCGAAATCTGCACAAGAAGTGCAGAGTGTAGTATCAGTATAACCGACCCCATGTACTGGTAAATGCCGAGCCTAACCTCGATGAAGTAGTGGCGAGGCTAAGGCGGGTCACTTACATTAACATGTATAATAGTAATAACAACAATAATAATAACATGAATAGTAGTAAGACCAGTAAATAATATTAATAATTGGAATCAATACAGTAGTCACAATCCCTCAACTTGTTTCCATTTCAGCGTGCAGCCCATTCCCCCAATATAAACTTTAAACAAGTCTGTTGTAGCGTGCAATCCGATTCCCCAATATAGACTTTTAAATAAATCTGTTACGGCGTGCAATCCGATCCCCCAATATAGTTACTTTCATTTTCGTTGCGGCGTGCAACCCGATCCCCCAATATATTTTAACAACTCATAAATGTTGTAAACATTACTTCAATAAATACCACGTTTAATGAGAAACTATTAATCATCAAGGCACACAATAATTATAATTTATTTATGAACAAACAATGACAATTAGCAATTAAGTATGGAAATCATGAAGAAAATAGGCAGTTTAACATTTAGTATGCTAAATATCAAATAGCAATTAAGACACATAAGTCAAATAAGCATATAACAATTATTGCAAGAATTCAAAAATTTATATTTGACAAGGAATATGAGTGAAACAATTAATATAATAATTAATTCATGATTTAAAACGATTAATAATTTTTCAAGTAATTATGCAAACAATTAATTTGATGACGTATAGACACTCTTCACCTTGCCTATATGTGATTCACATGCATCTCACATAGCAAATAATTTAAGGGTTCTATTCTCTCAAGTCAAGGTTAACCACGACACTTACCTCGCTTTGCAACAAAATTTCAAGAATCCAATAATTCTTTGTCTCGCGAATTCGTGTCTGAAATCCTCAAATCTAGGCATAAACAATTCAATATACTCAATATAAATCGTAGGAATTAATTATCAAATTCCGACATCGGATTGACCTTCAAATCTTAATTTTATATTTTTGGAAGATTTTATAAAAATCTGATTTTTCTTCCATAAATTCACGGATTCATGATATAAATGAGTATGGAATCATGAAATATAATCAATATAGGATAAGGAATACTTGCCCCAATGTTTTCCCGTGAAAATCGCCCAAAATTCGTCTTACTCGAGCTCAAAATAAAAAATGGTGAAAAATGGGTTGAAATCTCATTTACAGAACTTAAGTTCTGTTTGCCCATATTTTTACTCATCGCGATCGCGGGAATTCATTTGTGATCGCATAGAACAATTTTCTGCCTATCCATTTTACTCTTCGTGATCGCGGATAATTCTTTGCGATCGCGAATCTTGTTTTGGTTGCACAAAATTTTAACTCTACGCGATTGCGTAAATGGTCATGCGATCGCAGAGAACATTTTCACAGCCTTACGCGATCGCATACTAACTTGTGCGATCCCGTAGCACAAATTTGATGCTTCAGCTTCTGCCTCATTCCTTCTTCGCGAACGTGGCTTTTCCCACGCGTTCACTGTGCCTTAGCTTTTCCAAGTATTAGGGATGTGGATCGGTTGGTTCGGTTTGTAAATATTATCGGTTTAGCATATCGGTTATCGGTTTACAAATATGGTAAACCGATAACCGAACCGATAAGATATCGATTATCGGTTATCGGTTAACCGGTTATCGACCATTATCGGTTTAACCGATAAGATAATTCAATCTAGAGTTAAGCAAAAAAGAGAAGACAATTCACATGTAGTATACTAATTTCTGCGTTCTAGCCACAACTAATATTTGAAGCTTCTGCTTGGAGAAACTAATATTCACATATTGAAACAATTTGACAACATTTGCTTCTGCTTCTATAGATTGAAGATAATATTTTCATAAAGCAAAAATAGATTTGAATGAGAATCTATAGAAATACACAATCCCTTTTGGAAGATAAGGTTATGTTTGTGCTTGTAGACCAAGTCAACTCTCACCAACCTACCACCTTTTTGTGGAGAAAATAGAAGAACAAAAAACCCAAGAACCAACTTTCCAACACTAAAAATATCAACATAATTAGATCAAGAGACTATGAAAAAGCCTCACGTACTACCACCCACATGTAAATTAAAAGAGTACCATTTGTCATCCATCATCCAAAACATAATGACCGAAGCAGTCACAAAATCTGCAACTAATATTCACACATTGAAGTAGTCAAGAATGGGATGGCATTGATAGATCAAAAAAGGAAGATAGAGTACTTTGCAGCAGGTATTTGCACCAAAATGCCATTCTAGTATTTGCACCAAAAAATAATGCACTCTCTGCTGCTGCTAAGCCTGAACTGCAGAATTTGGTGTCAAAGCTGCTAGTAATTCAATAGTTATCCAAAGTCCAAACACAACTGAAATAGTACTAATTCTTCAACAACAGTTGTCTAAATACATTAATAACAATACAAAGTAGTAGCAATTTCACCTTAAAATTAACAAGTCCAAACAAGATGACAATGACTACATCTTACTTTTCACCATCTATCATCACCTTCTTCAATCCTTTTTGATTGACTTGTTACAACATCTAAAGGCATTTTTTTTTACAATTGGTCATATACGTTAGCAGTGATTTCGTACCATTATCTTTTGTATCAGCAAAATATTCTCTTTTGCAATGTTTACAGACACCCTTTTTATTTCCTTCAGAATCAATAATTTGGTCAAAATGATCCCATGCAGGAGACCTCTTTTTTCTTTGTTTCCTTACTGTCGATTGAACTGATTAAGATTGTGCTGTCGCATTTGAATTAGAAGCTCCACTTTCACTAATTACCTTATCAATTATGATATTTTCAGCCATGTGTTTGTGTCACTGTGAGTTTGAATTTATAAGAAATCAAGCAGCGAGGCAAAAAAATCTTAAAAAACGAATCAGAAGAATCTAGACATAAGGCAACTGAACAAAATAAATACTGGACCTTCCCATTCATAATTTATATGTGCCTTTTAATGTACAAAATCTAACCATTCAAAGACTAAAATAGTATTTTGCAGCGCAATTTAAGAAAGTATTTTCCAGATTGACTGTGTAAAGCAGTAAAGGTATTAATTCTTAGACAGTTTCAATCAGTTTTTCTCAATAGAAATGCCATGTGTAGGACTCCCTGAAGCCTAAGTATATATTATGCAGCTACTAGAAGATCAAGATATTGTTGTCTATTGATTATTAGATCCTTTTTTTTTTTTTTTTCCTTTTAGACTATTTCAAACAGTTTTTGCTCAATAAGAATGTCACATATAGCATATATAGAAGTTTAATTTATGGAAGTTTTATATACTCAAGGTATCTTGTAATTATTTAGGCATAAGTTCCTTCTTCTCTGTCATCCACTTAATAAATGATTGAATCCACATGAAGAATTAAGATAAAGCAACTGAAGATGAAGATGAAGCAACTAAAGACTTACACGAAGAATGAAGATGAAACTGAAGAATGCGGTTGAGAAATGTGAAGCAACTGAAGAGCGAAGACTGAAGAATGCGGCTGAGAAAGAATAGGAAAGAATAAAGTGAAGCCCTAGCATATGTATATACTTAAGGGTAAAATAGTAATTTTATTAATCATTATTGGGTTATCGGTTAACCCATTAACAAAATTGGCAAACCGAGACCCGAACCGATAACCCTATAGTGAAAGAATTCTAAACCGTTACCGAACCGTTAACCCAATAACCCAATAAATAATTAACGGTTCGAGGTATCGATTTTATCCGATATATGCCCAGCCCTATTTCCAACTGTGCGATCGCGTACAATACTATGCGATCACATAGTACAAATTTTAATCAGTGATCAACAAGCCTTCGCGATCGCGGATGAAGCCTCGCGATCACAATCAAGGAAACCAGAACTTGGAAATACCAGATTTCCAGCCATATATTCTTGAACAAAAATGGTCTGAGGCTCGTCTGAAACTCACCCGAGCCCTCGGAGGTCCAAACCAAATATGCACACAAGTCCAAAAACCTCATACGAACTCGCTCGCGCGATCAAAACACCGATTTAACACCTAGAATCATAAATCGGATACCAAATCAAATGAAATTTGTAAGAAAACTTTAAAACTTCTATTTTCACAACCGAACGTCCGAATCGCGTCAAATCAACTCAGTCTCTCACCAAATTCGACAGACAAGTCATAAATGATATAACGGACCTTTGAAAATATTCAGAACTCGAATCCGACCCTGATATCAATAAAAGTCAATTTGTAGTCAAACTTTAAAATCTTTAAGCCTTTAGGCTTCTAGTTTTTGCCAACTGGCAATATTTCAAGCTAGGGAGCTCCAAATTAAATTTCGGGCATACGCCCAAGTTCCAAATCATGATACGGACCTATCGAAACTGTTAAAATACTGATCCGAATCTGTTTGCTCAAAATGTTGATCAAAGTCAACTCAATTGAGTTTTAAGGCTCTATTTCACATTTTAATCCATTTTTCACATAAAACTTTCCAAAAATTTATACGGACTGTGCACGCAAGTCGAAGAATGATGAATAGTGCTTTTCGAGATCTTAGAACACAGAAATAATTATTAAATTTAAAGATGACCTTTTGGATCATCACAATGATTCTTGCCATTAACCGATCACTATGGAGAAAATCACGGAATTATTCAAAAAGGGAACCAACAGTCTTCAAAATCAAGGACTTATGTTTTTTATAGTACAATTAAATAATACCCTAAGGGTTAGATCTCCCTCATAAGAAATACATTTTCCAAGCTCCTACTCTAGATATTTTTTCTGTCAATAAAAGTGTATTCAACTCAAGGGTGGTTGGTATTCTTAAATTGAAATAATCTAATTCATGTGGTTTGCAGTTATTTTATCGATATTTATTTTAATTGCAATATAATTTATCGCTTTGTATCAAGTTAATCCACATGTCCTTATAATCCACTAACAAATTCAGTTGTTATCCGATTTTGAGGGTAAAGAATGGGAATTATAAAAATATGATTAAAGTTCCTAAAACTCTTTGATAATTCCCATATAAAAGTCAACATTTAAAATTCCCATATTTGATCTTCTCTTCTTTTTGTTTATTTATTTATATTCTCAAGCTTAACTTATCAAATTCTAGATGATTTATATAAATTCTAGAAGTCCGCTTCCGATTCTCTTTTATATGTCTCCTTCTTTTATTTAAAATATTTAATAGTATTATAAAAACACAAATCATAAGTCTGTGATTGGACTGTTCTATTTTTCCACAAAAATGAAGTGTAGAATTGTCACTAATAAAAGAATATTGTCGTTCACATATTTCCTAATTACTAGTTCATCGCACGTGTATGTCAAATCATAAGATACACAATTTTATACAATAATTTTTATATTAGTAAAATAAAGTTTTGGGTAAATAATTATATATGAAAGAAGATGGTCTAGTTTATATGGATAATTAATATGGATTGTCGTATGGTGACTTATTTATCCAAAGATGATGAATCTCTCATAAAGCAACAATTATATGATCATACTCATGCATGTTTTAAAATTACAAATTGCATATATTACATTAACTTATCTGTATAGTACATTAAATTAAATTTTTTCATAGAAACTCTTATAATTTTAATTTACCTTACGTTGTAACTTCATCCCTTTTCTCCTTCTCTATCATTCTTTAATAAGTGGTTCTCACGGTTACTAACATGTATATTACATCTGAAAAGTATGTTAATATTAGTGATAAATATCAAGTGATTATGTAGGAAAATAATTCATAAATTTCTAAAGATTATTACCTAGGCTAGCGCGGTTATTAAATTTTTTCGCCTCTTCAAAAGATACAAAACCATTTGAATCGTCGTTGCCCTTTAAAGGAGCGGGCACAGTGAACTCTAATTGTGAAAATATTGGAAGATCTGGTCAAAGATATTTGTTTTGTGGGAGTGACATTGTCGGATTCCTTTACAATGGTTTTGTTGTCATTCCATGTATTTGTGCACTAAGAGTAGTTGGAGTTAACATAATCTAATCCACCATTCATAAAATAGCAACTCTTAGTTGGTTTAAAGAAGTTTTTTCACTTTTCGACATGATTATTGAAAAGTATTGCTTGGATCTTGTCCCATAGTAAGAACTTAATCCGTATTTGATGTTATTAATAAAGGCATATAAATAAGTAAAGAATATAATATAAATTCAAAATTGGTATTACATCTCCTTCGATTAATATTTATAGTCCTAAAAATACCTTCATGTCTTGGATTCTTGTATGGTGTTACTGAACCTTTTCGAATTAGTAATACTATTATCACCGCATCAAATGAATAAGAATGATCCAAAATCCCACTAGTTGTGATGGTACCCAACCCAACCCGTTAGGTAAGTCAATTTTCATCTATCTAATTTCAATAAAATTAATTAAAAGAAAATATCTAAAACCAATACATCTCCCCAAGAACTAGTAGTACAAATCATGCGTTTCTAAGAATAGAGTGTACAAAGCGGAAATGAAATAAATACATAGTCTGTTTGAATAATACATAAACAAAGCTTTTATAAATCTAAGGCTACCCTGAACAAGTGGCAGCTACAATAGGAACGCAGGTACATCTTCAGATCCCGCAACCATCGAGCACAACAATAACAGTAGCCAACATCTGCACGAAATATGCAGAAGTGTAGTATCAATATAACCGACCCCATATACTGAGTAAGTAACAAATCTAGCCGTAGGTTGAAAGTAGTGACGAGCTTCTACCAAGGTCGGGTCCAAAACCACTAGTCCACAACAGTCCATAACAACATAAAACAAATAGTACCAGAAGAAACACAGAGATAAAAATGCTCAGCCGAATCATGATTTAAAAAATAATAGTTCTTCCTTTCAAATACATCAGTGAAAACCCAAATCGTTTGCCGAAATTGCCAAATATATGAATAATTTGAGAACAGTAATTCTTCCAAAAATTATTTCAATAGTAAATAAAATATCTCATTTTCTTTCCCACATAACCAGTGTAAAACAAATGCATCACTATGCCCATCTGTCAACATGTGTAAAAAATCATGAATAATGTGATATCGTACAACATGAGAAAAATACATCTCTATGCATATATGTCATGTGTACATGTCAATACAATGTATCTCAGAGATTGCACTCATGTACTCACAGTCTCAGAGTACTAAATCTCATTATCTCGCATTCTTTCTCACTGTGCTCAGCACACTCAATCACTCAGCGCTATACAATACCCGCTGCGGCGTGCAGCCCGATCCCTGTTTATAGTCGACTGTGCTCATTGGGGGTGTACAGACTCATGAGGGGCTCCTACAACCCAGGCGCTATAAGCACGGACAACTCACGTGCTGCACGGACAACTCACGTGCTATAATATCATATCTGGATCCGCACGGACAACTCATGTGCTGCACGGATAACTCACGTGCTATAATAATATCTGGATCCGCACGGTCAACTCACGTGCTATAATAATATCTAGATCCGCACGACCAACTCACGTGCAATAGTATAATATATAGATCCGCACGGTCAACTCACGTGCAATAGTATAATATATAGATCTGCACGGCCAACTCAAGTGCAATAGTATAATAATATATAAAGCCAATATGGCCTGCTATGGCGTGCAGCCCGATCCCAAAAATATCCTCACAATCAGGCCCTCGGCCTCCCTGAGTCATCAATCTCTCCAGTCTCTCTTTCATGGGCTCACAATGTCACGAGAATAGCCCAAAAATGATGATATGATGTATCAATAAATAACAACAGAGACTGAGATATGACATGGAATGAAATGAATATGACTGAGTATAAATTTTTATTTTAAAATACATATTTCACAACAATATGACCTCTGTGGGTCCCAATAATACTGGCACATAGCCTCAACATGATTTTTAATATGCTTTTCAGCTCAATTTCTTTAACTCATAAAATCGCATGAAAAATGCCAAGATCATTTAACTACAAACTTTCACAGAAATAATTATGTCATAATTTCTATAGTGCACGCCCACACGCCTGTCACATAGCATGTGCGTCACCTCCCAACAATTCACGAAATACATATATTCAGGGTTCATACACTCAACTCCAAAATTAGAAGAGTTACTTACTTCGAACAAGCCAAATCCAATGTCGAGCAAGCTAAGCAATGCTCCAAAGATTCCATTCTACGCGTATCAACTTCCAAACGGCTCGAATCTAGTCACAATTAATTTGATTCAGCTCACAAAAATTATAGGAATTAATTCCATATCAAAATATTAATATTTTTCAAAAATCTGAAATTACGCCTCAAAAATCACCACTGGGGCCCATGTCTCGGAATTCGATAAAATTCACAAAATTCGAACCCCCATTCAACCATGAGTCCAACCATACTAAAATTACTCAAATCTGACCAGAACTCGGCCTTCAAATCCTTAATTAAAGTCTATGAATTTTTCTAATATTTTCAACCCAAAACACTAATTATTTGATAAAAATAATAATAGATTCGTGTAATTTAACTAAAACCGAGTTAGAATTACTTACCCCAATCCATATGGTGAAAATCACCTCAAAACTCTCTTCAATCCGAGTTCCATAGCTCCAAATATGTTAAAATGGCCGAAACCTCGAAATATATCTTTTGTCCAAGCATTAATCTTCGCGATCGCGAAGCAAAAAAATTTTCAGCCACAAAATTGCTCTTTGCGATCGCGGAAAATGCTTCGCGATCACGAAGAACAAACTTCCCAACTCTTCCAGACAGCCTCTTGTATAATAGTCATAACTTTTTGTACAAAAATACCAAATTGCAATTGGTTTAACTTTATGAAAACTAGACACCAAGGGCTATAACTTTCATTTGTTTCTCATCTCCCAATTCCTTATATATTGTTAGATATAAGCTTCCAAAGTCAGCCCTATACAACAGAGATTTCTAAATTCTTTCTAGATAGCCTATAGTTTATCCACCATAACGTTTTATACACAACTCCAAATAACAAATGGTTTACATTTCTGAAAACTAGACATCAAGAGCTACAACTTTTATTTTTGGATCATCTCAAAATTCCTTATAGATTGCGAGATATAAGCTTCCAAAGCCGGTTAGTGCAGCAGAGATTTTGTTCTACGCGATCGCGAAAGAGCTTCCGCGATCGCGATTCACAAGGTTCCAATCGCGATTCACTAGGCAGAAACCAGCAACTAAAAATGGCCTAGAAATGGTCCAAAACCACCCCGAAACTCACCCGAGCCCCCTCAGGACCTCAACCAATTATACCAACAAGTTCTAAAACATCATACGAACTTAGTCGAAGCCTCGAATCACATCAAACAACGCTAAAACTACGAATCGCACCTCAATTCAAGCCTAATGAACTTTGAACTTTCAAATTCTATATCTTGTGCTGAAATATATCAAATCAATCCGGAATGACTTCAAATTTTGCACACAAGTCATAAATGACATAACGAAGCTATTCCAATTTTCAGAATCGGATTTCGACCTCGATATCAAAAAGTCAACCCCCCGGTGAAACTTCCCAAAAATTTAACTTTTAGCATTTCAAGCCTAATTCCACTACGGACCTCTAAATAATTTTCCGGACACGCTCTTAAGTCCAAAATCACCATACGGAGCTATTGGAATCATCAGAATTAAATTTCGAGGTCGTTTACACATAAGTCGACATCCTGTCACTATTTTAACTTAAGCATTAAACCTTGGAACTAAGTGTTTCAATTCATTCCAAAATCTCATCGGACCCGAACCAATTGCCCCGGCAAGTCACACAACAACTGTAAAGCCCAATTTAAATAGTAAATGGGGAAACGAGGTTGTAATACTCAAAACGACCGGTCGGGTCGTTACAGAAACGACATTAACTTAGTTCCAAATAGGAAAAAAATTGGCGCTGACATGGGAAAATAATGAAGATACTTTGATTTTGACGTTCTCAACTACAAACATCTACTTCTCTGATCTATTACTAATTTTTATTATGATTCAATCAAGAAAATTTGTGTTTTTTGAATTTGTAACTTCACCTAAATCCAAATAGTTCCTACAGTACTACATTTATCCGCAAGAGTCAAAACCACATTTTTTCCCCAAAATAGTTCACTCTATCCAGTAATTGAGGACTTTGGACAAAGACTCCTCACACGCAATAAGAAAAGATTCTACGAGAATGGTTACTTTGGCGGGTAAGATCACAAATCACAACCAATAAGAAAAAATATTCTCTTGAAAACAAAGTAAAATTCCCATATTACAAAAATATTAAGGATATTTTATATAAAATTGATGAGAACTGAATATTTCATAACAAGAGGTAATTCGAATATATAAGATGAGAAAAAATAATTATGATAAAAATAATTTGCACCTAAAATTGCCAAAGCTTCAAACATTGTATCGCAAAATGAAAGAAAACAAATATAAGCCCTACGATAATAAAAATTAAAAAGAAACTTAAATAGGTAACTTCATACCGGGCCTTGGGCTCCAGAGCTTTTTCACCAAGGATTAGCTTATTCTCCTGAACGACTCGCTTCTTCTTTGTATTAGAATTGAAAGCGCCAATATTTTATATATATTAGAGAATTTGAGAACATAATAATCAATTAAATCAGATAAAGATATGCATGAATTGAATAATGGCTGTGACTAGAGAAAACGTTAGGGGTCATAAATCTCACTAAAAGGCATAAACATTGCTTTGTCTTTACGGTCAAATACCTTAATATTAATTAGTACATATAAACATTAAAATCATACAAAGAGATCAAGTAGCTTACCCGTTGAACATATGTGAATAATCCGAATATATAAAAAGATTAGGAACGTAATTTAGATAAATCATTAGACTTTCACCATGCTTTATTTACACATCCTAGTCTGAGAAAACAACATCATCAAAGATGCATCAACCAAAATTTTGTATGACATACAACAGTCTAATATATTATTGATCACCTTAAGAAGATTATAAATAAGTTATACTCCCTCCATTTGAAAAGGAATGAACCTATTACTATTTGGGCAGTCAAAATTTTTTTCTTTGATTATTTTTTTGCTAATAATTTTAAATATTTTGAATTGTTAGCTATTGTGACTTCTAGTATTTTTATATTATTTCTAAATATGTAAACTTAATTTTTAAAAAAATCTTAAAGAATTTATGTTTGAATTCACACTGAAAATTAGTCAACTTGACCCTTGTACTCCGAAAAGGTTCAAATAAATTAAAACATGCATATCCAATTACTTAAACAGAGAATGTAAGAAAACACAACAATTTGCTCCGAAATTTTACCTTTTCAATATTCGCTAAGAGAAGTTCTTCTTTCAATATGGATTGGTGTGCAATAAACGCATGTGAGGCCGCACAGTTCAAATTTAACCAACGAAGCACCAACGGAGAAGATGTGCCATAGGAGATTTGATTTTTAAAGAGAAAACAACTGAAAGGTGGCAACTCTTCCCAACAGACGTGTCTCATACATTGGAGTCTCTACCTAGGCGTAAATTTTCTTTAAAAAAAAATATTAAATAGGATAATTAGGATAGTATGAAGGTTATTATGGTAATTTAACTTTTTAGTTTAGGTTTCCACTTTTATAATAGTATATAGATTATACATGCATAGAATTTGAATATTTATCTTGTTAAGTGTCCTTTAGTAAGTATTAATTTCTAAACCATGCGCCATTTAGTAAAATTTAAAGCGTCAAACGAAGCGTGATTAATTTATGCTTCAAATCATATGTTATCAATTTTCAATTATGCTCCTTTTTATTACACCAGGCATAGTTGCTCTTATATAATTGGGAATTTTTCGTTTTCTTTCCCTTCGTCTTAACGTTTCATTAAAAAAAAGTAATAAGTCTTTCAGAATTAAAAGTGAACTCTAACAAATTTCCATTAATCATAGCAAAATTAAAATTAATTAGTTTGATTTTGGTGCATAGGGAGCACAAATACTTAAATAGTGGGCTTTAATTTGGTCGACTAAATATTAATCAATTCAAGTTTTTGGTAATTGGGTAGGCCAGCAGAGAGTAGTAGTTTTTCCTTTCCAAAGTAAAATTAAAAACTTTAAATGGTAGTTTCCTTTCACCAAAACAAAAATACTTGCAACTAGACGATACACATTAGGATCGTCAAAATTTGGCCCAAGCCTAAATGACTCGCCCGACCTGTTCAAGGTTGGGTTGGTTATTGACCCGCTCATTTATTGAACTTAGTT
Source organism: Nicotiana tomentosiformis (assembly GCF_000390325.3). Lineage (NCBI taxonomy): Eukaryota > Viridiplantae > Streptophyta > Magnoliopsida > Solanales > Solanaceae > Nicotiana > Nicotiana tomentosiformis. Next base: position 194,400,522 of record NC_090813.1, on the reverse strand, counting down.
CATCTGGATCCAATCCATCTCAACCCATTTAAAGCTGGACCAATTTTTAGCCCAAATTGATCCATAAGTAACTTTGTCAAAATATCTTAGAAATACTTTTTTTTTGTTTGATATGTTATATATGACCATAATAAAAGAAAAAAAAATCTTATTTAGTAATTATACAATTCATATGAAGACAACACATATTAAGTAAGTTTGAAAAGAGTTGGGCGGGTCGAGCTATGACTCGAATTTTAGCCCATAAGAAGACAATACATTTCTTTATTTCTACTCTAATCTAAACATGGCTTTCCCAAACGTAGCATAGATAGTAGGGTGAATCGGTAGCTACAATAATTCTCAAGTTAAAACTAGAATTAAAGAAACAACCACAAGATGCTAATCCGAATTAACGAAGATGTAATTAATAATCATGTCAACCACAACCCTAGAAACTATAGTGCTTAACCACTTATGTTTGTAGAAATAATTTTTCAAGTATTTTGCATAATCAAATTACAAAGAAAGGATGAAAGGGTGAAGAACTCTATGATTATCTCCTCCGAAATTGCTCTACAATGTCTTTTTGCCTCCAAATAATGTCCAACCCGTTTATGGAGTATTTATATGTTAGGGTCGAGGTCCTTGAGTCCAAATTCGGGTCAGAATACTTTTAATTCGCGAACAGATGGCCATCGGGTGTCTGACCTCACGGGGCCAGGCTTGTAGCGCGCCTGGGACCTCGCGAGGCGAGGCTTATCGCACGATGGAGTGCGCCTTGAAGCTGGAGACGCCTGGCCTGGTGCCAGGCTTGGGTACTTCGTGCCTTTGTGCTCTTTTCTTGTATTTTCGTCCTCTTTTTGTGCAACCTTCACTGGTTTTGTCTTCCGATGATCCTACATATAAAACAATATAATTAGCTCAAACGTCGCACAATTAACCACTAAACTAACAGAATGTAAGGCGAGTAATGTACTAAAAATATAGAATTATGGCCAAACATCACATATCATGTATTTTTTATTTTTATTTTTTGTGTGGGTCAAAATTAAATTTTATGATACCATGTGGATATTAAATAAGGTGAGCAGTGGGAATGAGAGTTTACTTATGTTTCAAGGAATAGATTTTAGCATTTCTTGGCATTTTTTATATTATATGTGACATATAATTATAGTTGGATTCAAATATTGAATTTATAACTTTAATACAATAAACTAAAAGTGGGAAGATTAGTCGTCCAAAATAATATGAAAACAGATGTTCTAAAACATTTCAGGTCGATCATTAAAGAAATACTTATAAACTAAGTTTTGCAAAGCCTAAAAGCCAAGTATCTGAAAGGACTCCATTAAATACTCTCCTCTGTTTACTGGTATTCTTGGGTATTTGAAAAAAACTGATTAAAGATATGGAAGATGAGCATGTAGGATCAGAAGCCACTCAAGAAGAAAGGGAGACTACAAAAAGAAAAAGAAAATTACTGAAACAAAATCAACATGGAACTAAAAGACGAAGAGAAACTTCTTCAAATTCCAAAGGTATATATGCATTTGTTGATAAAAACCGTTTCAACTTCTCTTATTTCTTCATTTTCAGTAGTTTTGACTTCCAGAGGATATATGCATTTTTTTTTTCTCTTTTTTTTTCCGATTTTATTTTGTTACCCTAAAGAAAGGAAGAAAAAAGAATGGAAGAAGAATTGATTGGTTTCCAATAAAGTTTCATACTTTAAACAGTGTTTTAAAGGGCAGGATTGTGAGGCGGGCCGTTTTATTTAATATGGGGCAAGGCGAAAGGTCCGAGGCATGGGGAAGCCCCATAGATCTTTAAATTTTCTAATTTATAAATTAATAAAATAGCATAATAACACAAAAATATAAAAAGTACATTAAAATTAATAAAATTGAAAAGGATCAAAGAAACTCATAAAAAATAAAGTATCTAGCATCTTTACAAATATTAATAATGCAATAGTCTTAAAGTTTATATGAGATACAAATCAATCATACTTAACTTTTAAATAATTAAAAAATTATAATTTTTTAAAAAACTATTATTAAACTACACATTTTATCTCTCTAAAAGTAAAATAATTAATCAATATTGTAATTTAAAATATTATTCCTTCACAATTTGATACAAAATTACTTTCAAATTTGAGTGACATAGAACTAATAGCCTGTTTGGCCAAGCTTTTGAAAAATACTTTTGAAAAAAATAAATTTCAACAAAGCTAAGTAGGGAATTCTAACACATAATTTGGGTAAGAATTGTTGGACGAGCCCCGAGCATTAGGCGTGTTCAAGGCGCACAGTTGGCCGCTTGGATGTAAGCCTCCGTGGAACGAAGTTGGCATTTTGATAGTGCCCTGCATAGGGACGAGCCCCGGGAGAGCTCTAAAAATGCATTTTAAAAATAGAGATTCTAAACCTGAGGGGAATAAACAAAAAGGAAATGGAATGTTCAAACTTGGAAAGTTATTGCATGTGTTCTCTCCTTGTGGTGTCTATTTCTCTTATTTTTTGTTCTGCTGCCCTTTCCTCCCGTTCCTTCCATATATTTTTTCAAGAATGGATGGTAATGCAGATTCAGATACACCTTTTGTACAAGGAGAAGACCAAACGTTCAACAAAGCGAAACAGCCTCCTAATGAGACGAGGCAAAAGAGATCAGCTTTTAAATTAAAGAAAAAGCTACACAAGAAAAAGAAGAGATATAGAGGAGATGACTATGATGAAGTGATTACAGTGACCAGTGAAAATGAGGGAGGAGAAGATGTTCCCACAAAGAAGATAAAGAAGGGAAAATCTCTATGGTTGGTTGATATAGAGACACCGTATCAGGATGATGATGATGAAGTACTGCCTAAGCAAATAGAGGCGGAGGGATCCATTAAGGAAAACGATGATAAAGTTGAAGCATTTTCAAATACATGGACTAAGGAAGACGAGATCACAATTCTGAAGGGACTGATAAATTTTAAATTTGTAGAAGGGAATAAACAAAGAAAAATAGATTATGTTGCATTGTATGAGTTGATTAAACAGTCTCTTAGTCACAAATCAGCCACAGTAATTTGCTTGAAAAAGAAAGTGAAGTGTCTTAGGGAGAAATATAATAAGATTGTTAAGAGGGGGAGGACTCTGATCATCCCACACGAGGTGGAGCTATTCAACTTAAGTGACAAAATTTGGGGCGACGTTGACAATGATCATGAGATTAACCAACAGCTAACTCGCCAGAATAGTACTTCCTCTTCCTTCAGAGCTTACAAGAGTTTGGATCCGCAAGCAGCGGATAAAATTTTTGTGGGAGAACTGGGGCTGGCCTTAACAGCTATGGCTAGCAATCAGTCTAATCCCAAGCAAGTAGCACTGGAACAATACAAGTTAATTTCTCAAAGTTTGGATACTAGGAAGAGTTATGCCAGCCGGACATTGGAGGTGCTGAGAACGTCGAATAAGGTATAATCTTTTTGTTTATGTTTTCATTTTTTAATGAAGTTTGATTTGCCTTAATTATTCCGTTGAGCGGAGGATCTATCGAAAATAGCCTATCTACCTTCACAAGGTAGGGGTAAGGTTTGTGTACGCTTTACCCTCCCCAAACCCCACTTGTGGGATTACATTACGTTTATTGTTATTATACTTGATTTGCCTTAATTAATGAGCTGATTTGCTTTAATTAATGAGCTGATTTGCTTTAATTAATGAGCTGATTTGCTTCCCACACCCCTTTAGTATCATGTGTGCTAGCTACATAACTAGTTTGTTTTAAAGATTGCCTAGACTTTCAAAGTTAAATGGATTACTGGCAACCAATTCTTCAATTCTTCAACAGCAATTTTGTGGTGTGCAATTTTATGATTCATATTTTGCAAAGAAAATATGCTAAGCTAAAATTTCTTTGTCTTGATACCATTCAAGTGCATGTATTTTCTCTTACGATCAACTATTTTGCAAGGACCCTTCTGGACTAGAGGAGCAAAAGATAGCAAGGAGCTATTATGACAAGAAGATACAGCATACACAACTAGTTTCAGATGCCTAGTTTCGGTAAGATTTCTATTCATCTTTCAATATGTGGGGGGGGGGGGGGGGGGGTGTAAATTAATCTTTGTATTAAAGTTGATATGTACATGTTATTGGTTGGAATGATTTGAATCAAAAGCAGTGCTAGTGGTTTGCTTTATCGATGATCTTTTGGTGCTTCCATCTTCAAATTAAGCAGCCTCAGCTATCTCTTTTTGTGTCTGAATCCAAATTTTAGAAACATCTAAGATCAGTTAATTATCTGTTGGTACAAAATAGGGTTGTCCACAAGCTTCAACATTGGATCGAAGCCGGGAAGTTTTTCAAAATTGGCTATTTCCTAATCTGAGATGTGAAAAACTAAAGTAGCAAAACACTAGAATTTAACATTGAGACTCTTAAACCATTCTGATTTAGCCTGATCTGGCCCCTCTACGCAATTGGTGCATCAGAAACCGAAACTCTCTGTTGTAGTTTTGTCACGACCAAAAATCCAACTAGTCGTGATGGCACATAACCCAACCCGCTAGGTAAGCCAACTTTCAATTATCCAATTCCAATAACAATTATTAAAGCAATTTAAGTAAATAATTATTTTAACCTTATACATTCCCCAAGAACTGGTAGTACAAATCATGAGCTTCTAAGAATAGAGTATACAAAGCGGAAATGAAATAATTACATAGTCTGTTTAAATAATACATAAACAGAGCTTTTATAAATCTAAGGCTACCATGAACAAGAGGCAACTACAACAGGAACGCTGGTACATCTTCAAATCTCGCAACCATCGAGCACATCAACAACAACAGCCAACATCTGCACGCAATGTGCAGAAGTGTAGTATCAGTACAACCGCCCCCATATACTGAGTAAGTAACAAACCTAGCCTTAGGTTGAAAGTAGTGACGAGCTTCTACCAAGGTCGGGTCCAAAACCACTAGTCCACAATAGTCCATAACAACATAAAGCAAATAATACCAGAAGTAACTCAGAGATAAAATGCTCAGCCAAATCATGATTTTAAAAATAATAATTCTTCCTTTCAAGTACATCAGTGAATAACCCAAATCGTTTACCGAAATTTCCAAAAATATGAATAAGTTTGAAAGCAATAATTTTTCCAAAATCCTTTCAATAATAAATGATATGTTTCATTTTCTTTCCAGATAACCCGTGTAAAACAAATGCATCACTATGCCCATCTGTCAACATGTGTGAGAAATCACGAATAATGTGATACCGTACAGCATGAGGAAAACACATCTCTATGCATATATGTCGTGTGTGCATGTCAATGCAATGTATCTCAGAGATTTTACTCATGTACTCACACTCTCAGAGTACTCAATCTCACTGTCTTGCATTCTCTCTCACTATGCTCAGCATACTCAATCACTCAGCGCTATACAATACCTGTTGCGGCGTGCAGCCCGATCCCTATTTATAGTCGACTGCGCTCACTAGGGGTGTGTATAAACTCATGAGGGGCTTCTACAACCCAAGCACTATAAGCACGGATAACTCACGTGCTATAATATCATATCTGGATCCGCACGGACAACTCACGTGCTATAATAATATCTGGATCCGCACGGCCAACTCACGTGCTGCACGGCCAACTCACGTGCAATAGTATAATATATGGATCTGCACGGCCAACTCACGTACAATAGTATAATATATATATAAATCCAACATGGCCTGCTGCGGGCGGGCAACCCCGATCCATATAATAATCCTCACAATCAGGCCCTCGGCCTCGTTCAGTCATCAATCTCTCCAGTCTCTCTCTCATGGGCTCACAATGTCATGAAAATAGCCCAAAAATGATGATATGATGTATCAATAAATAATAACAGAGACTGTGATATAATATGTAATGACATGAATATGACTGAGTATAATTTTCAATTTAAAACAAATAATTCACAGCAATATAACCTCTGTGGGTCCCAATAATACTGGCAAATAGCCTCAACATGATTTTTAATATGCTTTTCCACTCAATTTCTTTAACACATAAAACCGCATGGAAAATGCCAAGATTATTTAACTACAAAATTCTACAGAAACAATTATGTCACAATTTCTATAGTGCACGCCCACACGCCTGTCACCTAGCATGTGCGTCACCTCCCAACAATTCACATAATACATATATTCGGGGTTCATACCCTCAACTCCAAGATTAGAAGAGTTACTTACCTCGAACAAGCCAAATCCAATGTCGAGCAAGCTAAGAAATGCTCCAGAAATTCCATTCTGCGCGTATAACTTCCAAACGGCTCGAATCTAGTCACAATTAATTTGATTCAGCTCACAAAAATTATAGGAATTAATTCCATATTAAAATACTAATATTTTCCAAAAATTCGAAATTTCGCCCCAAAAATCACCAGTGGGGACCACATCTCGGAATACGATAAAACTCACAAAATCCGAACCTCCATTCAACCACGAGTCCAACCATACCAAAATTACTCAAATCCGACCACAACTCGGCCTTCAAATCCTCAATTAAAGTCTATGACTTTTTATACTATTTTTAACCCAAAACACTGATTTGTTGATAAAAACAATAATAGATTCGTGTAATTTAACCAAAACCGAGTTAGAATCACTTACCCCAATCCATATGGTAAAAATCGCCTCAAATATCACTTCAATCCGAGCTCCATAGCTCCAAATATGTTAAAATGGCCGAAACTTCAAAATATATCTTTTGTCCAGGCATTTACTCTTCGCGATCGCGAAGCACAGAAAATTTCAGCCCAAAATTTGCCTTTCGCGATCGCGGAAAATGCTTCGCGATCGCGAAGAACAAATTCCCAGCACTTACAGACAGCCTCTAGTATAATCATCATAACGTTTTGTACAAAGCTCCAAATTGCAAATGGTTTAACTTTCTGAAAACTAAACACCAAGGACTATAACTTTCATTTGTTTCTCATCTCCCAATTCCTTACAGATTTCTAGATATAAGCTTCCAAAGTCAGCCCTGTGCAACAAAGATTTCCAAACTCTTCCCGGATAGCCTATAGTGTATCTACCATAACTTTTTGTACACAACTCTAAATGACAAATGGTTTATATTTCTGAAAACTAGACATCAAGGGCTACAACTTTTGTTTTTGGATCAACTCCAAATTCCCTATAGATTGCGAGATATAAGCTTCCAAAGTCGGGTTAGTGCAACAGAGATTTTATTCTACGCGATCACGAAAGAGCTTCCGCGATCGCGATTCACAAGGTTCCAAACTGCTGTTTGCTCTTCGCGAACGCGACCAAATATTCGCGATCACAATGCACACCTCTGTAGGCAGAAACCAGCAACTAAAAATGGCCTAGAAATGGTCCGAAACCACCCCGAAACTCACCCGAGCCCCTCGGGACCTCAACCAAATATACCAACAAGTCCTAAAACATTATACGAACTTAGTCGAAGCCTCGAATCACATCAAACAACGCTAAAACTACGAATCGCACCTCAATTCAAGCCTAATGAACTTTGAACTTTCAAATTCTATATCTTGTGCCGAAATACATCAAATCAATCCGGAATGACTTCACATTTTGCACACAAGTCATAAATGACATAACGAAGCTATTCCAATTTCCAGAATCAGATTCCGACCTCGATATAAAAAAGTCAACCCCCGATCAAACTTTCCAAAAATTCAACTTTTAACATTTCAAGCCTAATTCCTTTACAGACCTCCAAATAATTTTTCGGACATTCTCCTAAGTCCAAAATCACCATACGGAGCTATTGGAATCATCAGAATTAAATTCCGAGGTCGTTTACACATAAGTCGACATCCAGTCACTATTTTAACTTAAGCTTTAAACTTTTGAATTAAGTGTTCCAATTCATTCCAAAACCTCACCGGACCCGAACCAATTGACCCGGCAAGTCACACAACAACTGTAAAGCCCAATTTGAGCAGTAAATGGGGAAAAGGGGTTGTAATACTCAAAACGACCGGTCGGATTGTTACATTCTCCCCCACTTAAACATACGTTTGTCCTCGAACGTGCCAAGAGTTGTTACCAAGCCATCAAATCACTGTTCCATCTTACCACACACGTACTCGGGGGTAAACCCACGTCACCCTATTCCATATGAGCTTGATAATACAATACAACTGAAATCATTGATTTAACTTTAGCCCATAAACCTTAGAATTTAATTTCCAACCTTTAGAATTTCTTTCAAGACACGAATCTTAAATTTACACCCTGTATGAGTTTGAACCAGATGTATCAAGCCATAACCATAACCATAACCATAACCACAGACATAATCACCTAACATATTACACAACTCGCATGCTCATAGCACCATTCCTGACCACAATGACTACTCCAAAACCAACCAAATACTACTATTAAACCCATATCGAACCAAACCTCATCCCAAAACCTTCGTACACTGTTGATAATAAAAGAAACATGTGAAATTTCATGACCACTTCCCAGATCAACAAGTCACGGAGCTCTCTCGCCCCAACCAGAACCATAATCACTTTCTGAGCCGACTCTCAATATTATACTCCCGAATATACCGAAATCAAACCTGATACTACCCATTCTAGGTCCAATGACCTTATACTACTAAACACAACTGTTCCATAGACATACCGCACCAATATAACTCAGAGCCACAACCCGTGCAATCTGTGCACCAATAAGCAACAATTCAAATGTACCCAGTCATGGAAAATGACTCAAATGAGAGAACTGCCCCGCCAGATTAACAAGTACCGCAACAACGAAACGCGAAAAATTCATCATACACCATAGAACCATCGCCTGATTCTAACACAAGGTTCATACCTTAACATAACTCTACTGCAATGCGTGACCCCATCCAAACGCTGGTCCATAATATATACCTCAAGTCACCCCGCTCAAAATCAATAACCACAGAGAGGCAAAGGACAAAAATGCCACACAAAACCTGAAAGAACATAACCATTACGCAATCGCTCATGCAATACCCAAATATTCTCAAATTTCGCTATAAAGCTTAAATAGAACCGCACCATCTGTGCACATAACCTATGAATCAAAACTCCTCGTAGCATAAAGGAGTAACTCACAGAACATTTCAGAATACGGATAAGTTCAACATCAACCGAATGACACATCCCTCAACAATAGCAGTATGGAGCCAACCATTCTGGCTCGGTGTAGAATACACATCTTAATTGGGACTACCTATGGACCCAAATCAACTCTCGTCACCACAATAGATAAATAACCCTCCGAAAATTCACCGCGACTGATTCATAATACATCATATCATCTGACTCGCTTCGGTCACGACTTCACAGTCCACAACCACAAAACAATCTGCTCTTGAGAACTCCCAGTCTCCAAATCCATAGAACACACAAATCACTATTTCTGATTCCATCAAATTTAAATTTCTCTAACTCAACCAAGCCACGCAGGTCGCCAAACCCAAGAGTATTGCCACAAAGCACCTGTAGAAAACCCCCACATCATAAGCACTCAAAGAACCGATCATATCCATTACCATACTGATCCAACCTACTCCCATGATGTCCTATTTCTCCAAGTCCCTTCCGAATTTGTCTTGAAATTGATACTTCTCCTTGCTAAAACACCACGATCTTTAACCACAACTCACCCCACAAACCTTAGCATAGAACCACAACGCCCTACGGCCCATAAGCAACTGTATTCTTCTTAAGCACCTTCAAAAATACCACAATTGTAACACTCGCTCTGAAAATACCTTATGTGAATTTGAAATTGTTCTCCTCACCCTCCTTATACTAAAACATATAATCTATAGTCATACAGAATTTTCGCAAGTCCAGGCACCATCCAATGTAGATCTCAGGTTATATCCATACACAAGTCCGGAGAAATTCTCAATTGCTATATAAAATTCTCAAACCCACTAGAATTTTCTCAGGAGTCACCCACTTTGCTCAAATCTAATTGCACCGCCCAAATGGGTCAAAAGACACGTGCCCCATTAGCACAACAACACTCAAAGAAGTAACTCTACTTTAATACCCCCAATCAAATTCATACTCCGTGCGTACTACATATTTTGAAAATAACAACTCACTCATCCCATGATTTTCACATACTCATAAAGTACAATATAACCCGTATCCAAGAATTCGTTTACTCAAGTCATTCACGAACTCCATCTCTGCAAGTCATAACTAATCCACAAGTATGCCTCAGACCAAAACTAAAATTTAATATATAACCATGAAATTAAGCCGTCTGTAGCAGACTCCCCCACTTGGTTCAAAGCCATAAATTTGAACACTCCATAACTCACAATATCCATACTCTACTACTGCCCTAATACTTCCGTCGGTTCAACGAAAAATTCTTCTCAAGCTCATACAACGCCAACCATTAAAATACCCCAAATCATCTGCTAAGCTCGCAATCATTCTCTTGACACTCAAGTCAACTTTCTCAGCCATATTCAAATTCAAATCTCCACACATACACCCTGCTGGCGGAAAAGTAACTCTCCACTCACATATAAGGAACACACCTACGTAGATTACTCTCCAGGAGATAACCCACCTCCCTAGCCTCAAATTGGCATCTTGTTATATCTTTTCGCTGTCACAATTACTATGCAATCACTTAGTCAATCTGAGTCCAAACTCATTACCCAGACATGAGAATTTAATTTACCCCAAAATTTAACAATATGAAAGATCCTTCAAAACATTCATACTCGAGATTGTACATCACATTAAAACGAAAATCAAGCACCCAATGGCCATTTCTTTACATTTCAAGGAAACACTTCTCGTCACATTCAAATCGTCTTAACACATCCCGTGGTCACATCATACCCATCATACCGCCATTCCATCGCTCATCGAGCCACAAATTCCACTGTAGGGTCATCACCGGGCATATGAGTCCAATTGTACAAGTTATAACTGTAGTTACTGAGCTTAAACTGCGGTCTAACCATGGCCTCAAGTCTTCCAGACTGGCCCATCACCAAAACATAGAATTCACATCTCGCACATCATCCCTGAAATCACAAGCCGGCGATACACAACTGATACCGAGCGCTCATGTGCATATACGAATACATGGAAGGAATTCAAAGAGATATGTCCCAAGCTGAATCAATCCCGCACGATAAGGAAAGAAAGATGGGAAGTATATATCCTAAATGCCCTGTAGCCTCTCGAAGATAAGTATGGACGTCATCATACCGATCCGCAAGACTTTACTAGACACTTGCTCATGACTTGTAGAACCTATGAACCTAGAGCTCTAATACCACCTTGTCACGACCCAAAATCCAACTAGTCGTGATGACACCTAACCCAACCCGCTAGGTAATCCAACTTTCAATTATCCAATTCCAATAATAATTATTAAAGCAATTTAAGTAAATAATTATTTTAACCTTATACATTCCCCAAGAACTGGTAGTACAAATCATGAGCTTCTAAGAATAGAGTATACAAAGCGGAAATGAAATAATTACATAGTCTGTTTGAATAATACATAAACAGAGCTTTTATAAATCTAAGGCTACCATGAACAAGAGAAAACTACAACAGGAACGCTGGTACATCTTCAAATCCCGCAACCATCGAGCACATCAACAACAACAACCAACATCTGCACGCAATGTGCAGAAGTGTAGTATCAGTACAACCGACCCCATGTACTGAGTAAGTAACAAACCTAGCCTTAGGTTGAAAGTAGTGACGAGCTTCTACCAAGGTCGGGTCCAAAACCACTAGTCCACAATAGTACATAACAACATAAAGCAAATAATACCAGAAGTAACTCAGAGATAAAATGCTCAGCCAAATCATGATTTCAAAAATAATAGTTCTTTCTTTCAAGCACATCAGTGAATAACCCAAATCGTTTATCGAAATTTCCAAAAATATGAATAAGTTTGAAAGCAATAATTTTCCCAAAATCCTTTCAATAACAAATGATATGTTTCATTTTCTTTCCAGATAACCCGTGTAAAACAAATGCATCACTATGCCCATCTGTCAACATGTGTGAGAAATCACAAATAATGTGATACCGTACAGCATGAGGAAAACACATCTCTATGCATATATGTCATGTGTGCATGTCAATACAATGTATCTCACAGATTGTACTCATGTACTCACACTCTCAGAGTACTCAATCTCACTGTCTTGCATTCTCTCTCACTATGCTCAGCATACTCAATCACTCAGCGCTATACAATACCTGTTGCGGCGTGCAGCCCGATCCCTATTTATAGTCGATTGCGCTCACTGGGGGTGTGTACAAACTCATGAGGGGCTCCTACAGCCCAAGCACTATAAGCACGGACAACTCACGTGCTATAATATCATATCTGGATCCGCACGGACAACTCACGTGCTGCACGGACAACTCACGTGCTATAATAATATCTGAATCCGCACGGCCAACACACGTGCTGCACGGCCAACTCACGTGCAATAGTATAATATATGGATCTGCACGGCCAACTCACGTGCAATAGTATAATATATATATAAAGCCAACATGGCCTGCTGCGGGAGGGCAGCCCCGATCCATATAATAATCCTCACAATCAGGCCCTCGGACTCATTCAGTCATCAATCTCTCTCTCATGGGCTCACAATGTCATGAAAATAGCCCAAAAATGATGATATGATGTATCAATAAATAATAACAGAGACTGAGATATGATATGTAATGACATGAATATGACTGAGTATAATTTTCAATTTAAAACAAATAATTCACAATAATATAACCTCTGTGGGTCCCAATAATACTGGCACATAGCCTCAACATGATTTTTAATATGCTTTTCAGCTCAATTTCTTTAACACATAAAACCGCATAGAAAATGCCAAGATTATTTAACTACAAAATTTCACAGAAACAATTATGTCACAATTTCTATAGTGCACGCCCACACGCCCGTCACCTAGCATGTGCGTCACCTCCCAACAATTCACATAATACATATATTCGGGGTTCATACCCTTAGCTCCAAGATTAGAAGAGTTACTTACCTCGAACAAGCCAAATCCAATGTCGAGCAAGCTAAGAAATGCTCCAGAAATTTCATTCTGCACGTATAACTTCCAAACGGCTCGAATCTAGTCACAATTAATTTGATTCAGCTCACAAAAATTATAGGAATTAATTCCATATTAAAATACTAATATTTTTCAAAAATTCGAAATTTCGTCCCAAAAATACCAGTGGGGCCCACGTCTCGGAATACGATAAAACTCACAAAATCCGAACCCCCATTCAATCACGAGTCCAACCATACCAAAATTACTCAAATCCGACCACAACTCGGCCTTCAAATCCTCAATTAAAATCTATGACTTTTTATACTATTTTCAACCCAAAACACTAATTTGTTGATAAAAACAATAATAGATTCATGTAATTTAACCAAAACCGAGTTAGAATCACTTACCCCAATCCATATGGTATAAATCGCCTCAAAAATCATTTCAATCCGAGCTCCATAGCTCCTAATGTGTTAAAATGGCCGAAACTTCAAAATATATCTTTTGTCCAGGCATTTACTCTTCGCGATAGCGGAAAATGCTTCGCGATCGCGAAGCACAGAAAATTTCAGCCCAAAATTTGCCTTTCGCGATCGCGGAAAATGCTTCGCGATCGCGAAGAACAAAGTCCCAGCACTTACAGACAGCCTCTAGTATAATCATCATAACGTTTTGTACAAAACTCCAAATTATAAATGGTTTAACTTGCTAAAAACTAGACACCAAGGGCTATAACTTTCATTTGTTTCTCATCTCCCAATTCCTTACAGATTTCTAGATATAAGCTTCCAAATTCAGCCCTGTGCAACAGAGATTTCCAAACTCTTCCCGGATAGCCTATAGTGTATCTACCATAACCTTTTGTACACAACTCTAAATGACAAATGGTTTACATTTCTGAAAACAAGACATCAAGGGCTACAACTTTTGTTTTTGGATCATCTCCAAATTCCCTATAGATTGCGAGATATAAGCTTCCAAAGTCGGGTTAGTGCAACAGAGATTTTATTCTACGCGATCACGAAAGAGCTTCCGCGATCGCGATTCACAAGGTTCCAAACTGCTGTTTGCTCTTCGCGAACGCGACCAAATGTTCGCGATTGCGATGCACACCTCTGTAGGCAGAAACCAGCAACTAAAAATGGCCTAGAAATGGTCCGAAACCATCCCAAAACTCACCCGAGCCCCTCGGGACCTCAACCAAATATACCAACAAGTCCTAAAACATTATACGAACTTAGTCGAAGCCTCGAATCACATCAAACAACGCTAAAACTACGAATCGCACCTCAATTCAAGCTTAATGAACTTTGAACTTTCAAATTCTATATCTTGTGCCGAAATACATCAAATCAATCCGGAATGACTTCACATTTTGCACACAAGTCATAAATGACATAACGAAGCTATTCCAATTTCCAGAATCAGATTCCGACCTCGATATAAAAAAGTCAACCCCCGATCAAACTTCCCAAAAATTCAACTTTTAACATTTCAAGCCTAATTCCACTACGGACCTCCAAATAATTTTTCGAACACGCTCCTAAGTCCAAAATCACCATACGGAGCTATTGGAATCATCAGAATTAAATTCCGAGGTCGTTTACACATAAGTCGACATTCAGTCACTATTTTAACTTATGCTTTAAACCTTGGAATTAAGTGTTCCAATTCATTCCAAAACCTCACCGGACCCGAACCAATTGACCCGGCAAGTCACACAACAACTGTAAAGCCCAATTTGAGCAGTAAATGGGGAAACGGGGTTGTAATACTCAAAACGACCGGTCGGATTGTTACATTCTCCCCCACTTAAACATACGTTCGTCCTCGAATGTGCCAAGAGTTGTTACCAAGCCATCAAATCACTGTTCCATCTTACCACACACGTACTCGGGGGTGAACCCATGTCACCCTATTCCATATGAGCTTGACAATACAATAAAACTGAAATCATTGATTTAACTTTAGCCCATAAACCTTAGAATTTAATTTCCAACCTTTAGAATTTCTTTCAAGACACGAATCTTACATTTACACCCTGTATGAGTTTGAACCAGATGTATCAAGCCATAACCATAACCACAGACATAATCACCTAACATATTACACAACTCGCATGCTCATAGCACCATTCCTAACCACAGTGACTACTCCAAAACCAACCAAATACTACTATTAAACCCATATCGAACCAAACCTCATCCCAAAACCTTCGTACACTGTTGATAATAAAAGAAACATGTGAAATTTCATGACCACTTCCCAGATCAACAAGTCACGGAGCTCTCTCGCCCCAACCAGAACCATAATCACTTTCTGAGCCGACTCTCAATATTATACTCCCGAATATACCGAAATCAAACCTAATACTACCCATTCTAGGTCCAATGACCTTATATTACTAAACACAACTGTTCCATAGACATACCGCACCAATATAACTCAGAGCCACAACCCGTGCAATCTGTGCACCAATAAGCAACAATTCAAATGTACCCAGTCATGGAAAATGACTCAAATGAGAGAACTGCCCCGCCAGATTAACAAGTACCGCAACAACGAAACGCTGAAAATTTATTATATACCGTAGAACCATCGCCCGATTCTAACATAAGGTTCATACCTTAATATAACTCTGCTGCAATGCGTGACCCCATCCAAACGCTGGTCCATAATATATACCTCGAGCCACCCCGCTCAAAATCAATAACCACAGAGAGGCAAAGGACAAAAATGCCACACAAAACCTGAAAGAACATAACCATTACGCAATCGCTCATGCAATACCCAAATATTCTCAAATTTCGCTATAAAGCTTAAATAGAACCGCACCATCTGTGCACATAACCTATGAATCAAAACTCCTCGTAGCATAAAGGAGTAACTTACAGATCATTTCAGAATACGGATAAGTTCAACATCAACCGAATGACACATCCCTCAACAATAGCAGTATGGAGCCAACCATTCTGGCTCGGTGTAGAATACACATCTTAATTGGGACTACCTATGGACCCCAAATCAACTCTCGTCACCACAATAGATAAATAACCCTCCGAAAATTCACCGCGACTGATTCATAATACATCATATCATCTGACTTGCTTCGGTCACGACTTCACAGTCCATAACCACAAAACAATCTGCTCCTGAGAACTCCCAGTCTCCAAATCCATAGAACACACAAATCACTATTTCTGATTCCATCAAATTTAAATTTCTCTAACTCAACCAAGCCACGCAGGTCGCCAAACCCAAGAGTATTGCCACAAAGCACGGGTAGAAAACCCCCACATCATAAGCACTCAAAGAACCGATCATATCCATTACCATACTGATCCAACCTACTACCAAGCTGTCCTATTTCTCCAAGTCCCTTCCGAATTTGTCTTGAAATTGATACTTCTCCTTGCTAAAACACCACGATATTTAACCACAACTCACCCAACAAACCTTAGCATAGAACCACAACGCCCTACGGCCCATAAGCAACTGTATTCTTCTTAAGCACCTTCAAAAATACCACAATTGTAACACTCGCTCTGAAAATACCTTATGTGAATTTGAAATTGTTCTCCTCACCCTTCTTATACTAAAACATATAATCCATAGTCATACAGAATTTTCGCAAGTCCAGGCACCATCCAATGTAGATCTCAGGTTATATCCATACACAAGTCCGGAGAAATTCTCAATTGCTATATAAAATTCTCAAACCCACTAGAATTTTCTCGGGAGTCACCCACTTTGCTCAAATCTAATTGCACCGCCCAAATGGGTCAAAAGACACGTGCCCCATTAGCACAACAATACTCAAAGAAGTAACTCTACTTTAATACCCCCAATCAAATTCATACTCCGTGCGTACTACATATTTTGAAAATTACAACTCACTCATCCCATGATTTTCACATACTCATAAAGTACAATATAACCCGTATCCAAGAATTCGTTTACTCAAGTCATTCACGAACTCCATCTCTGCAAGTCATAACTAATCCACAAGTATGCCTCAGACCAAAACTAAAATTTAATATATAACCATGAAATTAAGCCGTCTGTAGCAGACTCCCCCACTTGGTTCAAAGCCATAAATTTAAACACTCCATAACTCACAATATCCATACTCTACTACTGCCCTAATACTTCCATCGGTTCAACGAAAAATTCTTCTCAAGCTCATACAACGCCAACCATTAAAATACCCCAAATCATCTGCTAAGCTCGCAATCATTCTCTTGACACTCAAGTCAACTTTCTCAGCCAGATTCAAATTCAAATCTCCACACATACGCCCTGCTGGCGGAAAAGTAACTCTCCACTCACATATAAGGAACACACCAACGTAGATTACTCTCCAGGAGATAACCCACCTCCCTAGCCTCAAATTGGCATCTTGTTATATCTTTTCGCTGTCACAATTACTATGCAATCACTTAGTCAATCTGAGTCCAAACTCATTACCCAGACATGAGAATTTAATTTACCCCAAAATTTAACAATATGAAAGATCCTTCAAAACATTCATACTCGAGATTGTACATCACATTAAAACGAAAATCAAGCACCCAATGGCCATTTCTTTACATTTCAAGGAAACACTTCTCGTCACATTCAAATCGTCTTAACACATCCCGTGGTCACATCATACCCATCATACCGCCATTCCATCGCTCATCGAGCCACAAATTCCACTGTAGGGTCATCACCGGGCATATGAGTCCAATTATACAAGTTATAAGTGAAGCTACTGAGCTTAAACTGCGGTCTAACCATGGCCTCAAGTCTTCCAGACTGGCCCATCACCAAAACATAGAATTCACATCTCGCACATCATCCCTGAAATCACAAGCCGGCGATACACAACTGATACCGAGCGCTCATGTGCGCATACGAATACGTGGAAGGAATTCAAAGAGATATGTCCCAAGCTGAATCAATCCCGCACGATAAGGAAAGAAAGATGGGAAGTATATATCCTAAATGCCCTGTAGCCTCTCGAAGATAAGTATGGACGTCATCATACCGATCCGCAAGACTTTACTAGACACTTGCTCATGACTTGTAGAACCTATGAACCTAGAGCTCTAATACCTCCTTGTCACGACCCAAAATCCAACTAGTCGTGATGACACCTAACCCAACCCGCTAGGTAATCCAACTTTCAATTATCCAATTCCAATAATAATTATTAAAGCAATTTAAGTAAATAATTATTTTAACCTTATACATTCCCCAAGAACTGGTAGTACAAATCATGAGCTTCTAAGAATAGAGTATACAAAGCGGGAATGAAATAATTATATAGTCTGTTTGAATAATACATAAACAGAGCTTTTATAAATCTAAGGCTACCATGAACAAGAGGCAACTACAACAGGAACGCTGGTATATCTTCAAATCCCGCAACCATCGAGCACATCAACAACAACAACCAACATCTGCACGTAATGTGCAGAAGTGTAGTATCAGTACAACCGACCCCATGTACTGAGTAAGTAACAAACCTAGCCTTAGGTTGAAAGTAGTGACGAGCTTCTACCAAGGTCGGGTCCAAAACCACTAGTCCACAATAGTACATAACAACATAAAGCAAATAATACCAGAAGTAACTCAGAGATAAAATGCTCAGCCAAATCATGATTTCAAAAATAATAGTTCTTCCTTTCAAGTACATCAGTGAATAACCCAAATCGTTTACCGAAATTTCCAAAAATATGAATAAGTTTGAAAGCAATAATTTTCCCAAAATCCTTTCAATAATAAATGATATATTTTATTTTCTTTCCAGATAACCCGTGTAAAACAAATGCATCACTATGCCCATCTGTCAACATGTGTGAGAAATCACGAATAATGTGATACCGTACAGCATGAGGAAAACACATCTCTATGCATATATGTCGTGTGTGCATGTCAATGCAATGTATCTCAGAGATTTTACTCATGTACTCACACTCTTAGAGTACTCAATCTCACTGTCTTGCATTCTCTCTCACTATGCTCAGCATACTCAATCACTCAGCGCTATACAATACCTGTTGCGGCGTGCAGCCCGATCCCTATTTATAGTCGATTGCGCTCACTGGGGGTGTGTACAAACTCATGAGTGGATCCTACAGCCCAAGCACTATAAGCACGGACAACTCACGTGCTATAATATCATATCTGGATCCGCACGGACAACGCACGTGCTATAATAATATCTGAATCCGCACGGCCAACACACGTGCTGCACGGCCAACTCACGTGCAATAGTATAATATATGGATCTGCACGGCCAACTCACGTGCAATAGTATAATATATATATAAAGCCAACATGGCCTGCTGCGGGCGGGCAGCCCCGATCCATATAATAATCCTCACAATCAGGTCCTCGGACTCATTCAATCATCAATCTCTCTCTCATGGGCTCACAATGTCATGAAAATAGCCCAAAAATGATGATATGATGTATCAATAAATAATAACAGAGACTGAGATATGATATGTAATGACATGAATATGACTGAGTATAATTTTCAATTTAAAACAAATAATTCACAATAATATAACCTCTGTGGGTCCCAATAATACTGGCACATAGCCTCAACATGATTTTTAATATGCTTTTCAGCTCAATTTCTTTAACACATAAAACCGCATGAAAAATGCCAAGATTATTTAACTACAAAATTTCACAGAAACAATTATGTCACAATTTCTATAGTGCACGCCCACACGCCCGTCACCTAGCATGTGCGTCACCTCCCAACAATTCACATAATACATATATTCGGGGTTCATACCCTCAGCTCCAAGATTAGAAGAGTTACTTACCTCGAACAAGCCAAATCCAATGTCGAGCAAGCTTAGCAATGCTCCAGAAATTCCATTCTGCGCGTATAACTTCCAAATGGCTCGAATCTAGT
This sequence comes from Nicotiana tomentosiformis, assembly GCF_000390325.3. Lineage (NCBI taxonomy): Eukaryota > Viridiplantae > Streptophyta > Magnoliopsida > Solanales > Solanaceae > Nicotiana > Nicotiana tomentosiformis. The sequence continues at coordinate 194,380,522 of NC_090813.1, read as the reverse complement.
CACAATTAATTTGATTCAGCTAACAAAAATTATAGGAATTAATGCCATATCAAAATACTAATATTTTTCAAAAATTCGAAATTACGCCCCAAAAATCACCCGTGGGGCCCACGTCTCGGAATCTGATAAAACTCACAAAATTCGAACCGCCATTCAACCACGAGTCTAACCATACCAAAATTACTCAAATCCGACCACAACTCGACCTTCAAATCCTCAATTAAAGTCTATGAATTTTTCTACTATTTTCAACCCAAAACACTAATTTGTTGATAAAAACAATAATAGATTCGTGTAATTTAACCAAAACCGAGTTAGAATCACTTACCCCAATCCATATGGTGAAAATTGCCTCAAAAATCGCTTCAATCTGAGCTCCATAGCTCCAAATGTGTTAAAATGGCCGAAACCTCAAAATATATCTTCTTCTCCAGGCATTTACTCTTCGCGATCGCGAAGCACAAAAATTTTCAGCCCAAAATTTGCCTTTCGCGATCGCGAAGAACAAATTCCTAGCACTTACAGACAACCTCTAGTATAATGGTCATAACATTTTGTACAAAACTCCAAATTGCAAATGGTTTAACTTTCTGAAAACTAGACACCAAGGGCTATAACTTTCATTTGTTTCTCATCTCCCAATTCCTTACATATTTCTAGATATAATCTTCCATAGTCGGGTCAGTGCAACAGATATTTTGTTCTACGCGATCGCGAAAGAGCTTCCGCGATCGCGATTCACAAGGTTCCAAACTGCTGTTTGCTCTTTGCGAACGCGACCAAATGTTCGCGATCGCGATGCACACCTCTGTAGGCAAAAACCAGCAACTAAAAATGGCCTATAGTGTATCTACCATAACTTTTTGTACACAAATCCAAATGACAAATGGTTTACATTTCTTAAAACTAGACATCAAGGGCTACAACTTTTATTTTTGGATCATCTCCAAATTCCTTATAGATTGCAAGATATAAGCTTCCAAAGTCGGGTTAGTGCAATAGAGATTTTGTTCTACGCGATCGCAAAAGAGCTTCCGCGATCGCGATAACAACTGTAAAGCCCAATTTGAGCAGTAAATGGGGAAACGGGGTTGTAATACTCAAAACGGCCGGTCGGATCGTTACAAGTTTGGGGACCTCACTTCAGTAGGGTGAAAGATTTAGTTACTGAATTGATTCCCAATGGTTAGTTTAGATCTGATTTTAAGTTATATTCAAGAAAGATATAATTTATACCGATTCCGCCAGGAAATAGAGTCAAAATTGAAGTCCTTATGATTCAACCAAAGAGCGTATAATTTATCAACTGAACAACAAAGATTTGAAGGGTTTATTTTTCTACTTCACCATTTGTGCAGGCTCATCAATATATGTGAACCAATTTTCGATGGGAAAATGACATTGTATAGCCGCTTTGAAAATAATAGCCGAAAATATCTAGACTCGTTCAGCCTTTTGATTAGAGTAGGGGACACACAAGTGATTAACAGATAGTACTATTAATTGGATGTGGTGTCTTTCTGGCTAGCTTCTGTTTGACTTCTTTGTCTCATAGGATTTAATCTGGCTTTTACCATGTTCTGTAGCTTACACATCCCACAATTAACTCTCAAGCTTGTCTTATTTTTCATGTAAAGTTTGTCTGAGTATGTTCAATAGTTTCTAGAATTAATTGGTAAAATATGCCGGAGCCATGGGTGCATGTTCATTATTTCTTTTGTTTAAATTTATTTTGAAATAAAAGTTGATATAATTTTTATCTCCAGATCTACAACTAGTTGTTAACTTAGGAATTTATAGAAAAACAGTTCACCCCTTTATTCAGGCTAGACCGATCAAATCTGTGATCTCATCCCCTTAGCAAAGTTATTAGACTGCTTAGCTTTTTCTTTTTCTTAAATAAGACTGCTTAGTTAGTGATGAACTTGTTGATTGATCTAAGATTGGATTAGATTGTTGCATTACAAGTATCTAAGGCTTCTTTACGTATATTTTAAGCTTACCTGAAAAAGTTTAATATTAGTATAAACTTGAATATGCTTGCCATTCTTTTGACAATAACCATTCTTTTGTTCATCTGCAGGTCAATAGCGTGGCGTCAAGAATAGGTTTTACTATTGAAGTCTGCAAGTTTGTAGGAACTGTCAATAAAGCAATCTGCCCCGTTTTTTTTTTGGGTTGTGTTCGAACTATTAACAACTTTCTGTGCTAGGGAGAATGTCACTAAAGCAATCTGCCCTGTTGTTTAGATGACAAAGTCCTAGGAGTGACTGAAGTTTTACCAGGCCTGAAAACCATATGTATTCAGTAACCTAAAGGAATTAAGTAACCTTTTTGGTTCCACCACATGTATTTTTTACATGTATAATGTATTGTATGGAGAAAAACTGAAATCATGAAAGAGCATATAATGATGTTACCCAAAAGAAAATTCAACTTGTTTATTGTAAACATGATGAATGTCTATTTTTCTATTTTCGTACTTTTTAAAACAATTAATATCCCGAGAAATACACACTTTATCGGACCGGTGGCATAAGATCCTTGTCTAACTCAAGCCACTTAGCAGCAATCACTAGAAATTCACCCAGAAGCAGTCCCAAAAAGTGAATAATACTGTAATACACAAATCAAGAAACAAATCTTTCAAAAGGCTTGGCCATGAATTCAATTCAATTAGGGTAAAGGATAGAGTTAAAAAAAAACAGGGTAAAGGATAGAGTTAAAACAAAAATAGGGTAAAGGATAAAAACATATCATCAAATAATAAGGGCAATATGAGACAAGGAAATAACATAAGAATCCCACAACACCAATTTGGTACATAACCATCTTCATTGTTACAGAACATGGAATCCAATAATACATTACAATAAATTTTAAATGACAATCAAAACAAACACCATAATTGAAATAACAATAGAAAACGTTAACACACAATCTCAAACAAGCTGTTAGTGTTCCAAGTCCTAATAAGGGCAGAAACCAAACCACCTCAATGACCCTTAAAGCATTTCAGCAACAAGGGACATTTTGTAACCTGAAGTTGCAGAAAATTAGCAACTATTGCGCATCAGATGCACATTCCTTCAAAGATTTTAGTAGATTTTTGCAAGCCACCTTCTTGGCCATTCTTTTGTCTCGTTCCGAGCACGTGCTCTTGTGAATAACACCATCTGTTTCAACCTCTACTGTAATATATGCCACACCATTCTCATGAGAGACAACATTCTTCTTCTTTATGTAACCTTACTGATCACACAGTTCACTTAACTCTTACTGGAAGAAGCTTTACTGTATCAGGTGTAATCAACAGTTCCAGAAGTGTTAATACGATCCGAAATGCAATATCTTTGTTGAAGCCAGAATCAACAAAGATCGCCCTAGCAAGAGACTCAATAACATCTCCAAGCACATATATTGAACCAGAAGGAAAACGAGTTGATAAACCTATAATAGAAATAAAATTAGCATACACAATACTATTAATCCGCGTTGACCTTAAAGTAGATGTGAAGCTCTCGACAAAGAAATGAGGTTAAGAATGATGACTTTTCCTTCTCTTCCTAAATAGTACGTATATGGTTTTCAAATTAAGTGTCATGTCTAACTTTGAGGCAATACCTTGGGAAAAGTAGTTTCGGAATGTGGACACGAGATCCAATTTCTGGAAGTTCAGAACAGTACTAACTATCTGCCTCGGGCAGATCTTGTCTTGTGTAGGCCTGCCTTAACAGCAGCTTGAGCAAAGCATTCATTATTTGCCGAGGCAGACCTCAAATCAGTAATGCATCCTGGAGAGAGTCCCGGATGTTTGAAATAGAGATGCCCTGTAACAGCATAATCAGGGAAGTGCATCTCCAAGAAATTCCAAGCGCTACATGGCCAGGTGATTGAACTTATAATATGCATCATCCAGTTGTGGATCTTTCCTTTCAGTATCTAACAACAGTTAGCATACCAAAAGAGGCCTCGACATAGAAGAAAATGATTTCTTTCATTTAATAACCTTTATTTAGGAAGGCAAGACATGATTCAAATAAAACCTTGTAGAGAGAAATGCAATCAACATCAAGATGGATAACATTTATTTATGATAGTAACTTGATCCGGGAGTTAGGGCTTCAACAAGCAGAGAAGGATCATCGAAGTACTGATATTAACTAGCTTCTCAGCATTCATGGGGAATAAGTGCATTGGCACAGGTGCATCTACAAAACCAATACCGATCCCTAGCCATTTCATGAATGAAAAAGCCTCTACGGAGCCGAGGAAGGCAACATCAGCTAGCTACTCTCTTACTTTTAATCTTCGGCATTCCCCTACTACACATTTTTACTAAAGGCATCAGGAGTTCTTCAACGAAATTGCCAACTTGAGAATTGTCACCAGGAATGAGCCATGCTTTAATTAAGATTGAATGGTTCATTTCAAATAAATCCCAGCAAGGAAAGTTTTTTATTGAAGGGAAAACCAAAAGAAGAAAAAGAAGAACTTGTTTGACAAAAAAATGTAGACTTTTGATTAAACTGATTAATTTTGTATGACGAAGGGCTAAATCTAGTTATTGACAATAACTTCAGATCTATAATCGATTAACACAAATAACGCAAGAGCAGTGTTGAGAGAAGATTAAATGTGATGTACATTCAATGTTTCAAGATCATTAATGATGGGGAATATCAAGCAATAAATAATGATATATGACATTAAAGTAAATAAGGAGAATGATTCACCCAATATTTAATGAGGTGGATGATTCTTCTCACTGACAATGATGAATCATAGACAAATAATAGAATGTTGGGACCCTTCTCGGATCTAATGGAAAAAGTGTAGAAAAGTAGACAATCGAATCTCTTTAGAAATGTAGTGATTGTCTTTTATCTAGAGAAAAAGTCTGCTTTAGAATGTTCTTACCAGAGAATATTACATATCCCTCTCCCCTATCTCCTTTTCTATTTATATGAGACATTCACCAGTCAACTCTAAAAGTACAGACACTAAGAATATTTAATAGAATATTCTCATGAATATTTTATTACAAAAACTAGCCGTTAGCACTGCACTTGATACTCGACCTCGGTCGTTATTGACTACTCGGCTACGAGCCCCGTTATCTACTAATCGACCTCGACCATATCTCTTTCTACGATACCGCTTCATGCTAAATCCCACTGAGGTAGATTTTGACCCACACAGTTTGTCCCTCCGCTTATTGATGTCGACCCTGGGCAACCTTGATGAGCGGACTCTGTCAGTTAGGGTTGAGAAGTTTTATGCGAGCAGGTCGAGTAGTAGTGCTTTGGACGGGAAGGAAACATGGCCTTCCGTGAGCCACAACCTAAGGTCACGTCGTTTCAGAGTGACGTCATGTCATCATGCGTCATTATTACGTATTTTTCTGATACCCTGTATCGTTTCCCGCACCTATGCCGTTTAGATTTTTGAGCTGGGAAACTATGGTCTGCTTCCTCGATATTGATGCCCTAACTCTTATAAATGGGGATACTCAATCCTTCGATTCACTCTTTGCATTCTAAAAATCGAATTTTCATATCTTCTTCTTCCTCAATTAGAATCTCTACTTTCTTGACCTTACTTCATACTCCTGCCTTCACTGATTTCGGTGGTTCCTGCTACTCGACTCTTCTACGTTTACATCCCCTCTATTCATAAAACAAAATGGTTAATGTGTCTTCCAATTCTGGGGGGATACCTGTACCTGACCCTGTTCCTTTGGCAGTGTGCATGCCTCCCCATGACGGTGGGGCTGCCATTGCTGCAGAAGATGGAAGCTTTCCTACGGTGGAGAAAATAATTCCCCGTAGCGAGAAGGCTAGAACTGCCTTCTCAAAGCTGCCCGAGGACGACCCTGAGGCCGTAGAGTCTGAGATGGATGCGGCTGCCCTTGCTAATTTTAGGGCGAAGTTCAAAATTCATTCCACATTGATCTGGTCCCGGCTGGACGCGATGTGGTACAGATTCATCGCCCTGGATATTGCGTGTTCTACGCATATCCATTCTATGTGGGTTACTCCTTTCCCACTCTCCCATTGGCAGAGGAATTCTGCTGCTACTACGGCGTCTGCCCGGCTCAGATTTCTCCTTATATCTACAAACTCATCCTCATACTGACGAAGTACGCGGAATTGGCTGGCCGCAGGGTTTCTCTTCGCCACCTGATGCATCTCTTCGCGCCGAGTTTCCATAGAGGGACGATGTTGCTCCTTCGTCACCGTGGAGGCAAAAACTTGGTAGTAAAGATGGACGATAAAGCAAATCATCGATTCTGGTTTAATTACTTCTACGTCAAGACTGAGGACGCGGTGGCGAACGCAAATGGATTTCCTGAGGCATGGAATTACGCCCGTAAGTATTTTCACTAAGTGCTCGTTTTGCTTGTTCTAGTCGTAGTCTAACCGTTCTATCCTTTTCTTCTTCAGCTGAGACTGTGCCCCCTCCTTTGGTCGCGGATATTCATGAATGGGTTAGCCAGATCTTGCCCCACATAGTGGGGATTCGTGGGTGGCCGACCTTTTTCCAGAAGTTCGGGCCCAAGCTTTCAACGACCGGTGAGTTTGTCCGTACATATAGTGACTTTTTACATATGTCTCCCTGACCTTGTGGTCGCGTGTTCGTCATGAATTTGAGAGTCGCCATTCTAATCACTTTTGCAGGCCTAGGGTCTTCAAAGAAGCGGAAAGCTCCTGCTCCGACATTCCGTAAGAGGAAGGTCGTTTCTATTTTTACTGCTGCGGTGAGACCTGCTCGGTCGTCGACTACTGCGGTAGGTGTTTTCATTTCCCCTCTGTGTTATCTAGTTGACGAGGATGATGAGAAAGGATCGTCGCCGACTGATGATAATGTGCTTCCCCGCAAGAGATGATCCGTCTGTATCTGTGAGGGAAGTGTCCGCGTGGGAAGTTTGGTGATGGATGGCTTTGTTGTCAGAGAAATGACGACCATAGATCTCGGAGTTGATGCCGAGCTACTGTCCATAATCCCGCCGCCTTCGGGGGCCGAGGGATGTACGTTGCTCCTTGAGGTCAGAACGAGTTTTGAAGGATCATCGGCGCGAGTCCCTGACGCCTTACAAGAGGGTGAGACATCGACCTCGTTACCGACCGAGGACCCTTCCTCTCGAGTTGATACCAAGGGAAAAAGTGTTGCCGAAGGGGATTATGAAACGGGCTCCGATATGGACGCCAATGAGGTTAAGATGATGGGGGAAGGACTCACCCGGCTTGAGGTGAGGTTGGAAGGGAGCACACAGACTATTGCGATCCCTTTGGACCAGGATCTATTAGTTGACACGGAGGATGTGGTCCCTTATCTTGGTCCACTCTGTTATGATGTAGAGGGTAAGACCCTCGAGAAGCTCAAGTATTCCACTTTGTCGAAGAGCATAGCCGGCCTTGCTCTTAGGGTATGTTTGTTATTTTGTTTCCATATTCGTAATTATGTTGATTCTGACTTTGTTCTTACCCGCTCTGGCTTTTTTTTCCAGACCGTGATCTTGGAGATTGAAATTTCCCGCCGAGAGGAGAGGCGTAAGGCTATCTTCCAAAAGATGGAGCGAAAATATCGCGAATATCGTGATAAGCACCGTGAGCTTTACCGGCGACTTAGTGGTAGTAGCAACTTTTGGGCCCTCCAAAACGAGCTAAAGGAGAAGGATGATGAATTGGTGAAGGTCATCAAAAAATATAGTGAGATCGAGGGGGCGTTGAAGGACAAAGAGGAGGAGCTCGAGGTGAGTAGGGGGTTGAGGCCCAATGCGCCGACCTTCAGGCCCAAGTGGTCTCGTTGCGTGTCGAGCTAGAGGAGTGTCAACTTCGAGCGGCCGTTTTGAGTGGCGAGGTCGCCAAAAAGGTAGCGAATTTGGAGAAGGCGGAGTCGGCCCAGTTATCAGCTGCACATAAAGCTGCAGCTTTAGAGGACATGATCCATGTTATCCGTTCTAAACGGGATTGCACCATGGAGAAGCTAGGCTCAGAGAGGAGCGACTTGACGAGCGGATTGGGGAGTTAGAAAAAGAGGTTGCGTACCTTAGTGATCGAGTTGTTGCCCTCGAAGCCGAAAAGGCACAGTTATTGGCGCAGCCGTCCTCATCCCGTACTGCTTTTCCTGATGTTCCTCGAGATCTGTATGAGGAATGAATTCACGTCGAGGCCCAACTGGATATATTCAGGGATCTGATGGGGACGAGGGCTATTTCGGAAGCTGACTTAGAGAATGCACGTGAAGCTCAGTTTGCTTGTGGCTATGACCCCGCTAGACCATAAGCTGGTGATGCTGAGGAAGACGTGGAAGGGTTTGAGCAGGATGCCTGGTACGAAGATGAGTATCCCGGCGGCGACGACGATGGTGGAGAGACGGGTGGAGATGGTGCTGCTGAGTTAGGTAGCGCATAGTTGCTTTTCTTTCTTTTGCTTGTAATTCTTGTACATACTTTTGCTGGCATCTGTTTTAGCCTTTGTAAGGAATATATTTAAATTAAGAAATGTTGTTTTCGCTATTTTGTATCTAATTCTTTTCTTTCTATTTGGGCTTGCACGTTTCTTTCTTTTGTTTTGTCGTTTAATCATAAAAATATGGTTTTGGACATGGTCAGGGATTAGTAGGTGTTAATTCAAACGAGGTCGAATGTAACCTGTATTGAGTTGGTTCGAGCGAGGTCGAATGTGAGTTGATTCGAACGAGGTCGAATATGAGTTAATTCGAGCAAGTCGAATGTGGGTTGATTCGAACGAGGTCGAATGTGAGTTAATTCGAGCGAGGTCGAATGTGAGTTGATTCGAACGAGGTCGAATGTGAGTTAATTCGAGCGAGGTCAAATGTGAGTTGATTCGAACGAGGTCGAATGTGAGTTGATTCGAACGGGGTCGAATGTGAGTTGATTCGAACGAGGTCGAATGTGAGTTAATTCGAGTGAGGTCGAACGTGAGTTGATTTAAACGAGGTCGAACGTGAGTTAATTCAAATGAGGTAGAAAGTGAGTTGATTCGAGCGAGGTCGAACGTGAGTTAATTCTAACGAGGTCGAATGTGAGTTGATTCGAACGAGGTCAAATGTGAGTTGCTTCGAACAAGCTCGAATGTGATTTACTTAATTGTGGCCGGGGGCCAGGTAGATATTGAGATGATGTTGTTCTGGCGAAAACATGGGCGAACTTCATACATTTGTGTTTTGCTCATATACTTGGAGAAATTTACATGTTTTTCGGGCTGGCATTCCAGTCCCAGTCTACCTAGTCCCTTCATTGGGTGACCTGGAGACGTGTTGAGAGGTTGGGCAATGAACTAACCGTCCGGTGTCTCTTTCCGTTCGTATTTTGACTTGGAAGTGTCCCCCTTGTCGCCTCGTTAAAAACCTCTTTGAGAAAACCCAATTGGGACAAAACTCAAGTGAGAGAAAAAGAGTGCGACTTGGAGGACGCTTTTTCTTAAAAGTTGAAGTACTTGAGGTGGGCGACATTTCAGTTGTTTGGCAGTAGTTTTCCTTCCAGTGTTTCTAGTTGAAATGACCCTTTATTTGCTGCTGCCATGATTTTGTATGGGCCGTCCCAATTCACCCCTAGTTTGTCTTCCCGCGGGTCTTTACTTGCTTGTGTTTTGGCCTTGAGCACGTAGTCCCCGACTTTGAGTGGTCTGATCTTGGTATTTTTGTTATAATAGCGTTCTGTCTGCTGTTTTTGGGCGACCATCCTTATGTAGGCCATATCTCTCTGTTCTTTGGCTTCGTCAAGCTCTTGCCTTCTGCTTTCATCGTTCCTCGGCCCGCTCTCATGGGAATATCGCAAACTGGGCTCTCTGACTTTGATCGGTATTACTGCATCAGTCCCATAGACTAAAGAGTAGGGTGTCTCTCCTGTGCTCATCTTTGGCATTGTGCGATAGGCCCAAAGCACTTCTGGTAATAGCTCCGCCCATAATCCCTTGGCGTCCTCAAGCTTTTTCTTCATGATATTCAGTATTGATTTATTGGAGGATTCCGCTTGCCCGTTGCTCGCAGGGTGGTATGGTGTGAAGAGTATTCTTTTGATATGCCACTTCTCAAAATATTCGACGACCTTTTTCTAGTAAATTGGGGCCCGTTGTCGCAACTAATCTCTTTAGGGAGGCCAAAGCGACACACAATGTTTTTCCATATGAAGGCGATCACTTCCTGTTCGCGTATTTGGGTGAATGCTCCTACTTCTACCCATTAATAAAAATAGTCAATTAAAACCAAAAACAATCATACGTTACCTCGCCCCGTAGGGAGGGGGCCGACAATGTCCATTCCCCGTTTGATGAAAGGCTAAGGGGAGGTGACCGAGGGGAGATGCTCGCCCGCTTGATGGATCATTGGGGAGTGTTTTTGGCATTGTTTGCATTTTTTCACGAAGTCCGCGACCTAAGTTTTCATGGTAGGCCAGTAGTAACATGCTCGTATGAGACATCTGACTAGAGGTCGATTGCTTGAGTGAGCTCCGCGGTGGCTTTCGTGGACTTCTTCTAGGACGCTCCGCATCTGATTCGGGCCTAAGAATTTCGCTAGGGGGCCACCATATGTCCTTTTGTATAGGTCATTGTGAATGATGTTGTACCTGGCCGCTTGCACCTGGAGCTTCTTGGCTTCCTTTTTATCATCTGGGGGTACGCCGTCCTGCAAGTATATAACAATACGATTGCGCCAGTCCCAGATTATATTTATAGTCCTTACCTAGATTTGATCTATCGATGAGTGGAGGAGGGTGACCACGTTTCCTTCTCCGGTTATGCTTTTAGTTACTATCGCTAATTTGGCGAGGCCGTCTGCTTCGATGTTTTGTGCTTGAAGGATTTGGTCGAGCTGGCACTCGTCGAACTCGGGCAGTAGTTTCCAGATCTCGACCTGGTATTTTTGTAACCTTTGTTCTTTGATATGGAAAGTCCCTGTGACTTGGTTGACGATGAGTTGAGAGTCACAGCGTAGGATGACCCGCCTCTCCCCATACTTGAGTACTAGCCTTAACCCTGCAATCACGGCCTCATACTCGGCCTCGTTGTTAGTTATGTCCGGTCACCTTATGGACTGGCGAACCACTTCGCCTGTCAGGACTTCGAGCACAAGTCCAGTCTGGCCCCTGACACATTGGAAGCACCGTCGGTGTACAAAATCTATAGATCTTGTGATTGCGGAGAAGCGTGGGCGACTTCTTTTTCGACTTCGGGTATTATTTTTGCGCTGAAGTCGGCAAGGACTTGTTATTTTATAGCCGTTCATGGTTGATATGTGATATCATGTTCGCTCAATTCTATGGCCCACTTGGCTAACCTTCCCGATAGCTTAGGCTTATGCAAATTACTTCGCAAGGGAAAAGTTGTGACTACCGAGATGGGGTGGCACTGAAAGTAGGGGCTAAGCTTTCGTGAAGCTACGACCAAGGCCAGGGACAATTTTTCGAGGTGGGGATACCTCGTATCGGCGTTGATTAAGGTTCTGCTAATGTAATAGATGGGGAATTGCGTACCTTTATCTTCTCGAACCAGGACTGCACTCACCGCTACTTCAGATACGGCGAGGTAGATGAGAAGGTGTTCCCCCGATTTTGCTTTGGAAAGCAACGACGATGACGACATATAAGCCTTCAATTCCTTCAGGGCTTGAATGTACTTGGAAGTCCTTTGGAGGTCATTGTCTTTCTTAAGTACGCCGAAAAACTTATGGCATATGTCAGATGATCGTGAGATGAATCTCGACAGGGCGACGATGCGTCCGACCAGCCTCTAAACCTATTTTTTGTTGGTTAAGTGCTCTGGTATTCCTTCTATGGCTTTGATTTGGTTGGGGTTGACTTCAATACCCCTTTTCGATACTAGGAAGCCCAAGATTTATCCTAAGGTCATGCCGAATGTACACCTTTCAGGATTCAACTTCATTCCGTACCGCCTGAGTATATCGAAGGCTTCTTTCAGGTGGTTGATATGACCTTTCCTTTTGGACTTGACCAACATGTTGTCTATGTAGACTTCCATGGTCTTGTCGAGTTGGTCTTTGAACATTTTGGTCACCAACCTTTGGTATGTCGCCCCCGCGTTTTTCAGTCCGAAGGGCATCACCCTGTAGCAGTACGTTCCTTGGTGGGTGATAAAGGTGGTCTTCTCCTGGTCCTCCTCTTCCATAAGGATCTGATTGTAGCCCGAGTAGGCATCCAAGAAGCTCAACAATTCATGCCCGGCCGTTGTGTCATTGAGCTGGTCAATGTGAGGTAGCGGGAATGAATCTTTGGGGCATGCTTTGTTTAAATCCGTAAAGTCTACACACATCCGCCACTTTCCGTTCTTCTTTTTCACCATGACCACATTGGCGACCCATTAGGGGTATTTTGATTCCCTGATGGAGCTGTTTTCTAATAATTTTTTGACCTCTCGCGAACTGCACGTTTATTGCAGAAATGAACTTTTGCCTAACCTGCCTTACCGGGGGGTAGAACGGGTCGACGTTCAACTTGTGTATGGAGACCTCCTTCGGGATACCTGGCATGTCTGCATGGGAAAAAGTAAACAAGTTCGCGTTAGCAATTAAGAATTGACGGAATTTACCTGGTTCTTGAAGCTTGCGGCCGACGTAGTCTTTCTTGCTGTGGTCATTTTCATCAAGTTGGATGGGGTCGAGGTCTTCTACGGTTGATCCCGTGGTGTTTATTGTTTCGGGATCTCTGATGACGTCCGTTTTTTCATCACAACTCGACCTCGACCCTGTTAATTGCTATGCATCCTCTGTTTTGCCCTTCATTTGTTAGGTATATGTACAATCCAGGGCGATGCGATAGCATTCTCGAGATGTGCGTTGTTCTCCTCGTATGTTGAATACTCCCTATGGGGTTGGAAATTTGATAATTTGATACAAGTTGGAGGGGATAGCCCTCATGGTGTGTATCCAAGGTCGACCTATTACGGCGTTATACACCGTATCCCGGTTCATGATGTGGAATGTGGTTTCTAGAGTGACGCCGCTATCCAGGATGTGGAGTGTGATTTCCCCGGATGTTCGTTCATTTGCATTGTTAAAACCTGTTAGCGTGATGCAACGCAGCACTATCTTATCCTCGAGTTTCATTTGTGCAAGTACTCGAGGATGGACAATGCACGCGCTACTCCCATCGTCCACCATAATGCGTCTTACATATGTATCTAATATTCATAAAGTGATAACAAGGGCATAATAGTGAGGGAAAATCAAACCGTGGGTATCTCACTTATCGAAGATGATACTTTCTTCGAGTTCGTCTGTCACGACCCAATTTTCCCTCCGTGTGACATCGTGAAGGCACCTAGTCTCTACAACTAGGTAAGCCTAACATTTTTGCAGAATAATGAAATAAAAATAAAAATTTAACCAACTATTCAAAAATACACAACATATCCCAAAACCTAGAACATCATGAATCACAAACTACAAGAGAAAAAATCTAGTGTCTCTATACATCAGAGTCTATCAAAAGAAAATACTGAAGATAATGGACACGAGGAAGAGTAGAAAGGGGACTTCGAGGTCTGCGGACGCGGCAGATATACCTTGAAGTCTCCAAATCTGTCCCAGCTCACTGATAGTGCAGCTGATAAGGAGCACCTGGATCTGCACACGAAAAAAATGCACAGAAGAGTAATATGAGTACACCACAATCGGTACCCAGTAAGTGCCAAGCCTAACCTCGGTAGAGTAGTGACGAGGTCAGGTCCGGGCCCTACTGAAATATGATAATATATCAAGGCAAGAATGAAATATCGCAGTAAAAAAAGACTGAAATTTAACAAGAAAGAATTCATAAAAGGTAACAACTCAATACACAGAAATACAACTGGGGATCTCCCGAGATACCGTCTTGTAGTCCCAAACGTAAATGTGTTGGGGGATCTCCCGAAATAACATTCCGTAGTCCCAAAGTAAATATACAGTACATGGGGATCTCCTAGAATACCATTCCGTAGTCCCAAAGTAAATATGCAGTACGGGGGGATCTCCCGGAATACCGTTCCGTAGTCCCAAAGTAAATATGCAGTACAGGGGATCTCTCGGATTACCATTCCGTAGTCCCAAAGTAAATATGCAGTGCAAACAATAGAAATACAACTACATCACGAAATCTTATGATTTAGACTAAGTACCAGTCAAGGAAGAAGTAGGAAATTCACTAAGCATGCTGCACAGAGTTCACATAAGCAGTTAACACACGTAGACATGCTGTATTACACTAAACAGGGTAGCTACACATTTTGGAATAACTCAATTAAGAATAAAAATAGATTAATACTCATTAAAATGGTATAACTCAAAATAAAGGGAAACAGGTTGCTGCTCTGTAATAAATTGGGTTTTTCTAAAACTAGCCTGTGTACGTACTCGTCATCTCACGTACACGACACTCATATATAAAAAACGGTACAAATCCTACGGGGAGTTCCCCCACACAAAGTTAGACAAGCCACTTACCTTGAACCAAGCTCAATTAATCGGTAATAATGCCTTTCCCACGATTATCCGGCTCCGAATGGCCCAAATCTAGCCAAAAGCAATTACATATCATAAATACAACCATAATAGACTCATCTAATTAATTAAATTAATACTTTAACAAAAATTCCGAAATTCGCCCTAAAAAGTCGACCCGGGCCCACTTCTCGGAATCAGGTAAAAGTCACAAAATCCGGAAGCCCATTCACTCACAGGTCTAACCATATCAAATTTACAAAAATTCGACACCAAATAGTCCTTCAAATCCACAAATCAAACTTTCCAAATTCCTAGCCTCCAACTCCCAATTTCCACCTTAAATACACACTAACTAGGTGGGAAAATAAATGGGAAAGCAAGATTATTAATAAAAAATAAGCACAAGGGACTTACCTCAAGAAATCCCTAAAAAATACTCTCAAGAAATCGCCAAACCCAAGCTCAAAATGTTGAAAATGAGCAAAAATCGCGAACCTTTGCATTTAAGTGTTCTGTCCAGACATCTCGCACCTGCGAACTCTCTGTTGCATATGCGACTATCGCAGATGCAGAAATGTATTGCACCTGCGGCTCCCCTTTGCACCTGCGCTCAGCTGCCCGCATCTGCGACCCTCACAGGTGCGGGAAAATCTTCGCACCTACGGTTCCTGCCCAACTCCTTCTTGGCCGCATCTGTGGTTCCTCCTTCGCACATGCGATCCCGCACCTGCGGTCACCCCTCTGCAGGTGTGAAAACACTAGAAACAAGAAAATCTTCAGCAACTAGTCTAAGTCCAAATTCAATTTGTTAAGCATCCGCAACACACCCGAGGCCCCCGGGACTTCAACCAAACATACCAACAAGTCCTAAAACACCATACAAACTTAGTCGAGCCCTCAAACCACATCAAACAATGCTAAAGCCACAAATCACCCTCCGATTCAAACTTAATGAACTTGAAACTATAAACTTCTATAACCGATGCCGAAACATATCAAATCAAGTCCGATTGATCTCAAATTTTGCACACAAGTCATATTCAACCTTACGGACCTACTCCAACCTCCGAAATCGGAATCCGACCCCGATATCAAAAATTCCACTACCGGTCAACATCTTCAAAAATTTGACTTTCGCCATTTCAAGCCTAAATAAGCTACGGACCTCCAAAACACAACCAGGACACGCCCCTAAGTCCAAAATCACCTAACGGAGCTAAAAGAACCGACGGAATACCATTCCAGAGTTGTCTTCATACAGTTCTGACACGGTTCAAATCCTAAGGCTTAAATCTCAATTTAGGGATTAAGTGTCCGAAAACACTCCAAAAACCAAAATGAAATCTTCCGACAAGTCACAATAGCAGAAATAGATATGGGAGAAGCAGTAAATAGGGGATCAAGGCTATTACTCTCAAAACGACCGGATGGGTCGTTACATCCTCCCCCTCTTAAAACAATCGTTCGTCCTCGAACGAGCATAGAGACCTACCTGAAGTAGTGAAAAGATGAGGATAACGGCTGCGCATATCCTGCTCAGTCTCCCAAGTCGCCTCCTCGACCAGCTGTCCCCTCCATTGAACCTTCACAGAAGCAATGTTCTTTGATCTTAGCTTTCTGACCTACCTGTCTAAAATAGCCACTGGCTCCTCAACATAAGATAGATCCTTGTCCAACTGGACTGAGCTGAAATCCAACACATGAATGGATTGCCATGATACTTCCGGAGCATAGAAACATGGAATTCCGGATGAACTTCTGCTAGACTAGGAGGCAAGGCAAGCTCATAAGCAAGCTCCCCAACTCGTCGCAACACCTCAAATGGACCAATGAACCTTGGGCTCAGCTTTTCCTTCTTTCCAAACCTCATAACGCCCTTCATAGGCGAAACCCGGAGCAAGGCTCGCTCTCCAACCATGAATGCTACATCGCGAACCTTCCGATCTGCATAACTCTTCTGTCTAGACTGGGTTGTGCGAAGTCTATCCTGAATCACCTTAACCTTTCCAAGGCATCCTGAACCAAGTTTGTACCTAATAATCTGGCCTCGCCGGGCTCGAACCAACCCACTGGGGACCGACACCGCCTACCATACAGAGCCTCATGCGGTTCCATATGAATGCTGGACTGATAACTGTTGTTGTAAGCAAACTCTGCAAGTGGCAAGAACTGGTCCCAAGTACCCCCAAAATCTATCACACAAGCGCGGAGCATATCCTCCAGTATTTGAATAGTGCGATCGGACTGCCCGTCCGTCTGAGGGTGGAACGATGTGCTCAACTCAACCCGTGTACCCAACTCCTGCTGTACAACTCTCCAAAACCATGATGTAAACTGCGTACCCCGGTCAGAGATGATAGATACCGGTACGCTATGAAGTCTGACGATCTCGCGGATATAAATTCGAGCCAACTACTTGGAAGAATAGGTAGTCATCACAGGAATGAAATGAGTTGACTTAGTCAGCCTATCCACAATCACCCAAACTGTATCAAACCTCCGCTGAGTTCATGGGAGTCTAACAACGAAATCCATAGTGATCCGCTCCTATTTCCACTCCTGAATATCTAACTTCTGAAGCAACCCACCTGGCCGCCGATGCTCATACTTTACCTACTGGCAATTCAGACATCGTGCCATATACTCTACTATGTCCTTCTTCATCCTCCTCTGACGTAGGTTAAGATCTTTCTGCTTAAACAGATGCTGCAAACTCCGATGATCGGTGTAAATCTCACAAGGAACACCGTACAAATAATGCCGCCATATCTTCAAGGCATGGACAATATCTTCTAACTCAAGGTTGTGGATATGATAGTTCTTTTCGTGCACCTTCAGCTGTCTGGACGCGTAGGCAATCACCCTACCGTCCTGTATCAACACCGCGCCGAGACCAATACGCGATGCATCACAATATACAGTACAAGACCCCGAACCTGTAGGTAATACCAATACTGGGGCTGTAGTCAAAGCTGCCTTGAGCTTCTGAACGCTCTCCTCACATTCATCTGTCCACCTGAACGGAGCACCCTTCTGGGTCAGCCTGGTCATAGGTGCTGCAATAGATGAGAATCCCTCTACAAAGTGACGGTAATACCCCGCCAAACCAAGAAAACTCCGGATCTCTGTAGCTGAGGAATGTCTGGGCCAACTCTACACTGCTTTGATCTTCTTCGGATCCACCTGGATCCCATCACTCGATACTATATGACCCAAGAATGCCACTGAGTCTAGCCAAAACTCACACTTTGAAAATTTTGTATATAACTTCTTTTCTCTTAAGGTCTGAAGCGCAGATCTCAGGTGCTGCTCATGATCTTCCCGAGTTCGGGAGTATACCAGAATGTCGTCAATAAACACAATGACGAATGAGTCAAGATAAGGCCGAAACACACTGTGAATCAAGTGCATAAAAGCTGTTGAGGCATTGGTCAGCCCAAAAGACATAACAAGAAACTCATAGTGACCATATCTGGTCCTGAAAGCAGTCTTCGGGATATCTGGCTCTCGAATCTTCAACTGATGATATCTCGAACGTAAGTCAATCTTGGAAAACACTCTGGCACCCCGTAACTGATCAAATAAGTCATCAATACGAGGCAAAGGATGCCGGTTCTTCACTGTGACTTTGTTCAACTGGCGGTAATCAATACACATCTGCATAGAACCATCCTTCTTCTTCACAAATAAGACAGGAGCACCCTAAGGTGATACACTGGGCCGAATGAAGCCCTTATCAAGCAATTCCTGTAACTACTTCTTCAACTCCTTCAACTCAGGAGGAGCCATATGGTACAGAGGAATAAAGATGGGCTGAGTGCACAGCAACAAATCAATGCCAAAATCAATATCTCTGTCGGGCGGCATGCCCAGAAGATCAGCTGGGAACACATCTGGAAAGTGCCTCACTACTGGAACTGACTCAACCGTAGGGGTATCAATACTGACATCTCTCACATAAGCTAGATACCCGTTACACCCCTTCTCAACCATTCGTTGAGCTTTAAGAAATGAAATAACTCTGCTGGGAGTATACTCTAAGGTACCTCTCTACTCTAATCGCGGTAAACCTGGCATAGCCAGCGTCACTGTTTTAGCGTGACAATCATGAATATCGTAATGGGGCGACAACCAGTCCATGCCTAAAATAATATCAAAGTCCACCATGCTGAGCAATAATAAATTGGCTCTGGTCTCAAAACCACTAAGAGCAATCAAACACGACCGATACACGCGGTCCACAACAAGAGAATCTCCCACAGGAGTAGACACATAAATAAGGGAATTCAAAGAATCCCGAGATACGCCCAAATACGGGGCAAAATAAGAGGACACATAAGAATATGTAGAGCCTGGGTCAAATAATACTGATGCATCTCTATGATAGACCGGGAAAATACCTATAATGACAGAATCAGAAGCGACTGCCTCTGTACGAGAAGGAAGGGCATAATATCTGGCTTGACCTCCCCCTCTAGGGTGACCTCTACCTCCCCGACCTCCACCTTTGGCTGGCTGAGCAGGTGGGGTGGCAGCTGGTGCTGTAATCATAGCCTGAGGACCTAGTGAAGCACACTGTGGCTGAGAAGTCTGTGGAGGTTCACCCCTCCTAAATTTGGGGCAATCCCTCACCATATGGCGAGTGTCGCCACACTCAAAACAAGCTCTGGGAGGGCGTGGCTGCTGTGACTGGCTCGGTCCAAGTCTGCTGGATTGGCCACTAGGAACACCCCGTGCAGGAGACACACTAGATACTAGCGGTGCATAATAGGGCTCCTGGGGCCTAGAAGGAGCTGGAACACCGCTGGCGGCTGGAAGAGCTGAACGAACGGGGCGGCTCGCATAACCCCTACCATGGCGAGCTGCTGGGGCATGAGCTCTAGAATATTAACCAGTCTCTCGAGACCTCTTGGCCTCCCTCTCCTCTCTATACCAGGCAAACATTCTCTCAAATCTCTTGACAATACTCATAACCTGCTGATAAGAAATATCCATCTCCAACTCCCTGGCCATACTACTCTGGATGCTGGGATGGAGTCCCCCAATAAATCGTCAAACCCTCTATCGAACTGTGGCAACTAAGGCCGGTGCATGTCGGGCCAAAATTGCTGAAACGGATTGCATACTCTGACACAGTCATAGCACCCTGGTGCAGCTGCTCAAACTCCGCGCGTCATGAGTCCCTGAGGCTCTGAGGGACATACTCTCTCAAAAACATGTCTGAGAGCTGAGTCCATGTAAGTGAAGCTGCCTCAGCCGGACTACTCAACTCATAAGTACTCCACCACTGATAGGCTGCTCCTCTAAGCTGGAATGTAGTAAAAAAAACCCCGCTCGTCTCTGCTACGCCCATAGTACGGAGAATACGATGACACTCCTCCAGAAAATCCTGAGCATCATCTGTAGCTAATCCGCTGAAGGTAGGTGGGTGGTACTTCTTGTACCTCTCATGTATGAGCTGCTCCACCTCAGAAGCTGCTGCCCTAACCTCGGGCTGAGTTGGAGCTACCGGCTACATTGGTACAATCTCTGGAACCTGGTCGACCTGAACTCATTGCTCTGGGGTACCAGTGATGGGAGTCTATGCTCCTCCCCCGACCTGAGATTTGGCAGGAGTAAGTGGAATCAATCCAGCTTGAGCTAAGGTGCGGAACATGCTCAGAAAATGGGCTAGAGTCTCCTGGAGGGCTGGTGCAGCAACAAGTATCTGAGGTGTCTGCTCTCCAGCTTGAGCTACTGGGGGCTCCTCTGTAGCAGCTCGTGCGGGTGCTCTGGTTGCACCACGTGGATGTCCTCGGCCTCTACCCCGGCCTCGACCTCTTGCAGCTCTAGCATGGGGCGCGGGTGACTGGTCATCGGATCCGCTTGTATGTGTCCTCACCATCTGTGAGAGAATAGAATACAAAAGTTTAGAATTGTTTTTTGAAGTCAACAATTTTCGCACGACAAGGAATCAAAGTAATGAAATTTTCCTAACAGTCCCATAGCCTCCCGAAGATAAGTACAGACATTTACGTACCGATCCGCGAGACTCTACTAAACTGGTTTGTGACTAACAACACCTATGAACCTAGAGCTCTGATACCAACTTGTCACGGCCCAATTTCCCCTCTGTGTGACGTCGTGATGGCATCTAGTCTCTACAACTAGGTAAGCCTAATATTTTTGCGGAATAATGAAATAAAAATATAAATTTAACCAACTATTCAAAAATACACAACAAATCCCAAAACCCGAAACATCGTGAATCACAAACTACAGGAGGAAATATCTAGTGTCTCTATACATCAGAGTCTATCAAAAATAAATACAGAAGATAATGGACATGAGAAAGAGAAGAAAGGGGACTCCGAGGTCTGCGGATGCGATAGATATACCTTGAAGTCTCCAAAGCTGTCCCGGCTCACTGATACTACGGCTGATAAGGAGCACATGGATCTGCACAAAAAACATGTGCAGAAGAGTAGCATGAGTACACCGCAATCGGTACCCAGTAAGTGCCAAGTCTAACTTCGGTAGAGTAGTAACGAGGTCAGGTCTGGGCCCTACTAGATTATGATAATAAAGCAAGGCAAGAATGAAATATCGCAGTAAAATAAAGACTGAAATTTGACAAGAAAGAATTCATAGAAGGTAACAGCTCAATACACAGAAATACAATAGGGGATCTCCTGAGATACCGTCTCGTAGTCCCAAACGTAAATGTACAGGGGGATCTCCCAGAATACCGTTCCATAGTCCCAAAGTAAATATGCAAGACAGGTGGATCTCCCGGAATACCGTTCTGTAGTCCCAAAGTAAATATGCAGTACATGGGGATCTCCCAGAATATCGTTCCGTAGTCCCAAAGTAAATATGCAGTACATGGGGATCTCCCAGAATATCGTTCCGTAGTCCCAAAGTAAATATGCAGTACATGGGGATCTCCCAGAATATCGTTTCGTAGTCCCAAAGTAAATATGCAGTACAGGGGGATCTCCCAGAATACCGTTCCGTAGTCCCAAAGTGAATATGCAATACAGGGGATCTCCCGGATTACCGTTCCGTAGTCCCAAATTAAATATGCAGCGCAAAGAATAGAAATACAACTACATCACGAAATCTTACGATTTAGACTAAGTACCAGTCAAGGAAGAAGTAGAAAATTCACTAAGCATGTTGCACAGAGTTCACATAAGCAGTTAAGACACATAAACATGCTATATTAGACTAAACAGGATAGCTACACATATTGGAATAACTCAATTAAGAATAAAAATAGATTAATACTCATTAAAATGGTATAACTCAAAATAAAGGAAAACAGGTTGCTGCTCTGTAATAAAATTGGGTTTTTCCAAAACTAGCCCGTGTACTTACTCGTCATCTCACGCACACGACACTCACATATCAAAAATGGTACAAATCCTACGGGGAGTTCCCCCACTCAAAGTTAGACAAGCCACTTACCTTGAACCAAGCTCAATCAATCGATAAGAATGCCTTTCCCACGAATATCTGGCTCCGAATGGCCCAAATCTAGCCAAAAGCAATTACATATCATAAATACAAGCATAATAGACTCATCTAATTAATTAAATCAATACTTTAACAAAAATTCCAAAATTCGCCCTAAAAAGTCGACCCGGGCCCACGTCTCCGAATCGGTTAAATTTCAAATCCTAAAGCCCATTCACTCACGAGTCTAACCATATCAAATTTACAAAAATCCGACACCAAATAATCCTTCAAATCCACAAATCAAACTTTCTAAATCCCTAGCCTCCAACTCCTAATTTCCACCTTAAATACACACTAACTAGGTGGGAAAATAAATGGGGAAGCAAGATTATTGATAAAAAATAAGCACAAGGGACTTACCTCAAGAAACCCCTTCAAACTGCTCTTAAGAAATCACCAAACCCGAGCTCAAAATGTTGAAAATGAGCAAAAATCGCGAACCTTTGCATTTAAGTGTTCTGTCCAGACATCTCGTACCTGTGAACTCTCTGTTGCATCTGCGACTATCGCAGGTGCGGAAATGCATGGCACCTGTAGCTCCCCTTCGCACCTGTGCCCAGCTGCCCGCATCTGCGGCTCTCGCAGGTGCAAGAAAATCTTCGCACCTGCGGTTCCTGCCCAATTCTTTCTTGGCCGCATCTGCGGCTCCTCCTTCGCACAAGCGATCTCGCACCTACGGTCTCCCCTACGCAGGTGCGAAAACACAAGAAACCAGAAAATCTTCAGCAACTAGCCTAAGTCCAAATTCAATCAGTTAAGCAGCCGCAACACACCCGAGGCCCCCGGTACTTCAACCAAATATACCAACAAGTCCTAAAACACCATACAAACTTAGTCTCAAACCACATCAAACAACGCTAAAGTCTCAAATCACCCTCCGATTCAAACTTAATGAACTTGAAACTATAAACTTCTATAACCGATGCCGAAACCTATCAAATCACGTCCAATTGACCTCACATTTTACACACAAGTTATATTCAACCTTACGGACCTACTCCAACTACCGAAATAGGAATCCGACCCCGATATCAGAAAGTCCACTACCGGTCAAAATCTCCAAAAATTTGACTTTCATTATTTCAAGCCTAAATAAGCTACGGACCTCCAAAACCCAATCCGGACACGCCCCTAAGTCCAAAATTACCTAACGGAGCTAATGGAACTGACATAATTCCATTCCGGAGTCGTCTTCATACAGTTCTGACTATGGTCCAAATCCTAAGGCTTAAACCTCCATTTAGGGACTAAGTGTCCCCAAACACTCCAAACACCAAAACGAAACCTCCCGACAAGTAACAATAGCAGAAATAGATATGAGAGAAGTAGTAAATAGGGGATCGGGGTTATTACTCTCAAAACGACCGATCGGGTCGTTACATCGTCGTATCGTTCATGAGTGATTGACCGTTTGAGCGAGTGGGTTGTGGTGAACTTTATGTTGTTGATCAAAACATCGTCGCCGCCCCGATGATCATTTAAATGGTGCGAGTCGGTGAGGGTGGTTTTGGCAGTCCCTGGTGTTGTTCACGCCCTTAGGCAAAGTTGGTCCTCCCTCTGTTACTCAACAATTCTTTAGGGTGTCCTTGATGAAACATGTTCACGACCTCCTGTCTTAGGGCGATGCAATCCTCAGTTTTGTGACCTCGCTGTTGGTGGAACTCGCAGAGGGCGTTTGATTTTCTAGTGCTTGGATCTGACCTAATCTTTTGTGGCCACTTTACTTTTGGTCCGAGTTTCTTCAATGCGTAGACTATTTCTGAGGGTGACACACAAAAATTGTGAGCGGATAGTAAATGCGGTATATCTCTCTCGTTCTGGTGAGTCCCTGTCCTTGGCCTAGATGGGCCCTCTTCATGGCGGGAGGGGGTCATGATGGCACTTCTGACATATGGTTGATGCCTTTCTCAGTTGGATCGTGTAGCTGCAAGATCTCTCATGGCATCATTTCTTTGATCCTTCCTGGTTTTGGCTTGTAGCGAGGTCAATCGATGGGTTGGCCCATTCAGGTCATCTTTGTCGGCACGGGCCTTGGCACAGTAGGAGTTGTGTATTTCATCCCAAGTGGTTGGAGGATATTTCATAAGCCGACTTAATAGTTTTCTAGTCGCCCTTGAGCCATTCATGTTCAGCCCATTCTGGAAAGCTGTTACATCCATTCCTTCCAATACATTCGGTAAGGTCATCCTTACTCTGTTGAATCGAGTGAGGAAGTCCCTCAATCCCTCTCCGGGTGATTGTTTGATAGAAAATATATCGTTCACTCTTGCCTCCGCTTTTTTAGCCTTAGCATATGCTGTTACGAACTTGTCGACCATCTCTTCGAATATTTCAATGTAGCGCGTGGGCAGCTGTGAATACCAAGTTAATGCTCCTCCGGTAAGGGTTTCGCCGAACTTTTTCAACAAGATGGAGGAGACTTGTTCTTTGGCGAGATCATTGCCCTTTACCGCGGTGACATAGTGAGTTACATGATCTTCGTGGTCGGTCGTACCGTCATAAATTTTCAGATAAGGCGACATCTTGAAGGTCTTGGGTATGGCATGTAGGGCGGCTTCATTACTGTAGGGTTGCTCAACGAACCGACCAACGTCTCTTTTTGGCAAAAGTTTTGGGGCACCCGGTATTTTATCGACTCTTTCTTGGTGTTCTCTCATTTGATCCCGAAGTATTTTATTTTCATTTTCCATCTCTTCCATTTTCCTCAGAATGGTCGTGAGGGTATCGTTACATGCATTATTAATATTGTGAGTGATACCTGTTAGTGGAGGGGGAGGGCCATGCTTCTTGGCCGTTGCTGGTGCAATGAAAGTCCTTGCATTTTCTCTAACTGCCTCCTGAGTGGGCTTGTCGAGGATGCCGGTCAGCGTATTTATCAGCCAAGCCTCGAGTAGCTTCTTCACCGCTGGTGGCGCCTCTTCCGCTGTGGACGTGGAAGCTCCTTTACCGCAGGATATTGTGATACTGGCATGAGGGAGGGGCTACCCACTTCTCCGGGGAGAGGTGCTAGGCGTTATGTCTTTGCCTTCTATTTTGGAAACCTCATTGATGGTGTTTAAGAGTTTGGTAGTGAGATCGGCCACTGCCTTCATTCTTTCTTCTCCATTAACTGCCATGTCAGATCCGTGTGTACAAGGAAGTAGGAGCTCTTTTTTTTTTTGAACTGTGCCAGTTATAGATCTAGAAAAAACTAAAAACTTAACTAGATAATCCCCACAGACGGTGCCAAATCGTTTGACAAAAAAATGTAGACTTTTGATTAAACTGATTAATTTTGTATGACGAAGGGCTAAACCTAGTTAATGATAATAACTTCAGATCTATAATCGATTAACACAAATAACGCAAGAGCATTGTTGAGAGAAGATTAAATGTGATGTACATTCAATGTTTCAAGATCATTAATGATGGGGGAATATCAAGCAATAAATAACGATTAATGGAATTAAAGTAAATAAAGAGAATGATTCACCCAATATTGAATGGGGTGGATGATTCTTCTTTCTGACAATGATGAATGATAGATAAATACTAGAATGTTGGGACCCTTCTCGGATCTAATGAAAAAAGTGTGGAATAGTAGACAATCGAATCTCTTTAGAAAGGTAGTGATTGTCTTTTATCTAGAGAGAAAGTCTGCTTTTCGAAGAATGTTCTTATCCGAGAATATTACATATCCCTCTCCCCTATCTCTTTTTCTATTTATATGGGACATTCCTTAGTCAACCCTAAAAGTACAGACACCAAGAATATTTAATAGAATATTTTCCTGAATATTTTATTACAAAAACTAGCCGTTAGCACTGCCCTTGATACTCGACCTTGACCGTTATTGACTACTCGACTACGAGTCCCGTTATCTACTAATCGATCTCGACCATATCGCTTTCCACGATACCGCTTCATGCTAAATCCCACTTAGTCAGATTTTGACCATAAAGAACTCAGATAGCACACATCGCACATCCAGGGAATATGCAGTTAGACAAATAAAATAATAAGACTCAACCGTAGGAGCTCTTCAAGAATATACAGTCATATTTACTTATCAAGGATCCAAAAACAGTCTCTCAAAATTGACATGTCCTATGACAAACATAAATAAAAGGTTTTGCAATCATTAGATAGGAGAGAAATTTAAGTGGATACATCAATTTGTAACAAAGTACACACATTTAGTTCATGAATTTTAGGGACTAGATTGGGAAGCTAGTAGTACTACCTGTGTGCATGACAAAATCATACATAGAAAAGAGGAGTATATTACAAAAGTTCATTTCTTTTTTCTTTATCAATATTTTTTATTTATCTTTATTTCTAAGTCCATGATACAATAAAAGAGAAAATAAATGTAAAATGCCAACGTTTTTTTGCAAAAGGCCGAGGGCCAGCGCATAGCTGTTGATTTTCAGAGACTGCGACATCAGCCGGCTCCATTGAGTGTTATCTACATTAACATCAACCAACCAGTGGCGGACGCACGTCGTGTCAAGCGTCATAAAAAAATAATACTGTATATATATATAAATTAGAATTAAAGTTGCATAAATTTTGTATAAATATTTTATTATAACCCACTTGACAACTACTATTTTATGACTAAAGTTATTTACTTCTAAGATTGAACCCGCTTGCACAAAATTCTGGGTCCGCCACTGTCACCAATCAAATACTAACAAAGATGAAGCAAAAAACTCAACAAGAAAATGAGAACCAGGTGATCATACATAAACCAGCCTCTTTATCTACGTACCCTTTGTATACGGTCAGTATCGGGCTTGCCTAATTTCATACGACTAACCAAAATCGGGACGGAAGATCAAGGCCCAACCTCAGTTATATCGGAACATGGTATAGAGATGGATTGGTAAGCTCGTGGATCAATGGCCGATCAGGATCGACGTCAATTCAAGACTGAAGCAGAGATTGAGCAAAATCGAAGGAGGCCTGCTACGCCGAATAACAGAAAGTCGAGATATCCGTGATCGGGCGGGGATCGTGGCGGGAATCTAGGCACATATCAAGTTAGGATCAGATATTGAGCCTATCATGGGATTTACTTCTGTAATTAGAATTATACCATAAATAGGATTCCTCTGCTATATAAAGAGGGTCTTAATCCTTTTGTAACTATCATACATTCATGCATAACAAAGCAATATATCATATTTTCTCTTGCAAGCTCTGTTGTTAAAGTCCACACTTTTTAATAACATATTTAGCTGGTTCGAGGGCGGTCTAACTCGAGGGCCATGGTTGTTTATAACATTGGTTAGCTTTATTTACAATTAATCCCTAGCATTAATTCTGACATTTATCAGTTAGTGCCAAGTGAAATCACATATCCTTAAAACCACTTATAAGTTTAATTGTTGTCCGATTTTAAGGCAAAACAGTTTGGCATCCACCGTGGGGCTAAGGATAATAACAATTATTTGGTACAATTTTTCGTAACACACATAATTTTACGCTTGTTCTTTGAAGTTCTTTGATTCTAGGATCAACATGTCAAACTCTCAAGTAACACCCACACACACAGGCGATGGCATTGGTCTCTATGGCGAGAATGACATCATAGCCGCCCCAGAAAACGGATAACCTCCAGTAAACCCCGATGGAGCCTTGGCCGTGGATCCAATCGACGTCAGCTCCCATATTGCTATTAATGGGAATTTGGGCGCCGATCCAGAAAATAGCGTCCGCAGAAATGCTCGAACAACTGATCAAAATGCACAGGGCGGTAGAGAAGGCGGGATTAGCCTTCGAATGATAATCGAAATGTTGCAGACTCAACAAGCTGCAATAGCGCAACTTCAGAACCAGAATCGTGCACCAAGCAGGATCGAGATCGAGCCCTCGCAAGAAATTATTCATAGAGCCGAATCGGTATCAAAGAAATCGAATGAAGGAGAACCGGAGGCCAATCCTGTTATCATACAGATGCTCGAGGATCTGACGAAGCGAATCGAAACAGGAGAAAAAAGGATCGAGGAAACCGATAAGAAAGTGGAAACTTATAATTCTAGGGTCGACCAAATACCAAGGGCACCACCGGTGCTGAAAGGACTTGATTCCAAAAAGTTTTTCCAAAACCCTTTTTCCCCGAGTGCGGCCCCAAAGCCAATCCCCAAGAAGTTTTGTATGCCCTAGATCCCGAAATATAAAGGGACAATAGATCCAAACGAGCATGTTACCTCATACACGTGCGCCATTAAGGGAAATGACTTGGAAGATGACGAGATTGAGTCCGTATTACTGAAGAAGTTCGGGGAAACTCTATCAAAGGGAGCTATGATATAGTACCAAAATTTATCACCTAATTCTATTGATTCGTTCGCTATGCTTCCATTTTTTTTTTGTAAAGGCACACGCCGGAGCTATCAAGGTAGCCACAAGAAAATCAGATCTCTTAAAGGTACGACAAAAAGACAACGAGATGCTCAGGGAATTTGTGTCTCCGTTCCAAATAGAACAGATGGATTTGCCACCGGTCACCGACGATTGGGTCGTTTAAGCCTTTACTCAAGGCCTCAATGCTCGAAGTTCCGTAGCTTCATAACAACTAAAATAGAATTTGATCGCTTATCCAGCTGTCACTTGGGCCGATGTGCATAATTGGTATCAGTCGAAGATCAGGATCGAGGATGATCAATTGGGGGCTCCAACCGGTTCAGTTTATCCTAACACGCCATTGGAAAGAGTTAAAAGGGACTTCGACCAGGAATTGCGGTCGAACAGAGATCGATATCGGCCATACAGTGGAGATCGGAGAGATAATGGCCCTGTACGAAACCCCTTTCGGAATGATAGAAGGAATGATCGAGGACAGAGCTCCCAAGGGCTTATGAGCAAGAATGGTTTGGATAGTAATGCCGTATCAAAAGAAATACCTCGATTGTCAGAATATAACTTCAACATAGATGCTTCCGCCATAGTGTCGTCCATTGGACGTATCAAAGATACTAGATGGCCTCGACCTCTGCATACCGATCCAGCCCAGAGAAATCCCAACCAAATATGCAAGTATCATGGTACCCATGGCCATAAAATATAAGATTGCAGACAACTAAGGGAGGAAGTAGCCCGATTGTTCAACGAGGGGCACCTTCGGGAATTCTTAAGTGATCAAGGCAAGAATCACTTTAAAAACAGAGATTCAAACAGGCAGAACGAGCAAGAAGAGCCATAACACGTGATTCACATGATCATAAGAGGGGTCGATATTCCACAAAGACCAGTATTTAAACGCACCAAAGTGACGATCACAAGAGAAAAGCGAGCACAAGATTACTTACCAGAAAAGACTTTGTCTTTCAATGATGAGGACGCGGAAGGGATCGAACGACCTCATAATGACGCATTGGTAATATCTGTACTTATGAATAAAATTCAAGTTAAACGTGTTTTGATTGGTCCAGGTAGCTCGGCCAACATTATTCGATCGAGGGTCATAGAACAGCTCGGCCTACAAGATCAAATTGTGCCCGCAGCTCGAGTACTTAACGACTTCAATATGGCAAGTGAAACCACCAAAGGTGAGATTATCTTATCGGTGAGCGTGGTCAGGACCATCCAAGAAACAAAGTTCCATGTAATTGAGGGGGACATGAGGTACAACGCCCTGCTCGGAAGGCCTTAGATCCATAACATGAGGGCAGTGCCTTAGACCCTTCACCAAGTTCTGAAGTTCCCGATGTCGGAGGGAGTCAAAATAGTGTACGGAAAGCAACCCGCCACCAAGGATATGTTTGTGATCGATGAGGTGACACCAGTATCGGCACTTTCATCGGCAATAGGATCGAATTGAAAGGGAGATCTGGAAGTCAAATAGCAACTACAGTCGCCAGCCTCGGCCCAACTGGAGGAACAGAAAATTTACGAGGACGATGACTATATGATACCCAGATCCTTCACAATCCCCGATGATTCTGACGCCACAAAATCAATGGTCTAAGAGCTAGAGCAAATCATACTGATCGAGCATCTGCCTGATCGAAAGGTACACTTGGGCACGAGACTAACTCCCGAGCCCAGGAAAAAGCTTATTCAATTCCTTTAAGCTAATATGGATTGTTTTGCCTAGTCCCACCTCGATATGAAAGGGATCCCGCCAGAAATTACCACTTACAAGTTGAGTCTGGATCCAAAATTCCGTCCGGTGAAGCAAAAAAGAAGGCCCTAGTCCGAGATCAAACATGCCTTCATCAAGGACGAGGTAACCAAACTTCTCAAAATAGGATCCATTCGGGAAGTAAAGTATCCCGAATGGCTAGCAAATATAGTGGTAGTCCCGAAGAAGGGAAATACACTTAGAATGTGCGTAGACTATAAGGACTTGAACAAGGCCTGCCCTAAGGATTCCTTTCCTTTTCCAAATATCAATCGCATGATCGATGCCACGGCCGACCACAAGATTCTCAATTTTTTCGATCCCTACTCCGGGTACAATCAAATACAGATGAACCAAGAGGATCAGAAAAAGACTTTGTTCATCACTAAATACGGCACCTATTGTTATAACGTAATGCCGTTCGGACTAAAAAATGTTGGTGCGACCTATCAACGCCTAGTAAATCTAATGTTTGAAGAACAAATAGGGAAATTTATGGAAGTTTATATTGATGACATGCTAGTTAAGTCCCTGCGAGCAGATGACCATTTAAAGCATTTGCAGGAAACCTTTGATATACTGAGGAAGTACAATATGAAACTCAACCCAAAAAAATGCGCATTTGGGGTTGGCTCGGGCGAGTTTCTCGACTTTATAGTGTACAATCGGGGAATCGAGATTAACCCCGATAAAATCAAAGCTATCGAGAATATCAAGGTCGTAGATAATGTAAATGCCGTGAAAAGACTAACAGGGCGCATAACCGCCATGGGGCCATTCATTTCGAGGTCCTCAGACCGGAGTCACCGATTCTTCTCGTTGCTTAGGAAGAAGAACATTTTTGCATGGACCCCAGAATGTCATCAGGCCTTGGAAGAACTAAAACAATACATGTTGAGCCCGCCACTGTGTCACACCCCGAAAGCAGACGAACAAATCTACTTATACTTAGCGGTATCAAAAATAGCGGTAAGTGGGGTCCTAGTTCGAGAAGAGCAAAGTACGCAATTCCTTGTTTACTATGTTAGTCGAACCTTAGGTGAGGCCGAGACCCGGTACCCATACTTAGAAAAATTAGCGCTTGCTTTAATAAGCGCCTCTAGGAAATTAAAACCATATTTTCAATGTCATCCGATCTGTGTTGTAACTACCTATCCCCTTCGCAATATTTTGCACAAACCCGAACTTTCGGGTCGACTGGCCAAATGGGCCGTTGAGATCAGTGGGTATGATATCAAGTATCAACCCTGAACAACCATCAAATCTCAAATCTTGGCAGACTTCATGGCCAACTTCATGCCAGCCCTCATGCCCGAGGTTGAAAGGGAACTATTATTAAAATCGGGTATGTCATCGGGTGTGGACCCTTTTCACAGATGGCACTTCGAATGTGAAAGGGTCCGGGCTGGGCATCATTTTGAAGCCACCCACGAGTGACATAATTAGACAATCTATCAGAACTTCGAAGTTAACTAACAATGAGGCCGAATATGAGGCCATGATTGCAGGTCTCGAGTTGGCTAAAAGTTTGGGAGAAGAGGTCATCGAGGCCAAATGTGATTCTCTACTTATGGTAAACCAAGTCAACAGAACTTTCGAAGTCCGAAAAGATCGAATGCAGATATACTTGGACAAGCTACAGGTAACTTTGCACCGGTTTAAAGAGTGGACCTTGCAACACATACCTCGAAAATAGAACAGTGAGGCTGATGCCCTTGCAAACTTGGGATCATCGGTCGAGGATGACGAACTTAACTCGGGGACTGTCGTACAACTCTCGAGAACAGTAATCAAAGAAGGCCACGCCGAAATAAACTCTACAAGCCTAGCCTGGGATTGGAGAAACAAGTACATTGAATACCTAAAGAATGGGAAAATCCCATCAGATCCGAAGGAGTCAAGGACTCTACGCACGAAGGCAGCACGATTCACCTTGGCCGAGGATGGAACGCTATTCAGGAGGATGTTCGATGGGCCATTGGCGATATGTTTGGGACTGGGAGACATCGACTATGTACTGTGGGAGATTCACGAGGGCACTTGTGGGAACCACTCTGGTGCCGAATCACTAGTTCATAAAGTTATCAAAGCAGGGTATTATTGGGCTGATATGGAAAACGATACCAAAGGGTTCGTCCAAAAATGCGACAAATGCCAAAGGTATGCGCCGGTGATTCACCAGCCCGGGGAGCAGCTCCACTCGATCTTATCCCCATGGCCGTTCATGAAATGGGGAATGGACATCATCGGCCCTCTACCATCGGCTCCAGGTAAAGCTCAATTTATTTTATTTATGACTGATTATTTTTCTAAGTGGGTTGAAGCACATGCTTTCGAGAAAGTCAAAGTCATAGACTTCAATTGGGACCACATTATATGTTGATTTGGGATGCCTACCGAGATTGTGTGCGACAATGGGAAACAATTCATCGGCAACAAAGTGACTAAATTTCTCGAGGATAACAAGATTAAAAGGATTCTATCAATGCCATACCATCCCAGTGGGAATAGACAAGCCGAATCGACCAACAGAACCATCATTCAAAATCTTAAAAAGAGATTAACCGACGCTAAGGGAAAATGGAGAGAGATATTGCCCGAGGTTTTTTGGGCGTACCGCATGACGTCGAAATCTAGCACAAGGGCAACACCTTTGGTCTATGGTGTCAAAGCTCTTATCCCGGTCGAGGTCGGGGAACCTAGCCTCAGGTTTCGATATACAACAGAAGAATCGAATAACGAAGCTATGAATACGAGCTTAGAATTATTGGATGAAATACGCGAGGCCGCCTTCATTCGATTGGCCGCACAAAAATAGCGGATTGAAAGGTACTACAAGTGTCTACAACAAAAGAACCAATATTCGACACTTTAAAATTGGGGACTTGGTGCTAAGGAAAGTCACCCTCAACACTCGAAACCCGAACAAAGGAAAATTGGGTCCAAATTGGGAAGGGCCATATCAGGTCCTCGATATCATCGGAAAGGGATCCTACAAGCTCGGCACGATGAACGGCGAACAATTGCCAAACAATTGGAACGTATCACTCCTAGAGCGATACTACTGCTAAGGTACGACCTTCCCCATTTGCATTTATATTTTAAGTTAACAAATTGCAGGTGTTCGATCAGGGACGGAGATGGATTCTTCAACACAGAGTCTTTAGATCTAAAAACACGTGTTGCACTCTTTTTCCCTTAGACCGGTTTTTGTCCCAAATATGTTTTTTCCGGCAAGGTTTTTAACGAGGCAATGATTGTTCGTGCGAACGTAGAACAATTCAACGGTATCCGAGGCTTCTCTATAATCAACCTCGAATACTGGGGGACATCACCCCCGAATGACAACTTTGTTGCAAGGAAATCACTTCGTGACAGCAGGGTCTCGATAGGTAAATTTGTAAGGGCCAAACGGTTGAGTGAACTGTGCCCATATAGGTTGCTCAAGCCTTGACGTCAAACATGTACGTGTGTATCTATTAAGAGAAGTAATGTTTCCTTGCCAAATATCTCATGCCTTAAAAAAATTTGTTTACTTTACAATTTCATACTTTTAATCTATTTTGTAAACAGGCTTAACAGCCGACCACAACTGAAGTTCGAAAAACTAACCCCACACTCAGGGACTGTCGTCCGAAAAATAGATGAGATAAATAGAAGAGATCGAATTATTAAAACCTCAAGAATATAAGACCTTAAAAAGGCAAACCTCGATTATTATAGGCCACGGCCACCCCACTCGGGGACTGATAATTCGGGCAAGCTCGAAGTAAAATGGGTTAATAAGCCCAAGGGGAAAATCCTGAATTCAAAGGCTACGGCCAAATTAACATGGCTCGGAGACGTCCGAATTCCGTAACAAAACATGCCTTCAAACTTTTTCACAACCGGTTCTAAAAGGCTACCCTCGGCGGAATCCTAATACTTAAGATATTTTTGATAAAAAACGTCGATAAATATCAAACTCCGATAACGCCTTAACCCAGAAAGGCAATTAAAGCAAGAATTTGTTCGAACTCTCGAACATGACTTCATTATTTCATGCTAAGGCATTACAACCTTTGCGAACATGAATTCTTGAAAGCCAAAAAGGGGTAGAAAGCCTTATATATATTAAAACGATCGTTCTAATAAGGCTAGATCGGCCAAATACGAAAGCCTAAGGGCTATTCTCACTTCTAGTTCGAAATATCACTCTTACTTGGCTACTAACTCGAGTTAGAATAAACTCCCACTTGGGAACTGTTCTTCGAGCCTAAGGGCCACATGATTTCGAATTCGAGATAACATTCTCACTCGAATATCAAACTCAAAGATTACCTTATTCCGAGTCCAGATAAATGATCTCACTCATCTCCGATTTATTGGAAACTGCCACAGGTTAAGTTCGAATGTACGATATGGGACCGATGAATACAACCATATAACTTTGAGCTAAATTACTTTGACATTTGCATAAAATAACTAAAATACAACTGATTCGGGAACCATGGAAAGAAAAAAGTTTTCATATATCAAAGTTTTTCTTCCAAGGGCCGCATGGCCCGATCAAAAAATTATTTACAAAGGCCGATCGACCTCAAAGCAAAAATAAAAATTACTAGGCCTAAGCAGCACGATCAATATCAGAGGAAGTTTCTTCACCCTAGGAGTCTTCTCCACCAGATCCGCTCGCATTCTCATAACCCTCGTCAGGAAATGCTAACTTTTGAGCCTTTGCTTCCTCAGCCTTGGCGATCTCAAGTTCGGTAGATATGTCAAAACTTTGCTCAACGACCCCTTCGAGAGCCTCCCTTCGGGCCTGCCACTTCGAATGATCCACCGTGCCCCTATCCTGCTCGAGAGTGGCTTCGACGTCGACTCTGTATTGGGCCGTAGTAGCCTGGGCCTTAGAATTGGCAACAACCACTTCAGATCTGGCAACCTCGAGCTCTTTGTCCAAATTGGCTAAATTAGATATCGAAGCTGTGACTTGGCCGAATCCAGCTCTGCTTGAGCGGTTTCCTTCTATGCGGCCAGAATGTCCATGCATCCCTTGAACTCTTCAGCCTCGGTTCGCATTTCATCTATTTGCTTTTAGAAGTCCTTGATCTATTCAAACCTTTGTCGGACCGGCAGAAATGGATCGTTAATCGTTATCTCTAACTCAACCTCATTATCATGAAGAACTCATAATACCTGCTCGGCCATATCGGCGTGCTCTTCTCGAGCCTCCACCAAGTCTACCTGAAGCTTCTCACTAAGAAGCTTGTAAGTATCACATTTCTCCGTGAGGCCCCGAACCTCGGTCCTGCGTTCCTCTCGGATTCTGAGAAAGGCCTCGTGGTGCAACACCGAAGCCTACAAGAAAGGAAGAAAATGTTAGAGATATCTATAATTCATATTCATAAAAATATAACGGCCCTTAAACTTACCCGATTCAGAGCATGCTGGGCCTCGTTGAACAAACATGCAACGTCTACTGCATCCATTTTTGCTTGGTCCTCTTCAGTGACCAAGCATCGAAGATAGCTTTCCACCCCTACGGGGGCAGAGAAAACTTGAGTATCTTCCGGGATAGAGATGATAAGAGTCCGCTTACGATCGGGGTCAACGCTGGGGGCCGGGAATTGGTTGGTCAGTGTATAACTCGAGGATGCCTCATTCGAGTTCTTCCTCGGTACGTCCAAATCAACCAAACCGGTGACATCTTCCACGTCAGCGAAATAGCCACGGATAAGGTTTTCCTCTCCGTGGGCCCCCTCTCCATGACAAGTCTCTGCAGCCCGAGCGTCACGTATCATTGAATCCGGAACTAGAGGGAATGAGCATGAGTCCCCGATCACTATTGCCCCAGGTGGGTCTTTAGAGGCATCATCTTTGTTCAGGGGGGCCTCAAGCTCGGTTCTTGCACCGGCCTCGATCGCCTCCTCGGTAGCCTCCCCGCCTCGAAGTAAGGCATCTACGACTTTTTCTGGCTCGGGCTCATCGGATCGGGGCAAAGCTGCTTCGACTCCCGCCTGTCCAATAGTTCTTTGAAGCTCGGTGCCAGCTCGCACACGAGTCATCAATTTAGAGTTTTCTTCTTCTTCGTCTTTGGTCCCATCCTTTATTCATTGGGCGGACTCCAGAGATACGTGGATGACATTCCCCTTAGGCTTACAGGGCCTCTTGACCGCCTTTTTCTTTTTCGAGCCTGGAGGACTCGAAGCCTCTTTTCTCTTCTTCTGTTTGCTCTGCTTCGGGCGGACATGGGGAGAATTGCCTCTCCTTCAGCAAAGGGGGGCCTCATGGGCGTATCCTTCCCGAGACCTGCCAAATGACAAATATAAGTAAGCACAATAACAAAACCCGAATAGAAACATTTCTAAGGAACCTCCCATTGGCCCTTTGATAACTCTATCCAGGCACGCTTGGAGTAAGATTTTATTAATACTAACCCCTCGACCCATTGCCTCAGGTCGGGGATCACTTCCAGGACAACGGCCACAACTACAACACAAAAAACATAGAAAAGGGGAAGGCAAGAAGCAAAATGGCGAAATGAATATTCAAAGGTAAAACGGTACTTACGTTTCATGTTCCACTTTTCGGGCAACGACATGTCTTCTACAGGGATTAGATCCGAAGACTTTTTTCGGACAAATCTGCCCATCCAACCTCGGTCTCGGGTCTCATCTATGCTCGAGAACGGGGGTTTGGTGGCTCGGCGATTAAGCTTGATCATGCCACCACGATAAAGTCGGGAACCGTAAAGGCGCATGAGGTGATCAGGGATAAAAGGATGTCCCTCGATCTTGCTTACAAAGAATCGAAAAAGGAATACGATCCTCTAGAACGACGGATAGATTTGGCCTAGGGTGACATCACACCTCTTGCAGAAGGCGACGATGATGGGATCTAAGGGAGCTATCGTGAAAGGGTAAGTATAGGAGACCTTCCATAATCGTACACACGCACCTTGACATCGGCTCACATCGACCCGGAATCGGGGGTGTGTTCTCCACCTTGAAATTAGTAGCAGTAGCACACTTCGTCGGAACAAAGTCCTCAAGGGGACGTTCCGTTGCGGCCGCGGTGCTGACTGACTTTGATGAAGAAGCGGTTTCCTTATAAGGGACAGTTTTAGAAGTCTTAGCCATTTTTGTGAACAAGGAAGAACATGGATTAGGATATTTGGTGTTTTAAAAGAGGTTAGCAATAAAATTAGAAGATTTGCAGAATGAGGAACTTGAAGAATGCAAGGAGCTTTGAAGATTAGAGTAGAAGAGATTGAGAGTAAAATTTGAAGGAATGGAAAAAAAGGTCTATCTATGGGTTCCACGATGACGATTCAAAGTTGTTAGTGGCCGACCGACAACTCACGTGCAATAAATGCATGGGAAATTGAACCGGTGGGACGTTTCGGTCACCTCTGCCGCTTACGTCACGATGCATACGACATGATAAATCGAGGGTAGATTCGAAGACTCAATTCGTTTCTTGTCATTGCACTCTAAAAAATGAGGAGACTATCTGTATACGGTCAGTATTGGGCTTGCCTAATTTCATACGACTAACCAAAATCGGGACGTAAGATCAAGGCCCGGCCTCAGTTATATCGGAACATGGTACAGAGATGGATTGGTAAGCTCGTGGATCAATGGCCGATCAGGATCGAGGTCAATTCGAGACCGAAGCAGAGATTGAGCATGATCGAAGGAGGACTGCTACGTCGAATAACAGAAAGCCGAGATATCCGTGATCGGGCGAGGATCGTGGCAGGAATCTCGGCACATATCAAGTTAGGATCGGATATTTAGCCTATCATGGAATTTACTTATGTAATTAGAATTATACCATAAATAGGATTCCTCTGCTATATAAAGAGGGTCTTAATCCTTTTGTAACAATCATACATTCACGCATAACAAAGCAATATATCATATTTTCTCTTGCAAGCTCTGTTGTTAAAGTCCATACTTTTTAATAGCATATTTAGCTGGTTCGAGGGCGGTCTAGCTCGAGGGCCATAGTTATTCATCACATTGGTTAGCTTTATTTGCAATTAATCCCTAGCATTAATTCTGACATTTATCAGTTAGTCCCAAGTGAAATCAAATATCCTTATAATCACTTATAAGTTTAATTATTGTCCGATTTTAAGGCAAAACACCCTTTTTACCATTTAGCAAAAGACACAATAAAAAACCATAAACCAAGTAATGCACGTATAATCAAAGATTTAACCCCATGTAAATACCCACTTCAAAAAAAGCATAAAAGAGTAATCTTTACACTTCAAAAAAATGCATAAAAGAGTAATCTTTAAGAAGAAAAAAGAACACACACACAGAAATAGTAAAGAAAACTCACTAGCTAGAGTTGAATTGCAAGGTTGTGTACAGAATATTTCAAGCAGTTTTAAGTGTTTTCAGCGAAGAAGATACAAGCTAAGGGGACTATACGTAGGGGAAAGGACTATACTTAAAACATCCAGTAGTTCATATGGTAGTTCCTTTAGCTATGAAGTAGGGGTAGAGATGACTTTCTAACTTCATTTTACTTGTTCAAAATGCTTCTTTGAGTTTCTGGGATTATATTTCAGCCTCTCTTTCATTTAATTTTGGTTACCCATTTTTCATGCTATTCGAATGGGTCGTCGGCATCTCAACCGGTGCTTATTTTCTGATGAAAAATATTACGTTTAAAAATGACTTGAAGCAATTGTGGATTTAGAGTGGCTTAACAGGGCCGAATTGTCTTTGGCTTTAGCATGATGTAATTAGATTATCTATATCTATATCTGTCTGTCTGTCTGTCTGTCTGTCTGTCTATCTATCTATCTATCTATCTATCTAACTATCTATACTATATTAAAAGTACGAATACCATTAGTGAAATGTCGTTCGCCTTTTTAACCCTTCAAAAATTAATTTCACACTAGATAAAATAATTATTTAATTAATTTCTCTAATATTTAGGCTTATGAATTAAATTATTTCCGTATTGAAATTAGGTAAAAACTCCTAATATTTAGGAATTTAAATCGAGTAAATTCTATTCATATAAATCCTTTGCCTAAATTAACTAAAAATACACCCCATGTTTTCGTACG
The DNA here is from genome assembly GCF_000390325.3 of Nicotiana tomentosiformis. Taxonomy (NCBI): domain Eukaryota; kingdom Viridiplantae; phylum Streptophyta; class Magnoliopsida; order Solanales; family Solanaceae; genus Nicotiana; species Nicotiana tomentosiformis. Next base: position 194,341,373 of record NC_090813.1, on the reverse strand, counting down.
TGAAAATACGCCATAAGTAAATTGATGAAAGCTCGGAAAAGAAATTATTTTGAAGTTACAAGTATTATGTTATTTCAAACAAATGATAAGTAAATTCGTGAAGGTGAGAGGGTAAGCGAATCGAAGAAAATGAGTTTAGTCGAAGGTTGTCATTTTGAGATAAAATATGGTCCGAGCTATAATACCCGGTATTTATGGACTAGTACCATACAAGGTACCATATGACCATGATAGTAAGGTATATAAAGTGTGTTAAAAGTAAGAGTGTCACGGCCCAAACTAACCCATGTCATGATGGCGCCTATCGTGGAACTAGGCAAGCTGACTCATTTCCAAAACGAACCGATATTTTCATTTCAAAGATCTCAAGGTTATTTAACATAAAAACCTTCGTAAAGGAGTTCAAATCAAAACAAAAGTGCGAAAAAAAAAAGTCCGACATCGTGGTGTCACTAGTCATGAGCATCTTCTACCATTTGTATGAAAATATCAAGACTAACATAGTCTGGAAAATAGCTAAATACAACTAAAGGAAGATAAGAGGGAGAAGAACAGGGGATGCGATCGCCAAGCAACTACCTTGCTATCCCCGAGAAAATCTGCAACTAGAATAATCAACAACTGCTACCGTGTCCAGCTACACCTGGATCTGTACACAAGGTGCAGGGAGTAACGTGAGTAAGCCAACTCAATAAGTAACAACAATAAATAAAGACTGAGCAGTAGTGACGAGCAATAAGCATATAAAGTTCATATCATGAAATCTCGGTAAAATATAACATGCTTTAAAAATCAGTGTTTGAATCAAATCATCTCATTTAAAACCCAGTTCCAGCAAAAATTATTTAAAGATATTTTTCAACAGTTTCAAACAGAGGCTCAATGCGAAGGTGAGCAAAAATAATAAAATTATGAACAACAGCCCCTCAGGCATACCTCACAATCACTCGTATATAGCCCCTCGGGCAAACCTCACAGCCACTCGTGCCACTCGGGCATACCTCACAACCACTCGTGCCACTCGGGCATACCTCACAATAAATCTTGCCATTCAGGTATACCTCACAATCACTCATGCCTCCCAGTCACACAGCACTCGGCACTCATACTCAGTAGGTACCTGCGCTCACTGGGGGTGTGTACAGACTCCACAGGGGCTCCTTCAGCCCAAGCGCTATATCAAGCCAAATCATGGCATGAATCACTCAGGGCCTCGGCTTATATCAAACATGCTGCGCTGTGCAGCCCGATCCCATAAATATCCTCACAAATCAGGCCCTCGGCCTCACTCAGTCATAAACCTCTCAAGCCACTTGGGCATTTCAGTAAAAACAGGGTACTCAGCCCAAAACAACAATTATATGCATCAAAATAGAGTAAGAAAACTGAGTTATACAGTAAACATGTATAACCATGACTGAGTATAGATTTTTTAAATCGAAAACAACGATATGATAGTAAGAAAAGGCCCCTAAGGGTCCAAACAATATTGGCACAAGGCCCAAACATGGCATTCAGCCCAAATTACAGAAACTCATTTCTAAAACTCATAAGTATCATATAGTTTCAACAAAATATGCAACTTTACAGTTGCTACGGGACGGACCAAGTCACAATCCCCAACGGTGCACACCCACACGCCCGTCACCTAGCATGTGCATCACCTCAAAATAGTAAATGATACGAAATCCGGGGTTTCATACCCTCAGGACTAGATTTACAATCGTTACTTACCTCAAACTGGTCAAATCTCTACCCCGCAATGCTCTTGCCTCTGGACACGACCTCCAAATGCTCCAAATCTATTCACGATCAGTACAATACAATGAATATACGCTAATGGAATGAATTCCACAAGAAAAACTACCAATTTAGATCAAAAACCCGAAATTGGCTCAAACCCGTCCCCCGGGCCCACGACTCAAAATCTGACAAAATTTACAAAACTAGAAAACCCATTCAGTCACGAGTCTAACCATACCAAATTCATCAAAATCCGACATCGTTTGGTCCTTCAAATCCTTATATTACTCTCTAAAAATTCCAAGCCCTAACCCCTCATTTTCACTAATTACATGATTAAACAACGGAAAATCATCATATATACGTATTTTGGGATCAAGAAACTAACCTCACTGATAGTCCTTGAATCACCTTTCAAATATCACTCCAAAAGCTCCAAAAACCGACTTGAAAATGGTGGAAATGAACAAAATTCACGAAGGGTTCTATTTATGGTTTCCGCCCAGGCTTTTTCGCACATGAGGACCATTTCTCGCTTCTGCGCAACCGCACCTGCGAAAAAATCCATCGCAGGTGCGGAACTCACTTATGAGCCCAGGTTCCGCATCTGCGGCCAACCTTCGCACCTGCGCGCGACATGCCGCATCTGCGAAGCCAGCCTTCTTCCTTCCTTCCGCATCTGCGTCCCAAGTCTCGCACCTGCGGGCTCGCAGATGCGATAGACTTCTCGCACCTACGTATCCTACCTAGCCTAGTACTGCCCGCACCTACGAACCCCCATGCACACCAGCGGCCCTGTACTTGCGACTCCCTTTCCGCAGGTGCGGAAATATCAGTAGCAGCAGCTTCAGCTGCATTTTCCAAGTTCGACAAATCCGTTAACCACCCGGAATCACCCCGACGCCCTCGGGACCTCAACCAAAAATACCAACAAGTCCTATATCAACATAAAAACTTAGTCGAACCTTTGAATCACTCAAAACAACATCAAAACACCAAATTACCCTCGGATTCAAGCCTATGAACTTCTAAATTTCCAAATTCGGCAACAGATGCCGAAACCAACCAAACCACGGCCGAATGACCTCAAAATTTTCACACACATCACAAATGACACTACGAACCTACTCCAACTTCCAAAATTCCATTCCGACCCCGATATCAAATTTTCCACTGCCGACCGAAATCGCCAAATTTCCAACTTTCGCCAATTTAAGCCTAATTCCACTCCGGACCTCCAAATCACATTCCGGATGCGCTCCTAAGTCCAAAATCACCTAACGAAGCTAATGGAGCCATCAGAATTAAATTACGAGATCGTTTATACATAGGTCAACATCTGGTTGACTTTTCCAACCTAAGGTTCTAAATAAGAGACTAAGTGTCTCATTCCACTCCGAAAATACTCCGGACCCAAACCAACCAATCCGATAGATCACAATGCATCTAAATAACACGTCAAGAAGCAGAAATGGGGGAAACGGGGCTATAACTCTCGAAACGACCGACCGGGTCGTTACATCCTCCCCATCTTAAACATCTGTTTATCCTCGAACGGGTCTAGAAACATACCTGGTGTCTAGAATAGGCGTGGATATCTGCTCCGCATCTCCCGATCGGTCTCGCAGGTGGCCTCCTCCGCAGGCTGACGTCTCCACTGCACCTTCATCGAAGCTATATCCTTTGACCTCAACCTTCAAACCTGTCGATCCAAAATGGCCACCGGCTCCACATCATAAGTCATATCACCCTCCAACTGAACCGTGCTGAAGTCCAAAACATGGGACGGATCGCCAATATATTTTTTGAGCATGGAAACATGAAATACTGGATGCACACTCGACAAGCTGGGTGGAAAGGCAAGCTTATAAGCCACCTCCCCTATCCTCTGAAGATCCTTAAAAGGCCCAATGAACCGGGGGCTCAACTTGCCCCTCTTCCCAAACCTCAAAGCACCCTTCATGGGTGATACCTTTTGCAAAACCTTCTCCCCAGCCATAAAAGACACATCACAGTCCTTCCTATCCGCGTAGCTCTTCTGCCTAGACTGCGTCGTGCGAAGCGGCTCCTAAATCAATTTCACCTTATCTAATGCATCCTGGACCAATTCTGTACCTAAGAGCCTAGCCTCACCTGGCTCAAACCATCCTACCGGAGATCTACACCTCCTCCCATATAAAGCCTTGTACGGAGCCATCTAAATAATCGACTGATAACTGTTGTTATATGCACACTCCGCGAGTGGCAGAAAATGGTCCCATAAACCCCCAAAGTCAATGACACAAGCACGCAACATGTCCTCTAATATCTGAATAGTGCGCTCGGACTGCCCGTCCGTCTGAGGGTGAAAAGTTGTGCTCAAATCGACTTGAGTACCCAACTCTCGCTGCACTGCCCTCCAAAACTGCGATGTAAACTGAGTGCCCCTATCTGAAATGATGGAAACTGGGACACCATGCAGGCGAACAATCTCTCGGATGTAAATGTCAGCCAACCGCTCTGAAGAGTAAGTAGTACCAACTGGAATTAAGTGCGCGGACTTGGTCAGCAGATCCATAATAACCCAAATAGCATCGAACTTCCTCGAAGTCAGTGGGAGCCCAACTACAAAGTCCATGGTGATCTGCTCCCACTTCCACTCTGGGATCTCTAATCTCTGAAGCAAGCCACCCGGTCTCTGATGCTCATACTTAACCTGCTGACAGTTGAGACAGCGAGCTACAAACCCAACTATATCCTTCTTCATCCGCCTCCACAAATAGTGCTTCCTCAAATCCTGGTACATCTTCGCGGCACCCGGATAGATGGAGTACCGCGAACTGTGGGCCTCCTCAAGAATTAACTCCCGAAGCCCATCTACATTAGGCACACATATCTGGCCCTGCATCCTCAACATGCCGTCATCACCAATGGTCACATCCCTAGCATCACCTCTCCGAACCCTGTCCTGAAGAACGAGTAAGTGGGGGTCATCATACTGACGCTCCCTGATACGATCATAAAGAGAAGACATGGAAACCACACAAGCCAGTACCCGACTAGGCTCCGAAATATCCAATCTCACAAGCTGGTCCGCTAAGGCCTGAACATCCAATGCCAAAGGTCTCTCTACTGCTGGAAGATATGCTAAACTCCCCAAAATCTCCGCCCAACGACTCAAAGCATCGGTCACCACATTGGCCTTCCCCGGATGGTACATAATAGTGATATCGTAGTCCTTAAGAAGCTCCTACCATCTCCGCTGACGCAAATTAAGATCCTTTTGTTTCATACTGCAAACTCCGATGATCAGTCTAGATCTCACAATGAACCCCATATAAATAATGGCGCCAAATCTTTAAGGCGTGAACAATGGATACTAACTCAAGATCATGGACAAGATAGTTCTTCTCATGGGTCTTCAACTAGCACGAGGTGTAGGAAATCACCCTATCCTCCTACATCAGAACACATCCAATGCCTATCATCGAGGCATCACAATACACGGTGTAAGAACCTGAAGCTGATGGAAGAACTAACACTGGAGCTGTGGTTAAGGCAGTCTTGAGCTTCTGAAAGATCTCCTCACACTCGTCCGACCACCTGAATGGAGCACCCTTTTGGGTCAGTTTGGTCAAGGGCGATGCGATAGACGAGAAACCTTAAAAGAACCGACGGTAATAACCAGCCAAACCGAGAAAGCTCCGAATCTCTGTAGCTGAGGACGGTCTGGGCCAACTCTGAACTGCCTCTATCTTCTTCGGATCAATGTGAATACCCTCACTGGACATCACGTGTCCCAAGAATGCTACTGAACTGAGCCAAAACTCACACTTGGAGAACTTTGCATAAAGCTTATCCTCCCTCAATCTCTGTAATACAATCCTCAAATGATGAGCATGCTCCTCCTAGCTACTAGAGTACACCAGGATGTCATTAATGAATACAACAACGAATGAGTCCAAATAGGGCTGGAATACACTGTTCATCAAATGCATGAACGTTGCTGGGGCATTGGTCAGCCCAAAAGACATCACTAAGAACTCATAATAGCCATATCGGGTCCTGAAAGCTGTCTTAAGAATATCTGAATCCCGAATCTTTAGTTGGTGATAACGTAACCTCAAATCAATCTTGGAGAACACCCTCGCTCCCTGAAGCTGGTCGAATAAATCATCAATACGAGGCAAAGGATACTTGTTCTTGACTGTGACCTTGTTCAACTGCCTATAATCAATACACATTCTCTTGGAACCATCCTTCTTCTTCACAAATAGAACCGGTGCACCCCAAGGTGACACACTAGGCCGAATAAATCCTTTATCAAGGAGTTCCTGAAGCTGTTTTTTCAATTCCTTCAACTCCGCCGGTGCCATACGATATGGTGGAATAGAAATGGGCTGAGTGCCCGGCACCAAATCAATATCGAAGTCAATATCCCTGTCAGGCGGCATTCCCGACAGGTCTGTAAGAAACACATTCGGAAAATCACATACCACCGGAACAGAATCAATGACAGGATTCTCTGCACTAACATGCCTCACAAAAGCCAAATAAGATAGGCAACCCTTCTCAACCATGCGCTGAGCTTTCAAATATGAAATCACCCTAATTGGTACATAATCTACAGAACCGCTCCACTCAACCCTCGGAAGTCTCGGCATAGCCAACGTCACCGTCTTAGCTTGACAATCTAGAACAGCATGATATGGAGATAATCAATCCATACCCAATATCACATCAAAGTCGACCATACTGAGTAGCAAAAGGTTCACTTGGGTCTCCAGACCCCCAATAGTCACCACTCATGGCCGATATACGCGGTCCACAACAATATTATCGCCCACGGGAGCAGATACATGAACAAATGAAACTAAAGACTCACGAGGCAAATCCAGAAAATGGGCAAAATATGAGGAAACATATGAATACGTGGAACCATGGTCAAATAATACTGAGGCATCTCTGTGACAAACTGAGATAATACCTGTAATCACAACATCTGAAGCAATAACGTCTAGTTTGGCAGGGAGGGCATAGAAATGGGCCTGGCCACCCCCTGATCTGCCTTCCCCTCTATGGCGACCCCTAGCTGACTGACCTCCACACCGAGCTGACTGGGCGGGTGGTGAGGTATCTGGTGCTGAAGTCGGAGGCTGACTTCTGCTGAGATAGACCTCCATGATGACGAGGACAATGCCTCCACATATGCCCAAACTCCCCACACTCAAAAACACTCCCTGGTGCTGGTGGCGGGAACTGAAGGGAACCCTTAGCACCGGGATAACTAGTAGAAGAACTGGGCATTGAAGAGCCCTAAACAGGTGGAGCACGAGATGAACTCTGAGCTGGAAGGGCACTAAGTGATGAGTGGCCCTGATGAGAACTGTGAGAACCATGGCTAGATGATGCACCACGGTGAAATGGCCGAGCTGACTGAGCCTGCCTGAAATGACGACCTCTACCGTGCTGAAATTGACCTCCAAAAGGAGCACCGCTGAATCCACCCTGACCACGAGGCCTCTTGGACTCCCTCTCAACCCTTTCCTGACCGCGAACCATCTCAATCTACCGAGCAATGTCGACAACCTCATCAAAAGTAACACCTGAAACCCTCTCTCTGGTCATGAGCAACTGTAGCTGATAATTGAGACCATTAATAAACCTCATGATCCTCTCCCTGTCCGTGGGAACCAACCAGATAGCATGACAGGCCAACTTAGAGAACCGCATCTCATACTGTGTCACAGATATATCACCCTGGCAAAGCCGCTCAAACTGTCTGCGTAGCTCCTCTCTGCGAGATCGAGGCACGAACTTCTTCAAAAAGACCACGGAGAACTGCTTCCAAGTAAGGGGTGTTGCGCCAACAGGCCTACGCCTCTCGTAAGTCTCCCACCATCTGAGTGTAGCCCCGGAGAACTGAAAAGTAGTGAATGAGACCCCACAAGTCTCCAAAATACCAACAGTATGGAGTATCCTCTGACACCTGTCCAAGAAGTCCTAGCATCCTCTCTCTCTATGCCACTGAAAGGTGGTGGTTGGAGTCTCCCAAACCTCTCCAACCTACGCTGATCATCCTCAGGCATAGTAGGAACCACATAATCCTGTGCAGCTGCAATCGGCTGGGCTGGTGGTGCCTCCGGTGTCTAAAGTCCCTGAACAACCTACTCGGGTGTGCGAGCGACGGGAGTCTGAGTGCCTCCCCCGACCTGAGAAGTGGTTGCGGCCGTCGAGATAGAGACCGCCTAAGCAAGGCCGGTACATGCTGTCAGAATCTGAGCTAGGGCCTCCTGAAGGCCTAGAATCACAGTAGGCATAGGTGGTGCCTGAGCTGGTGCATCAACAACTGAAACCCGGTCCTGATCTGGGATAACTGGTGGATCTGCAGGTACTGCCCCAGCTATTGTACGGGCTGCACCTCTGCCCCTACCACGACCTCTACCGCGGCCTCGGCCTCTCGCGGCCCTGGCTGGTAGTACTGGTGGCTGGCCCTCCTGACCGGTAGCACGAGTCCTCGCCATCTGTGAGAGAATGAAACAACAGATATTTAGCTACTAGAATCAATAGATTTGCATGACAAGAATTCAAGAATGTGGAGTTTCCTAAAGGTTTTGCAGCCTCTCGAAGATGAGTACAGACGTCTCCGTACCGATCCGCAAGACTCTACTAAACCCGCTCATAACTCGTGAGACCTATGTAACTTAGGCTCTAATACCAATTTGTCATGACCCAAACTAACCCTTGTCGTGATGGCGCTTATCGTGGAACTAGGCAAGCCGACTCATTTCCAAAACAAACCGATATTTTCATTCCAAAGATCTCAAGGCTATTTAACATAAAAACCTTCGTAAAGGAGTTCAAATCAAAACAAAAGTGCAGAAAAGAAAAGCCCGACATCAGGGTGTCACTAGTCATGAGCATCTACTACCATTTGTCTGACAATATCAAGACTAACATAGTCTGGAAAATAGCTAAATACAACTAAAGGAAGATAAGAGGGAGAAGAACAGGGGCTGCGATCGCCAAGCAACTACTTTGCTATCCCCGAGAAAATCTGCAACTAGAATAAACAACAACTGCTACCGTGTCCAGCTACACCTGGATCTGTACACAAGGTGCAGAGAGTAACGTGAGTAAGCCAACTCAAAAAGTAACACCAATAAATAAAGACTGAGCAATAGTGACGAGAAATAAGCATATAAAGTTCATATCATGAAATCTCGGTAAAATATAACATGCTTTAAAAATTAGTGTCTGAATCAAATCATCTCGTTTAAAACCCAGTTCCAGCAAAAATCATTTAAAGATATTTTTCAACAGTTTCTAATAGAGGCTCAATGCAAAGGTGAGCAAAAATAATAAAATTATGAACAACAGCCCCTCGGGCAAACTTCACTGTCACTCGTGCCACTCGGCATACCTCACAATCACTCTTGCCACTCGGGCATACCTCACAATCACTCATGACTCCTAGTCACTCAGCACTTGGCACTCGCACTCAGTAGGTACCTGCGCTCACTGGGGGTGTGTACAGACTCCGGAGGGGCTCCTTCAGCCCAAGCGCTATATCAAGCCAAATCATGGCATAAATCACTTAGGCCCTCGGCCTATATCAAATATGTTGTGGCGTGCAGCCCTATCCCATAAATATCTTCACAAATTAGGACCTCAGCCTCACTCAGTCATAAACCTCTCAAGCCACTCGGGCATTTCAGTAAAAATAGGGTACTCAGCCCAAAACAACAATTATATGCATCAAAATAGAGTAAGAAAACTGAGTTATGCAGTAAACAGGTATAACCATGACTGAGTATAGATTTTTTAAATCGAAAACAATGATAGGATAGTAAGAAAAGGCCCCTAAGGGTCCAAACAACATTGGCACAAGGCTAAAACATGGCATTCAACCCAAATTATAAAAACTCATTTCTAAAACTCATAAGTATCATATAGTTTCAACAAAATATGCAACTTTACAGTTGCTACGGGACAGACTAAGTCACAATCCCCAACGGTGCATGCTCACACGCCCGTCACCTAGCATGTGTGTCACCTCAAAATAGTAAACGATACGAAATCTAGGGTTTCATACCCACAGGATTAGATTTACAATCGTTACTTACCTCAAACCGGTCAAATCTCTACCCCGCAATGCTCTTGCCTATGGAATCGGCCTCAAAATACTCCAAATCTATTCACAATCAGTACAATACCATCAATATACACTAATGGAATGAATTCCACAAGAAAACCCGAAATTGGCTCAAACCCGACCCCTGGGCCCACGTATCGAAATCCGACAAAATTTGCAAAAATAGAAAGCCCATTCACTCACGAGTCTAACCATACCAAATTCATCAAAATCCGACATCGTTTTGTCCTTCAAATCCTTAAATTACTCTCCAAAAATTCCAAGCCCTAACCCCTCATTTTCACTAATTACATGATTAAACAACGGAAAATCACCATATATACCAGTATTAGGGCTCAACCAACTTACCTCACTGATAGCCCTTGAATCACCTTTCAAATATCACTCCAAAAGCTCCAAAAATCGACTTAAAAATGGTGTAAATGAACAAAATTCGCGAAGGGTTCTATTTATGGTTTCTGCCCAGGCTTTTTCGCACATGCGGACCATTTCTCGCTTCTGCGCAACCGCACCTGCGAAAAAATCCGTCGCAGGTGCGAAACTCACTTATGAGCCCAGGTTCCGCATCTGCGGCCAACCTGCCGCACCTGCGCTCACGCACCTGCGCGTGACACGCCGCATCTGTGAAGCCAACCTTCTTCCTTCCTCCAACATCTGCGCCCCAAGTCTTGCACCTGCGGGGTCGCAGATGCGATAGCCTTCTCGCACCTGCGTATCCTACCTAGCCCAGCACTGCCCGCACCTGCGAACCCCTATGTGCACCAGCGGCCCCGCACCTGTGACTCCCTTTCCGCAGGTGCGGAAATATCAGTAGTAGCAGCTTCAACTACATTTTCCAACTTCGACAAATCCGTTAACCACCCAGAATTACCACGACGCCCTCGGGACCTCAACCAAAAATAACAACAAGTCCTATATCAACATACAAACTAAGTCTAACCTTCGAATCACTCAAAACAACATCAAAACACCAAATTACCCTCGGATTCAAGCCTAAGAACTTCTAAATTTCCAAAGTCAGCAACCGATACCGAAACCAAAACCGAAACCAACCAAACCACGTCCGAATGACCTCAAATTTTACACACATGTCACAAATGACACTACGAATCTACTCCAACTTCCGAAATTCCATTCCGACCCCGATATCAAATTTTCCACTGCCGACCGAAATCGCCAAATTTCCAACTTTCGCCAATTTAAGCCTAATTCCACTCCGGACCTCTAAATCACATTTCGGACGCGCGTTTGACTTTTCCAATCTAAGGTTCTAAATAAGAGACTAAGTGTCTCATTCCACTCCGAAAATACTCCGGACCCAACCAACCAACCCGATACATCACAATGCAGCTAAATAACACATCAAAAAGCAGAAATGGGAGAAACGGGGCTATAACTCTCGAAACGACCGGCCGAGTCGTTACAAAGAATATTTTAAGTAATTTGAGATAATTATTAATTATATGAGTAATTGGTTAATTATTGGTTAATGGGAGGTTAACTAGTTGATTAAGGAATTGGTGGGTGATTAAGGCTTTTGGATAAGCCCCAATGTGGCAGCCCACTATGCCCATATTTGACTTTTAAATCACATTGCAAGGTGGCATAGGGGAACTTCAGCAAAGTCATACGAAATTATTTTGTGTAATAGTAACGTGAGTTAATTCAACAAGAATTCACATGAGACTTCTTAGCACAATAGCAACGGGAGTTTGCAATTCTAAGGGAGTACGGTGTAATCTTTCTCAAGAATATCATACGGATTTTAACCTACTTCGATCCGGCGTTACGTGTTGTCGCAATTGACGTGTGTTAGAGGGATTGCCAAGAGAATCGGCTCGGGTATGTTAAGGCTATACCTTCTTTCTCTTTGGCATGATCCAAATGATACAAACGAAATGAGCAAAATACGCAACTTTCATAAATGACTCTATTCATAGAAATATTAGGGGTGTCTATATTCTTGATTCCCCATGTGAATTATTATTATATCCTCTGTTCATGGGTCTCAGAAAAATACGTATTTGGTAAAGTTTATCCGAAAGGCATATTGATTTTATGATATTCCGAGAAATCTTATTAACGTATTTCTTATGCATTTCATGCATTTATATATGTACATTGACCCATGACCAGATGGCATTATATACGCATATATTATATGTATATGGAATATGGTAAAAGTTTATGGCGTTATATACGCACCATCACCTGATCAGCTGGTATACGTTGATGATTTTGCCCACAGTGGCCGAGATGATATGATGGGAGGCCCTCAGAGGCTTGATGATGTTATGAACGCATATACCTATACATGGTATGACATTTATATGCATATGCATGACATTATAATATGAAATGATTCACAGAGCTATTCAGACATACATGTTGAGTCTTTTACTCCATGTTTCTCTCATGTCTACTATTTACTGATTTTTATTCCTTACATACTTGGTACATTATTTGTACTGACGTCCCTTTTTCCTGGGGACACCGCATTGCATACCTGCAAGTCTCGATAGACAGATTGAGAGTCCTCCAAGTAGGCTATCAGCTCAACGGGAGGTGTCGGTGCACTCCATTTGCTCCGGAGTTGCTTATTGGATCAGTATAATTAGGATATGTATTAATTGGTATGGCGGGGCCCAGTCCCGATCTTTATAGTATTTATCTACTCTTAGAGGCTTGTAGACATATATCATGTACGTAAAAGATTGTATGGCCTTGTCGGCCTATGTTCAGTATATGAGTGATCATTTTAGTCTTATAGGCCTGTATGTCTTATGTATAAGTTGTTATTACATGTTTTATTCTAGTTATCCCACGGTAGCCTTTCCGTCTTATTTACCTATGATAGCATGATATGAAAAGATACGTTACGTTGGTACTCGTTTGAGTAAGGTACCGGTGCCTGTCGCGGCCCATCGGTTTGGGTCATGACAAAAGTGGTATCGGAGCAGTTCTGTCCTAGGGAGTCTACAAGCCGTGTCTAGTAGAGTCTTGTTTATGGGTGTATTGTGCACCACACTTATAAGCAAGAGGCTACAGGGCATTTAGGACTGTCACTCTTTCTTCTTACTCTAGATCGTGTGGTAGAGCTCAGTTGTAAGAACTCAATTTCCTAAACTCTATCTTATTCATAATACGACAATGCCTACTTCCAGAAAGTAAGTTGGTAAGAAATTGAATGTAGCTATGGAAGAATTGAGTCTGAGGAACTCGATTTGGTCATTATTATGATGGATAAATGTGAGGTCTTCAGCAGAGCATGTGTGTAATAAGACATGTAAGCTTCTTGATAAGGAACCTTAAGGCAATAATATCTATCCACCCCTATGGTGAAAGTCAATGAGAGATTCAGAAGATAGATACAAATTTCAATAAGTAAAAGAAGCAAGATGAAAAAGGGTACGAGGTACCCAGCTAATGAAGATTATCAGTATTTACAATTGAGGCAGAGGAACATAAGACTTTTGAGTTACCTTCAACAATAACAGAGGTATGTACAATTGGCCACACCCATCTCATTTATGCTCTATGGGGCTAACATAAATAGTATAAGAGAAGGTAGGATATCAGGATCTAGCTGGGGTTAGGGTAACCCAAAATGATGGATGGATTGTTAGCGTTAGCTGACATTTCTGAAGGATATTACAAATATGCTAATAGATCTCCTTGTGAGACACCCAGATGGTGCACTCTAAAATAGTACAGCTAGATATGAGTACTACAAAGATAGGCACTGGAATCCTGGAAGGGATAAATATTACCTTACTGTGGCTCCCGCCCCTAGTAGAGGGAGAATGTTAGGCAACCCGAAGAGCCAGTAGATGGAGCAAGGGGAGCTAAAAGCAAAAGAATGTCTTGTTGAAATTTTCAGAATAAAGTGATAGACAGAAGTGTTAGCAGGGAAATAAGAAGAGAATTAATGAAGCATTATGAGTAAGATGTGATACATGGATGACAACGGTAGAAAAATAATGACAGTATTACAGAGTCTATAGTCAAGTGAAGGAAAAGACGAGAGGTGACATGCCTTGAGACAACAAAAGAGTATAGGCCATAAAGTCATATCCTCATTTCGAGAAATAAGTTCGTGACACTAACGTGATTACCAGAAGAAAAAGTTAGACCCCAGAGTAATACAAATCAGTATGGACTGGTGAACAAGATAAACTAAACATGAATTAGGGACTAAGCGATTTGATAATAGTAGGCATCATGAGAATTTCAGATTGCGTTCCAGCGATAATAGAATGGACAACAAAAGAATATTCATGAGAAATTCAGAGAAAGTTCATTCAGGAAGACGCTTCCCTAAAGCAAGCAATGAGAGAAAAGTTAAGCTTAAGGGACTATGTGTGCCAGTTACACTAAGTGTCACCCTCATGAGTAAGGAATTTTGTTATCCTTGGCACAAAGGATTATCGCAAGGCGAGTAAGGGTCATCGATGATGTGAAAAGATGCCAAACATGAAGAGGTAAAATATCTATAGGAAGATCGTCGTAGCTCTAAATCTTAGTGCTCCCCTAAAGGGAGGAATATGGAGTAATGTGGCATTAAGTCAGAATTAAGTGGTTCTAGTAATTATGGATTGGTAAAGGAAGAATGCGATAAAAAAAATGAAAAAGGAATGAGATTTCACTTATCCAAATCTTACAGATATGCTATGATTCCAAAACATTATGCAAGCACGACGTCAAGGAGAGGAAGTAATGGTTTCTGCCCGAGATGTTATTGATAAATAAGGGGCCAGTGTGAGACGTAAGTTAAGACAAAGGAAATAACCCAAGAAAGATTACGCGGAATATTGATATAAGAATGGGCCAACGAGTAGTTAGTAGTTGATTCAGGAAGAGCCTAGTTATGGCTAGATAAGAGGATACAAACAAATCAGCAGATCATGCAAGATAAACATAGTGAACCCCAGCATGGGGAATGCAGTCTTGCAGATATGACATTGCAATACTTGAGAAATATTCATATAGGAGTTGGGATAGTTAAAGGTAACGTATGAGTGTTACGAAAATAAAAGAGTGCCACTGGGAAAACAGTCAAAATACTAGTTCAGAAGCAATTGTATGAGCACATGAGTGTGTAGGTAAGTAACTACGGATAATTAGAGGCGAGGAAGAACATCAAAAATTCCGTCGAGTATTCGATGTAATAAGCTCGTATCTTTACAAGAGTCAGAGGGTCCTCCCTAAGTACTATAATAAAAGACTAGCTGAAGAAATAAGGAAGAAGGATTCAACCTAAGCACAGTGACCTAAAGAGGAAATGGTCTTGAAATAACAGTCTCACTACAACATTGTATGCACTCCATAAGAAAGTGGCACCTACCGTGGCTAATGAATGGGGAAAAAAAAATCAAAAGGTGATATTCAAGATCATATGGGTTGTATGGAATTCCAATATATATGGGCACTAACATAAGCCAGGTATTCATGCAACAAGTGGCAGAACGACCAGGAAAAGCAATTGATTACATTTAAAGAAATTTGAGAAGAAACGAAAGAAATTATTCGGTCGATAATCCAAAGTTAGATACGTTATGAATGCACTCAATATTTTGAAGTATTAACCATGCATCATATATGTTGACAATCATACATCCGTAGAAGACTCCGGTATAAGTTAAAAGAAAGAATTGATCCCAGGGCATAGATAAATGATTGAATTGTCAGAAGATTATATCATGGATATTCCATAGCGCCCATGAAAGGCTAAAGTAATAACTAACACTAGGAGTCGCAGATCGGAAGATAGCTTAAGCCTACATGAAGGCTGATAAGAAGAAAGAGGAAACTAAAGAGTTTAATCAACTAAGTAAATCAGAAGTCTGATTATTGGACCCAAAAAAATTACAGGAATCGTGATTGAGAACATAGCAAAATCACTCTTCATATCAGAGGTACAAAAGAGATAGTACAACAGCCATATTCTATAACGGATCTACGATAAAGCCAGTTAGAAGAGTACTAGCCTCATAAGAAGTCAGTAAGAAGCTCCCACCAGATTGTGTATTCACTAGAGGTGCAAGTATTATAATAGAGCTTCAAGTTGTGGATGTGAATTATACATGTGTGAAAGCAAGGTCATGAAAGAGATAGAAGATGTGATGCGAGATTTTAAGGTAAATAAGGTATAGGTGAACAACGTACAAGATACTCAAATGCAGAAGGTTGCAAATAATCCATATTGCAGATAGAAGGCTAGAAGCGCTGGGATTCAGTATCCAAGAATGGTAGAGGCGTCGTCAGTGGCATATCTTCCAGCCTATAGGTTCTAGGTATATAGAGGCCTAGTCAAGAGAGTAAAGAAGAGTTAGAGACGATGTGATGTCTTACTTGATGTTCCAGAATAACATAAGGAAATGTATGGTGCAAGCAAGTTGAAGAAAGGTTGCAGGTAGTATAAATAGATATGTGTAGGTCGCAAGCTAAAGTATGGTGGAGCGACAAGGTTTTAGGAAGACATGAGTAAGGATAAGAAAATGTGAGTGAGAAGGTGACGAGAATAGATAAGTTCTCAAGATTAAGCCCATGAAAACAGGAGAGCTGATGGGTTCTCTAAGTTATAGAAAGCTCAGTATAGCATTTAGAAGAGATGGAATGCTGCCCTGGTAGTAGAATGAGGGTGTAATTGTGGTAGATAAAGGATGATATTTGGGCCTTCGATTGAGTTATGATTTGAAGAAAAAAAAGGGGGATTTCATGAGTTGTACAAGATTAAAATACCCACGTAAGGTGAATCACATTGGGATGCTATGAAATATGTCTATGGAAGCATGGTATCACCCCCAGGTGGATCAGTCTAATCATTTAAGATGTTCTCTGATGAGACGTGAGCCCTAGCGGCAGTGTTACATAAGAGGTCAAGTTATCAGTGGTAGATTGTGGATCAATATTGAGGTGAATCAACAATGGATGGATAAAAGTTACAAAGTATGAGATGAGATTAGGACGTCATTCTTAAGATGAACAGTAATGAGGAAGCATTAAAGGACTTAGACTTATACATATAGGATAAGCAACAAGAGTAAGTTGGAATTTGGTAGCAGACCTCAGCAACGATAAATAGAAGTAAGAGTTACGGTATAGTATGACCTACCTAGATGCAGTAAAGTCATATGGATAGATGACCGAGTCTATGAGATAAGATATAGAAATATTCGTGAGTTCAACAAAGTACCGAACAAAGAACTTCAGTATACCTATAGATGCCCAGAGGGACATCTTGTCAAGCTCTGCATATGTTCACAAAGTGAAGCCTAGAGATTGGCTAAAAGCTGGAGAGAAGAGTCCCATAGGCGCATATACAAGTAAAACTTTACAGGCTACATGACAGAAGGTAGCAAGAGTTACGAGATTGGATTTATTCACATAATAGTTTCCTAGATGGCAAGGAGAGTACTAAAGTATTCACAACATCTATAGGTTATGATGATGATAAGTGCATCAGTCAACATTCGAGGATGAATGTTCCAGGGGGGAGGGAATGATGTTACACCCCATATTTTCGTACGTGAAAGTACGCCATAAGTAAATTGATGAAAGCTCAGAAATGAGATTATTTTGAAGTTACAAGTATTATGCTATTTCAAACAAGTGATAAGTAAATTTATGAAGGTGAGATGGTAAGTAAATCGAAGAAAATGAGTTTCGTCGAAGGTTGTCATTTTGAGATAAAATACGGTCCGAGCTATAATACCCGGTATTTATAGCTAGTGCTACAAGGTACCATATGACCATGATAGTAAGGTGTATAAAGTGTGTTTAAAGTAAGTAGTATTTTAAGTAATTTAAGATAATTCTTAATTATGTGAATAATTGGTTAATTATTGGTTAATGGAAGATTAACTAGTTGATTAAGAAATTGGTGGGTGATTAAGGCTTTTGTATAAGCCCCAACGTGGCAGCCCACTATGACCATATATATGACTCTTAAATCACATTGCAAGGTGGCATAATTAGAAGAATTTTGGTGGCCAAGTCTTACAAAGTGGGACCCACGCCACTAAGACTTAAAAACCTTTCTAAATCAATTAAGAAGATGCTTGCATCTCTACAATAAAGTGAAGGGGAACTTCAGCAAAGTCATACGAAATTATTTTGTGTAATAGTAACGTGAGTTACTTCAACAAGAATTCATACGAGACTTCTTAGCATAATAGCAACGTGAGTTTTCCTCTACTTTGATCCGTCGTTACGCGTTGTCGCAATTGACGTGTGTTAGAGGGATTGCCAAGAGAATCGGCTCGGGTATGTTAAGGCTATACCTTCTTTCTCTTTGGCATGATCCAAATGATACAAACGAAATGAGCAAAATACGCAACTTTCATAAATGACTCTATTCATAGAAATATTAGGGGTGTCTATATTCTTGATTCCCCATGTGAATTATTATTATATCCTCTGTTCATGGGTCTCAAAAAAATACGTATTTGATAAAGTTTATCCGAAAGGCATATTGATTTTATGATATTCCGAGAAATTTTATTAACGTGTTTCTTATGCATTTTATGCATTTATACATGTACATTGACCCATGACCATATGGCGTTATATACGCATAAATTATATGTATATGGAATATGGGAAAAGGTTATGGCGTTATATACGCACCACCACGTGATCAGCTGGTATACGTTGACGATTTTGCCCACAGTGGCCGAGATGATATGATGGGATACCCTCAGAGGCTTGATGATGTTATGAACGTATATACCTATGCATGGTATGACATTTATACGCACATGCATGAAATTATAATATGAAATGATTCACAGAGCTATTCAGACATACATGTTGAGTCTTTTACTCCTTGTTTATCCCATGTCTACTATTTACTAATTTTCATTCCTTACATACTTGGTACATTATTTGTACTGACATCCCTTTTGCCTGGGGATGCTGCGTTTCATGCCCCAAGTCCCAATAGACAGGTTGAGAGTCCTCCAAGTAGGCTATCAGCTCAACGGGAGGTGTTGGTACGCTCCATTTGCTTCGGAATTGCTTATTGGGTCAGTATAATTAGGACATGTATTGATTGGTATGGCGGGGCCCAGTCCCGACCTTTATAGTATTTATCTACTCTTATCGTTTTGAGTAATTACTCTCCTTTCTACTATTTGAAGTCTTGAATAGCTTCATATGATGTATTATGACGTGTGTGAATCGCCAGTTTTGATTTCCAGGTGTTTCGAGATTTGTTCGGAAGAATGAATTTCATGTTGGAAGCTTAAATGAAAAGGGTTGACTGGAGTTTGACTTTTATGCAAACGACTCCGAAATAGAGTTTTGATGGTTCCAGTAGCTCTATATGGTGAATCTGGATTTAGGAGTGTATCCGGATAATTATTTGGAAGTCCGTAGTTAAATTTGGCTTGAAATGGCGAAAATAGGAAATTTAAAATTTGGAAATTTGACCGGGGAGTTGAATTTTTAATATCGGGGTTGGAATATGATTTTTGAAAATTTTGAATAGGTCTGTTATGTCATTTTTGACTTGTGTGCAAAATTTGAGGTCAAACCGACTTGATTCGATAGATTTCATCATCGAATGTAGAAGTTGGATATTTCTAGTCGGTTTCGATGTGGTTTCTTCAAGATTTAAGTGGTATCATATTAAGCAAATAAGCTCCAAATTCAGTTTTGATTGAAGAATTAGATCCGCATTGAAATTATGGAGCCATAACAAAAAGAATCGTCGAATTCGGACATCTTATGAGAGAGTTATGCCTATTTCCGTGTCTTGAACGATATTTCGTCGCCGCGAGCGCCCAGGGTAGCGTGGGGCGCTAGCCCTGGCGCTGGGAAATTTTAGAATTTTGGAAACTGCACCACATGCAGCACCCCACACTACCTGTGGCGCCCGAAATAGCTGAAATCCCATAAAACGGGGAGTTTTGCCATTTTTACTCATTTTTGAGTTTGGGGAGCTCGGTGAAGGCGATATTTGGGCGATTTTCACGGGAAAATATTGGGGTAAGTATTCCTTATCCTATATTGATTATATTTCATGATTCAATATTCATTTATATCATGAATCCGTGAATTTATGGAAGAAAAATCAGATTTTTATAAAATTTTCCAAAAATATAAAATGAAGATTGGAAGGTCAATCCGATGTCGGAATTTGATAATTTTTATATGGTTGGACTCGTATCAGAACAAGTGTTCGGATTTTGTGAGTTTCGTCTGATTCCGAGATGTGGTCCCCACTATCGATATTTCGAGCGGAGTTGGAAATTTTTGTAAATTGTTAAATTGTAAGCATAAGAGTAAGTTGTGATTAACTTGCACGTTGTTTGAATAGATACGAGTCGTTTGGCTTGAATTGAGGAGATAGGAAGGCGTATGGAGGTTGATACGCGCGGAATGGAATTTTCGGAGTATTGTACAGCTGGCTCGGTATTCGAGGTAAGTAACTCTTCTAATCTTGGAGCTGAGGGTATAAACCCTGAATTATACGTGTTATGTGTTTGCTGTTGAGGTGACGCACATGCTAAGTGACGGGCGTGTGGGCGTGCACCGTGTGAACTATGATTCCGTTATTCTCGTGGTACTGTGTAGCTACCTGAACTTATCTGAAATCATGGAAATCTCTATGTACTAGAGCTATTGAGCTGAGAATTATGTTAAAATCATGTTGAGGCTATATGCCAGTATTATTGAGACCCACAGAGGTCATATTGTTGTTGAATTTATTTAAATTGAAATTTTAAAACTCAGCCATATTCATTCATTTCATATCATCTCTCAGTCTCTGTTGCTATTTATTGATTCATCATATCATCATTTTGAGATGATTTTCATGACATTGTGAGCCCAAGAGACTGGAGATATTGATGACTGAGTGAGGTCGAGGACCTGATTGTGAGGTTAATTATGGGATCAGGTTGCATGCCGCAGTAGGCCAGATTGGCTTATTATAGTACGTGAGTTATCCATGCAGATACAGATATTGATACTACAGCATGTGAGTTGTTCGTGCAGCATTTGAGTTGTCCGTGGAGATTATAGCGCTTGGGTTAAAGAAGCCCCTCCGGAGTCTGTACACCCCCCCAGTGAGCGCAGGTACCTACTGAGTGCGAGTGCCGAGTACGAGTGCCGAGCGCGAGTGCCGAGTGACTTAGGAGGATTGAGTGACTATGAGGCATGAGTGACTGTGAGGATTGAGTAACTGGGAGGACTGAGTGACTGTGAGGATTGAGTGACTGGGAGGACTGAGTGACTGAGAGGATTGAGTGACTTGGGAGGACTGAGTGAAATGATACTCTAAGAGTATGCATATGGTTTTATCATTGAGGTGCATCGCATTGACATGCACACTTGACATACATGCATAGAGATGCATTTTCCTCATGTTGGCATATGGGCATATTGGTACATTTTCCACTGGCTATGTGGAAAGAAAATGAAACATCTTATTTATTGTTAAAAGAAATTTTGGAAAAATTACTGTTTCAAACTTACTCATATTTTTGGCAACTTCGGTAAAAGACTTGAATTTTCACCGATACACTTGAAAGGCAGAGCTATTTTCAGAAATCATGATTAAGTTGAGCATGTTATTGTTGAATTATTACTTGTGCTGCTTAAAATTATATTGTTATGAAATGCTGTTGGCTATTGGTGTTGGACCCCGACTTGTGTTCCAGCTCGTCACTACTTTCAACCTAAGGTTAGGTTTGTTACTTATTGAGTACATGGGATCGATTGTACTCATACTACACTTCTGCAACTTGCGTGCAGATATTGAATGTTGATGTTGCTGTGATCGACGAGAGCTGGATTTGAAGATGTACCTGAGTTCCGGTCGTAGCTGCCTCTTGTTCATGGTAGCCTTAGATTTATAAGAATCTGCTTATGTACATTTCGAATAGATGATCTATTTATTTCATACCGGTTTGTAAATTCTAATCTTAGAAGCTCATGATTTGTACTACCAGTCCTTGGGAAAGTTTTGTATAAAAGCGGTGTATTATCATTTCTTATCTTAATAAATCTCATTAAATTGGATAGTTGTTAATTAGCAACTATGCAATTCCAATGAAACCTAATGAGACAAATAAATAAGAGAAAATATCTGAATCTTATACATTTTCCAAGGACTGGTAGTATAAATCATGAGCTTCTAAGATTAGAATTTACAAAGCTGGTATGAAATAAATACATCATCTGTTCGAAATGTACATAAACAGATTTTCTTTATAAATCTAAGGCTACCATGAATAAGAGGTAGCTACGACCGGAACGCAGGTACATTTCCAAATTCATCTCTCATCGATCACAGAACCATCAGCATCCAATATCTGCACGCAAGGTGCAGAAGTGTAGTATGAGTACAACCGACCCCATGTAATCAATAAGTAACAAACCTAACCTTAGGTTGAAAGTAATGACGAGCTGGAACACAGGTCGGGGTCCAACACCAATAGCCAACAACAGTTCATAACAACATAATGGAAGTAATAAAAGAAGTAGCTCAGAGATAAAATGCTCAGCTCGTTCACAGTTCCAGACAAATAGTCCTGCTTTTCAAATATATCAGTGAAAACCCAAGTCCTTTACCGAAATCACCAATTTATGAGTATGTTTGAAAACTGTGATTTTTCCCAAAAACTTTCAACAGGTAAATGTTTCATTTTTAAATGGCATGAGGAAAAATGCATCTCTATGCATGTATGTTGTGTGCATGTCAATGCAATGAAACTCAGTGATAAAACCATATGCATACTCTTAGAGTATCATTTCACTTAGTCCTCCCAGCCACTCAGTCCTCACAGTCACTCAATCCTCCCAAATCGTACGGCACTCGGCACTCGCACTCAGTAGGTATCTGCCCTCACTGGGGGGTGTGTACAGACTCCGGAGGGGCTCCTTCAGCCCAAGCACTATATTAATCCAATCATGGCATAAATCAATAAAACACGCCGCCCGATCCCACCATAAAATGAATTTTTGAGATTTGAACATCGATTCGGAGTCGGATTTGAGTAAAATTAGTATGGTTGGACTCGTAATTTAATACCAACTTGTCACGATCCAAAATTCACCTAGTCGTGATGGTACCTAACCCAACCCGTCAGGTAAGCCAATTAACAACTATCCAATTTAATGAGATTTATTAAGATAAGAAATGATAATACACCGCTTTTATACAAAACTTTCCCAAGGACTGGTAGTACAAATTATGAGCTTCTAAGATTAGAACTTACAAAGCTGGTATGAAATAAATACATCATCTATTCGAAATGTACATAAACAGATTTTTTTATAAATCTAAGGCTACCATGAACAAGAGGCAGCTACCACCGGAACACAGGTACGTCTTCAAATCTAGCTCACGTCGATCACAATAACATCAACATCCAATATCTGCACGCAAGGTACATAAGTTTAGTATGAGTACAACCGACCCCATATACTAAATAAGTAACAAATCTAACCTTAGGTTGAAAGTAGTGACGAGTTGGAACAAAGGTCGGGGTCTAACACCAATAGCCAACAACAGTTCATAACAAAATAATGGAAGTAATAAAAGAAGTAGCTCAGAGATAAAATGCTCAGCTCGTTCATAGTTTAAAAAAAATAGTCTTGCTTTTCAAATATATCAGTGAAAACCTAAATCATTTACCGAAATCACCAATTTATGAGTAAGTTTGAAAACTGTGATTTTTCCCCAAAAAACATTCAACGGGTAAATGTTTCATTTTTAAATGGCATGAGAAAAATACATCTCTATGCCTACATGTCAATATGTAGGAGAAGTCATGAATGACGCAATATCGTATAGCATGAGAAAAAATACATCTCTATGCTTGTATGTCAAGTGTGCATGTCAATGCGATGCAACTTAGTGATAAAACTATATGCATACTCTTAGAGTATCATTTCACTCAGTCCTCCCAGTCACTCAGTCCTCACAGTCACTCAATCCTTCCAATCGTTCGGCACTAGCACTCGGCACTCGGCACTCGTACTCAGTAGGTACCTGCGCTCACTGGGGGTATGTACAGACTCTGGAGGGACTCTATCAGCCCAAGCGCTTTATCAAGCCAATCATGGCATAAATCAATAAAACATGTTGCGGCGTGCAGCCCGATCCCATCATAAATCAATATATATAAAGCCAGCATGGCCTGCTGTGGCGTGCAGCCCGATCCCATAAACATCCTCACCATCAGGCCCTCGGCCTCTGTCACGACCCAAATCTCCCTCTGTAGGATATCGTGATGGCACCTAGGCTTAGAGACTAAGTAAGCCTAACTTTTACCAAAATAATAACAACATTAAATAACGATTGACAAATGCTAATTAGAAATCTCTATACAATACTTGTAATCCCAAAATCGGTAGTACAAGTCATAAGCTCTACTGAGTTACTAAAAAGCCTATAAGTATAATTGTTTTGAAGTAGAGATAAACCAGAGCAAGTACAATATTAGAAGGTGACTCTGAATCCTACGAACGCAGCAACAGGTTTACCTTGAGTCTCCACAGCAAGATCCGTACAGCTAGCTAGCGGTCAACTGACTCCAAATTACCCGGCTCTGCACAAAAATATGCAGAAATGTAGTATGAGTACACCACAGTCGGTACCTACTTAGTATCAAGACTAACCTTGGTAGAGTAGTACGAGGTACAGTCAATACACTCACTAGTCAAATAACCTGTGCAATATAACATACAAAAATAATCAAAAATAAATAGCAGTGATAGTGTTACACCCTATATTTTCGTACGTAAAAGTGCGTCGTAAGCAAACTAATGTAAGACCAAAAATGCGATCATATTTGGAAGTATATAAAGTAAGTTATGATGTTACCTCAGAGGTTACAAATGTTGAAGATCATGAACAACAAGTACAAATAGGGTTGGAAGGTTCAGAAGCTAAAGGAATTGAAGAAAATAATGTTTCGTCGAAAGTCGACAAATTGGGAATGTTAAACATGTACTTTTGGGGTGAGACTAGGGTGCTTAACATGATAATGAGGTTATGTTATGAGTTATGTTAGTCGTATGATAGTTGTGTGTTATGTTTTGAAGTCAAGCGAGTTGTGGAACAAAAGTAGATAAAAGTCATCACAAGTTGCGTTCATAAGTTTTACTGAAACTTTAGGTCAAATGTAACTGCGATTTTCTCCCAATATACTTAGAGTTATGGGGTGTTCCACCCATCAAATTGAATATCTATGAGTTTAGTTTCTATTGCATTGAACCGCTTGTCAATGTGACATTGGAGTAGAGAGATATAAATATTTTTGTGAGACTGTGCAAGCTGCTAGGTGACAAGTAGGTATGTCACCTACTTGCTTAAATGAGAGTCCGAAAATGGGCCAGCTCGGGTCGTCCAAACAGGCCTTTTAAAGGCCTATTTCCTTCATATATTAGACTGATAATAGGTCATAATAACCAGACATAAGCGCTACAAAAATCCTCCCAAAAATTGCCCACAAACCCTAATTGATTTTCTCTCCCTTTCAAGTTCTAATTGGAGGTAAAACCTAGAGTTTGAAGAACTAAGATAGGAGCTGAGTTATCCAACAAATAAGGTATGTTTACTGCTATATTTCATCCATTTTTGTATGCTATAAATGCATAGTAATTCTTTCTATATTTGTAAGAACACACGGAACGGTGATCGGAAGCCGTGAGTTCGAGTTATTCACTTGTAGCGGACTATTTTGTGGACTGTTTTGTGTTGCTGTTGGGCTACGTGTTTTACTACTATTTTGTAGAGTTTTGGAGAAGTAAGGGTGTGAAGAAACACCACATAAATGCAGGGTGGTGGGCTGGTCATTCGTCGTAACATTTTCGGAATGTTTGACACTACTACGGTGGTCGTTTTATGTATGAAGAGATTGGAGTGTGTTAGGCTATTTTGTAGTATTTTGTGGTGTATATAAGGTTGGAAAATAATGTATATATGTTGTTATCATTGTGTTCTTGTATTGTTGGTCTTATCTTGAATTTGGAAGAAGTAAGGACTATAGGGGAGATGCTGTCCGTTTTAATACAAAATAAACTTGTAGTTCGTTGTGCGATAGTTGTACCTTTCGTAACTTAATTATAGTATTATTATCGTTGTTGTAGATTAAGGTGCGAAGAGGCGAGTTCAACTTGGTGATTGGAAAGATTGTGATAAGGTATGTTAAGGCTAAGCCCTTCCTTCATTTTAGCATGATCTCTAACTACATGTGTTTGATAACGAGGCATAAAGAGAAGTTCATACTCCCAAATTTATATACATTATCCTAGTCTCATAAGTTACAGTATTCTCCCTTATCGGGACTTTATATTCAATTGAGTATTGTCTTCTTCCAGTCAAGAGAGGAGAAGGTCCATATATATATAGTATTACAGTATTTTCACCACCATCGAGCTATAATCGGTGGGCAGGCCCCTATTGGACAACCTCTGATCAGATGGTAAGTTATATACCGATCCTAATGTGGTCTAGCGCCTATGAGCGAACCCGGGATGGCCGAGATACAGAGCCTAGTATGGTCGAGCGCCTATGAGCGAGCCTACTACTGCCGAGCAGTTACACGTACCGAGCCTTATAGGGCCGGACATTTATTTTACTTACTATGTTAAAGGAGTTGAGTCAGTATTAGCAGGTAAGTATATCTCTAGATCATTTTTGACTCCCAGTTACTTTCAGTTATGATATTATCAGTTCAGTTTCAGCTTTCAGTTATTTTATTGCCTTACATACTCAGTACATTATTTCGTACTGACGTCCCTTTTCTGGGGACATTGCATTTCATGTGTGCAGGTTCAGATAGACAGACGGGTAGACCTCCTCAGTAGGTGTTGTCCGAGCTCAGCCTGATCGGCAAGCTCCACGTCCTTCGGAGTTGCCGGGTCTAGAGTGTTTTGTACATATTATGTATATATGTTATGGGTAGGTCGGGGCCCTGTTCTGATTATAATACATCCATCAGTAGAGGCTTGTAGACATATCCTATCAGTTAGTGCAGCATGTTGGGCTTGTAGGCTTTGTAGCTATATTTTGTTGGTTTATCAGCTATAGTAGTTTTGACATCCTTGTCGGCCCATCTTTATATTGATGTTTAGTCAAAGCTAGTTTCTGTTCTGTTTTATATTTTGCTTCACAAATTGTCTTGCAATGTGGCCCCATGGCCAAAGTATGACAATGTATGTTCAGAATCCCTCAGTCGCAAGTTGGTGTGCTATGTTAAGTGAGGCACCGGGTGCCGGTCTCACCCCCAGGTTCGGGGTGTGACAGATAGCAACAATAATCAACTAGTGATATAAACAACAAGGCAGCAAGAACACTATAAATATTGCCCAAACGAATAATGATCACAATCACAAACAATTAATCAAGTCCTTCAAAATATACACCTTTTATCTACTAGTTTTTCAAATAAAAATCTTTGGAAGAAAATCCTTTCAATTAAATATCTTATATCATAATCAGAAATACGGGTCTCAGCCCCCTTTCATATTCTCACGGCACCTCGTGCCCATATCTCTGTCACAATCACACGTACAACTCTCGCGCCAAATATATCAATACATAAAATATGCACGATCAATTTATTTTCAATAAAATAAGGTTACAATTCTTAAACCAAGTAAGAATTTAAAAAAGAAGTGAGTTTATTTTAGAAATAGTTTGAGCGAAGAAAATGACATTTCAATTTAAATAAAGCATCAGATAAGCTGCTGATTTGGATGTAAAACTTATTAAATTAAAATATAATAATAATTTCTTTTATTTAAAATAACTCAATCATCAAGAACAAGCACAAACCAAAAATACAAATCCTCAGAGTCTCGTACGAAAAAATCAAAGCCAACATAATACTACAAGAAATACAAAACACTTAAATATTAAGTCAAATAATACATGGAGAACACAGGAATTTACATATCACGGAAAAAAAAATAATCAAAAGCAAGTGCAGCCATAGAGAAATATCAACAAAAGGGCACTCCCGAGGTACCGCCTAGTAGTCCCAAATCATAAATAAATTTCAACAAAAGGGCACTCCCGAGGTATCGCCTCATAGTTCCAACACAAATATCAACAACAACAATGCCCCCAGGCCATCACAAGTTATCACAAATCAATCCCCGATATAGCCCACCTTGTCTCGCCACGTGCGCAATAATAAAATAAATGCCCACCTTATCTCGCCGCACACGCATAATAATATTCTCACCTTGTCTCGCCACATGCGCAAACCCACATATACAGCCCGCCTCGTCACGCCGCATGTGCATATATCAATAGTAACAATAGCACGACAGAAACCTCGTGCAAACACCCGAACAAACCTCTCAACAATATCACGCGCCAATATCACAACATCTCATAAATTGCACCTCAAGTGCTCAATTATCACAACATATCATAAATTGCACATCAAGTGCTCAAATATTATATCTTGTCACAGAAATCAACAATACATTAATTTTCACAATAAGTAACCCATGGCTCAACCATAATGTGCACAAATCTTAACAAAAATATCCGGGAGTGAACAACTCAACGGAATAATATTTTACAATTTAATACTTTACCTCAATATGATTTACGACCTTTATAACTC
This sequence comes from Nicotiana tomentosiformis, assembly GCF_000390325.3. NCBI lineage: Eukaryota > Viridiplantae > Streptophyta > Magnoliopsida > Solanales > Solanaceae > Nicotiana > Nicotiana tomentosiformis. The sequence continues at coordinate 194,312,900 of NC_090813.1, read as the reverse complement.
AATACCAATTTCCACAACATGAACTGGAAAATAATTCATCAAGGAACAACGCCTTCTTTAATTAAAAAATTTTGGCAATTAGATTAATGCCTCCTTTAAAAATTATTTAATAAATTATTTGCAAGTGAATAATCCATAATATAATTATCTCCAATAAATATCAACTCAACAAAAATACGGGATTCACGTAAAAATCAAGGTGGCAATCACAGCAAATTATCATATAAAAATAAATTCAACAAGCAAAGATTTACTATGTTCCAATAATTTTCTAATTTAATACATAAGGGCGCCTACGAATTTCAACCAATGTAATTTGCACATATAGACCAAGCACGTACTCGTCACCTCGCGTACATGGTTTTCAATTACATAATTTCCACATAAGACTCAATGCCTAAGGGGTAATTTTTCCACTCAAGGTTAGACAAGATACTTACCTCAAACCGTAAAATTCTTTACTCTCCTATGCCTTTGCCTCACGGATTGGCCTCCGAAAGCCTTGTATCTAGTCACAATTAATTCGATTAAGTCAATACAAATTATTGGAATTAATTCCATATGAAAATACTAATTTTTCAAAAAAAATCAAAAATTTAAATAAAATATCGCCTATAGGGCCCACGTCTTGGAACCCGACAAAAGTTACAAAATATGAACGTCCATTACACCACGAGTCCAACCATACAAATTTTACCAAATTCCGAGATCAACTCGACCCTCAAATCTTCAATTTAAACCAAGAGGGTTTTCACAATTTTCCAACTTAAATCGCCAATTAAATATTTTAAAAAAACTATGAATTCGGGTACTTTAACCAAAATTGAGTTAAGAACACTTACCCCGATATTTTCCTTGAAATATCGCCTGAAAATCGCCTCACCGAAGCTCTTTAAATCCAAAAATGGGTAAAATGGCCAACCCCCGAGTTATATGTTCTGTCCAGCGCTTTTCACACATGTGACTGAACTAGCCGCATCTGCGGTCTCGCAGGTGCGGCCCAAAATTTCGCACCTGCGCTGCCCGGCCTCCTCTCCATTTTTTGCTTCTGTGCTCTTCCCTTCGCACATGCGACCTCGCAGGTGCGAAAAAATGCTCGCACATGCACACTCTGCCTCACCAGCCCCTGCTCGCTTCTGCGGGCTCGCACCTGCGAGCCAATTTCCGCAGGTACGATTGCATCAGTAGGCAACAACAAGTTTCAATTGTTCTAAATCCAAATTTGATCCGTTAACCATCCGAAACTCATCTGAGGCCCCCGGGACCTCAACCAAATACACCATCAACTCCTAAAATACCATACAAACTTAGTCAAAATCTCAAATCACATCAAACAACACTAAAACCACGAATCATACCCCAATTTAAGCTTAATGAAACTTAAGAATTTTTAACTTCTACATTCGATGCCGAAACCTAACAAATCAAGTCCGATTGACCTAAAATTTTGCACACAAGTCATAAATGACATAACGGGCCTATTTAAATTTTTCAGAATTGGATTCCGACCCCGATATCAAAAAGTCAACTCCCCGGTCAAACTTCCAAACTTAAGTTTCTATTTTAGCCATTTCAAGCCTAATTGAACTACGGACTTCCAAATAATTTTTCGAACACGTTCCTAAGTCTAAAATCACCATACGGAGCTATTGGAATCATCAAAACTCTATTCCGAAATCATTTACACATAAGTCAACTCCGGTCAACTCTTTTTTTTAAGCTTAAAAAATAAAAATTATTCTTTCAATTAAATCTCAAATTATCCGAAAACCAAACTTGATCACGCACAAAAGTCATAATATACATCACAAAGTTACTCGTGAACTTAAATCAGTGAACGAGAGCTAATTCTTACAACGATAAGTCGGGTCGTTACAGCCTCACTCAGTCATCAATCTCTCCAGTCTCTCGGGCTCTCTGTGTCATGAAAAGAAATAACCCAAAAATAATGATGTGATGTATCAATAAATGGTAACAGAGACTGAGATATAATATGCATATAAATGCGTATGACTGAGTATGTAAATGCAATGTAAGCAGATAACTCAACAGCAGAAATGACCTCAGTAGGTCTCAACAGAATAAGCATATAGTCTAGACATGGTTTCTAATATGGATCGCAGCTCAATAGCTCTAGTACGTATAGATTTCATGGTTACAGATAAGATCAGGTAATTACACAGCACCACAGAAGTAACAAAGTTAAAATTCACACGGTGCACGCCCACACACCCGTCACCTAGCATGTGCTCACCTCAACACCAAATACATAACACGTATATTTAGGGTTCATACCCTCAGCACCAAGTTTAGAAGTGTTACTTACCTCGATCAAGCCGAATCACATGCCAAGCAAGATAAACATTACTCCGAAAAATTCCAGTCTGCACGTATCAACCTCCATACGCCTTCCTGTCTCCTCAATTTAAGCCAAACGATTCGTATCTATTCAAACAACGTGCAAATTAATCACAATTTACTCTAATGCTTACAATTTAACAATTTACAAAAATTTACAACTCTGCTCGAAAAGTCGACAATGAGGGCCACGTCTCGGAATCCGACGAAACTTACAAAATTGGATAAACCATTCAATTACGAGTCCAACCATACTAATTTTACTTAAATCCGACTACGAATCGATGTTCAAATCTCGAAAATTTATTTTATGGAATTGTAGAAAATTCCTCTGAATAATCTAACACCGAAAACGGAAATTAATTCATGGAATATGATCACAAGGGAGTCAAGAATACTTACCCCAAGTTGTGTGGTGAAATTTGCCTAAAAGTGGTGTATTATCATTTATTATCTTAATAAATCTCATTAAATTGGATAGTTGTTAATTTGCTTACCTAACGGTGCCATCACGACTAGGTGAATTTTGGGTCGTGACAAGTATTGGAGCCAAATTTCTCCAAATATTGACTACATTATGGCAAAATGCAGCAGCGTTGGAGATGGCCTAAGAATGCCTATTTTTAGGGGTGACTGTTGGCCGGTTCGGTTCGGTTTTCATGAAGTTCGATTTGGTTTGTTCGGTTTTCGATTTTCTATTTGGTGCACCAATAACCGAACCAAAATTAGTTTGGTATCTTCGATTTTTGCTAATTCGGTTAGGTCAATTTTCGGTTCAATTCGGTCGGTTTGGTGTTGTCGTATTGAACTTTTAAATCGGACTTTTTCTACTAAAAATATGACTTATTTTATGTTTTAGTGCAACTAAAACTCGAAAATGCAATACTTATAATATGATTAGCCAAATCACTTAGTTGATGTAGGAAATTTAAATTTATTTAACAAATATTACTTACAATATAACTATCTCGTAGACAACAACATTGGCGATTCACAAGCAAACAAAGATGAAAGATGCATTAGCAAACAAAAAGGGATAATTTTTAGAATGTGGGACTTTATTTGGGTTTGGACTTCAAGTTTTTTAATGTAAATATGTGAAAAAGTTGGGCTAGACAATTTAAAAGGAACCCAGAAGCTAGGACCGTATTAGAAAACTTTGGTTTTTCGGTTTAACCCAAAATTAAAGTTGCAAAATCGAGCACCGAACCAAACACCGAAATTATAGAAAATATAAATCGCAAACCGACTGAATAAGCCGAAAAATTAAAATCGAATGAACCAAAGTTTACGATTCGGTCGGTATTATGCCAATCCCTACCTATTTTTGCTCCCCATATACTGCTACTTGGCATCCTTCACATGGAAGGGTAATGCATTTGCTGCCACATAAATATTTTTTTGTCCATATGTTAATTTTTTTTTAAATAAAATTTATTTCTTACATTTATAAATTCATTATTTTGGGGTTAGAAGTTGAAGGGAAAAAAAATATGGAACTCCAGTATTTAGTCAATTTTTTAATTTAGTTAAACAATTCTTTTAACTGATTTGAGCCGTAAAAGAAAAAATACGATTGACTTTGCTATAGAAACAATTTTCTATTTGATTATTACTTCAAAACGGCATAATTTTTAACGATCAATTCAGGTTTATGGACATTTGAAACAACCACAGAACATATAACAAATACGGCATAGGTCCAAACTTACTGATTTTGATAGGAGCATATTTTACTAAATGTCAAGGGAATGAATTACATAGGTAGGATATCTATGTGATCCAACATTTGAATTCATAGTGAAAACAAATCATCATTGCATTTAAAAATGACATAAAAGAGAATACACAATTAGACTTCTATATAGGGTAAAATATATTTATATTAAATGATCGCATAAGAAAGTGACATGTGAAGCCGAAAACAGAAGGCAGACGGATCCGGAGGCAATAATCTTGTTTGTTACCGGAGAGAACGACACTCATAAAAGTAAAATAAATGCATGCCACCCAATAGCATTTAATGAAGAATATTCTACAATATTAAGTACGCGACCTGTTACAAAGAATATGACATTCACTACCTGCCATTACACATTCTTAAATGGCCCTCATAATTGTCATTAAAGAGGGACTTGATCCTATGACCTTGTTCCTTAGATGTAGCTATAAATAGTGAGCTCAATTATCATTGTAAAGGACACGAATTTTCTGACAAGCATACACTATACTCTATCAAAAACTCAATAACATTTTACTTTCTTTCTTATTTATACTGTTTTTACTGCCCCGGTAGCTCCGCGCCCGGGATTAATATACCTACCATTTTATTTAAATTTCAAGGCTAAGTCTCATATTTTTGTCTAATTCATCTATTATTGTTGGATAAAATTAATTCACTTGTCTATAAACCACATATAAATTCAACTGTACCATTTTACGGGTAAACAGTTTGGCGCCCACCGTGGGGCATACACAGTTGTGTAATTGAATTGATCCCTGCATCTATTATTAACTTGTTTGATTCTTTGTCCTTAGCAAAAATCATTAAAAATGACATATAATGGTGTTAACAACACACACAATGTTGAGGCCCAAGGAAATCAGCCTCAGAACGAAGATTCTATCAGCGATACCTGTAACGAGGTGAATGAGACCATGCCGGTCTACACGGCCAATATACGCGACATGCTCGGGAGGCGACTCCTAATGTTGCTGAAGAAGAGCACACCGTCGAAGCAGTAAGGGTCTTGCAGGAGCAACATGAGGCCATTATAGTCTATCTCACACGACATGATAAGGTCATGATGGAGCTGAAGCAGGCGTTGTTGGATGACTACAACAATGCGAGTGGACGAGGTCCAGTTCTTTCCGGTGCTCCCACAAATCAAACAACATAGAGGGTCGACCATAATATTCCGAGGGGTGAGGTCGACTTCGATGGGGCTGGGGGAAGCAGATCCGGTCATAACAATGAGAGTGATCCCTTTAAAATCGAACTCATGCGGTTTATGAGGGAAGTAAACTCCCGAATGGATCAAATTACAGGCTCACCAGTGCTGAAAGGGCTGGACTCAAAGAAGTACATGCAATTGTCATACAAACCAAGCGCGGCACCAGAATTGATCCCTAAGTGGTTTAAAATGCCAGACGTGCCGAAGTATGATGGGACTTCAGATCCTCAGGAGTATATCACCACCTATATAATGGCGATGAAGGGGAACGATTCAGCTCCCCACGAGATTGAGTTAGTTTTGCTTAAGAAATTCGGAGATACTCTTATGAAGGGAGCTCTGACATAGTATTCGCTTTTGCCCGAGCATTCCATAGACTCCTTTGAGATGCCCGCGGACTCTTTCATCAAGGACCATGCCGGGGCCAGAAAGGTACATGCCAAAAGGCCGATATATCAGGATTGCACAAGGAGAGTCTGAGTTGCTGCGTGGAGTTTGTAACCAGATTCCATAAGGAAGTGATGTTGCTACCGGTCGTACCAGACGAATGGGCGGTTGAAGCGTTCACCAAAGGACTGAATCCGAGAAGCTATGAAGCTTCCCGGAAGTTGAAAGAAAGTGTGCTCGAGTTCATGGCAATGACTTCGGCGGATGTTCACAACTGGTACGAATCAAAGATAAGAATTGAAGATGACCAGCTCAGTTTCCCGGCGTCGGTCAAGGGTCGGGACCTGGAGAAGAATAAGGAGAAATCGAAAGATGATTTCGACACAGATTGATGATCTTCAAAGAGTCAGGTTTTGCTCTATGAACTGGCCGAAAGATGCCGCAGAGTTTTCCGATCGGCAGATAGATTTGCTATCGATAAGAGAACTGATCGCGGCCGAAATAACAGGTCATTACAGGGCAAGAAAATGTCAGGTTCTCGAGATTCTTCCTATCCCAGGCTGTGTGAATACAACTTTAATGTCAACGTAGTGGAGCTGGTGTCGACCA